>NC_064616.1:793632392-794268107 GCF_023898315.1 Schistocerca nitens | reverse complement strand
GGGCGCTTATCCGTGGGTTGTTGTGTACTGCCGCTAGTACAGCTATTTCGTTAGCTTCTCCTGTAACACGTTTGCTTCGTTTCCTTTTGCCCGTCTGTACACTACTATCAGACATAAAGGCTTCACAGCCTTCTAAAGAAATGAGCGAGAGCGAGCTTTCTCTGGAAAACGCTCGTCGTACAAGACAACAGCAGCCTCAACATTTCTCTTACTTTCTCTGTAAATCAGGATCATTTCAGTTTTTTCTTCTGTGGTTGCAACATTAGTCATCCACTTACACGTCTGTTCTACAAATGATAGGTCGGTGTGCAGGCAATAAACACTGCGCAAGTATTTTAATGTTTAGAGCCGCTATTTGTTCTACGTGTGCAAGATACATGAGCTCCGATCGGAGTGTTTTGGCTGCTGTGATACGTCGTAGTTCGCTACACGGTCACGGTGGCGCTAGAGTAGTCCCCTCTTCGATATGTTGAAGGAATACAACGTTTCGGATGGGGTCTCCAATTAGAAGTTCTGAAATACTGCCCTGCCCTACCCTCGCACCCTCGCAGCATGGAGATGGGGTCCCACGTGCCATTGGATATTCAAGAGCCATTGAGTAGAAAGTCGTAAATTACGATTGTGTACCCATTTCTATTCTTCCGATAGCAACACCATCTGTGGCTAAACGACTAAAATGCTTCAGTCAAAACGTATCTACATTTGGCAGTAGATTCATTATCCACAATAAAAAACGGAGGTTCCCACTGAAGATTTGAAACTTGCTCACACTAACCAAACACGGGGTTGGGGCGGCGGCCTGAAGATGGGCCAGACTGTCCTAAATAGGTCGTGGCCAAAGCCGACACGGCCGTCTCACAGGTAGTCATTTCCCCATAGCGGCCGGTATTCCCGTCATCTATAGTAGAAAAAATTCTTAATGTCCTCTCAATAGGCAGCAGGCTGTAAGCAGGGGAAGGAAATGCTTCGTGACAGGGCCTACAGTCTGCTCCTCATTCTGACTGGCTGAATGGCCTATAGTACAATAATTTGGTGTACCGGATGGGAGATCTCGAAACTAGCGAGACGGTCAGCAGCACTCGTTGGTAAGTCGTGAGCCGTGTTTAAAGTGCTTCTCATTTCGGAAGTCTGGCGTTACTGATCCTTCGTGATGAACGAGGCTACTTTTCCGACACGAGAAGCCTACAAAGCGAAAGTGCGCTCCCGTGTAGATCTGCTTAGACACTTTCCGACCAGTGTTGCACATTAGTCAGCGGCTACTTGTTCGTAAAAAGTAGCGTCACAGCAGAGCGCAGGTGCTGTCGGACAAAAGTGGCGCATTTGGCTAGCGTTAATTGGGGTCAGTAAATTTCCTTCAGTGCCGTGCAAATTTGAGTGTGCGACTTTTTCCTGTATTGACAATGAATTGTATTTCTGTTTTGTTACTCGGAGATAATCGTCGGGTATTGTTAGTAGCGGTGTATCATATTCCAGTCCAGTGGTCGCTTTTAAGTAGGGCTTTCAAGTATTAACTTTCGACTGGTGAAAGGTTAACGGTACCTCGCGGGTCAAAACGAGACTGACGGCCGTTATTTATATTGATTTTACATGTGTAGCAGAGGAAAGAACTAATCTGGGCCTGCCAATAAACGTTTGCAATGAAATGAGTGGAGCAGTACGTCATATACGTAACTTGTTTATCGCGCAGCTCGTGCGTCGATTCCGACCGCGGCCGCCTGTCGAACGTGCTGCGACATTACCGAACCTCCGAGGCATATTTCAGCTTTCCTGCAGTAAAAAAAGAAACATTTTACATGATAACGACCGAAAATTATAAAGGGAATTGTCTGTTCTTTTTTCTTATAGAGTAACATCCCTTTAAAGAAAAGAAAAGCGGCAAATGATGAACATTGGGACATAAACTGGTAATAGCGAGTTACAATAAAATGATTTTAATGTGATATCGGTATGTGTTTAGTAGCTCTGTAACAATGTATGTTATTTATTGCTACGTATACCGATTATGTGCATATATTCTTTATCGAACCTCCGCGTTGTGAGTCGGCGAAACGAAACTTAGATGTGTTTCGAGTTACCGTGTCGCCGACTTCGGTGACAGAATTGGCATAAAAACTTTCTCCGTGTGACGTAGAGGTCTCTCTCTCTCTCTCTCTCTCTCTGTTTCTCTCTCTCTCTCTCTCTCTCACACACACACACACACACACACACAAATTATCACCAGCCAATCGTTTAAACTGTCAGAATACCCAAAACCCAAACCCTTATGGTCATAATTGTACACACTGCAAATAATCTTAAACTGAATATTTAGAGATCAGGAAACGATGGTAGTAAATGGATTTTTCAGGAGGTACGAGATCTTGAATGAACAACACTTGTGAGTCACTTGTTTATAATATTCTTCTGTTTCATAATAAACAGCTGCCAGCCGTATCGCCGTCGGTGGCGCTTCGTTTAAAATCAAAACACAGCCGTATGTGGTGTGTCCACGGAGCTTATCACTGTTAGTAGTACAAGACTGGTTGACCAAGATGGAGCATTATCCCTTACCGGAACTCTGAGACTTACACTAAAATATAATGTAGCAGGGTGTAGAGCCCAGGAAACTGAAAAACTGTACAGAAATAATTTTCACACCATTTGTCATCCTAATTGCTCGGAATTTAATGTCGTAGTTCAAAAGTTACAAAAAATGAATCGTTGAAACCACAGGTAGTTGAGTAAGGTTTTCAACAAAGAACTGTTTGTACGGTAAAATTCGAGGGTAATTTAGGAATAGTGCTGAATCATTTGCGAAAATTTTCATCAATAAGCATCTAGAAACTTGAACGTGAAATGTAAATTTCGATGGATTATTTGTGGGACGCTGATGGAGTAGTGATTACTCCCCTATCAGCATGCAGGCACGGAACCATGAGTGGGCGAATTAAGTGCATAGTGATTGTACAATGTCAGCACACACGAGGCGTACTAGCAATGGTGTGAAATTGTTGTGAACCGAGTTTTCATTTCCGTAAATGGACTGATCGCTTAGAGTAATTGTTGCGAGCCTAAATTGTCGCTACAAGATGTAACTTGCTTATATCAATGTAAAGGCTAAATATGAATTGCAATCATGGAATTTTTACAATAGCTTATATTAGAAATTTTCTCGACCATCATTCCTCGCAAATAAAGTCTTCCCATCATTTATGAGATGTTGGCTTAGGGTAGTTGGTTTTCGAATGCAGATTATAATACTAAAATTCTTTAATTGTAAAAGCTGAGAGAAGTGTGTTATTTCACCCTCAAGAACGTCAAACTAATACCGAATTTTAACAGCATTTCTTTCCCTTCCGTTTTGGCCAATAAGAGACCACGCGATAGTTTCAATTCCTACTCATTTGCCTTCAGATTATGTCATGTTTTCATCATGTCTCTTTTCTCTTTCATCAGACGACTTCACACTTGTTTTCTTACTGCTTCTGCCTTGGAATCCTTCTTAGTTTAAAATTTACCATCTGAAAATAGCTCTGCTGCTTCTTCTGATTTTATGTTGCGTATTTCTAAATCTTTGTAACTTCTCAGGTGCAGTTTGTTACTTTCTTATCCCACAGATGCCTGAAGATATGTTTTGTGAGCTTATTGTCATTCACCCTGCATAAATGTCCAAAAAATATCAGTCTTCTTTCTGTTATTGTTTCCGTTATTTTTTCTGTATTTTATTTCATCATTGCTTCTTAATTTCCACACTTCCTTGCTTCTTATTGGACCTGTAGTTTTCCTAATGATTCTTCCCTCTAATACCTCTAATTTGTCAGATTTATAACGATTCTGGCTCCAAGACATGTATAGTTAGTTATACTGCTGAAACATCACATCGCCATCGGGGTACACATCAAGCATGAAAGGGTGCAGGGAGTTCACAGATATTCTGTTATTTTGCGCAACGGATTAATCTGAGATGTACCCTTTACCATGTGGCTCCTGCAAGATGCAATTTCCACCCCCACACTACTACAGAAGTCAGACAGACGCTCCTAACGTTCTAAAGAGAAATGCCTGAAAAACTTTCAGCAATAAATATCTTCTGGAGTCGTCCGCTGTAAGGAAATGACACAAAAATTCACAAAATTTCTTACTTAACTAGTGGGATACTTGGGTACTGGAGTAGTGCTAGTTAGTGTAAGAACAACATGAAACTAACGAACATTATTATTTATTTTGCAAATATTCTGAGAAATCACAATGGCACTTTTAGTTATGAATTGAACAAGTTATAACCTGGTTCTTTTCGGAATGTGAAGTTACCTCTCAAGGATAGGATTCGCTAATGAAATTTCTATACAAAGTTTAAGATTGTTATTAACTTGGCACAACGGCTGAGAGGCGCGCCTACTCAACTTGAATAATTATCATTTAGAATGTTGCTAGGTACGGTCGAGGCTGTCGCGTGTGAAATGCAGTGAAGTGTACTGTTGTGGAGGAAATATGGGGCTCACAATAGCTGTAGTGCACAATACCGTAAGCTGCAATGACTGCTGTCTGCGCCGCTCGCTGCTGACAAATAAGATAACTCTCGTTCTAACTGGATTGACCTTCGCCAATCAAACCCTCCCTACACCTTGATGAAGTCAAGGATTCCTATTCGCCCCTAGTCTATTGGCGTGGTACACCAGTCAGATAACCAGTCCACCGCGATGCCACTCTAAAATTCGCTCGTAGGCGTTTAACTATAACTCTGTCCGTTCACACCGCACAATAACTGTGTCGGCCAACACAGTGAACAACGCTTAATCGCAAGGACTCAATATAGAGTCGCACTTCGATTCACTCTCGACAGAGGTGCTCTCCCAGTGAAGTACTGAGGAGAGACTTGTTCCTCGCTCCAAGAGTGACAACGGAACGGCGCCTCTCCACGCCAGACGTGAAGGGGTATATCTTTCAGTCTCTTCCATTACTCCTTCAGCTCAAGACATCAGAAATATTGTCTGCCAATCAGCATTGCTCTTTTGAAACGGGAGAATGACGTTTCGTTTAAGGCGACCAATCCAGAAATCTGTAGTATTGGCATTTGGCGTTTGCTGTCTCCCTGTGAAAATCTCTGAAACTGCGCACTATGTGTAAAGAATGCGTAGGTTGGACACTCCCACACAATGTAGCGGAATTTGCTTTTAAGCCGAACACGGGGTCGTTCTCCCTTTCACTCGGGAACAAGCTGTCTGCTCCACGGGCGGCCGAGGTTGACTCGTCCTCTGAAGGGAGCGGCCTCCTGGTGTGTGGTCTGCCTCTCTCGAACTAAAAGCTCCTGTGACCGTCGTGTCTGGAATGTATGTGTGTATGCCAGCCACGAGTATATCAACCCCGGTGCGCTCTTGTTATTTGCATATCGTTTACATGAATTCATGCAACATTGACTTTATCTTGTCGAGTTCGGGTCTGAATGAAGCGCCTTAATGTGCGGAATATGATTGTGAGGGCAGAATATGTAAGCAATGAAGGTCAGGAGACCACGACGTCTTACACTATCACAGGTCCCATGCAAGTGCAGGAACATGTCTACCATAGCATAATACTGCTCCCACCAGCCTGCATCCGTGGCGCGCTGCACGTTTCGAGTCGCTGTTTATCTCGATGACGGCGTTTGTGGAGACGACCATCGACCTAGTGTAGCAAAAATGTGATTCACCTGATGAGGCGACACGTTCCCATTGATCGACCGTCTAATCCCGATGGTCCAGTGCCCAGTGCTACCGTAACTGACGATGTCGTCGGCTTAACATGTGGGCATGTAGGGGTGGTCTGCTGCGGACTTCCATGTTCAACAACGTACGACGAACGGTGTGCTCCAAAATACTTGTGCAGGCACCAGCATTGCACTCTTTCGGCAGAGATGCCCCAGATCACCACCTATCCTACTTCACAGATCAGAGAAGCCTCAGAAACTATCGTTCTGTGAAGAGTCGTGGACGTCCAACCATTTAGTGCCTAGTGGCAGTCTCTATGTCCTACCTCTTTCCATGCTTTCCATGCTGTCGACAGTAGCACGCGAACATTCGACCAGATTCGCCGTTTTCGAGATACTCGTTCACAGGCTCTGCGTCTTGGTCAAAGTCGCTACTGTCAATGGATTTCCCCATTTGCAGCCAATATCTTTGGTAGGGTTATCCCCTGTCCGTATCTGCTCCGCTTACAGACCTTTGCTACCGCGTCACGTCCCTGCAACGCTACTAGGCAGCATCGAACTTCGAGGTGGGCAGTGGTCGTAATGTTTTGGCTTATCAGTGTGTAGTTTTAACATGGGTTTCGGTTAGACACACACACACACACACACACACACACACACACACACAAACTGTTGTCTATAAAGACTATCTATTGGAGGACTTTAATGTTTCTCTGCTGAGAGGTAGAAATCATTTCGTTTATATGTTAATTCCTAGAGAATGCAGTCGCAGCTGTGGAAATGAAATAACCGTTCGGCGTCATTGGCCGGGAGGCCCCTTACGGGGCAGGTCTGGCCGTCTTGGTGGAGGTCTTATTACATTCAACGCCACTTTGGGCGATCTACGCGCCGGATGGGGATGAAATGATGATGAAGACAACACAACACCCAGTCCCTGAGCGGAGAAAATCCCCGACCCAGGGAATCGAACCCAGGTCCGTAGGACGGCAATCCGTCACGATGACCACTCAGCTATCGGGGCGGACAGTCGCAGCTGTGATCGTTATTAACACAGCCTTCCCAGAAGCGTTAAGTTTCCACGATGTAGCGCTGGTCTCACTATGGTGTTGTAAACAAATACCTAGAATTACCCATCGAGCTGTAATTATCAAATGAATACCATTTTTAGGCTTTTCTTTGTGTGTTAGGGAAAAAAGGTAATTGCTCGTCAGTCTGAGGCACATATACTATGTGATCAAAAGTATCCGGACGCCCCCAAAACCATACTTTTTCGTATTAGATGTATTGTGCTGCCACCTAATGCCAGGTATTCCATATCAGCGACCTCGTTAGACATCGTGAGAGAACAGAATGGAGCGCTCCGCGGAACTCACAGACTTCGAATGTGATCAGGTGATTGATTGGATGTCACTTGTGTCATACGTCTGTACGCGAGATATCCACATTCCTAAACATCCCTAGGTCCACTGTTTCCGATGTGATAATGAAGTGGAAACGAGAAGGGACACGTACAGCACAAAAGCGTTAGGGAAAAAAGGTAATTGCTCGTCAGTCTGAGGCACATATACTATGTGATCAAAAGTATCCGGACGCCCCCAAAACCATACTTTTTCGTATTAGATGTATTGTGCTGCCACCTAATGCCAGGTATTCCATATCAGCGACCTCGTTAGACATCGTGAGAGAACAGAATGGAGCGCTCCGCGGAACTCACAGACTTCGAATGTGATCAGGTGATTGATTGGATGTCACTTGTGTCATACGTCTGTACGCGAGATATCCACATTCCTAAACATCCCTAGGTCCACTGTTTCCGATGTGATAATGAAGTGGAAACGAGAAGGGACACGTACAGCACAAAAGCGTAAAGGCCGACTTCGTCTGTTGACTCACGGAGACCGCCGACGGTTGAAGAGGGTCGTAATGTGTAACAGGCAGACATCTATCCAGACCATCACACAGAGATTCCAACCTGCAACAGGATCCACTGCACGTACTATGATAGTTAGGTGGGAGATGAGAAAACTTGGATTTCATGGTCAAGCGGCTGCTCATAAGCCACACATCACGCTGGTAAATGCCAAACGACGACTGAACAGTGGAAAAACGTTGTGTGGAATGACGAATCACGCCACACAATGTGGCGATCCGATGGCAGCGTGCGGGTATGGCGAATGTACGGTGAACTTCATCTGCCAGCGTGTGTAGTGCCATCAGTAAAATTCGTAGGCGGTGGTGTTGTGGTGTGGTCGTGTTTTTCATGGAGGAGGCTTGCACCTCTTGTTTTGCGGGGCACTATCACAGCACAGGCCTACATTGATGTTTTAAGCGCCTTCTTGCTTCCCACTAGTGAAGAGCAATTCGGGGATGGCGATTGCATCTTCCAACACGATCGAGCACCTGTTCATAAATCACGGCCTGTGGCGGAGTGGTTACACGACAATAACATCCCTGTAATGGACTGGCCTGCATAGAGTCCTGATCTGAATCATATAAAACACCTCTGGGATGTTTTGGAATTCTGACTTCGTGCCAGGCCTCACCGACCGACATCGATATTTCTCCTCAGTGCAGCACTCCGTGAAGAATGGGCTGCCATTTCCCAAGGAACCTCCCAGCATCTGATTGAACGTATGCCTACAAGAGTGTAAGCTGTCATCAAGGCTAAGAGTGGGCCAACACTGTATTGAACTCCAGCATTACCGATGGAGGGCCTCAAGAACTTGTAAGTCATTTTCAGCCAGGTGTCCGGATACTTTTGATTACATAGTGTACCATGTTGGATTAGTACTTGTGGGCTATAATTATCGCGAAAAGTATGTTGTAGCCTATTTTACTGTCAGCTGAGTGTTTACATACGTATATTTCCGAACAAATATTACACTGGCCTTGCACACTGGACAAGAGTTATAAAACGCTTTGAATCAAACTATGTATCGCTTGTTGCTTATAAGAGGATCACGCGATAGTGACGTCTCTTTCTAGATTTATTTAAAACACACAGCCATATATCCTGTGTCACAAAAACAGATCTGGAGAGGAAACGTCTACCTGTAAAACTCCCAATCTTTCTCTTATCATACGCTGGTTGAGCGTGTCGGTTCACAATAGTATTTCCGAAAGCTATGAATGCACCCATTAGTAACAAGTCCAGCATTACTTTATTGGTTTTGGGAGAAGTCTTCTACTTAGTAATGAGTGTGTTACAGCATATCTACAGAAAACAAAAGATTCATTGTTAGAAAGCGTTGCCAGTAACCTAATGAAACACTTGAGTTGACTGTAGTTTTTTTTTTTTCCTTCTTCGTAGGAAATAGTGTGTGAGCTGTCTTGTGACAGATCGGCCGTTATTTACCAATGCGGAAGTAGACAAAACGCGTATTTAATGGTCCCATTATGTTGGTAAACATAACACAAGGTATTGCATATTTGTCGCATAAAGCTATTCCTTAGTGCAACCGACTTTATAAATTATTGCTGTGCAGGTAAACTCTACTACCGATAGTAATATCTCGTTAATGGTATAATTCTCAGTATTTAGAGAGATGTATAATAAGAAAAAATTTAGAGAAATTTTATTCATACGGAGTTCTCTGACTGTAGAGCACTTTCGACATGTGGGCCGCTGCAAACACTACCAAGCACCGTCTTCTTGCAGTTAGAGACGTCACTCGCAGTGCATGGACTCTCCTGGGGGGAGGGGAGGAGGGGAAGGAATAACTTGTTAACTGGACAGACGCACTGGTCGATGAGCCCCCCTCCCCTCCCCCTTTCATTAGTTAGCGTTGGACGTTTCCCCACAATTGCTGTCCCCCAGTGGCCACACTTTGAGGCTGTTGTAGTTCTTCACTGGGACTGGGAGTTTGATTTATGCAGGGAGTGTCATCGCGGTAGTGCCTCTGCACGACTTGGACCCGTGATGTGATCACGGGAACTGAGAACAGAAGTGGTGATTTTACTGTTTTCAGATATGTACTATCCGCTTTTCCAGCGGTCACATGAGTGTGTGTTGTTCACAATTTGAAACCCGTTGGTGATACGGTAATAGTAATTGAGTCTTTGGGAGAATATGCTTATAGACAGGCCGTGCGTTAAATCTACAGATTTCTAAGTTTGCCTTTTATTATACAGGGTGTAAATTTTAAGTTGACAAACCAGAATAACTCGAAAAATAATCTTCACATAGAAAAAAAATTGGTAGAATCCAAAGTTGATTATTTTCGATGGAGACATCTGCTGGTGCCAAAATTAGCCCGCCACCCCAACCCCTGGGGGTGGGGCGGGAGGCAACTTTAAAATTTCAAATGGGAACCCTCATTTTTTTTATTGTAGAATGAGATTCTACATAAAAAAAACTACGTGCATTTTGTGACCTCTGTTAGCCTATGATTTTGTATGGAAGGATAGTTTAATTTTTGCTGCACTGTGGCTATTACTCAGTCTCATTTGTATGTGTGTAAATGTGTGAATATTACGAGAGTTTCGTGTCTTTTTATTCTACCTGGGAGACCTGGCAGGTCGGTCACGCGGCGTTAGTATGTTTCCGGGACTGTATTTTTGTTTCTAAGTTTCTGCCGATGTGTCGCATACGGTTCACTTACATGGGTAAGGGATAAAGCAGCTGCGCCATCCTGCTCATGTTTGAAGGAAATTCCAAACTAATTTTGCCAGTGCGATAGTCACAGAGGGTTTGATAGCACTAGTACTTGAATCTTTTATTTATCTTCTAGCAATGTCACGTTTCCTCTAATAATTATGGAGTAGCTTATATCGTGTTACCTGTCTTCATTCCACCTAGCGCTCTGGCTTACCGAGACTGACACCACCGACACATAACTGCTAGTTTGGGAAGGTTCATTCTCATTGGTCCAGAGAGAAAGGTGGAGAGGAGGGGAGTGCTTGGCGCTTAAGCTGTTTGCAATACTGATCTCGTAATGAAGGTGTATATTTGTAGCAGCTTTTGATATTTCCTCCGATATGTTGGGATCTGTTTCCATCATTACTATGGTAGGGAGGTCTCTCGGACAAGCTAATTATACAAGCAGTGCTTTTGTGCCAGCTTCCAGATTGGAGAGGATTACATCTACACTCCTGGAAATGGAAAAAAGAACACATTGACACCGGTGTGTCAGACCCACCATACTTGCTCCGGACACTGCGAGAGGGCTGTACAAGCAATGATCACACGCACGGCACAGCGGACACACCAGGAACCGCGGTGTTGGCCGTCGAATGGCGCTAGCTGCGCAGCATTTGTGCACCGCCGCCGTCAGTGTCAGCCAGTTTGCCGTGGCATACGGAGCTCCATCGCAGTCTTTAACACTGGTAGCATGCCGCGACAGCGTGGACGTGAACCGTATGTGCAGTTGACGGACTTTGAGCGAGGGCGTATAGTGGGCATGCGGGAGGCCGGGTGGACGTACCGCCGAATTGCTCAATACGTGGGGCGTGAGGTCTCCACAGTACATCGATGTTGTCGCCAGTGGTCGGCGGAAGGTGCACGTGCCCGTCGACCTGGGACCGGACTGCAGCGACGCACGGATGCACGCCAAGACCGTAGGATCCTACGCAGTGCCGTAGGGGACCGCACCGCCACTTCCCAGCAAATTAGGGACACTGTTGCTCCTGGGGTATCGGCGAGGACCATTCGCAACCGTCTCCATGAAGCTGGGCTACGGTCCCGCACACCGTTAGGCCGTCTTCCGCTCACGCCCCAACATCGTGCAGCCCGCCTCCAGTGGTGTCGCGACAGGCGTGAATGGAGGGACGAATGGAGACGTGTCGTCTTCAGCGATGAGAGTCGCTTCTGCCTTGGTGCCAATGATGGTCGTATGCGTGTTTGGCGCCGTGCAGGTGAGCGCCACGATCAGGACTGCATACGACCGAGGCACACAGGGCCAACACCCGGCATCATGGTGTGGGGAGCGATCTCCTACACTGGCCGTACACCACTGGTGATCGTCGAGGGGACACTGAATAGTGCACGGTACATCCAAACCGTCATCGAACCCATCGTTCTACCATTCCTAGACCGGCAAGGGAACTTGCTGTTCCAACAGGACAATGCACGTCCGCATGTATCCCGTGCCACCCAACGTGCTCTAGAAGGTGTAAGTCAACTACCCTGGCCAGCAAGATCTCCGGATCTGTCCCCCATTGAGCATGTTTGGGACTGGATGAAGCGTCGTCTCACGCGGTCTGCACGTCCAGCACGAACGCTGGTCCAACTGAGGCGCCAGGTGGAAATGGCATGGCAAGCCGTTCCACAGGACTACATCCAGCATCTCTACGATCGTCTCCATGGGAGAATAGCAGCCTGCAATGCTGCGAAAGGTGGATATACACTGTACTAGTGCCGACATTGTGCATGCTGTGTTGCCTGTGTCTATGTGCCTGTGGTTCTGTCAGTGTGATCATGTGATGTATCTGACCCCAGGAATGTGTCAATAAAGTTTCCCCTTCCTGGGACAATGAATTCACGGTGTTCTTATTTCAATTTCCAGGAGTGTATAATAATGCGACTTCCTTGGCCATTTCTGGGTTGGAGAAGTGTTTGTGGCTATACACCATGTCGGCATTAGAGGGGCGGGTCTACGCGAATGGGCGACACCTTCTTACTGGGGTGGTTGCAGATACTGGTCAGCTACATCTCTAAATATATATTTTGTAGCACTGTGCTACATGCACCGTATCTTCAGTTGGAATCATCAGAATTTTCCCATGATGTCACACAGTCTAGTAATGTGGTGGTGGCTTAGCAGGGGTTTATCTGTTGTGGTTTGGTATCTCTTATACATACAGTATCTTTGATTTGGTGTTTATAGAATTTGCTATGGTATCCTTAATAGGATGTGACTTCATTATTTCTGCGATCATGTCTGTTTCTACCACATACATTATGACATCACACACACACAGAGTAGTAATGTAGTGATGCCTAAGTAATGATAAATAATTCAGGAACATGCTGCATTGTGATTGGCTGAAACGATCATGATGTCTGTGTGGCGTCAGGAACAGCTGGAAGGAGTTCTTATAATAGGATGAAATATGAAGAAATGTGGAAAAATATGTAAAATTGTGTCAAATAGGAAAAAATTTCAAAATGAGTGAAGGATCCGAAATAATGTGGAAAACGTGAATAAATATTAGGTCTACAACTTCGCTTCCGCCGTTTTGCAATAGACGGCAGTAGCGGTACGTGGGGTTCAGGTGGTTGGTCATAGGTGTAATACAATATGCTTAGGCATCTGTAAACATAACGCCATAAAAGTATTAATCGATTTGTGATTGCGTCATAAGGTTATTCTTGATTAAATGCGTCAACTTACGTACCCATTTCTCGCCATTTGCGGGAAGTTTTAATTTTCTGCTTTAACTTGAAAAAATCTGCGGCTCTTAAAATGCTGGGTAAGACCAATGGTGAGGGAACTATTAGTGGAAGAACGTGCAGAGAATTTTTTCAACGCCTTAAGAATGGTGATTTTGATGTCGAAGACTGACATGGTGGGGGGGAGACAGAACGTTTTCGTAGCTACTGAAACAGACGAAGACAGTCACAGGACATCATTATCGAAAGCAATTGATGCGTTCGAGCCCAGCACTGAAACACAAACGGCCACAATACAGCGATAGACACGCAAAGATAATTTCGCAGCAGGTCAGTGCTCGACCCCATGTCGCAAAACCCGTCAAAATATACATGGAAACGTTGAAAGGAGAAGTCCTATCCCTCCCGTTGTATTCTCCATACGTTGCTCTCTCTGACTACCACCTTTTTCGATCATTGGCATACATTCTGACTGACCAGCACTTCCGATCACATGAACAAGAGCAAAATTGAATCGATTCATGGATCCCCACAAAAGACGCCCAGGGGATTCGTATGCTATCCGAAAGATGGGAGAACGTAGTGGCCCCGAACTTCGAGAAAAAACGGCGGAAGCAAAGTTTTAGACCTCGTACATAAAACTGTGGAAGAATGAGAGTACTTGCATGGCTTAATATAGTGACACTAATTTGTCATTAACAAATACACAGAGCCTACAATCTCTCCCTATGCTGCCCAGCTCTAGCGTGAACACCACTGACTGAAATGCCCCAGTTATAAAAGATGAAGATAGGGAGGTGGTGCTTCAGTCTCATTGGTCCCGTAAGGAGGTGTTGGGGGAGGGGGTGAAGGTGAGGGAGTTGGGGTTCCCCGAGGTGACCTTAATTGCCGGTGGTTCCCAAGAGGGAATGGAGTTGGGGTGTCCATTAATATAAAGAATCAAAGTGTGTAACCTGAATCTGACACTGGGTAAGTGTCCCTTTAAAGCCAGAACCGGCATTAAAAACCTACTACCATTAAGTAAGCGTTAGAGCGTTATGGAGATGCTTAGCAAACTCCACTGATAGATCCTATAAGAGAAGAGCTGTGTATCGAAATTCAAAGTAGAGTCAGCCAACATATTACCTCTGACGAGAAGAAAATCAGAGAACTTAAAGCTCGTCTGGACGGTTTACTGGCGGTCGCTCTCACAATTACGAACTAAAAGGGGGAGGGGCAAACGATGGTGGTGTCAGAAGAATTCTCCAAAATACACTGCAAGGTGGCTTGCGGATTATATACATAAATGTAGATGTAGATGCGGATGCACAGTTGCCCATGCACTAAGTCCTTCGGCGGTAGACAGTCATGCCTATTCTAAATGCTCACTAATGACATGAAACTCCTCACCGCATCTTCCATTAAACTGTCAGCTTTTCTTCTCTTTTGGAATCTAGCAAAGAATTTGCTTAGTCTTTCCATCAACAGTTCAAGTGATTACACGGCCTACACATCGCCACTGCATTTTTATTACAACCATAATTGGACTTTCACTCCAGTTTGTCCTCTGATTCATTTGTTTATGTTCCTGCAGGTCTTAGTAAATCCAAGCTTTCATCTGTTCATTGACCTCTGAGCAGTCCTTTGTGTCTGAATAGCATTCACATTAAAAGATTGTGTGATACAAATTGTTAATGGTGTACGGCAACAACCAGCCAAACACATCTCAATGTAGGTTTACAAGTGAGTTGTCTTAGGACAAAGAATAATTCACAGCTAAAAAATTACAATAATGTTGTTTGTGCTACAGAATTGTGTTAGAATTCAACTTGCGTGGGATGTTTTAACAGGTTTTCTCTTCGTATCTCATCTCAAAATTTCTTTTTTTTCCAATTTTTCAGTCACATAGTTTGTAACCACACTGTATTCGGTTCCGTACGTTATAAGTAAGTCGAGGCACGTGGTGCGGATTGATAATTTGTCTAGTGACCCAACGAAAGTGTATAACAATGAAAACCAATGTGTGTGTGTGTGTGTGTGTGTGTGTGTGAGAGAGAGAGAGAGAGAGAGAGAGAGAGAGGGAGAGAGAGAGAGGGAGGGTGAGGGGGAAAATACGACTAACAACGTGAATATGATTTCCTAGAGAAAAACTGTAAAAACAAGTGTTCCAGGCGGACAGTCACCTAAGTTGGATTGAAACAGGCGTATGTGGTGCATGTAACATAACACATGTTTTGGCGACCTATCAGCCACCTAAAGTTATTGATATCGTTGTAGTTTTAAGTACTAGGGGAGGGCGCTAGCTAGCAGCCACCGCAAGGCCGGAGCGGCTGTCTTGAAAAGCAAGTTAAGGAAACGGAAACTGGATTTTACAGGGTCTAACGGAGGGAGGAGAAAACGATTGGCTTCGGTACCAGTACGTAGATGTAGAAGCTGGCTCCGAAGATGGCGACGTTAACAATGACACTGAATATGGTTACTTCGAAATTCAACAGTAATTCGATGTTTCATCGCAGCACACGTCCAATCATATCAGCGTGCTCATGGCACTGAAGTGCATCTATTGAGACATTAACATTACAAATATCAATAACTTACACAAGTTACGAAGTCACATCAAATGAATATTCTTACAAAAACTCTCAAAAAATTAGTAATTGCTGAACTCTTCATGTGATGTTAAAAACCAAGATATTTGATGATAGCTTACGAATCTCCAATCATCTCTGAAAGGCGCACATTTGCACATATTTAACTTATCGAGTTAATTACGTAAATGATTCAATTAATTGTATTCCCCATTGTAGTTCCGCGTTTTTGCCCAACACGGGCCGATCTGGCCCGACCGATTACCATGTTATCCTCTGCCAATGGAGTCATTGGATGCGGTATGGAAGGACATGTGGTCAACACACAGCTGTCCCAGTCGTTGCCGGGTTTTTTGTCCCCGGACAGCTACGACTCGGTGAAGCAGATCCTCAGATGGCCTCACAACTCTGAGTGCACTCAGTTGCAGTCCGCCCGCCAAGGAAAAATCCCAGGCAGCACTGGCAATCGAAACTGCGACCTCCACAAGGCAGTCCAGCCACGCTGACCACTTATCTGTGGAGGCTAAGAATAGTGATGAAACATACTGATTTTGATCTTTTCTTTTCAGGTACAATGGAAGCTTAAGTTTTTTTAACTGTTCGTTTCACCAAAAGCACTCCCAGAAACTTTAGTCTTCTGCTTATTGGTCCCACAGTCCACCCAGCCGTTGTCGGCAGGTTCCTTTAATATAAAAAAAAATCATTAACTCGTGCTGTAAATTCGTTGTTAATTTGTAAAATTTTTTTCATTATGATGAATACAGATGATTTCAGTCTTCTGGTCCACTGTGAAATGTGCTGTACAAGTTCTTCGTTCACGTTTGTGAATACTGAAGTCAAACAGGATACTTTCATCAGAAAAATGAAGGTGGTTCACATATTTTCCATTAACCTATTACCTTCTTCGTTATCCCATTTTACGGATCTGAGAACTTACTGACTACATTTGAGATTTGCTTTTCTCTCGCTATATTTCTGGATTAAAGTGGCCACTCTATAGGAAACTGAATTTTCACTAAATCGTGCTTATTAATAGGAGCTTGCCGATTACAAAAAACCAAATGGCTCTGAGCACTATGCGACTTAACGTCCGAGGGCCTCAGTCCCCTAGAATTTAGAACTACTTAAACCTAACTAACCTAAGGACATCACACACATCCATGCCCGAGGCAGGATTCGAACCTGCGACCATAGCGGTCTCGCGATTCCAGACTGTAGCGCCTAGAACCGCACGGCCACACCGGCCGGCTTGTCGATTACATATTTTGATCAGCGTATTATAAGGCATCACACCAAATATTCGTAAGCCGAAAAGAATGTAATAAATAGGATCTGAATGAATTTTTACGAAGTGGTCACTTTTATTACGTGGGAGATAATGTGACCAGTGCCATCGCAAAAGCATCCCATGATTGTTGTTCTGATTTTCGCAGCTGAAACAATACTAGCCTGCTGGAGCAGAACGTTTTCAAGCGAATATTTGTAACAGATAAAAAAAAGCAGAATAGCGATGGTTTAGAATAATGTAAATAGATCAAAATCGTTACAAAGAGATAGAATTACCGATGATACATTTGCATATAAAAGTGTTTAGAAGTCGGTGTGACCTGTAGTATCATACGTGGTATATGGAAGTATGTAACTCTTTTTGGGTGAACACTTCCTGAAGTTTTCCCAAAGAGTGGTATGGCCACTTTTACCGATCTGAAACCAAGGCGAGCCGGCGCTGGTGGCCGAGCTGTTCTGGCGCTACAGTCTGGAACCGCGCGACCGCTACGGTCGCAGGTTCGAATCCTGCCTCGGGCATGGATGTGTGTGATGTCCTTAGGTTAGTTAGGTTTAAGTAGTTCTAAGTTCTAGGGGACTTATGACCTCAGCAGTTGAGTCCCATAGTGCTCAGAGCCATTTGAACCCTTTTTTGAAACCAAGTCGACGTTAATGGTTCACAGAGGGAAAGTTGTCTTACATCGGACAAATCGTAAAAGTTTTTCCTCAACAATAAGGGAACATGCTTTCTCTACCAAACTCACTGACAACAATGACTCTGTACATTAGATCTAGCGTGAGCACTTCTCGGTGGGCAGCAGACGCAAATTATATGCAATTGACACTTTATCCACCCCGGTCACTTGAATCTACCTACCCCTACTACATTCATCTAAGTATTTTCTATGATGCCAAAATTCTTGCTAATTTTTTTTCTGGTGTACCTCCCAATTCATAGATAAATTCTCAAATCTACAGTTCTTATTTCCCGTTTGTCGGTTTCTTTAATACAAAATCTTGGAATTTTCAAACGGTTTTTGGCGTTCAACTCCTGTACAAAAAAATGGTTCAAATGGCTCTGAGCACTATGGGACTTAACATCTGTGGTCATCAGTCCCCTAGAACTTAGAACTACTTAAACCTAACTAACCTAAGGACATCACACTCACCCATGCCCAAGGCAGGATTCGAACCTGCGACCGTAGCAGTCCCGCGGTTCCGGACTGAGCGCCTGAACCGCTAGACCACCGCGGCCGGCAACTCCTGTACAACTTCTTTGTTGAAACTTCCTGGCAGATTAAATCTGTGTGCCGGACCGAGACTCGAACTCGGGAGCTTTGCCTTTCACGGGCAAGTACTCTACCATCTGAGCTACCCAAGCACGACTCACGCCCCGTCCTCACAGCTTTACTTCCGTCAGTACCTTGTCTCCTACTTCCCGGAAACTTCTTTGTTATTCGTTAAAATATAATATTTCGATTTTGGTTGAATTTGATCCTTGCCAATTGTATTTTGTACTTGTTTCTCTTCTGGATGAATGTGCCGAGGATAAACGTATCGTTTTCGTGAAATTCTACAAACATACACTGATGAGCCGAAACATTAAGACCACCTCCATAATAACATGTTAGTAGATTTTTGGAACGCAATACAGCAACGATTCTGAGTGGAATGGATTCAAGAAGTCCTCCTTAGGTTTCTGGAAGAATGCGGTGCCACGTGTCTACGCAAAGGTCAAGGTCACAACAAAAAAAATGGTTGTGTGGAGTTGTTGGCCAGGAGGCCTCGTCCGGGAAGTTCGGTCGCCGGGTTGCAAGTCTTAGTTCAGGTGACGCCACATTGGGCGACTTGCGTGTCGGTGATGATGAAATGATGATGAGGGCAGTACAACACCCAGCTAACGAGCGGAGAAACTCTCCAACCCAGCCTGGAATCGAACCTGGGACCGCTGCATTGTAGGCAAACACGTTACCACTCAGCTATGCAGGCACGTAATTCCCGTAAATTACGGGACGTGGTTTATCGGTGCGGAGGTGGCACCTGATAGCATCCCAGATGTGTACATCGGGTCCAGATCGGACGAATTTTGGGGACAAGGCATTGACAAGAGTTGACTGTAATGATCCTCAAACAACTATAGCACGATGTTGGCCTTGTTATCCTGCTGGAGGATGCCATCACCACCAGGGAAGATACGAAGCATGGAACGATGCAGGTGGTCCACTATACTGTTGATGCAGTGTACAACTGTCACACCACCGCAGGTCTCAGCACAATACTGCCACTAAGGACCTGCGGTGAATGTTCGAGCAGCCGTTTGCCTCGATACCATCAGCGGCGGCGCAACCATTTTCAGGGCAAAATCTGTGAAAAGGTGCGGTGGAATATTGCATTACCCACCAATAGCTCTTGAGCAAGGCTAAGGCAACAACGCTGTTTAATTAATGTGACGTGTTCTAGGATCGCTGAGTGTAACGTGGCAACACAGACAAGGGAATTTCAGCATTATCGAGGTATCAGTGGTGTTGCCGATTACGTGACCAGAAGCGGCACATTGGCTAACAGGTGCAATGCTGTCTGGAATAAATAGCAGTCGATTTTGAAGCAGAATCACTCGCAGCCGTGCATTCTACCAGCATGAAGGGCTTACGCCGGATGAGAAGGCAACATGCAGCCGCCAGCCGCAGCTACGGGTTAAATTCCTTTCGCCGCCCGTGTGCAGGCATTCAGTACAGGTTTGGCTACCTGTGCAGTTCCTGTCCGTCTCCACGCGCCACTGACATCGGTGCTGTAACTCGCGCAACAGGAGTGCGTGCCAGGCACGAGTTCCGGGATCAGCAAAGCAGGGCGCGGCCACCTGTTGCAGTCAGCTGCAGCTGCCTGCACAGCTACCACCCCTCTCTCCACGGAGGGGGGAGGGGGTGGTCGCCTCCCCACATCGACGCAGTGCTGATGTACAAGTAGAAAAAAACATGGATTTTGACAGTATTTACAGGGTGATCAAAAAGTCAGTATAAATTTGGAAACTTAATATACCACACGGAATAATGTAGATAGAGAGGTAAAAATTCGCACACGTGCTTGGAATTACATAGGGTTTTATTAGAACAAAAAAAAAGTTCAAAAATGTCCGACAGATGGCACTGGACAGCAAAATTGCTACCGTGACGGGAGAGAGGTACACCGATATGTTACAGAATCGCATCATCCCCAGCCTGGCTGATAAACACCTGCCGGAATGTACGATGTTTATGCAGGATGGCGCTCCACCCCATATTGCTAGACTCGTGAGAGATCTTTTGCCCGCGTCGTTTGGTGATGATCGTGTGCTCAGCCGCCACTTTTGTCATGCTTGGCCTCCCAGGTCCCCAGACCTCAGTCCGTGCCTGAAGTCACAAGTGTATCGTGACCGACCATCATCTCTAGGGATGCTGAAAGACAACATTCGACGTCAGTGCGTCACCATAGCTCCGGACATGCTTTACAGTGCTGTTCACAACATTATTCCTCGACTACAGCTATTGTTGACGAATGGTGGTGGACATATTGAGCATTTCCTGTAAAGCACATCATCTTTGCTTTGTCTTACTTTGTTATGCTAATTATATTTTTTTTGGTTCTAATAAAACCCCATGTCATTCCAAGCATGTGTGTCAATTTGTACCTCTCTATCTACATTATTCCGTGATTTATTCAGTTTTCAAATTTATACTGACTTTTTGATCATCCGGTATAAAAATGGTTCAAATGGCTCTGAGCACTATGGGACTTAACATCTATGGTCATCAGTCCCCTAGAACTTAGAACTACTTAAACCTAACTAACCTAAGGACAGCACACAACACCCAGCCATCACGAGGCAGAGAAAATCCCTGACCCCGCCGGGAATCGAACCCGGGAACCCGAGCGTGGGAAGCGAGAACGCTACCGCACGACCACGAGATGCGGGCATATCCGGTACATTGTGTGTGAATGAGGAGTGCATGGTGTAATCCACGGAAAATCGTCGAGTAAAACAAAATTGATATCCAGCTTTCCCCAAGAAAGTGTTATAGGTCCTTTGCTGTTCCTTATCTACTTAAACGATTTAGGAGATAATCTGAGCAGCCCTCTTAGATTGTTTGCAGATGATGCCGTGATTTACCGTCTAGTAACGTCATCGTAAGATCGAAACCAGTGATGTGAACGGAGGCAATTGTCTCTGAATAAGGAAAATTGTTAGGTCATCCACGTGAGTACAAGAAGAAATCCGTTAAATTTCGATTACACGATAAACCACACAATATTTAAGATCTAAATGGTTCAAATGGCTCTAATCACTATGGGACTTAACATCTGAGGTCACCAGTCCCCTAGACTTAGAACTACTTAAACCTAACTAGCCTAAGGACATCACAAACCTCCATGCCCGAAGCAGGGTTCGAACCTGCGACCGTAGCAGCAGCGCGGTTCCGGACAGAAGCGCCTAGAACCGCTCGGCCACAGCGGCCGGCATTTAAGATCTGTCAATTCTGCTAAATACCGAGGAATCACAATTACAAACAACTTAAGTTGGAAATATCACATAGATAATGTTGTGTGGACGGCTAAGTTAAGACTACGCTTTATTGGCAGAACACTTAGAATATGCAACGGGTCTACTAGAGAGACTGTCTACATTACGCTTGTTCGTCCTCTGCTAGAGTATTTCTGTGCTGTACGGAATCCGGACGGAGGACGTGGAAAAAGTTCAAAGGAGGGCAGCTCGTTTTGTATTATCGCGAAATAGGGGAGAGAGTGTCACGGATATGGCAACTGAGTTGGGATGGCAACCATTAAAACAAAGGCTTTTTTTTGGTTGCAGCAGGAGCTTTTCACAAAGTTTTTCACCAACTTTCTCCTCAGAATGGGAAAATATTTTACTGTCGTCAATGATCAGCGTGATAAAATAAATGAAATCAGAGCTCATACAGAAAGATTTCAGTGTTCATTTTTCCCTAATGCTGTTAGAGAGTGGAACAGGAGAGAAATAATCTGAAGGTGAACTTCAGAGTAGTCACGTAGATCTAAATGTAGATGTAGAAATGTTGCAGTGTCAGACTGAGACACAGAGTGTTATTAGTCGGGAGGCTGTTCAATAACTGTTTAATGAAGTAGCACAGTGGAGAGCAGATAATACGTGTGGCGTCGACCGAAGAGTTGGGTGCCATAGTAAGGTTCGCACATCGCAACGAAACCACAGACGCGACGGATCAGGAACGCCTGCTAGAGCTTCGCAACGAATAAGCAGAGGAACGACATCGTAGATACACCACAAATGTGTCAAATGTCTTATTCGGAAGATTACGAGAGTATTATGCCAGTTGTGCTTCAGATGAAGAGTATCGTAAATTTGTCAGTATCAAGTGATACTTTAATCTTCAGAGACATTTGTAAATACTCAGAACATTCCTGTGGAAATGGATTGCACAAAATTAAGTAAATCTTCATATCTGTATTGTAATACAGTGAACTAATATTTTATATGTTATAGTTCCGCCCAGTCTCCTTTCGGACCAAACCAAAGAACCCAGAGTTGTGCCGGCGAGTGTATTTTCGTGAGTCCCTTCTCTGGAAGGTCATCAGAGGATGTGATATGGTTCGTGGAGGACCTGAAGACGTCGGTGAGTATTGGTGGTTGGTCCGATAGTCAGCTGTTTCAGGTAGCAAACTTACGCCCAGCGGGAGAGGTGAAACTTTTTCTGTGAGGGAGGTAGAGACGTTTGACCATTTAAAGCAGGGTTGGGGGTTGGATGGTTTCTGGGAAGAGACCAAACAGCGAGGTTTGACCATTTAAAGCAGGGTTGGGGGTTGGATGGTTTCTGGGAAGAGACCAAACAGCGAGGTAATCGGTCTCATCGGATTAGGGAAGGACGGGGAAGAAAGTCGGTCGTGCCCTTTCAGAGGAATCATCCCGGCATTTGCCTGGAGCGATTTAGGGAAATCACGGAAAACCTAAATCAGGACGGCAGGACGCGGGATTGAACCATCGTCCTCCCGAATGCGAGTGCAGTGTGCTAACCACTGCGCCACCTCGCTCGGTTTAAAGCAGGGCTTAAGCAGAGATACAAGAAGCAAAAGAGCGGGCGGTTCTTTTTGGAACAGCTGAGTGCTGTTACAAACAGACAAGGGGAGTAATGAAATATATGAATGAATATTAACTGGGTTAGAGAGATGAAGTAAATAAAGTTTTGGTGCAGCAGATTAAGCAATGCTTTTTTAAGAGGCTTGTTACCAGATATGCCAAGAAGGGTGCGGATAGGGGCTCCTAAGGATCTCTATCTGGCTGTTAGACTGGCGATGGAATAGGAGGAGATTGTTATGTTGGTGTGAAGTGATAAGCGTCTCGTATGCTCTGTGGATGTGAGACGTTACGGATGTGGGCATACAGAGCATGTGCAGAGGCAGTGCCGCCAGCCTCGGCGGAGAAAATTTGATGTGTAGTATCAACAACGTTATGGTAACGATAACAGGGATGGACGGGGTGGAAGGAAGCAGCCATTAAATTCAAGGAGGAACCAGGAATCTGCCGGAAGGCGTTCCCATCAAAATTAGAAGCAACAAATACGTATGTAGAGGCAGAATGTGTAATAGTGGTTGCTGTAAGGGGCAGGAAGTATGAGTGCTTGTTGGGCAGATGTGTTGGTGGCCAGTAGAGACATAGTGGTTTGCAGGCGATGGAAACCACCGTGACATAAGTCGTTCTGAGTGGGAGACAATGCTGTATGGCCATTGGGGTGAGCTGGGTTTAAGCAGTGTGTGGAAACAGGGTCACATTTAAGCGAGGGTTACCGCATGACATTGGGTTTGGATTTCTTGCATCAACATCACGCCATAATCGACCTGAGGTGACAAGAAGTGGAACTTAGTGGGAAGACATTCCAACTAGGAGAAGCCGTCGCTATTGTCGATGTGTTAAGAGATGCGTCTATTGTCGTGGGCCATCCAGTTAAACCGTGTACAAATATACTAAGACCTGATTCGCATTGTTGTGTGCCAGGTGGCACCAGGGAGGCGCTCTGAGTGAGTGTGGAACCAGACTTTCCAGTCGATATGTTGTGTATTGTAAAGCTGCTGGAAAATAATGAGGTGCTGGATTCGGCAAGTTGTTTGGTTAAAATCAGCATTGTGTGTGTGTAAGAGAAGGATGGCGCAATGGTGGTGCCCATCAGTCTTGATAATTTTGGTTCGAAAGAAGTGAAGTTGATGAATGGGATGTTAATAGCGAGTTTGGACATTCTAGAGGAGAAGAATTGGTGCACAGAGCTTGTAAGGAAGCATCAGGACTCTGCTAAGACTGCATTAAATAGAAAGGTGGAGCATCTAAAGGGGGCAGACAGAATACGAATGGAGGTAATGATGGAATTGAGGATTTACTTTTTCCTTTGGGTCCATTGCCAACAGGAAGTGAAGCACCGCTGCAAACTATATATAATCCCTTCATATTTACAGCCAATTATGGAGGAGTTTATCAATTACCAGTTGGCTGATGGCATGATAGAAAAGAGTAATAGTCCATGGGGGACAGGAATTGTGACTGCAGCAAAAGGTCTATGGATAGTTCTAAGAAACACAAATTCTAATGTGATCACCATCTTCTTAATAGTAAGATCGTAACAGATGCATACCCGATACCCAACATCACAGAGACCAACAACCTGGGGCAACGCCGGTATTTCTCTAATATGGATTTAAGGAGTGGAAACCATCAGCTGAAGGTGGATCTGGAAGACCGGACAAAGAAAGCTTTTCCGTTACCTTGGTCCATTATTACTATCTGAGGATGTCCTTTAGGCTAAAGAATGCTCCTAGGACGTTTCAGCGTTTGTTGGACTGGTTATTAAGTGTGTTAGAGTCTCACCAGTTTCTAGTTTATCCGGACGATATAATTGTGTTCTAAAGAGACGTAGAGGAACAGAGACAACGATTGAGAAAAGTGTTTAAGAGGGCGTGGGCTGCTCATCTCACATTGCACATGAATGAGTCACTTTGCGTTGGGTGAAGTAGGTTATTTACATCTACATTTAAATCTACACTACTGGCCATTAAAATTGCTACACCAAGAAGAAATGCAGATGATAAACGGGTATTCATTGGACAAATATATTATACTAGAACTGACATGTGATTACATTTTCACGAAATTTGGGTGCATAGATCCTGAGAAATCAGTACCTAGAACAACCACCTCTGGCCGTAATAACGGCCTTGATACGCCTGGGAATTGAGTCAAAAAGAGATTGGATGGCGTGTACAGGTACAGCTGCCCATGCAGCTTCAACACGATACCACAGTTCATCAAGAGTAGTGACTGGCGTATTGTGACGAGCCAGTTGCTCGGCCACCATTGACCAGACGTTTTCAATTGGTGAGAGATCTGGAGAATGTGCTGGCCAGGGCAGCAGTTCAACATTTTCTGTATCTAGAAAGGCCCGTACAGGACCTGCAACATGCGGTCGTGCATTATCCTGCTGAAATGTAGGGTTTCGCAGGGATCGAATGAAGGGTAGAGCCACGGGTCGTAACACATCTGAAATGTAAGGTCCACTGTTCAAAATGCCGTCAGTGAGAACAAGAGGTGACCGAGACGTGTAACCAATGGCAACCCATACCATCACGCCGGGTGATACACCAGTATGGCGATGACGAATACACGCTTCCAATGTGCGTTCACCGCGATGTCGCCAAACACGGATGCGATTATCATGATGCTTTAAACAGAACCTGGATTCATCCGAAAAAGTGACGTTTTCCCATTCGTGCACCCAGGTTCATCGTTGAGTACACCATCGCAGGCACTCCTGTGTGTGATGCAGCGTCAAGGGTAACCGCAGCCATGGTCTCCGAGCTGATAGTCCATGCTGCTGCAAACGTCGTTGAACTATTCGTGCAGATGGTTGTTGTCTTGCAAACGTCCCTATCTGTTGACTCAGGGATCGAGACGTGGCTGCACGATCCGTTACAGCCATGCGGATAAGATGCCTGTCATCTCGACTGCTAGTGATACGACGCCGTTGGGATCCAGCACGACGTTCCGTATTACCCTCCTGAACTCACCGATTCCATATTCTGCTAACAGTCATTGGATCTCGATCAACGCGAGCTGCAATGTCGCGATACGATAAACCGCAATCGCGATAGGCTACAATCCGACCTTTATCAAAGTCGGAAACGTGATGGTACGCATTTCTCCTCCTTACACGAGGCATCACACAACGTTTCACCAGGCAACGCCAGTCAACTGCTGTTTCTGTATGAGAAATCGGTTGGAAGCTTTCCGCATGTCAGCACGTTGTAGGTGTCGCCACCGGCGCCAACCTGGTGTGAATTGTCTGAAAAGCTAATCATTTGCATATCACAGCATCTTCTTCCTGTCGGTTAATTTTCGCGTCTGTAGCACATCATCTTCGTGGTGTCGCAATTTTAATGACCAGTAGTGTACATGGCTACTCTGCAAATTACGCTTAAGTGCCTGTCAGAGGGTCAATCTAACCACGTTCACAATAATTATCTGTTATTCAATTCTCGAACATCGCGCGGAAAAAACGAGCCATGATCAGCGTTAACAAAATATTTTCGCATTCGGAGGAGAAAGTTGGTAATCGAAGTTTCGTGAGAAGACCGCGCTGCAATGAGAAACGACTTTGTTTTAATGATGTCCACCCGAAATCATGTATCATGTCCGTGCCACTCTCTCCCAAATTTCTCTATACTACAAAACGTGCTGTCCTTTGAACTTTCTCGATGTACTCTTTTAATCCTATGTGGAATGGGGTCCCACACCTCATAGCAGTATTTCAAAAGAGGATAGACAAGTGTAGCATAGGCAGCCTCTTTAGTAGGTCTATTGCGTCTTCTAAGTGTTCTACCAATAAAACATAGTCTTTGGCTCGCCTTCCCCACAACTTTTTCTATGTGTTCTTTCCAATTGAAGTTGTTCGTAATTGTAATTACTAGTTATTTGGTTGAATATACGGCCTTTAGATTTGATTGATTTATCGCGTAAGTAAAGTTTAACTGATTCCTTTTAGCACTCATGTGGATTACATCAAACTTTTCGTTATTCAGAGTCAGTTGCCAGTTTTCGCATCATAGAGATATTTTGTCTAAATCGTTTTGCAATTGGGTTTGATCTTCTCATGACTTTACTAGACGATAAACGGCAGTGTCATCTGAAAATAATCTAAGACGGCTGCTCAGATTGTCTCCTAAATCGTTTATATAGGTAAGAAACAACAGAGGGCCTGTATCACTACTTTACGCAACTCCAGAAGTCACTTCTGTTTCACTCGATGACTTTCCGTTAGTTACTACCAACTATGACCTCTCTGACAGGAATCACGAATCCAGTCGCTTAACTGAGACTATTTACCGTAAGCACGCAATTTCATTAGAAGCCACTTGTGAGATGCAGTGTCGAGAGCCTTCTGGAAATCTATAAACATGGAATTAATTTTAAATTCCTTGTCGATAACGCTCAACACTTCGTGTGAGTAAAGAGCCCGTTGTGTTTCACAAGAACCATGTTTTCTAAATACGTGTTGACTATGTGTCAGATGACCGTTGTCTTCGAGGTAATTCATAATTTTCGAACACAATATATGTTCCAAAATGCTGTTGCATATCGACGTTAATAATATGGGCCTGTAATGTAGTGGAATACCGATATTGCCTTTCTTGTGTAACATGTGCAACTTTCAAGTCTTTGGGTACGGACACGATATTTGCCAAAATTGAGTGATAAAAGATCCAAGACTGATGTAGAGGTACAAGATTTTCCGATGCCAAAGACCGGGAAAGAACTACAATCATTCTTGGAATTGTCAAAATATTATAGAAAATTCGTGAGGTGCTTCGTTGATACAGCGTGACCACTCACACAACTGTTGAAAAAAGGTGCAAAATGTGTGCAGACAGAGGAATGCCAGAGCACATTTGAGGAGTTGAAGAGAGTTTTGACGTTGAGTTCACTTTTAATTTTTCCGGATATCAAGAGGGAGTTTGCACTATCCTGCGATGCCGCTGACCACACTTTAGGGTGTGTCCTACCTCGGAAGGTTAATGGTGAGGATACTCTGTGGCTTTTCCATCAAGGCAGCTTAATAGAGCCAAGGAAAACTATTGTACCACACAGAAGGAAATGCTTAGCCTCATGTATGGAGTGACGTGCTTTGATGTTACCTTTATGGAAAGAAATTTAAAGTAGTGCTGCTCTAAAATTGGTATTAGAGTTGAAACCACCCAGCAGCTATCAGATTAAAAAAATGGGCGCTGAGTCTCAGCGAATGTAACTACAAAGTGGTTCGCAAGTCAGGAAAGAAACGTGGAAATGCAGCTGCATTAAGCAGGTTGGTGGCAGTAGGCCTTGCTGGAAGATAAGCAGTGCAGAACGCTGACAGCGTCTGCAAGATATACAAGGGGCAACCACAGTTCATCATGTGTGACGATCTGTTGTGTAAGATAACTTGATTAGGACTGTGGGTGATGGTGCTGGCTAAGAAGGAGGAAGAACTTCTGAGAGAGGCTCATGATCATGTGCTATCTGGCCATGAAATACGCAGAGCAACTAACAGAAGGGTAGCTGAGAGATGCTACTGGAAAAAGAGAAAGTGAGATGTGTCCCAGTATGTACAGAGTTGTGTGCAGTGTGCACAGCAAGGAATCGTTTTGCGTACATCTACATCATACTCCGCAAGCCACCTAATGGTGAGTGGCGGAGGGTACTTTCTGTACCACTATCTGATCCCTTCAACCCTGTACCACTCGCGAATAGTGCGTGGGAAGAATGATTGTCGGTAAGCCTCTGTATTGGCTCTAATTTCTCGAATTTTCTCCTCGTGGTCAATACGCGAGATGTATGTGGGGGGAAGTAATATGTTGTCCGACTCCTCCTCAAAAGTGCTGTCCCGAAATTTCAGTAGTACATCTCTCCGTGATGCTCAACGTCTCTCTTGTAGCGTCTGCCAGTGGAGTTTGTTTACCGTCCCCGTTACGCTCTCTCGCCAGCTAAACGATCCCGTGATGAAACGCGCCGCTCTTAGTTGGATCTTCTCTATCTCCTCTATCAGTCCTACCTGATTGGGAGCCCAGATAGATGAACAATACTCAAGAATCGGTCGAACGAGCGCCTTATAAGCCACTTCTTTCGTGGATGAGTTACATCTCCTTAAGATTCTTCCGATGAATCTGAGTCTTGTGTCTGCTTTTCCCACTATCTGTTTTATGTGGTCATTCCACTTAAGGTCGCCCTGGATAGTTACACCTAGATATTTTACGGCAGACGCTGTCTCCAGCTGTTTGTCATCAATAGTGTAGCTGTACAGTAGTGCATTTCTTTTCCTACGTATGTGCAATATGTTCAGGGTCAACTGCCAGAGTCTGCATCATTCATCAATTCTCTGCAGGTCGTTCTGCAAATTCTTATAATCTCCTGGAGTTGACACTTTGGTATAAACAACTGCATCATCTGCGAATAGCCTTAAAGAGCATCCGACGCTTTCTACTAGATCATTTATATCTATTGTGAACAGCAACGGTCCTATCACACTTCCCTGCGGTACTCCGGATATTACCTTTACATCCGTTGATTTAGTTCCGTTAAGAGCGACGTGTTGAGTGCTATCTGCAAGGAAGATTTGAATCCAATCGCAGGTCTGCTCCGCTACTCCATAAGCTTGTATTTTTTTCATTAAACGGCAATGCGGGACGGTGTCAAATGCCTTACTGAAATCAAGGAAATCAGCCTGAGCGCCGTTGTCCACTGCACTGTGGATCTCACGGAGGAACAGAGCGAGCTGAGTTTCGCAGGAACTCTGTTTGCGGAATCCATGTTGATTTTTATAGAGGAGCTGTTCATTTTCCAAGAACGTCGTAATTCTTGAGCATAAAACATGTTCCATAATTCTACAACAGATTGACGTCAACGATATAGGTCTATAATTGTGTGGATCTGTAATATGGCCTTTCTTAAAAACGGGAATGACCTGCGGTTTTTCCTAGTCGTTGGGTACCTTTCGTTGCTCAAGCGATGTACGATAAATTACCGCTAGAAGGGGAGCAAGTTCTTTCGCATAATATTTATAGAATCTTATAGGTATCTCATCTGGTCCTTAAGCCTTTCCATTACTAAGCGATTGTAGCTGCTTTTCAATTCCGCGATCGGTTATTTCAATATCTGCCATTTCGACATTCGCACAACGATTGAAAGGAGGGACAGTGTGACGATCTTCTGCGGTGAAACAACTTCGGAAGACCGAATTCAATATTTCGACATTCTCTCTGTTATCTTCTGTTTCGGTGTGGTCGCTGAGAGAATGAATAGATGATTTTGACCCCCTTACTGATTTTTCATACGACCAAAATCTCTTAGGGTTTTTACTCAGGTCGGTTGACAACGTCTTTCAAAATCATTGAACGCTTCTCTCATTGCTCTCCTTACGCTCATTTTCGCTTCGTTCAGCTTTTGTTTGTCAGCTAGGTTTTTACTTCTCTTGAATCTGAGATGAAGTGCTCTTTGTTTACGTAGCGCTTTTCTAACACAGCTATTAAACCATGGTGGATCTTTCCCATGCCTTAAAACCTTACTCGGAACATACTTGTCTAGGGAATATTGAACGATGTATTTGAATTTTTTCCATTTGTTCTCCACTTCTTCGTCCTCATCACCGAATATTTGATGCTGAATGCTGAGGTATTCCGAAATTTGTATCCTGTCACCCTTGCTGAGCAAATATACCTTCCTACCATTCTTAACATTCCTTGTAGGACCCGTCGTCATAGATGCTGTCACGGCCTTATGATCACTGATACCTTCCTCTACGTTAGCTGATTCGATAAGTTCAGGTCTGTTTGTTGGCAGGAGGTCTAAGAAGTTACCCTCACGGGTTGGTTCTCTATCTGCTCAAGGTAGTTTTCGGACAAGACATCCAGAACAGTGCCACACGATTTCCTGTCCTTGGCACCAGTTTTGATGGTATAACACTCCCAATCACCTGGCAAGTTGAAGTCATCCCCTATTACAACAGCATGATCAGGAAAATTACTAATGATATTTTGCAAGTTCTGTCTGAAGCGCTCTCCAACTACAGATCCTGACTCAGGTGATCTATAAAAGCATCCGATCACCATTTTCGACCGTTCTTTGATGCTCAGTTTCATCCAGATTAATTCACATTCGGAATCCATGACAACCTCGCCAGATTTTATTGATTTTTTACTGCAATAAACACGCCGCCACCATTGGCAACTAAACTATCCTTACGATAAACATACAGTCAGAACTTAGGATATCGTTGTCATTGACTTTTGGCTTCAACCAGCTTTCTGTTCCCAATACTATCTGTGCGTTATAACCTTCAATAAGCGATACTAATTCTGGGACCTTTCCTTAGGTGCTCCTGCAGTTTACTAAAATCATATTAATCTTTTCTATCTCTGATCTGCGAGGACCAAGATTCTCTGTGGTCACTGTGGCTGATTTAACAGGCGAATCGTGTTTGTTCCCAAGGGAGGGTGCCTCTAAACTAAAAAAGCCCATGTGCACGCCACACGTAGTTCGCTACCCTAGTAGCCGCTTCCTGGCTGTTCTGGAGGCCTGACCTATTAAGGGGAACCCTACAATTCTGCATCTGATAGCAGAGATCGAGAAATTCGCATCCGATACCGTCGCAGAGCCGTCTGGGCCTCTGGTTTGGACCTTCCACTCTGCTCCAAACCAGAGAACCGCAATCAATCCTGGGTACGATGCTACAAATAGACAGCTTAGCCTGCACCCCGCGTGCGTTGCTAGTTGCCTTCACCGAATCAGCCAGCCGCCGAAAGGAGCCGAGGATGGCCTTAGAACCCAAGCGGCAGGCGTCATTCGTTCCGACATGTGCCACTACATGCAGCCGGTTGCTCCCAGTGCCCTTCATAGCCACCGGCAGGGCCTCTTCCACATCGCGAATGAGACCTTCCGGCAAACATACCGAATGCACACTGGAATTCTTTCTCGCCTTGCCTGCTATCTCTCTGAGGGGTTCCATCACCCGCCTAACATTGGAGCTCCCAACGACTAGCATATCCACCTTCTGTACTTGTCCAGACTTGGCAGGAAAATCGACCGCTGGCCCAACAGGAGAGGCATCCCGTGCTGGCTGAGAGTTATCAACAACACTGGGAAGCACCTCCTACCTGTTGCTAAGACGTAGGGAGCCAGCCGCACAGCCTGCTCTTTCTTTCGCCTTCCGCCCAGTGACACGCGAACCCACCACTGTCTGCCACCCACTCTGGAAAGAGGACGGACCGGTCAGATGTTGCGTATCGGTAGCCGCAGTGACGTCCGGGTCACCAGGGGATTCCAGTGACACCAAAGTTGTCGCAGGTCTCGTCACTGGCGCTCCGATGTCACCGCAACTTCGAGCATTTGCTAGAAGCTTGTCGACGGTAGCCAATGCAGCTCCCAGCTGTTTACGGACAGCAGCCAACTCTCCTTGTGTCCTCTCACAACAAGCACAGTCTATAGCCATATCGTACAGTGTATAAACTAGATATGAGGTCTCAAATGGCGATACTGAGTTTGAAAATATACCAAAGGAGAATAAAGTAACACTAAAAGTTGGTGTGCAGATTCTCACTTATCTCTGAGACCGCAAGCTATTAAACAGAATTAAATTTCTCTAAACGGAAAATTTACACTAGGAAGCCGCCCTACACAAGGATATTCACAAGACGTCACAAAAACTACGATTAAATTTCTAACCGCTAGTTTACACAGTAAAATACACACGTTCAGTTCACTTCTTTGCAGAAGCACGTGAACAAAAAACAAAGACTAAATTAATTTACATTTTATCACACACGTTCTGCTGCTGCTGCTCTGCTGCACGTCCTCCCGGCTCAGCGGCTGCCGCTACCCATGGTAATAGATCGCTTCTATTAGTATGTAAAGTTGATGGCCTCACCGATTCATCCTGTGGGTGGACTCGTGGCGTCTCCTTCAGCAGGGTCCGAGCAGGCACACGGGGGTAGGGGTTTACTGGTTACTGGTAGAGATGGGCAAACTCGTTCATCCTTGGGAACTAGTTCACTGCTGATCGTTCATTTTTGGGAACCGTTCATTTTTACTCGTTCATTTGTGCTTGGTATATGGTTCTTATGAGAAACTGAAAACTAGTAGTGTAGGTGACTGATTGATGGAGGGCACCAAGAGGGGGCACTTGCCTCTCCCCTGGAGTATAGAGTTTTTTTTCATTACAGAATTCTTACACACTTTTAGAAGTAATTTCTGTGATTCTGCAGAACCTCTCGTTTAGCCAACCGTAGCCTTGTGTGGCTGATCGCAGGGAAATCATATAGAATGGCGCACGGAAAACCGGCCCCGAGTACAGACCTGCTCGCCAGTTACGGACGATGTGTTGCCCGTTACGAGCAGATACAGCAAGCAGACAAACATTTAATAATTAGGCAGTGAAGAAATAACAAGCTAATGCAAGCAACAATTGCGAAACAATCGATGACGATGTGTGGAGAGCTGTAGAAGAGAACATGAAAATCTCACACGACGCGCATGGGCTATAACTCATGTAGTCTTGTAAAACTGTTGGTGACTGTTTCCCAACTTAATAGACCAAAACTGTCTTGTATAAAATTCTTCGTTTCGACTTCCACTACATAGCTATGCTACGTTGTAAACAATAATCGTTTACACCGTATATATACTTCACGTTGTCTCTGAGTTCGTAGGCGAAGTAAAGACTTTATGGAAGCATAAAATAAAATGTGGTTTTCTCATCATACTTGCGTCACAAGCTTAGTAAAAATTAGGTTCAAATGGTTCAAATGGCTCTGAGCACTATGGGACTTAACATCTTAGGTCATCAGTCCCCTAGAACTTAGAACTAGTTAAACCTAACTAACCTAAGGACATCACACACATCCATGCCCGAGGCAGGATTCGAACTTTCGACCGTAGCAGTCGCGCGGTTCCGGACTGCGTGCCTAGAACCGCGAGACCACCGCGGCCGGCAGTAAAAATTAGGTTTTTATGTTGCATTATTAAAGTTAATGCAGCAGTAATAATAATTATTAAGTTCGCAGTAATAAGGTTTTTGGTTTAAAAGCTCCTTCTGAACAAATGTTTTTGAGATAATAAGTAAATATGATTTTATGGCAATCTATGTCTTTTCAAATGGAGAGGCACCGCTTTTCCTACTGAGCCAAAATGACCCACAACCCACTTTATTTTTTTCAGAGAAACCAAACTAGCAGGTAATACGAATTGGAAACAACCAAACTTAAAAATAATTAGAGCCTTCCTAAATGTAATGTTTTGTATATGAAAGATACACGAAAATCGTTTTATATGAATTTTCTTACACTAAAAATTAAGCAAATTATTGAAAGTTAGTTGCTAAATCAAGTCGATGAAACCAAAAAATATATGAATAACAAAAAAACTTGCCTTGTTATACTTATGACTTCTGCTGTTCATCTATATAATGAAGTGAGCTGATATGCCCTTTTGTTACCTGAAAAGACGTACCTATTACATACAACGTAATTTTATGTAATTTACGTAACCATAAAATACTTTTTGATTACCGGTCATGGACGCTGAATAGCCAGCGCCAAGTGCAAGAACAGTTTGGAACACATGTAAAATGGGCGAGCACAGTGAACGAAACGAACAACCGGATACTGAACTAACTAGGAGCAGTCGGAAGTGGAAGTGAGACAGGTGGTCATGCGAAGAACGACGAGTGCGGCCGAAGGAGACCGAGACTGAGACGAGCACGCGACCGAGGCTGGAACGAGAACTGCCGAAGTGACCGCCGCGACCGAAGTGAACTAGTGAACTATGAACCGATCGTTTCTCGTTCCCGGGAACTATAAGTAGACCGCTGCGACGAAGTGAACTCTGAATCGATCGTTCCTTGGAATTCGTTCCTCCGTCCTTTCGTTCATCTTGGTGAACTGTTCCTTTGCACTCGTTCGTTCGCGAACTAACCATCTCTAGTTACTGGTAGCTCCAGTGTCAGGCACGTTATGGAGCCCCTAGGCAGATAGTGTTCAAGGCTGGAAAGAAAGCCAATGTTCACTCGGTGTCTGCCGGGGGGCGTCATCCGAGATGTGGAGGAGGCCTTGCCGGTGGCCATCAAGCATGCAGGGTGCAGTCGTTTGCAAGTTGTGGCTCACGTGGGCACCACCAACGCCTGTCGCGAGGGTTCTGAGGTGATCCTCAGTTGGTACAGGCAGCTGGCGGAGGTGGTGAAGACTGCTGTTCTCACGTGCAGGGTGCAAGCAGAGCTCACAATTTGCGGCATCGTTCCCATAGTTAATCGGGGTCCTTAGATTTGGAGCCTAGGGAGGGTCTCAATCAAATCGTGTGGGGATTTGTAGGACTTCCCTGTGATAGGTCAGGGGTGCACTACACAAAGGACGCAGCTACTCGGGTGGCAGAGTACTTGTGGAGTGCACGTCAGTTTTTTTTTTTTTCAGAATAACGACGTTTCGGCTATCACAGTTTTATGAGTAAACTGTCGAAGTATTCGTAAGAAAGTTACCGAATTTACTGCGCTTCAGGAAAGTCCTCGCGCTCAGATTATTCTTGGGACTGAGAGCTGGCTGAAACCCGAAGCGGAAAGCTATGAAACATTTAGCGGAAAGACAGATTAGAGGCCATAAGTGGGGGAGTTTTCATTGCGGTTGACAAAAATATTGTCTCTATTGAGATTGAAGTTGCGTGTGACAGTGAAGTCGTCTGGTCGCGTATAAAAGGTGTAGGAGAAACTAAGTTGGATGTTTTTACCGACCACCCGATTCCGCTGTGACAGTTCTAAAGCCATTCAAAGAAAGTATACGGTCAATAGCGCGTAAATACTCAGATCAAGCAATACTAGATGGAGGCGACTTTAACTTGCCGAGTATAGACTGGGATGTCTTTGGATTCATTGCGGGGGGTACAGACAGACAGCCATGCGAAATACCTTTGAACACATTTTCTGAAAATTCTCTTGAGCAGCTAGTTCGGCAGCCCACTCGCAATGGAAATATCTTAGTCCTTGTAGCTACAAATAGGTCGGATCTTATCGACAATGGTAGTATAGAAACGGGGATTAGCGATCATGATGTCATTATAGCAACTATGATTACGAAAGTTAATAAATCTGTCAGGAAGGCTAGGAGAGTGTTGTTTCCACTAGACAGATAAGCAGTTATTAACATCTTACTTAGACGGTGAATTGGCATCACTTAGTTCCTGTAAGATGGATGTAGAGGAATTATGGGCAAGGTTTAAGCAGATTGTAAATCGTGTCTAGTATGTGGATAAAAGATGGAAAAGACGCGCCATGGTTTAATAACGAAATTCGTAAGATGCTGAGGAAGCAGAGGGTGTTGTACTCTAGGTTCAAAAGGGGACGCACAAACGACGACAAGTGAACGTTATGAGAGATTCATGCGTCTGTGAAAAGATCTATGCGCGAAGCATACAACAATTATCACCATCACAGCTTAGCAATAGATGAGGCAGAGAACCCGAGAAAGTTTTAGTCGTATGTAAAATCGGTAAGCGGGTCTAAGGCTTCCTTTCAATCCCTTGTTGAACAGTCTGGTGTGGAGGTTGAAGATAGCAAAACGAAAGCCGAAGTTTTAAATTTCACGTTCAAGAAGTCGTTCATGTAAGACAACTGTACAAACATACCGTCATTTGACCATCGGACAGACTCCTGTATGGCCAACATAGGAATAAGCACACCTGGCGTAGTGAAGCAACTTAAAGATTTGAAAAGAAATAAATCACCAGGTCGAGATGAAATCCCAGTTCGATTTTACAAAGAGTACTCTACAACTGTGGCCCCTTACCTAGCTTGTATTTATCATGTATATCTCGCCCAGCAGAAAGTCCCAAGCGACTCGAAAAAAGCCAGGTGACTCCAATGTATAAGTAAGGTAAAAGAACGGACACGCAAAATTACAGACTTCTGTTTGCTGCAGAAGCCTCAGTTCGAATATAATAAACTTTACTGAGGCTACACAGCTTATGTCCACGAATCAGCATGGTTTTAGAAAGCAACGCTCGTGAGAAACTCAGCTTGCCCTCTTCTCATATGATATTCTGACAAGGGAACCTCCCCATCGCACCCCCCTCAGATTTAGTTATAAGTTGGCACAGTGGATAGGCCTTGATAAACTGAACACAGATCAACTGAGAAAACAGGAAGAAGTTGTGTGGAACTGTGAAAAAATAAGCAAAATATACAATCTGAGTAGTCCATGGGTCACATAAGCAACATATTGGACAAAGTGAGCGTAGGAGCGCCGTGGTTCCGTGGTAGCGTGAGCAGTTGCTGACTGAGAGGTCCTTGGTTCAAGTCTTCCGTTGACTGAAAATTTTACTTTCTTTATTTTTGCATAGTTATTACCTGTCCGTTCGTTCATTGACATCTCTGTTCACTGTAATAAGTTTTGTGTCTGCGTTTTGCGACCGCATCACAAAACCGTGCGATTAGTAGACGTAAGGACGTGCCTCTCCAATGGGAACAGAAAACATTTGATCGCAATGTCATAGGTCAACCGATTCCTCCACAGGAAAACACATCTGATATATTCTATACGACACTGGTGACGGCATGTGCGTCACATGCCAGGAATATGTTGTCGACCCACCTAACTTGTACACTTGGCGAATGGGTAAAAAGATTCTTCTACCTTGCCCGATTTAGGTTTTCTTGTGGATGTGATAATCACTCCCAAAAAAGTGATGAAAACATAAGAGTTTGTCACATAAACTGAAAATAAAAAATTAAACTTTTCACTGGATGGAAGATTTGAACCAAGGACCTTTCGTTCCGCAGCTGCTCACGTTACCACGAGACCACGGCGCTCCTGCGTTTCCATTGTCATTAATGTTGCCTATCTTCCCTTGAACTACTCAGTTTGTATATTTTGCTTATTTTTTCGCAGTTCCACACAACTTCTTCCTGTTTTCTCAATTGATCTGTGTTCAGTTTTTCAAGGCCTATCCACTGTGCCAACTTATAACTAAATCTGAGGGGGGTGCGATGGGGAGGTTCCCTTGTGAGAACTATGGATGAAGGGCAACAGGCAGATTCATTTCCGTAAAGGATTGCAGGCTGTTGACGAAAGTGCGAGCATATGGAGTTGCTCAAAGACTTCTTAAATAATAGAACCAGTTTGTTGTCCTCGACAGCGACTGGTCGTCAGAGAAAAAGGTGTCGTTAGGAGTGCTCCAGGGAAGTGTGATGGGACCGCTGTTGTTGTCTATAAACATAAATGTTTTGGCGGGCAGGGTGGGCAGCAGTCTGCGGTTGTTTGCTGATGATGCCGTGGTGTACGGTAAGGTGTCGAAGTTGAGTGACTGTAGGAACATACAAGACGACTTAGTCAAAATTTCCAGTTGGCGTGATGAATGTCAGCTAGGAAACATGTAAGTTAATGCGAATGAGTAGGAAGAACAAACCTGTAATGTTCGGATAAAGTACTACTAGTGTTTAGTTTGACACAGTCAAGTCGTTTAAATATCTGGGCGTAACGTTGCAAAGCGATATGTGGTGGAACGAGCATGTGAAAACTGTGCTAGGGAAGGCAGATGGTCGACTTTGGTTTATTGGGAGAATTTTAGAAAGGGGTGGTTCACATATAAAGGAGACCACATATAGGACGCTGGTACAACCTATTCTTGAGTAGTGCTCGAATGTTTGGAATCCATACCAGGTCGGACTGAAGGGAGCAATTCAGAGTGGGGCTGCTAGATTTGTTACAGATAGTTTCGCTAGTTTGGCTAGAGGACAAATATAGGATGTAGAGGCTTTTCTCACTAGGGGTAAGATAGATACTGCCTACAGGAAAATTAAAGAGACCTTTGGAGATAAGAGAACCACTTGTATGAACATCAAGAGCTCAGATGGAAACCCAGTTCTAAGCAAAGAAGGGAAAGCAGAAAGGTGGAAGGAGTATATAGAGGGTCTATACGAGGGCGATGTACTTGAGGACAATATTATGGAAATGTAAGAGGATGTAGATGAAGATGAAATGGGAGATACGATACTGCGTGAAGAGTTTGACAGAGCACTGAAAGACCTGAGTCGAAACAAGGCCCCCGGAGTAGACAACATTCCATTGGAACTACTGACGGCCTTGGGAGAGCCAGTCATGACAAAACTCTACCATCTGGTGAGCAAGATGTATGAAACAGGTGAAATACCCTCAGACTTCAAGAAGAATATAATAATTCCAATCCCAAAGAAAGCAGGTGTTGACAGATGTGAAAATTACCGGACAATCAGTTTAATAAGCCACAGCTGCAAAATACTAACACAAATTCTTTACAGACGAATGGAAAAACTAGTAGAAGCCGGCCTCGGGGAAGATCAGTTTGGATTCCGTAGAAATACTGGAACACGTGAGGCAATACTGACCTTACGACTTACCTTAGAAGAAAGATTAAGGAAAGGCAAACCTACGTTTCTAGCATTTGTAGACTTAGAGAAAGCTTTTGACAATGTTGACTGGAATACTCTCTTTCAAATTCTAAAGGTGGCAGGGGTAAAATACAGGGAGCGAAAGGCTATTTACAATTTGTACAGAAACCAGATGGTAGTTATAAGAGTCGAGGGACATGAAAGGGAAGCAGCGGTTGGGAAGGGAGTAAGACAGGGTTGTAGCCTCTCCCCGATGTTATTCAATCTGTATATTGAGCAAGCAGTAAAGGAAACAAAAGAAAAATTCGGAGTAGGTATTAAAATCCATGGAGAAGAAATAAAAACTTTGAGGTTCGCCGATGACATTGTAATTCTGTCAGAGACAGCAAAGGACTTGGAAGAGTAGTTCAACGGAATGGATGGTGTCTTGAAGGGAGGATATAAGATGAACATCAACAAAAGCAAAACGAGGATAATGGAATGTAGTCGAATTAAGTCGGGTGATGCTGAGGGGATTAGATTAGGAAATGAGACACTTAAAGTAGTAAAGGAGTTTTGCTATTTGGGGAGCAAAATAACCGATGATGGTCGAAGTAGAGAGGATATAAAATGTAGACTGGCAATGGCAAGGAAAGTGTTTCTGAAGAAGAGAAATTTGTTAACATCGAGTATAGATTTAAGTGTCAGGAAGTCATTTCTGAAAGTATTTGTATGGAGTGTAGCCATGTATGGAAGTGAAACATGGACGGTAAATAGTTTGAACAAGAAGAGAATAGAAGCTTTCGAAATGTGGTGCTACAGAAGAATGCTGAAGATTAGGTGGGTAGATCACGTAACTAATGAGGAGGTATTGAATAGGATTGGGGAGAAGAGAAGCTTGTGGCACAACTTGACTAGAAGAAGGGATCGGTTGGTAGGACATGTTTTGTGGCATCAAGGGATCACCAATTTAGTATTGGAGGGCATCGTGGAGGGTAAAAATCGTAGGGGGAGACCAAGAGATGAATACACTAAGCAGATTCAGAAGGATGTAGGTTGCAGTAGGTACTGGGAGATGAAGAAGCTTGCACAGGATAGAGTAGCATGGAGAGCTGCATCAAACCAGTCTCAGGACTGAAGACCACAACAACAACAACAGTTTCAAAGAAAACTTAAGTCTTCAGGAACTGAAATGGGAATACCTGGAGGGAAGGCGGCCTTTCTTTCTGGGAAATAATTTAGAGAACCGGCATTTGAAGCTGACTGCCGAATGGTTCTGCTACCGCCAACGTACATTGCTCGTAAGGACCACGAAGATAAGATACAGGAAATTAGGGCTCATACAGAGGCGAACAGACAGTCGTTTTTCCCTCGCTCTATTTGCGAGGGGAACAGGAGGGAAAATGACAAGCAGAGGTACAGGGTACCCTCCGCCAAGCACCTTACGGTGGCTTTAGATGATGACTGTGAAAAACGAAAATGCACTTACAGTTCAACAGGTGGATACTTAAGTTTGGGGTACCGGAGATAATGATTATGGATCAAGAGACAAATTTTGTCAGACGTGATGGAGGTATTATGTTACTTCTTACGTGTGAAGAAATTAAGAACTAGTCTGCTTCACGCACAGTCGAATGGTAGGATGGAACGGGTGTATCGGATAATCAGACGTATGTTAAGTTTCTATGTGAACTTACACCGTAACGACTGGGATACATAACTTTCGTTTGTCATGCCTGTGTACAGTTAAAATCTCCACACCTTTACAGGGTTTTGTCCACACTATGTGGTGTACGTAAAGAAATTGCCATTGCCATTTGATATAATTAAGGTCAAAAGGGGCGATAGTGTCAGTCCATGAGTTGGTAAGAGCAGTAAGAGATATACTGAAACAGGTGTAGAAGCAAACACAAAGGCACTAGAGAAACTGGAGGAAACTGTAAGATGCACAGTGAATTTACCGCATTATAGAGTAGGGCAATGGGTGACGTTATCCAGCTCTTACATACGGAAGAGTAAAACGTAGATGTTTGTCACAAGATACCAAGGAGCCTACCGCGTGATAGAGACTACGTCACAAATCAACGGTAGGCTATAGTTGCCGGGAAGGTCGACAACAGTGCATACTGGACGCCTGCGACCGGTTTCGACCCCAGGAGTAGTCTGAGTGGAACCGGAGACGGAGGTAAAAAGGAAGAAATGGAACGATGTATATGAAAGTATAGATGAACCTATTTAAGAAGGGATTATTTCGGGTATTATATGTGAGGTATGAGTTGAAATATATGTTAAGGGTGCACGAGTAAGTTTTGTATCTGTTAGAGTAAGGGTTTGTGTAGTTCTATTTTAATATGAAATGCTGACCAGTGACAGCAGCTTTCTGAGGGGGGAGGGTATGAGGATAGTGTTTGCCCTCAGGTTGCTGCACGCTGAGAGCGAGGACGAGAAGAATGCATGGCGTGGCGATGCTGTACCTCTTCACCTGGGGTCGAGTGGGAACCCTGTTGTGCCACTGGAGGGAGGAGTTCTGTTTGCGAGACGAGAAGATGTAACGATTGCTAGCCATCAAAGGACACTGAGCATGGTAATTCGGGAATGAAGTAGGGAGGTTGGAGAAGGTATTTTCTGGTTTTCGACGGGTAACCAAGAGCAGAGGAGTACTTGGGGAAGTTTTGTGCGAGTGTGAGAAGTTACGTAAGTCATATGAGCAATTACGAGAGCATATTTAACAAACAGTGTTTTTTGGGCTGCATTCACTACGGTGACAGAAGGGAGTTTGGATTGAGCTGAAGTAGTCAGTGGGAGTGGAGGAGTAGGCATAGGATAACAAGTCGTGGTGAAGTGGCATACCACGCAGAGAGCGAACATGGAGAGCAGAGTGTTGGACAATACGTGTACGCTTCGGAAACTGACATGTAACGTGATGGAGTATGCAAAGGCATCAGATGATATTGTGAACCGAGACCTGGGGATCATACAGGTACGGGTAGATCTGCTGGGTGCAAGAGTCACAGTGACAAGACTGCTGCAATCGCTAGCGGATAGTCACACCGAAGTTTTTCACGACGGCACTGTTGTATAAAACATTCTCGAACTGCTTTTCGCGTCAGTTCAGGGTAAAATGTCGAGCTTTCAGTGATTACCTTCATCTATTAAATTTGGCTTCCCTTCGTCCATCTTCAGTTTATCATTATGTTGACGATACGTTTATGGCCTGGCCGGACGGCGTAGAAGCACTTGAGCACTGTCTTGAAGATAGGTTAACAGTATGCACCCAAACATATAGTTCACTGTCGAGACAGAGAAAGAAACAAGGCTACAATTTTTAGATGTTTTGGTTCAACAAAAGTCATATGGGCTCCTCGGCCACTCAGTGTACCGCAAACCAACTTGTACGTACAATAGTAAACAGAGCAAAAACTGCTTCTGACGAGGACCACTTGGATTCCGAAATTAATCATCTGAAGAACGTATTCCGAAAGAACGGCTATGGTTCACGTGATATGAAGTCAGCGTTCTCGAAGAAAAAGAAACGCCAAAATATTGAACATTTACGTGATGAGCCACTGATTGTATTCCTTCCTTTCTGTGGCGCTATATCCGGCAAAATAGTCAGAATCCTGGGAATAGGAGGTACAAGACCTATTTCCAGACCTCTTAAGAAGATAAAGGTGATGCTACCACCTGTTAAGGACAGTCTCGGCTTCAGGATCCGCTGGCTTTATAACATCTCTTGCGAATGCGGAAGCATTTACATCGGTCAGTCCACCCGTACCGTTTCTTGCAGCTGTATAGAACGTGAGTGGCATATTAAAAGTCGAGAACTGGAGAAAACTGCACTTGCTGACCAGAGTCCCACAAACAAACAAACAAAATGTTTGACAAAACTTAAGTTTTGTTCCAGGCTCCTACATACGGATATTCAGTAATTGAAGAGGTTGTGGAAATAAGAAAGTGTGAGAAGAACTTCAACCGTGACAGCGGATATAATCTTGGTGGTACATGGAAGCGAGCTCTCAAAGCAGAGAAGAGGCAGATATATTCGTCGCAATGTTTACGCTGTTGCAGGAGCGGTGGCGCCACCAGCGCAACCGTTGACGCTAACTGGACAGCATTACGTAATTACCGACCAATCGGAAGTCGTCTATGGAATATATAAGGCCACCGCAGCAGCAGTTTTGACGGTTAGTTGTTCCTGACAGAGACGATCGAGGTAATCGTCGAAAGCTCGAGGTTTTACCCTGAACTGACGCGGCAAAAAGTCCGGAAATGTTCTATATACTAGCGGACAGTGTTTGGGACGTGAGAATGGAAATTACGAGCTTGCAAGAGGCTGTGCACCACACTTCGTACAAGGAGTTGAGTCCCATCTGGTTTTCGCTAGAACAGTATCTGTTGGGGTTGAGGGAAGTTCAGGAGGAACAACTGTCAGAGCTGTGACTGCTAATGGAGTCCAGTCGGCAAATTTTGCCTTTTTATTATGAGATGGCATTGCTAGATGTGAGGACTGACCAGGCATGGCTGTACGTACTGGTTAGGGACCCAGGAACAGGCAGGCATGCACAATTTAGGTGTTATACCATTCACCCCTGTCCAGTGAAACGGGCATCTCAGAGGGAAATTTGTGCAGGCGAGGACAGGAGGTGTACTAGTGATTTCTGAAGAGGAGGACGGGCGTGTCGTATTGGCAGAGGAGGAGCTACGACAGTGTCGGAGGAAGAAGATTACAATGCTGCTAGCCCAAGTGAACCAAGCACATGCGCAGTGTAGCTATTCGTGTTCGTGGGCAAAACAGGGATACAGAATTATCGAGGGATATTGTGGAATCTAGACCTCAGTTCCTGTAACCAGGACTGCGCTGGGAGTGGTAGCGAGTTGCAACGATCGAGGAAGGTCACGGGGGAAGGAGACGGTTAGAACTGAGAGATGTGGGTTGTTAGTTAACGGGACAGTATGCGACATAACAAGGCCTACCTTTCATCTACTAGCCTGGCGACAGGAGGTACTTAATCTTGTGCGCTACCATAGGGACATTGATTCGATTTTCACTGATAGATAGACTGATTCACAAGGAAGATTTTAGCAGTGAATTTTCTTCAGTTTATACATCCCATATTTGTGTCCATCTCCTCCACTTCCCTCTCTCTGTCCATATCAACCTCCCACTCCATCCGTGACTCTTACACCTCCTCCTTCCCCCTCCCTCTCTAGCCCCGCTCTCTTCCTACCTACCCATTCTCCCTTGCACCGCTCTCTTCCTATCCATCCGCTCCAGCCCCTGTCTCTCTCCATTCCCTCCTCTACCCATCTCAACCTCCCACCAAGCCTGCTCACCCACACGTGTAGCCCCTGCAAAAGGATTTGATAAACCAGGCTGGCACTACTCCCGCAACATGCCTCTCGTGCAGCACAACCTATATGCCAAGGACTTGGAAACCCTTTTTTTCTCCATTACATATATGCTGCCATGAACAGCAGTCTGCGTATAGGCTGCTCTGCAAAACAGGTCGGTAAGGCTGAAGGCTGGTCGATACAATTCCCAAATACGTCACCTGTTGTTCAGGGCAGCCTGTATGGCTGGGCTTAAAAAACACACGTCTGTTTTAACTCCACAGCCTATTGTAGATACTTCATTCAACCACAATCATGTGAACACAGACGCACAGGTGGACCATATTCGTGTTGACAGCTGAAATCAGTTTGACAGGAGCACATGCAGGGCCAGTTTCACACTAAGCTCCACAGATGGAGTTGTCTTTGGGCTTAATTTAATCCTCATCTGAGGATAAAAAGATGGACAATTACGCGTGCAAAGACGCGCCTTAGATATCTGCATTAGTTTGTAAGTTACTGTAAATTAAATATTATAAATAATTCCTGAATTGTAAAAATTAATATCTCGGCAATGCATTACCGATTGCAACAGACAAGGTGTCTACGGGTACATCTTTTAGAACTGTATCGGACTGTGATAGTAAATTTACTGAAATTATCCACATATTTAAATGAGGGGCCTAAAAGTAGATTTCGCGCAATTAAAAACAGCTGTTCTTACTAAATAAGTAGAGAAACATTAAAAGTAGTGCAATTACTGTAAACTTCAGATAAATAGCAAATTATTTAATGCATAATTTAAATTGTTTGTTAATATTTACACTTATAAATCCGAAAACGGAGGAAAACCATAGAAATAATTGTTTACAAATAAACTATGGTAGATAAAAGAAAATTGGTAACAGCATAATATTTCTCGAAAAATATCTGTGTGATTTGACGTATCATATGTGAATAATAGGTTAAAATTAAGAATTTCAGTGGTTTAACTGACTTCATTGATGCAGGACCGACGTTCCCTGGGTGAACAGCTGCAATTTGGAGGGGGTGTCTAGGTTCGCACGCCGTAGGAGGCGGTCAAATTGTGTTAGCCTATGCTAGAATAAAGTTTTATATGAGGAGTGGTGAAATAGCCAGCACCCATTTCTTCAGAGTTCCTACTTTCGGACATAGATCCTTTCCGGCATCTGATGAACTTGTTACTTTTCGGGTTGTGAGTGATACAAGCCGCACCTATACGGTTTCAGTGTGTAGCCATTGTAGAATTTATAGTCTCATATACTGTGGAACTTGAACGGTAACTTACGAAATTAATCGTAGTTCATTCAACCACCACAAGGATTTTAAGAAACTCGGTCAGGGCCTGAAATTAATTTATTGTGAACTGTGACTTTCAATTTTTCTGTGTTTTTATTAGAAATAAACTCGAATTTGTGAAACTTAAAAAAAATACGTGGGTGCGTACATATCCTTCCTGGGTTCACATTAAGTACTTTTGTGGGACATAAGGTACAATGTGACGAGTGTGAGTTGGCGGCCCATAGACGAAACGTAAGCGAACTTGTAAGCCCAACCACATTTATGGGGGCCCATTGAAGTGTTTGTACTGTGTAATGCGTAGGTAAATATTTTCGTGCAGTAGAATATGGGGGTTGCAAGCTGATATAAAACTTGTGGACAGTTTAGAACTTTGATTTTCAGCGAGTTGACGAGAGAGATCCTATTTTATTTCATCATTCACACCACATACACATTCTCATACAACACGTATGGTCGCACTGTACCTCTCTAAATACTGGAGCTAGACTGTTGTAAACTCCCTCTGTGTTTCTATTCTTGGAGCAAGGAGTTTGTGTGTCACATTTGGTCCACTTCATCCAAGGGCCTGAGCGCATGGGATGAGTTCTTACACATTAATACATATGCTCAGCTTTATAGATACAGGAGCTGGGAATCCCAGCATTGCCCAGATTTTCATCTTGCCAATTTTGTATTAGAAAAAAAAAACCTTATATGTACTCCTCCAGTAGACTCTGTATGAGATGATCCCAGACAGTTTATCTACACTGAGAGCAGCTGGTTCATTTGTCTACAAAGTGATTTTGTAAACGTCTCTATGCAACACCACTTCATAGCTATTGTTTTCACCTACAGCTATTTGTGCTTTGCAGTTGAAACCTGTCGAAAGCATTGCCAGGTGTCAGGGATTTCGTTAAGTTGATTCGACTGTGGGCGTGTCTTAGTAGTATGGAATAAATTTATTAAAGCTCCATGCACGATGTGGTGTATGTATTGTACCATGATATATCTGTATAGGTACAATCAGCAGCATGTGTGGAAACTGTCTGCAAAATATATTTCGAATGAAGTTAGTAGCAAAGTAGTCATAAATTTAAGTGTGATGCATGATGCAGTTTTTCACATATCTCAGTGATTATAACATTGTATCTCCTGAACTGTGTGAGATACCATAATATAATTAGGTGCATTTATCGGCATATGTGAATAGAGTCAGTAGCACAGAACTAATCAATTTAAACGTCATGCAAGAAGACATCTCATCGTTTATGACATCATATTTCTCTGCAGAAATGCTAGCATGTTTACAGCTGTTGTTCCATACCAGTCTGGAAGCACGTGTTCCCACTGCCGGTGGTAGTTTAAACACAACCTGTGATGGTCAGTTGTCTTGTTACTGGTCAGAATCCACGTAACTATTGTATGCACTGGTGTTAGCCTTTGCTGTGTGCTAGCACAGGTATTGTACAAGTGTCGGTGAGGGAACTTTTCAAAATATGATATAAAATAAAAGACTCGCACTAGAAACCAGAAACAAACATTACTGTCATTCTAATTTACCATACTGTTAGTTTGTTAATGTCAATAGACATTATTCCATTTAAAAATGGCACATTTGCACAAAAATTGCACTTTGTAAGTATTATTGCAATCTGTGGATTGGATAACAATACAAGCTTCTGACTACCAACTCTTCTGTGAAAACTGCGCATTAATAGTACTTTCCCTTTCAGCAATATTTGCAGTGCAAGTTTTAGGTGAACCTTCACTGCCAACCGGTCAGTGTTAGTAAATAACTATCGACCCGCTCCAGATTGGCCCGGGTAGCATTAAATACTTACTGCTCGACAACCTTTCTGGCGTAGTTGTAATCTCTGTATGTAAAGGAAATGTCCCAACTGATTCACCGACCCCTCATCGCCGATTCAAAACCATTAAGGACAGCAACCTTAAATTTAGCCAGAGTGTTGATCTAACACTGTCGACATCATTTGAGAACGGATTTCTCGAAATTACATCTGCAAGGGGGTGAAATAAGGAATGAAATTTTTTTGTGGTATTTGCCACTATTAAGGCAATTTTGAAGTTAGAACTACAAAAATTGGTATCCGACCTGTCGGTTGAAAATAAAAAAAATACTTGTTTCATTATTTTTGGAAATGCAACACCTAAGGAGGCGAAAAAGGGGATGAATTTTTTATATGAATATTTCAGTTTGAAAGCATTTTTAAGCTAAATCTATGAAACCAGAATGAAATTTTCACTCTGCAGTGTAGTGTGCACTGATATGAAACTTCCTGGCAGATTAAAATTGTGTACCAGACCGAGACTCAATCTTGGAACCTTTGCCTTTCGAGTTACGGTGCTCTTCAAACTGAACTACCTAAGCATGACACACGACGGTCCTCACATCTTTACTTCCGCCAGTACGTTGTTTCCTTCCTTCCGATCTTCACAAAAGCTCTCTTCCGAATCATGCAAGACCAGCCCTCCTGGAAGAAAGGATACTGAGGAAACATGGCTTAGCCATAGCCTGGGTGATGTTTCCCGAATGAAATTTTCACTCTGCATCAGAGTGTACACTGATATGAAACTTTCTAGCAGATTAAAACTGTGTGCCGGACCCAAAATTAAAGCCGTGAGGACATGTCCTCCGTTGTGACTGTGTAACTCAGTCGGTAGAGCACTTGCCTCCTGAAGATAAAGGTACAGACTTCGCGTCCTGATATGGCATAGTTTTAATCTGCTAGAAAGTTTTAAATCTACGAAAATTTGTATTTTACTTTTCACCTGAGAATAAAAATATACCTTGTTTTTGGAAATCAACCGCTAAGGGTGTGAAATAGGGGATACGTCTACACATCTACGTGATTACTCAGCTATTCACAATAAAGTGCCCGACAGAGGGTTCAATGAACCACCTTTATGCTGTCTCTCTACCGTTCCACTTTCGAACGGCACGCGGCAAAGACGAGCACTTACATTTTTCTGTGCGAGTCCTGATTTCTCTTATTTTATCGTGATGATCATTTCTCCCTATGTAAGTGTGTGCCAACAGAATGTTTTCGCAATCGGAGGAGAAAACTGGTGATTGAAATTTCATGAGAAGATCCCGTCGCAACGAAAAACGCCTTTGTTTTAATGATAGCCACTCCAATTCACGTATCATGTCTGTGAAACTATCTCCCCTATTTCGCGATAATACAAAACGAGCTGCCCTTATTTGTACTTTTTCGATGTCATCCTTCAGTCCCACCTGATGAGGATCCCACACCGCACAGCAGTACTCCAGAATAGGGCGGACAAGCGTAGTGTACGCAGTCTCTGTGGTAGACCTGTTGCACCTTCTAAGTGTTCTGCCAGTGAATCGCAGTCTTTGGTTTGCTCTACCCACAATATTATCTATGTTATCGTTCCAATTTAGGTTATTTGTAATTGTAGTCCCTAAGTATTTAGTTAAATTTACAGCCCTCAGATTTGTGTGACTTATCGCGTAATCGAAATTTAGCTGATTTCTTTTGGTACTCATGCGTTTAACTTCGCACTTTTCTTTATTCAAGGTCAATTGCCACTTTTCACACCATACAGATATCTTATCTAAATCATTTTGTAAGTCGTTTTGATCATCTGATGACTTTACAAGACGGTAAATGACAGCATCATCTGCAAACAATCTAAGACAGCTACTCAGATTGTCTCCTATGTCGTTAATATAGATGAGGAACAATAGAGGGCCTATAACACTTCCTTGGGGATATTACTTCTGTTTTACTCGATGACTTTCCGTCTATTATTACGAACTGTGACCTTTCTGACAGGAAATCACGAATCCAGTCGCACAACTCAGGCGATACTCCGTAGGCACGCAGTTTGAGTAGAAAACGCTTGCGAGGAACGGTGTCTAAAGCCTTCTGGAAATCCAAAAATATGGAATCAATTTGACATTTGTCGATAGCACTTATTACTTCATGAGTATAAATAACTAGCTGTGTTTCACAAGAACGCTATTTCCTGAATTCATGCTGACTATATGTCAACAAATCGTTTCCTTCGAGGTACTTCATAATGTTCAAATACAGTATATGTTCTAAAACCCTACTGCAAATCGACGTTAGTGATATAGGCCTGTAATTCAGCGGATTACTCCTACTTCCCTTTTTGGGTATTGGTGTGAATTGAGCAATCTACCAGTCTTTAGTTACGTATCATTCTGTGAGCGAGTGGTTGTATATAATTGCTAAATATGGAGCTATTTTATCAGCATACTCTGAGAGGAACCTGACTGGTATACAATCTGGACAGGAGGCCTTGCCTTTATTAAATGATTTAAGCTGCTTTGTTACATCGAGGATATCTACTTCTATGTTTCTCATCTTGACAATTTGTTCTTGATTGGAATTCAGGAATATTTACTTCGTCTTCTTTGGTGGAGTAGTTTCGGAAAACCGTGTTTAAATACTCTGCTTTAGTGCCACTATCATCAGTGACTTCGCCGCTGTTATCGCGCAGTGAAGGTATTGATTGCGTCTTGCCACTTTTGTGCTTTATGTATAACCAGAATCTCTTAGGGTTTTCTGCAGATTTCGAGACAAAATTTCGTTGTCGAAATTATTAAAAGCATCTCGCATTGAAGTACGCATCATATTTCGAACTTCTGTAAAACTTTGCCAATCTTGGGGATTTTGAGTTCTTTTAAATTTGGCATGCTTGAAAAAAGCTTCTGCAACAACGATCTGACCCGTTTTGTGTACCATTGGGGACCAGTACCATCACTTATTAATTTATGTGGTATACAGGGTGAGTCACCTAACGTTACCGCTGGATATATTTCGTAAACCACATCAAATACTGACGAACCGATTCCACAGGCCGAACGTGAGGAGAGGGGCTAGTGTAATTGTTTAATACAAACCATACAAAAATGCACGGAAATTTGTTTTTTAACACAAACCTAGGTTTTTTAAAATGGAACCACGTTAGTTTTGTTAGCACATCTGAACATATAAACAAATACGTAATCAGTGCCGTTTGTTGCATTGTAAAATGTTAATTACATCCGGAGATATTGTAACCTAAAGTTGACGCTTGAAACCTCCGACGTTCAGTTGCGTGCTGTTTCGTCAGTATTTGATGTGGTTTACGAAATATATCCAGCGGTAATGTTAGGTGACTCACCCTGTATATCTCTCAATTGCTGTTGATACCATCTCTTTGAAGACATTCCACAACTTTTCTACACTTACATGATCATACCGGAAGGAGTGAAGACTGTCTCTTAAAAAGGCGTTAAGAGCATTTTTATCAGCTTTTTAAATAAATATACTTTGCGTTTCTTTCTGATGGTTGTACGTGTTACGGTATTCAGCCTAGCAGCAACTGCCTTGAGGTCGCTAATCCCTGTATTCGTCACAACACTCACTATTTGTCCAGGATTATTTGTTGCTAAAAGGTCAAGTATGCTTTCGCAACCATTTACGCTTCGCGTGGGCTCATGAACTAATTGTTCAAAATAATTTTCTGAGAAAGCATTGAGTACAATTTCAAATGATGTTTTATGCCTGCCGCCGGCTTTAAACGTATAATTTTTCCAGCATATCGAGGGTAGATTGAAGTCACCACCGACTATAATTGTATGAGCGGGGTACTTATTTGAAATGAGACTCAAGTTTCCTTTGAACTGTTCAGCAAATATGTCTTCTGAGTCGGGAGGTCGGTAAAATGATCCAATTAATAGTTTAGTCCGATTGTCAGGTATAACCTCTACCCACACTATTTCACATGAACTATCTACTTCAATTTCGCTACAAGGCAAACTACCTCTGACAGCAATAAATACTCCACCACCAACTGTATTTAATCTACCCTTCCTGATCACTGTTAGATCGTTTGAGAACATTTCGGCTGAACATACAGTATTTCCAGCTATTTGAGCTTCAGCGCTTTCTTTTAGGGCTTGGAGCTCTGGTTCTTTCCCAACAGAGATACGACAATTTTCAACTACAATACCAATCGTTTCTACAACTACCTTACTGTGTTTTACCTGCCCACTTTTAGACGGACGTCCCTTCTGTGGTTCCCTGAGACCCTCTAACCTAAAACACCACACAGCCCCCGCTACCCGTGTAGCCGCCCCCAGTGTGTAGTGGACTCCTGACCTATTAAGCGGAACCCGGAAACCCACCACCCGATGGCGCAAGTCAAGGAATCTGCAGCCTACACGGTCACAGAACCGCCTGAGCCTCTGATTCAGACCCTCCACTCGGCTCTGTACCAAAGGACCACAGTCGGCTCTATCGATGCTGCTGCAGATGGTGAGCTCCGTCTTATCCCGGAAGCACGACTGGCAGTCTTTACCGTTTCCGCTAGCCGCCCGAAACCAGACAGAATCTGCTCCGATCCAAAGCGACACATGTCGTTGGTTCCGACATGAGCCACCACCTGCAGTTGGCTGTACCCCGTACTCTTCATAACATCCGGAAGCACCCTTTCCACATCCGGAATGACTCCCCCCGTAATGACCGAGCGACGTGGCGCAGTGGTTAGACACTGGACTCGTATGCGGGAGGACGACAGTTCAATCCCGCGTCCGGCCATCCTGATTTAGGTTTTCCGTGATTTCCCTAAATCGCTCTAGGCACATGCCGGGATGGTTCCTTTGAAAGGGCACAGCCGACTTCCTTCCCCATCCTTCCCTAATCCGATGAGACAGATGACCTCGCTGTCTAGTCTTCTTCTCCAAACAACCCCCAACTTCCCGCGTAATGCACACAGAGTGCACACTGGCTTCCTTCCCCTCCTTGGCAGCCATGTTCCTAAGAGGCCCCATTACGCGCCTAACGTTGGAGCTCCCAACTACCAGCAAACCCACCCTCTGTGAATGCCCAGACCTTGCGGCCCGAGAAGCTTCCTCTGGAACGGGGTGGACGACTGCATCCGGCTCAGAGACATCGTCAGCCACAGATAACGCCCGAAACCTGTTCGTCAAACGAACCGGGGAGGCCCTATGATCGGCCCCGCGGAAAGTTTTTCGCTGCCTGCCAGACTTTGGAATGATCTACCACTCGACCACGGGTGAGGGGTCAGCCTCAGTGCAGGCAGTACCCCGGGAGGTCACAGCAGTGGACCGATGGGAGGACACGTGGGACATGCTCGACGTCCCTCGCATCCGCCAGCCTCAAGCTGTGTGACGGAAGCCAACGCAGGCTGACGCCGTGAGCGAAGGATCGCGAGCTCAGCTCGCATCTGTACAACAATCACAGTTCCTATCCATTACTGCACTCCTCCTGTTTGAAGCTCGTAAAAATATGTCACAAGTGAACGGTGCATTCGCCTTAGTAGGCGCAGGAACTAGCGGTGAACTCTCGCTGACGGTCTGACACTGAGCTGTTCTAACCAAACAAACAAAAGCCTGCGCGATAGTAGAGTCGATACAACGGTCGATAGCAAAGGCGCTACTGTACACTACACTGTTATTGAAATAAAAGGTTGTGCCTAGTAAGCACTCGAACACGCAAGAAATTGCAAAAATAAACTCGTAACTGCACAGATAACTGAAAATAAGTCGTTCCTGTTTAAAGCTCGTAAAAATATGTAAAAAGCTAATGGTGTACTCGCCTTAGTAGCAGCAGGAACTAGCGATCCGCTCTCTCTGACTGTCTAACTGACAAAAATTATTATGTAAGTATTTCGTTACGTGAAAACATTTTAAGTTATACTATGACAATTAGTGTATGACTTATCTGTTACAGATAAAGGAAAATGTCTTTCGGAATGAGAATCTTTATGGAAATATTAGCACACGAATTCAAAAGGCAGGAGTAACAAAAACCTCCGACTCCACTACCAGAATAGCTTTTTGGTCAGATGTACATTCAGAGAAGACCATGCTTCTATAGCCTTAATTATCCTGAAAAGTTTAGAAGGTGATGCAGTGTGTGAAATTTTAGGGAATTTAACATCCACATGCAATAAACATGACTATGATAGTAGTCAACACTTTACTGTATTTACTCACTATACATAGAACACTCTTCAGTGTGCACAATCGAAATCTCAACAACATAGTAATAACCAAAGAACAAAAAAAAAAAAGTATGTCATATTGTCCAATACAAAGATAAATGTAGTTTTTATATCAAGGCTATTCGGTGAATCAATGGTTGCACTTGCTCCATATCGATAGTCCCTTTTCTTCCGCCACATCGTGCCCCCATTTTTGGGAGCTGTAGCTCGCCAATTCGTGTGCATAGTACGTTTACTCACTTGGTCCATCGGTACCCCAACTAGACTGAACTTGAAAACCTGCCCCCCCCCCCCCCCCCCCCCCCCGGACCGTGGGGTGTCGACAGAGTACTTGCCTGTCAGTCTGTCTTTTCAGTTTGTTCACGGGGATGAATGTGTCTATGCTTCTCTCACATATGATGAAGGAAATATAATATTTGGGCTCTTTCATTGCATGGTTCGTATAGACATCTTTCGGAGTATGCTGGTTTAAGGTAGTCAATCAACACTGTGTCTCGTTTGCCATTTTTTTTCAACTACAAATTTTTTGACTCACCTATCAATGACCTTTAAGGGTCCTATACATGGATGGGAAAGAGGAGGTCTAGCAGGGTCAGCTTTCATCCATAAAACTCACATTTGAAAAAGTCTTTCTGGAAGTCGTGACGGACTGACGGGTTTAAGGAGTTGCATATAAGTTTGTAGGATATGCAAAAATGTGGCATGTTCCCTAACCTATAGATTGGAAGGTATGGAAGGGGGGGGGGAGGAGAGGGTAAGAAAAAATTACCTTTCAATTGCTCTGTATAGACCAACTGCACATCCTAAGTCTTCTTTAATTACTGTGCGTGAGCCTAGAAGCACTAATGGTAGTGCTGTCGTCTAGGATTCCGCACGGGAGACCAAGGCAGCTTTCAGGATGTGGTGCATACGCTCTACCATCCCATGCAGGCGCGATGATAGCTCATAGTTCGTATGTGTTTGCATCTGCATAATTTCATGGGCTCCTCAAAGAGTTGGCATTCAAACTGCTTACCCATGTCGGTAGTGATGATTTGAGGGATGCCAAACTTGGAGAACCAAGTAGAGATCCATGTGCCGGTGAGAGACACTGATCAGCATCCCTGAATATGGAAGTTAACAGGAATATAAAAAAAGGGAGGAAGGTTTATCTGTTTAGCAAGAGTAATAGATGGCAGATTTCAGACTACCTAACAGATCAAAACGAAAATTTCTGTTCCGACACTGACAATGTTGAGTGTTTATGGAAAAAGTTCAAGGCAATCGTAAAATGCGTTTTAGACAGGTATGTGCCGAGTAAAACTGTGAGGAACGGGAAAAACCCACCGTGGTGCAACAACAAGGTTAGGAAACTACTGCGAAAGCAAAGAGAGCTTCACTCCAAGTTTAAACGCAGCCAAAACCTCTCAGACAAACAGAACCTAAACGATGTCAAAGTTAGCGTAAGGAGGGCTATGCGTGAGGCGTTCAGTGAATTCGAAAGTAAAATTCTATGTACCGACTTGAGAGAAAATCCTCGGAAGTTCTGGTCTTACGTTAAATCAGTAAGTGGCTCGAAACAGCATATCCAGATACTCCGGGATGATGATGGCATTGAAACAGAGGATGACACGCGTAAAGCTGAAATACTAAACACCTTTTTCCTAAGCTGTTTCACAGAGGAAGACTGCACTGCAGTTCCTTCTCTAAATCCTCGCACAAACGAAAAAATGCCTGACATCGAAATAAGTGTCCAAGGAATAGAAAAGCAACTGGAATCACTCAACAGAGGAAAGTCCACTGGACCTGACGGGATACCAATTCGATTCTACACAGAGTACGCGAAAGAACGTGCCCCCCTTCTAACAGCCGTGTACCGCAAGTCTCTAGAGGAACGGAAGGTTCCAAATGATTGGAAAAGAGCACAGGTAGTCTCAGTCTTCAAGAAGGGTCGTCGAGCAGATGCGCAAAACTATAGACCTATATCTCTGACGTCGATCTGTTGTAGAATTTTAGAACATGTTTTTTGCTCGAGTATCATGTCGTTTTTGGAAACCCAGAATCTACTATGTAGGAATCAACATGGATTCCGGAATCAGCGATCGTGTGAGACCCAACTCGCTTTATTTGTTCATGAGACCCAGAAAATATTAGATACCGGCTCCCAGGTAGATGCTATTTTTCTTGACTTCCGGAAGGCGTTCGATACAGTTCCGCACTGTCGCCTGATAAACAAAGTAAGAGCCTACGGAATATCAGACCAGCTGTGTGGCTGGATTGAAGAGTTTTTAGCAAACAGAACACAGCATGTTGTTATCAATGGAGAGACGTCTACAGACGTTAAAGTAACCTCTGGCGTGCCACAGGGGAGTGTTATGGGACCATTGCTTTTCACAATATATATATAAATGACCTAGTAGATAGTGTCGGAAGTTCCATGCGGCTTTTCGCGGATGATGCTGTAGTATACAGAGAAGTTGCAGCATTAGAAAATTGTAGCGAAATGCAGGAAGATCTGCAGCGGATAGGCACTTGGTGCAGAGAGTGGCAACTGTCCCTTAACATAGACAAATGTAATGTATTGCGAATACATAGAAAGAAGGATCCTTTATTGTATGATTATATGATAGCGGAACAAACACTGGTAGCAGTTACTTCTGTAAAATATCTGGGAGTATGCGTGCGGAACGATTTGAAGTGGAATGATCATATAAAATTAATTGTTGGTAAGGCGGGTACCAGGTTGAGATTCATTGGGAGAGTGCTTAGAAAATGTAGTCCATCAACAAAGGAGGTGGCTTACAAAACACTCGTTCGACCTATACTTGAGTATTGCTCATCAGTGTGGGATCCGTACCAGATCGGGTTGACGGAGGAGATAGAGGAGATCCAAAGAAGAGCGGCGCGTTTCGTCACAGGGTTATTTGGTAACCGTGATAGCGTTACTGAGATGTTTAATAAACTCAAGTGGCAGACTCTGCAAGAGAGGCGCTCTGCATCGCGGTGTAGCTTGCTCGCCAGGTTTCGAGAGGGTGCGTTTCTGGATGAGGTATCGAATATATTGCTTCCCCCTACTTATATCTCCCGAGGAGATCACGAATGTAAAATTAGAGAGATTAGAGCGCGCACGGAGGCCTTCAGACAGTCGTTCTTCCCGCGAACCATACGCGACTGGAACAGGAAAGTGAGGTAATGACAGTGGCACTTAAAGTGCCCTCCGCCACACACCGTTGGGTGGCTTGCGGAGTATAAATGTAGATGTGGATGTAGATCAAATATCTGATGTGGGGACAGTCTCGGGCCACCTATTAAATCTGTCTACTATGATAACCAGAAAACGACAGCATTCTGAAGGGGGAAGAGGACCTACAACATCAAAATGCAAGTGTGAGAAATGCCAGGTAACATTTCAACTTTGACATCGCGTGCAACACTGAGCCACTTTGGTGGGATAAACGGACGTAACTTGTTTCCTAAAGTGTCGCGCCAAATCCATTTATTTGTGTGCTGCTGTGGCAGGCGGTCAGACACTGCTGAAGGAAGCCGTCCATATCTCGTTCTGCTGCCACGTCAGCCCAGTTAATTACGGAAAATACCGCACAGTTGTGCGACAAGCTGTCAGCCTCAACGTTATCCTGCCCTGCGATGTGTTGCACGTCTGCCAAAAACTGGGCAATGAACTCTACTTGGCGAATCTAACGTGGTGAGTTGAGGTTCGTAACATTTTGGAAAATGGAAGTTAGAGGTTTACGATCTCTGAAAATCGTAAATACTTGTCGCTTTAGGAAATTGCCGGAAATGTTTGACAGCTAGATATATAACCAGGAGTTCCCTGTCTCATACACTCCATTGCTTGTGCTGTACCAACAGGCTTTTTGCAAAAAAAAAAAAAAAAAGGCCAGAGCTTGCCATTTCGCTGTGACGTATTGTAACACGGCGCCCAGCGAGGTCACTGCCGCGTTCTGAACGGAATTTGACAACAATGTAGTATTCACGAATGTATTTTTTAGGTCGCTACATGCAGATCTAGCTTCGGGAGTCCATGGAACCATCTTGCTACCGGATGTGATTTTACCCGTGAGGAATTCGTTAAGCGGTTCCTGCAGCTCTGTGAAATGTGGCAAGTGACTTCTGTAATAACTTAACATTCCCGGCAAACGTGTAAGGCCTTTGAACGTAGAAGGAGGCGGCATGTTTTCGGGAAATGGAGAGATACCATGGCGCGATACGGTATAATCGAGAAACTTTACATCTTTTTTTTCAAAAACATATTTGTCCTTATTAATCGTAACACCATAGTAATCTAGTCTTTTGAAAAAAGTATACAGATGCTTAACATTCTCCTCCTTGGTTGTCGACAGTAATAACACGTAGTCCATGCAGCAGAACACGAAATAAAGGCAGTGCGGGAACGCATGCATGAAACGTTGTCAAGTTGTGGAGCATTTCACAGGCACAGAGGTATAGTATTTTGATAAAAAGGGCCAAAGAGTGTAGTCACAACCGTTTTGTTCTTATGGAGTCATAGGTATCTGTGAGAATGTCTTAGCACAGTGAGCAAAACTAAAATGACAAGTGCGGCTGGTTCCGGCGGAGGTTCGAGTCCTCCCTCGGGCATGGGTGTGGGTGTTTGTCCTTAGGATAATTTAGGTTAAGTAGTGTGTAAGCTTAGGGACTGATGACCTTAGCAGTTAAGTCCCATTAGATCTCACACACATTTGAACATTTTTTTAAAATGAGAAGCACGTTCTAGGTCACCATTAAAGTCAGCTATATGAGGCACCGGATAGCGATCTGGAATAGGGCGATCTTTTAAACCCCTGTAGTCTCCGCAGATTCGCCATGGTCCGCGTTTCCTCTTTACCACTTGCAGTGGGGCTGCCCTCGCACTATGTGATCTCGATGCGGCCCCGTTACCTATCATGTTATCGAATTCCTGTTTTGCTGCGGATAATTTATCGGGCCTCCTCCCATGAACCATGGACCTTGCCGTTGGTGGGGAGGCTTGCGTATCTCAGCGATACAGGTACCTGTATCGTCGGTGCAACCACAACGGAGGTGCATCTGTTGGGAGGCCAGACAAACGTGTGGTTCCTGAAGAGGGACAGCAGCCTTTTCAATGGTTGCAGGTGGAACAGTCTGGATAATCGACTGATCTGCCCTTGTAACATTAACCAAAACGGCCTTGCAGTGCTGGCACTGCGAACGGCTGAAAGCAAGTGGAAACTACAGCCGTAATTTGTCCCAAGGGCATGCAGTTTTACTGTATGGTCAAATGACAATGGCGTCCTCTTGTGTAAAATATTCCGGAGGAGCCGGCCGGTGTGGCCGAGCGGTTCTAGGCGCTTCAGTCTGGAACCGCGCGACTGCTACGGTCGCAGGTTCGAATCCTGCCTCGGGCATGGATGTGTGTGATGTCCCTAGGTTAGTTAGGTTTAAGTAGTTCTAAGTTCTAGGGGACTGATGACCTCAGATGTTAGGTCCTATAGTGCTCTAGTGCTCAGAACCATTTGAACCATTTTTTTATTCCGGAGGTAAAGTAGTCCCCCATTCGTTCCTCCGGGCGGGGACTACTCAGGCGGACGTCGTTATCAGGAGAAAGAAAACTGCGTTCTACTGATCGGAGCGTGGGATGTCAGATTCCTTAATCGGGCAGGTAGGTTAGAAAATTTAAAAAGGGAAATGGATAGGTTAAAGTTAGATATAATGGGAATTAGTGAAGTTCGGTGGCAGGAGGGGGGGGGGGGGAGTTTGGGGAAGGAGACCAGACAGCGAGGTCATCGGTCTCATCGGATTACGGAAGGATGGGGAAGGAAGTCGGCCGTGCCCTTTCAAAGGAACCATCCCGGCATTTGCCCGGAGCGATTTAGGGAAATCACGGAAAACCTAAATCAGGATAGCCGGACGCAGGATTGGGCAGGAGGAACAAGACTTCTGGTCAGATGAATACAGGGTTATAAATTCAAAATCAAATAGGGGTAATGCAGGAGTAGGTTTAATAATGAATAAAAAATAGGAGTGCGGGTAAGCTACTACAAACAGCATAGTGAACGCATTTTTGTAACCAAGATAGACACGAAGCCCACGCCTATCACAGTAGTACAAGTTTATATGCCAACTAGCTCCGCAGAAGAGACAGAAGAAATGTATGATGAGATAAAAGAAATTATTCAGATAGTTAAGGGAGATGAAAATTTAATAGTCATGGGAACTGGAATTCTATAGTAGGAAAAGGAAGAGAAGGAAAAGTAGTGGGTGAATATGGAATGGGGGTAAGGACTAAAAGAGGAAGCCGCCTGGTAGAATTTCGCACAGAGCATAACTTAATCATAGCTAACACTTGGTTTAAGAATCATGAAAGAAGTCTGTATAAGTGGAAGAGGCCTGGAGACACTTGAAGGTTTAAGATAGATTATATAATGGTAAGACAGCGACTCAGGGACCAGGTTTTAAATTGTAGGTCATTTCCAGGGGCAGATATGTACTCTGACCACAATCAACTGCAGATTAAAATTGAAGAAATTGCAAAAACGTGGGAATTTAAGGAGATGGGACGTGGATAAACTGAAAGAACCAGAGGTTGTAGAGAGTTTCAGGGAGAGCATTAGGGAACGATTGACAGGAACAGGGGAAAGAAATACAGTAGAAGAAGAATGGTTAGCTTTGAGAGATGAAATAGTGAAGGCAGCAGAGGATCAAGTAGGTAAAAAGACGAGGGCTAGTAGAAATCCTTGGGCAACAGAAGAGATATTGAATTTAATTGATGAAAGGAGAACATATAAAAATGCAGTAAATGAAGAACGCAAAAAGGAATACAAACGTCTCAATAATGAGATCGACAGGAAGAACAAAATGGCTGAACAGGGATGGCTAGAGGACAAATGTAAGGATGTAGAGGCATATATCACTAGGGGTAAGATAGATACTACCTACAGGAAAATTTAAGGGACCTTTGGAGAAAGAGAAAGACTTGTATGAATATCTAGAGCTTAAATGGAAAACCAGTTCTAAACAAAGAAGGGAAAGCAGAAAGGTGGAAGGAGTATATAGAAGGTCTGTGCAAGGGTGATGTACTTGCGGACAATATTATGGAAATGGAAGACGAGGTAGGTGAAGATGAAATGGGAGATATGATACTGCGTGAAGAATTTCACAAAGCACTGAAAGACCTAAGTCGAAACAAGGCCCCAGGATTAGACAACATTCCATTAGAACTACTAGTAGCCTTGGGAGAGCCAGCTCTGACAAAACTCTACCATCTGGTGAGCAAGATGTATGAGACAGGCGAAATACTCTCAGATTTCAAGAAGAATAAAATAATTACAATCCCAAAGAAGGTAGGTGTTGACAGATGTGAAAATTACCTTACTATCAGTTTAATAAGTCACGGCTGCAAAATACTGACACGAGTTCTTTACAGACGAATGGAAAAACTGGTAGAAAGCGATCCTGGGGAACATCAGTTCGAATTCCGTTGAAATGTTGGAACACGTGAGACAATACTGACCCTACGACTTACCTTAGAAAATAGATTAAGGAAAGGCAAACCTACGTTCAAAATGGTTCAAATGGTTCTGAGCACTATGGGACTTAACATCTATGGTCATCAGTCCCCTAGAACTTAGAACTACTTAAACCTAACTAACTTAAGGACAGCACACAACACCTAGTCATCACGAGGCAGAGAAAATCCCTGACCCCGCCGGGAATCAAACCCACGTTTCTAGCATTTGTAGTCTTAGAGAAAGCTTTTGACAATGTTGACTGGAATACTCTGTATCAAATTCTGAAGGTGGCAGGGATCAAACACAGGGACGAAAGGCTATTTACAATATGTACAGAAACCAGTTGGCAGTTACAAGAGTCGAAGGGCATGAAAGGGAAGCAGTGTTTGGGAAGGGAGTGAGACAGTGTTGTAGCCCATCCCCGATGTTATTCAATCTGTATATTGAGCAAGCAGTAACGGAAACAAAAGAAAAATTCGGAGTAGGAATTAAAATCCATGGAGAAGAAATAAAAACTTTGAGGTTTGCCGATGACATTGTAATTCTGTCAGAGACAGCAATGGACCTGGAAGAGCAGCTGAACAGAATGGACAGCGTCTCGAAAGGAGGATATGCGATGAACATCAACAAAAGCAAAACGAGGATAATGGAATGTAGTCTAATTAAATCAGGTGATGCTGAGGAATTAGTTTAGGAAATGAGACACGTAAGGTAGTAGATTCGTTTTGCTATTTGGCGAGCAAAATAACTGGTGATGGTCGAAGTAGTGAGAGTATAAAATGTAGACTGCCAATGGCAAGAAAAGCGTTCCTGAAGAAGAGAAATTTGTTAACCGCTACTATAGATTTAAGTGTTAGGAAGTCTTTTGTAAAAGTATTTGTATGGAGTGTAGCCATGTTTGGATGTGAAACATGGACAAGAAATAGTTTAGACAAGAAGAGAATAGAAGCTTTCGAAATGTAGCGCTACATACGAATGCTGAAGATTAGATGGGTCGACCACGTAACTAACGAGGAGGTACTGAATAGAATTGAGGAGAAGAGGAATTTGTGGCACAACTTGACTAGAAGAAGCGATCGGTTGGTAGGATACATTCTGAGACATCAAGGGATCGCCAATTTAGTATTGGAGGGCAACGAGGAGGGTAAAAATCGTAGAGGGAGACCAAGAGATGAATACAATAAGCAGATTCAGAAGAATGTAGGTTGCAGTAGTTATTTGCAGTAGTTACTCGGAAATGAAGAGGCTTGCCCAGGATAGAGTAGCATGGAGAGCTGCATCAAAGACAACAATTTATCGGGAAACAGGCGTCGCAGGCCTGAAAGCCATCGGCTGACCCAGTGTTGCCCTAATAAAGTGTTGAGAGGAATGACTTCTGTTGATATTGGCCAACGCCGGCTCCGTCAGAAAAGGAAACTCATACAGCAACTGTTGGCCAAGCTCGTTGCCCGAAACACAGGCGGTCATGGAGAGGGTAGCGGGAAAAGAAGCTGCGCCACCGTCTGGCACCGTAACAGCGCAGCGCAAGCACCGTAGTCGTTCACGTATGCAGTCGAACTCCTTTGCGGTATGGAAATTTTCCTTCGCGGTTTAGCATTTTCGTCTTATAATAGACGAGAAGTCGACCGTTCCCCAGAACACAGTCCTTGGATCTCAGAAATTTGTGCTTCAATTACCTTGCGGGTCTCTTCAACTCCGAATGTTCGATTGTTTAATGCGAATAAGTGTCTTCTTCACGCGTAACGCACACGAGTGCGCTACGCATTGAGACGGTAACGATCTCTTCTGCTGTATAACCGACGTGGCTAGCCCGGAAATATTCGTGCGACCGAAAGCGGCGGATTCGCACAGTACCGTTCCGATGCGGTAGTGAGTTTCGGATGGAGTGGTATTTGAACTAAACATCGATGCACTAAATCTGAGACAACTGCAAAATGTCGGAGAAAATTAGATCCTAAAATTGTCACTTCAGCAATGACAAATGTCCATGTAGGGCGAATGTTGTCATCTAGTTCTAGAGTTAGTGTTTTCTTATGATTGCGGAACAGTTGGCAACTGTGAGAAAAGGAAGATCGTTATGTTTGCCAGAATCATTAAGAATTCTTGGATAAACACTGATTCCTGAGCCAGTGTCTTTTAGGAAAAGTGCACCAGACTTACTGTCTTTGATAAATAACCGAGTGGAACGGGTAACGGCTGAAACCGTTGCATTCTTTCTGCTGTGAAAAATCCTGACGAGTGGACGCGCCTGCTGACACCCGTCGTTCCCGATTGGCTACGTGGGGCTCCCTGTGGTATCTGTGGTCACAATGCGCGGTCTGCGGCCGCACACCATATCCACATTCACAGCAGCACAGTTGGCATTATCTGTGCATGCAGTCGCAACCGCATCTGCTTTGTGTGTCAATTAGTGAAGGGAGAGCTCTGTAGAAGCTCCAAGAACGGCCATCTCGTTTTGTGACAGTATTCGAAGCCAGAAAAGTTTTAAAGACTATTCTGATAGCAGTCAGTGGCCCAACGTTGCACGTAACGACCGAAGCACTTGGGACGGAGCATCACCGGCATACGCTTCACTCTCAGTAATTTTTTTCTACTCTTGATTCAGACAGTAGCACTAAACGCTGGAGAACAACTTCCTTAAACACAGCATAAAATCATTAATGTAAAATATCGTCTAACTACTCGATTACATTTAACTCCAACTGTGATATAATCAATGTAAACTGTTAGCGGGGGGGGGGGGGGGGGGGGGGGACCGGGGTATCTGCCCCGGGCGGCAATTTCAGAGGGCGCCAGATTCATATCCTTGAAGGAAAAATCTTGTTTCACAAAACGCCTAGCGTCCAGCTCACAATTGAATGCGTGCATAGTGTAAGTGATATTTCTTCAAGGGGAATACCCGTCGCATCTAGAAATAAAAAACTCACGCAGACAAAAGGCGACGAGAAATTACGAGCAGAGCCAAATAATTGCGAACGGGTGAATGCCAATCTGTTTGTTTATGTGGTTGATTGGGTGTGCGAATGATAAGCGTTGTTATAATTACTAGCCGAGTCCATAGGTTCAGACTACCAGAGTGGAAATAAACGACGCACAGGAACCACAGGTTCTCAGTGTATCCAGGAAAACGAAATTTTGACAGAAAATTTTTGCCAGATCGATACACTTCTAAGAGCTAGTTTTACAGTCTCCGTTTAGCAGTCGCTTACGATCTGTTCTCGGAATAGCGCGGAGAGCGCGTTGTACGAACACGTAATAATGCGTAACAGGAGAATAAACGCGGGATAACTGAATTGGTGATTCTGGAAGGGTTAGTGAAGTTAGCCGGAGAATAAGTTTTGACAATGGCAGGAATATTTACATAATTAGCGATGACAATATTATTTGTTAGAATGAGGATGGAGAAGAATCGAGGACATCACAAAAATTTATATGGAAGAATATGACGACTCCAAATTTATATAAACATTTCGTACTACTACTACTACTACTTTTAGATCTTATTCTTGAGAAACTGGAGCATTTGAATGAAGTGTGAAACTATATCCTAACATAAAACGTTTTGATTGTAGTAGGCGTAACAGGCATTTGATATTGGTACTTCGTGAATCCTAATTTGTCGTGTTATTTATGTAAATGAGGTAGATAAAAAGACCATTTGTGCCAAAAACGTTTCTCTTATTTGGCGTGAGCTACAACTGATGCAATATTAGAAAGGCCTGTTTCGTTTTATTTAGCAGACAGTGAGAAAACAGACGTAATCAAAACGAGGAACTACACCAGTCTTGGGTACTATTCGTATTACAGCTTTTCAGTATTAGACATCTGCATTTTGATTTTTCATGTAGCAAACGTTTGAAGAACTTAGATACAGTAATCGATTGTTTCGCAGAAGGGAAGGCACGCCGTGTAAAACTGCAGCAAGATTAGAGAGAAAAAAAATGGTGGGACCTAAGAATTGAAGAAATGTGTACTGTCTTGCTTGTCTCTTGTTTTTACTGGTTTTATGTTTTCTATACACAAAAGAGAAACTTATTAGCTAATAGGCAATAAAGAGTGGAAATTTTCTGAAGAGTTTTTATTCTCCCGGTCACAAATAATTCCACTCAGTATTAATTGTGGGTTTTCTTTTTTTTTTTTTTTTTTTTTTTTTTTTTTTTTTTTTTTAAAAAAGAGGGGTAGGATGTCAAGGTGGCCGACTGGGAGCAGGAGAGGCACCACAGGACGTTTTAATTTCCACTGTACTGAATATCAGTTTGATGGCTTCCATTACAAAAAATACACATTTGAGTTCCACAGAGCGAAATAAAGTGACGTGCGATAGGAGAATGCTGTGTGAAGAGGCGTGGCAGTGCGCTTTGGCACGTTTAAGACCAAACAAGATTTCTTAGATTTCCTCTAACATATATGTTTTATATATCAAACTCTTCAGAAAGATGTGCGCCACAAAATGAACATATTTTTGAAAATATTTTTTTTTAAATTTTTGACTTCCTACCTCAGACGCCCTGGTTCGGATATATCGTAGATCCGGGGCTGCTCCATAGTAGGCGAGAAAGGCGGAATTTTTGTGTTATAGTTGTTATTGTCGTTTCTTGAGCCTGTGCTGGTACTTGGAGCAGTTGTCTGCGGCATAGTGTTTGCTGGTAGACTGGGGGTCGTGGCAATCCATCTTCACGGCCATTGTGTTGGGATCCATTGTCTTGCGCTCGCGGTCGAAGAGAATGTTTCGTATTGTTCGGTACGAGATCCCCTGATTTCGGCATCCACTTGTAGTACACACGACAATAATAGTAATCAACACTTTACTGTATCTACTCACTATACATACTGTAGAATAATCTTCTACGCAGCAGTAGAAATATCAACAACATATTAATTACCAAAGACCATGAGAACTTTAGTCATATTGTCCAATACAAAGACAAATCTAGTTTTATATCACAGCTATTCATGAATCAATGATTGCACTCGCTCCATATCGATTGTCCATTTTAGTCCACTACAAACTAAATAAAGAAAGCTATTTAACAGTGAGATGACAAATTAGCTCTATCAGAATTGCATAGAAAAAAAAAACGGATCTTTAATACATTTACTATATTCGTTTCAAATTGTAGTACCCTGTCCGCAGCTTAGTTTGTGCGGACTACATACACTGTTTGCATAGTATGTAATGGGCGTAACAACATACAAATTCGATCAAAGGAAAAAAAAGAAAACATTGTGTTCGGACCACAGTCTACGCGAGCGACGCAGCAGGCGCAAAGCTAGTAAAGTTGACAGACACAAACTTTCGACAGATTGCCGGACCTGTGACGCAATAAAAGAAAAACAGCTGTGTACGAGGATGAGATGGTTCCTCTGAATAGTGGTTAAATATTAAAATGAATTTAGAGCAGTCTTTGAAAAATTACAGAAATGAATGATACCCTACACAACACGTCATTAGCCTACAAGCTCAGTTTACCTTTCTTTTTTCTTTTTTCTTTTTTTTTTTAAAAAAAAGGAAAACTTGCATTAATGACGCACTTACTAGTCTATATTAGTAGTCTTGTTCCGTTAATGTAATACATTGTATCCTACCTTGCGCATCCAGAGGGATGGCTTTAAATTCCTGTTTCCAGCTGCGTGGGTTAACGACCATCCTGGCATCATTTAACTACCGTCAAGAGAAACGCGACAAACTGTGTCGTTAGTTGTTGGAACTTTAAAAAACTGCTGAGAGAGATGGTCCGCAAACTACACGTTTTTATGAGACTATTGGAAAGTATCGTTAAATTTAAATAACATTATGTCATAATATTATTTTAATATCTGAATAGTATCGACAACAGTTAATCTACGTCACTAGTATGTAACAGATCACTGTTGCTGTGAACTAATAAAACGTCACCCACACGCTCGGTAACCACCACACTTGGGACAGTAAATTCCTTTCACAAGATCCACTTGACGCTGGAATACATAGGGTACTCTTAGCTACACGTGCCACGGGAAGTACTGCCTTTTTAAGTACTTTTCATCATGCGAGAACATCAGCTTCCTCCTCTTACATCTTTCTCTTTCGCAGTGTTAGTCCGCAAGGTCCAGACTTCTCACAGACCTCTGAAATTTCAACGATGCACCAGGATCTGACATACTTTCATGTGAACCACGAGTTACTAGAAGAACAGAGGTAGAAATCTGTAGAAACATTCACTTGTAGTCATGTTTTAAGAGCATAGAATAATCGGCGTATATAGTTGTTAACTGAAGTATTTAAAAACTGAGCACCGTACACTAAATGGAGAGTTGGATAGTTCTCTCATTTTAGATCATTACTGCCTCCTTTGAGTGGCTTGAGGAACGTGACAAGTTCATTTAGGGTCTGCTAATCTATATTCTGCAGTTTACGTAACAATTTTTGTGGGAGCAGCTCCTTGACCTCGATCAGAGTATCACGTACTAAACCGAGCATACCTAAAATAGTATTCCATCGGACGTCGATCTCTTGCTTGCATTATTTTGTGAGTTTATTTGCTGTTTTTTCTTCATAGAAAAATGAGGGTGCAAAGAGTACTTTGTACTTTATATGTTGTATTGCACTAATATAGGATACAGTCACTGTAGTAGTTTATTTTATGTGCATCATCCATCCACATTTCAGTTTGGAAAGAAGCTCTTTTATCGCTAATAGCAGCAGTATTTCGCGAAACGAGGACCTTTTTCATAGCATCTGCAATGGGAATTACTTGATTCTTAACCGTAGTCGGATCAGGTAGTATAGCCCTCACAACTACTTCACAACCAACTACTGCTTCTACAGAAATGAGTGGTTGGGGCTAGATGTTTGAAGCCGCAGCCATGAACCATACTCAATGGCGAAAGATCTTCGCAGTACATATGTTGTTGTTGTTGTGGTCTTCAGTCCTGAGACTGGTTTGATGCAGCTCTCCATGCTACTCTATCCTGTGCAAGCTTCTTCATCTCCTAGTACCTACTGCAGCCTACATACTTCTGAATCTGCTTAGTGTATTCATCTCTTGGTCTCCCTCTACGATTTTTACACTCCACGCTGCTCTCCAATACTAAATTGGTGATCCCTCGATGTCTCAGAACATGTCCTACCAACCGATCCCTTCTTCCAGTCAGTACATAAGTGTCACAGAATCATAAATAGCACTCTTTATGTTTGCAGCTAGATAAGAGTCGTTGCTCTGTGCCCTGTTTTCGTTTGATTGAAAACATACGTTCTCTCATGGTGGATATGGAATAAACAAAAGTACAATCATTTCGTTTGCACAGAACAAATTTGGTATGTTTTCCATCTGCAGCGTGGACTGTACTTTCGAAATTTTTCCGTTATCACTCGTTTTTTTCTGGAGATCATTTGTAATTCTGTACGCTCCGTCACTTAATTTTCGTTTTAAATCTTCAACAGCCTAACAAAATAAAGCTTCGTTAGAGGCCATCTGATCTCGAGAGTCGGTCACTTTCGCTCAGTCAGTGCTGTACAAGTACAGCAAGAACATGATCTCAACTTTTGTATTACGTCATAGCTTGTCGTACACTAACACACGTTTCAGTAAGAGGTAACGAGTCGACGAGTAGAAAGTGACTGCAGCGTCAACTTTCTCAGACTCGTCATATTCGCGGAACTATTGCGAGAAGGAGAGAAGTCAGTATAAGTAGAGGATCAAGGAGAGAACGAACCAATCTTCAAATGACTTTTGGTGTCATAGTATAGGTGATGCAGTTGTGTTCAAGGCCACTAGTGACACATGTCAAGGTCACCCTCACCACTTCCACCCCTCCCCTCCCCTAGCCTACCCTAGCCTACCTCACTTTGCTCTTACACAGTAGGGACTGTTTGATGTTTGCACTTGGTAGTGAAAGGACCATCATGAAACACAATCACACTGATCGATCAGAAAGCAGAAGTAGTTTGAAAGTCAATATTTTTCCATCAGTTAATAATACTATTATTAGTCCTTTGTAAATATATTCTTCTATACTTACTTCTCGTTATTAGTCAGTTCCACAAGAAAGCGTATGTCATAATTTTAAATGTAACGTCCGCAGCGACATCTCTGGTAGTGGTCTCGACTCTGTAATGAACTCGCTATTGCACAGTGTATAGATAAACAGTGTGAAAATTGAATGTTTTGTTTTGTCGGTTGCAGTTTAAAGTGAGTGCAAAGCGTCTGAAGTGTCACAAAGTAGAGTTCCTTGTAAATCATCCAAAGGGACCAAAGCTTTCATAAGGAGCTGCTGCTAAGGTTCTGAGAAAGTCAAAGACATTCATTGCAGAGTGGGTCAGACACTATTTAGAGGTTGGAAATGTGGATGATTTACTGGAGAGAGGGCTAAGGTGCCAAGCTATAATCGATAATGACTGCGATTGGATTAACTCTTAGGTAATTTTGCAATTAGTAATAACATGTATTTTCATGTTAACATATATTTATAATAGTGTCTTTTATTTCATACAGATAACGTTGTATACTTTCTTGTTGAACTGACTGTATATAGAGAAGAAACTGATGACCGATTATTATCCATCAGATATACAAATTGAAATTCCTGTGCTCGAATGAAAGATTTCAAAGTTGATATGTCCAATAAAGCTGTGCTAACCTAGGGAACACAAACATATACCTAACACATTCAGGTGTTCTGAATTTGTATGATCTATACTTTGTGCTAGAAATTTCAGTAGATAGACTAACACACTGACATACAAATGTCAAAGTTCTAAACTGTGACTTTGTTGCGGACTTGCGTGTGAATAGCGTAAATATAAAGCAATGAGGACAGTATGTAAAAGCTTGTATTCAACCAGTGTCAAGTAATGTAAGTGTTGAGCCTATAACTATAAAATCTGTGGAAGCCGAATTTACTGAAGGAATGTCTATCTAATTAATTCCACCTCTAGACTTAAGTATGATAGAAATAATTACATGATGCTGTGTTCAGATGAGGGCTGAGTTGGGATCCCTTCCCTCACAGCTGCAGGCGGCGCTGACTTCGGTCGCGCAGCTTGAGGCTGTTGCCAATGGGCACCACTGTGGGGAGTCGGACTTGGGTATCACGGGGATGTCAACCTCGTCCTGTCTGTCCCGAGATTGGTCTGCCGCTGTGGTTGCCCCGGTTGCTGCCCGCAGTGGGGCTGAGCCCTCGCCTGTGGTTGATTGGGAGGTCATTCCAAGGCGTGGCAGGCAGCGAAAGACGTCCCCAGAGGCTGATCAGAAAGCCTCCCCAGTGCGTCTGACAAACAGGTTTTAGGCACTGTCTCTGGCTGAGCCAGATGCAGCTGCCTGCCCTGTTTCAGAGGATGATTCTCAGCCTTCAAGGTCTGGGCAATCGCAGAGGGTGGGCTTATTGGTAGTTGGGAGCTCCAAGTACCGCGTAATGGGGCCCCTTAGGGATATGGCGGCTAAGGAGGGGAAGAAATCCAGTGTGCACGCTGTGTTCATTCCGGGTGGAGTCATTCCTGATGTAGAAAGGGTCCTTCCGGATGCCATGAAGAGCACAGGGTGCAGCTAGCTGCAGATGGTGGCACATGTCGGCACTAATGACGTGTGTCGCTTTGGATCTGAGGAAATACTCTCTGGATTCCAGCGGCTATCTGATTTGGTGAAGGCTGCTGGTCTTGCTTATGAGATGAAGGCAGAGCTCACCATCTGTAGCATCGTTGACAGAACCGACTGCGGACCTTTGGTGCAGAGCCGGTGGAGGGTCTGAATCAGAGGCTCAGACGGTTTTGCGACCGTGTTGGCTGCAGATTCCTTGACTTGCGCCATATGGTGGTGAGGTTTCGGGTTCCGCTGAATAGGTCAGGAGTTCACTACACTCAGCTTGTGGCTACACGGGTAGCGGAGGTTGTGTGGCGTGGACTGGGCGGTTTTTTTAGGTTAGAAGGCCTCGGGAAAGTACGGGGTGGGCTGCAATCTCAAAGGGTGCATGGCAAATACAGGACGTGCTTGGATCAAGGAACAGTCGGAATTGTAGTTGTAAATTGTTGTAGTTGTGCTGGGAAAGTCCCTAGGCTTCAAGCGCTAATAGAAAGCACAGAAGCTGAAATCGTTATAGGTACAGAAAGCTGGCTAAAGCCTGAAATAAGCTCTGCAGAAATTTTTACGAAATAGATTAGGCAGGAGTGGTGGTGGAGTGTTTGTGTCTGTCAGTAGTGGTTTATCTTGTAGTGAAGTCGAAGTAGATACTCCTTGCGAATTGGTATGGGTGGAGGTTATACTTAACAGCCGAACTAAGTTAATACTTGGCTCCTTCTACCGACCCCCAGACTGCGATGATATAGTTGCTGAACAGTTCAGAGAAAATTTGAGTCTCGTAACAAATACCCCACTCATACGGTTATAGTTGGTGGGGACTTCAATCTTCCCTCGATATGTTGGCAAAAATACTTGTTCAAAACCGTTGGTAGGCAGAAAACAGCTTCCGAGATTGTCCTAAATGCTTTCTCCGAAAATTATTTCGAGCAGTTAGTCCACGAACCCACGCGAATTGTAAATGGTTGCGAAAACACACTTGACCTCTTAGCCACAAACAATCCAGAGCTAATAGAGAGCATCATGACTGATACAGGGATTAGTGATCACAAGGTCGTTGTAGCTAGGCTCAATACCGTTTCTTCCAAATCCACCAGAAATAAACGCAAAATAATTTTATTTAAAAAAGCGGATAAAGTGTCACTAGAAGCCTTCCTAAGAGACAATCTCTATTCCCTCCGAACTGACTGTGCAAATGTAGTCGAGATGTGGCTCAAATTCAAAGATATAGTATCAACAGCAATTGAGAGATTCATACCTCATAAATTGGTAAGAGATGGAACTGATCCCCCATGGTACACAAAACAGGTCCGAACGCTGTTGCAGAGGCAACGGAAAAAGCATGCGAAGTTCAGAAGAATGCGAAATCCCGAAGATTGGCTAAAATTTACAGACGCGCGAAATTTGGCACGGACTTCAATGCGAGATGCCTTTAATAGGTTCCACAACGAAACATTGTCTCGAAATTTGGTAGAAAATCCGAAGAAATTCTGGACGTATGTAAAGTACACAAACGGCAAGACGCAGTCAATACCTTCGCTGCGCAGTGCCGATGGTACTGTTAGCGACGACTGTGCCGCTAAAGCGGAGTTATTGAACGAGGTTTTCCGAAATTCCTTCACCTGGGAAGACGAATGGAATATACCAGAATTTGAAACACAAATAGCTGCTAGCATGAGTTTCTTAGAAGTAGATACCTTAGGGGTTGCGAAGCAACTCAAATCGCTTGATACGGGCAAGTCTTCAGGTCCAGATTGTATACCGTTTAGGTTCCTTTCAGATTACGCCGATACAATAGCTCCCTACTTAGCAATCATATACAGCCGCTCGCTCACCGATAGATCTGTACCTACAGATTGGAAAATTGCGCAGGTCGCACCAGTGTTTAAGAAGGGTAGTAGGAGTAATCCGTCTAACTACAGACCTATATCATTGACGTCGGTTTGCAGTAGGATTTTGGAGCATATATTGTATTCAAACATTATGAATCACCTCGAAGGGAACGATCTATTGATACGTAATCAGCATGGTTTCAGAAAACATCATTCTTGTGCAACGCAGCTAGCTCTTTATTCGCACGAAGTAAAGGCCGCTATCGACAGGGGATCTCAAGTTGATTCCGTATTTCTAGATTTCCGGAAAGCTTTTGACACCGTTCCTTACAAGCGACTTCTAATCAAGCTGCGGGCCTATGGGGTATCGCCTCAGTTGTGCGACTGGATTCGTGATTTACTATCAGGAAGGTCGCAGTTCGTAGTAATAGACGGCAAATCATAGAGCAAAACTGAAGTGATATCAGGTGTTCCCCAGGGAAGCGTCCTGGGACCTATGCTGTTCCTGATCTATATAAATGACCTGGGTGACAATCTGAGCAGTTCTCTTAGGTTGTTCGCAGATGATGCTGTAATTTACCGTCTAGTGAGGTCATCCGAAGATCAGTATCAGTTGCAAAGCGATTTAGAAACGATTGCTGTATGTGTGGCAGGTGGAAGTTGACGCTAAATAACGAAAAGTGTGAGGTGATCCACATGAGTTCCGAAAGAAATCCGTTGGAATTCGATTACTCAATAAATAGTACAATTCTCAAGGCTGTCAATTCAGCTAAGTACCTGGGTGTTAAAATTACGAACAACTTCAGTTGGAAAGACCACATAGATAATATTGTGGGGAAGGCGAGTCAAAGGTTGCGTTTCATTGGCAGGACACTTAGAAGATGCAATAAGTCTACTAAAGAGACAGCTTACACTACACTCGTTCGTCCTCTGTTAGAATATTGCTGCGCGGTGTGGGATCCTTACCAGGTGGGATTGATGGAGGACATCTAAAGGATGCAAAAAGGGGCAGCTCGTTTTGTATTATCACGTAGTAGGGGAGAGAGTGTGGCAGATATGATATGCGAGTTGGGATGGAAATCATTAAAGCAAAGACGTTTTTCGTCGCGGCGAGATCTATTTACGAAATTTCAGTCACCAACTTTCTCTTCCGAATGCGAAAATATTTTGTTGAGCCCAACCTACATAGATAGGAATGATCATCAAAATAAAATAAGAGAAATCAGAGCTCGAACAGAAAGGTTTAGGTGTTCGTTTTTCCCGCGCGCTGTTCGGGAGTGGAATGGTAGAGAGGTAGTATGATTGTGGTTCGATGAACCCTCTGCCAAGCACTTAAATGTGAATTGCAGAGTAATCATGTAGATGTAGATGTAGGTGTAATGCTGGTGAGAAGGATGCGAACCCAGCACCTAATCGGATTGTTGAATAAGTACGTAAAATCAGAATGTAGATATCACAGTTTGTCACCAGTAGTGAGGATGGAACCTTAAATGACGATTGAAGTTGTATTGCCTGCCCGGGATTCGAACCCGGCGCCTACCGCCGTCGTTGTCTAACCATGAACAGACGAAAAATGTCCAATGTTGGTCCACCATTAGCGAGATGTGCGCACGTTTAACTAGAAATACGGCGTCGAAAACGTTTATGCTGAATGAGAGTCGAACGCCGCACACATGGTTATGAAGACACGTTAATAATCAAATTCTTATTCAGTAGTAGCTAGGAGTAGCATGTTTAGTTGCAAACCTTAAGGCCTTTCTCATCCCTAGTAACGCGTTACATAATATCTGCGATATCATGGTGTTAATTTACAAGTGGATTGACTGCCGTAAAGAGCAATGTTCTCTAGTAGTCGTGTATCATTGAGGTGTAAATGAAGTGCCTCAGCAGAAAGTAATTTCCGTAGTGCAGCACGTATTGTTTCAGAGACACTGAGTACATGTTATAAGTGCACAAAACGTGTATTATATACTACGCATATACTACAGGGTTATTACAAATGATTGAAGCGATTTCACAGCTCTACAATAACTTTATTATTTGAGATATTTTCACAATGCTTTGCACACACATACAAAAACTCAAAAAGTTTTTTTAGGCATTCACAAATGTTCGATATGCGCCCCTTTAGTGATTCGGCAGGCATCAAGCCGATGATCAAGTTCCTCCCACACTCGGCGCAGCATGTCCCCATCAATGAGTTCGAAAGCATCGTTGATGCGAGCTCGCAGTTCTGGCACGTTTCTTGGTAGAGGAGATTTAAACACTGAATCTTTCACATAACCCCACAGAAAGAAATCGCATGGGGTTAAGTCGGGAGAGCGTGGAGGCCATGACATGAATTGCTGATCATGAGCTCCACCACGACCGATCCATCGGTTTTCCAATCTCCTGTTTAAGAAATGCCGAACATCATGATGGAAGTGCGGTGGAGCACCATCCTGTTGAAAGATGAAGTCGGCGCTGTCGGTCTCCAGTTGTGGCATGAGCCAATTTTCCAGCATGTCCAGATACACGTGTCCTGTAACGTTTTTTTCGCAGAAGAAAAAGGGGCCGTAAACCTTAAACCGTGAGAGTGCGCAAAACACGTTAACTTTTGGTGAATTGCGAATTTGCTGCACGAATGCGTGAGGATTCTCTACCGCCCAGATTCTAACATTGTGTCTGTTCACTTCACCATTAAGAAAAAATGTTGCTTCATCACTGAAAACAAGTTTCGCCCTGAACGCATCCTCTTCCATGAGCTGTTGCAACCGCGCCGAAAATTCAAAGCGTTTGACTTTGTCATCGGGTGTCAGGGCTTGTAGCAATTGTAAACGGTAAGGCTTCTGCTTTAGCCTTTTCCGTAAGATTTTCCAAACCGTCGGCTGTGGTACGTTTAGCTCCCTGCTTGCTTTATTCGTCGACTTCCGCGGGCTACGCGTGAAACTTGCCCTCACGCGTTCAACCGTTTCTTTGCTCACTGCAGGCCGACCCGTTGATTTCCCCTTACAGAGGCATGCAGAAGCTTTAAACTGCGCATACCATCGTCGAATGGAGTTAGCAGTTGGTGGATCTTTGTTGAACTTCGTCCTGAAGTGTCGTTGCACTGTTATGACTAACTGATGTGAGTGCATTTCAAGCACGACATACGCTTTCTCGGCTCCTGTCGCCATTTTGTCTCACTGCGCTCTCGAGCGCTCTGGCGGCAGAAACCTGAAGTGCGGCTTCAGCCGAACAAAGCTTTATGAGTTTTTCTACGTATCTGTAGTGTGTCGTGACCATATGTCAATGAATGGAGCTACAGTGAATTTATGAAATCGCTTCAATCATTTGTAATACCCCTGTATTATTTGGAGAAGCTGCCGACAAACCTGTTTACTTTTACATTCCGCTTAGTTGTCGTGGTTGAATACACGTTTTCTTAAGGTTCAAATGGTTCAAATGGCTCTGAGCACTATGGGACTGAACATCTATGGTCATCAGTCCCCTAGAACTTAGAACTACTTAAACCTAACTAACCTAAGGACATCACACAACACCCAGCCATCACGAGGCAGAGAAAATCCCTGACCCCGCCGGGAATCGAACCCGGGAACCCGGGCGTGCTAAGCGAGAACGCTACCGCACGACCACGAGATGCGGGCTTTTTTTAAGGCTACATCTAATGCAGAGCGCTTACAGGAAAGAATAGTTTCCTGCGTCATGCTATTGCTAGCTATGTGATATGTTTTGTGGTAGTTATGTTCAAAATGAATGTATTTTTGAACGTATTGTTCGTCAAATATTTGAATGAATCGTCAACTGTAGGAGTGCCTGCACATGTTAAAGCATAATAGCTGTCGCTGCGTTAGTTTATACTACAGACTTGGGTAGGTTAGGTGTAACTTTTGATCCCCCAAGGTGTGATCGGGGCCTTGCGGCCCGGGTCTGTACTAGCCGCGGCTCGCGAGCTACGGGCCATCCAGGCTCGCCGAGGCGAGAAGGAAGTGAGCGAGCTGGCGGTGGCGTTGGTGGGCCAACAGCCCGGGACGAGCCAGCACGGCTGCGCCGCATGCCTCTGCCTCTGCCGCTCCGTTTGACGTAAATATGTTTACCTCCTCTCCTGGCATCAGTATAAGAGCGGCAAGCAGAGATACACACATCAGGCTGTCTGCCGTAATGGCTCACTGGGAGAGGTCTATTCCAGATAGAGTCGTCGCTCTCATTGAAGGAGGATGTTCCATCAGAGAAGCTGGTAGACGGTATGGCGTACCACATACCACTGCAACGAGATGGTGGAGCATCTACCTTGAAAGAGGCACCACCAACAGGGATCCTGGCTCAGGAAGGAAGAGTGTGAGCTCACGGCAGGAAGACAGGGACGTAATGTCTAGGAGTAGAGAAAATCCCTTTCTGAACGCGAAGCATTTGCGGCGGGAGACCAACTTCCCCGGATCCAGTGACACGATTCGCCGAAGGCTGAGGGACGCTGGACTGCATGCACGACGATCCGCCGTGAAACAAGAGTTCAGAGAAGACAACGTTTTATACCGGCTAGCATTTGCGGAGCTCCATCTGAGGGCGTCGTGGGACAACGTCATTTTCACTGATGAGAAGGTGTTTTCAACCAGTAACGACGGCCCACGAATCGTTTACAGGCCGCAAGGGACTCGCCATCTACGCGAATATGTAACCACGACGAGAAGAAGTGGCCGGCTATCTGTTACCTGCTGGGGTTGGATTTCTGCGAGAGGGGCGGGAATTCTTCACAGGATAGAAGGAACTCTGGACAGCGTGCAATACGCCCACATATTTGAAAATGTGATGCTTCCGTCAGTGCGAATGCCGTACGCAGAAGGGGACGTCACATTTCAAGAGGACAATTCTCCCATTCACAAGTCTGCATTTGTTCAGCAGCGGCTCTCCACGATTGGCGTTAACGTCATGGACTGGCCGCCACGGGCGGCTGATATGAACCCCATGGAAAACATGTGGGCTGAGATCGCCAGAACATTAACAGAGAACTGGCCACGAAACCAACCAACTACTGCGGACGCTCTTTGGGACTGCGTCCTGGAAGCCTGGGAGGAAGTTGCTTCTTCAGGCTGTTACGTCCGACGGCTTATACATTCTATGCCAAGACGTATGATATAAGTACAAAATAATGAAGGATTCTGGATAAAATATTAGAGTCGTTAAAATGTTTTGTTATGTCTTCTTTTTCGTCATTTTTCGTCATTGGGAGCTAGTGGAAGATCGCGTGGCAACAGAAAAGATACAATATGGGTTAGTTTTCCTTTGAGTTGCCTTTTTAATTCAAGTGGGTTGCTTTTGAATATACAGTTTGTTAAATATTCTATTTTGATTTCATTTATACCCTGTCTAGATACTTACAAACTAATCACCGTAGATGGACTCTGTCACAGTAGTTTTTGTTATTTCAAATACATCTCTCTCTTCCCCTCCATCCATGAATACACCCACCGTCCTCCACACAATACGCAAACGATTTCATATTATGTTTACTCGTTGTTAATATCTCCTCTGTTCTCTCTCACACATACTCTCTCTCTGACACTATCGCCGCAAGTGCCCTTCTATTCCATTCCCCCAAAACTTTATAAACAAATCTAGCGGATTCCATTGACGCTACATTTTCTCTTTTAATTGCTGCTGTCTTTACTCTCTATCATTCCTCTCAACACCTATGAAACCGTATTCTTTGATCTCCCCTTCCCTATAACCCATTCTTCGTTCTGAAAACAGTCCTTCCTTATCTCTCGGTCCTAAGATAAAACGAACTGTGGCACGCAACTAAGTACGCAATACTTTGCAAGCATTTCACGCTTATATTATGCACTTCTGCACTTCTATCCATTCCCAGATCCCGCCCTCCTTCCTGTTACCCGTCCCTTGTAATCTGCATCTACATCTAAATGAATACTCTGCAATTCATAATTATGTGCTTGGCAGGGGGTTCTGTGGTCTGGTGGATTAATCTTGTATTGATGTGTAAAACGTGTAGGTTCACATCTCACGTCAAGCGTAGATTTTTAACAGACACATGTAACTCTCCTTCACCCCTAGTGACGCCAAGTGCAGAACGCCAGTAATGTCCGTAGTTCAATATCCGCAGTAAAGATAACATCCCTTCGCTGCCGACTGGAGCAGAGCGGCATTCGTTTGAGCTGTGACAGATGGAGAAACCCCGGAAGGCAGAGACTCTGTCACCAGCAAGCCGTCGTAAACTAGAAAACGTACTTCATTTAATAAACCAATGGCCATGTAAGTTCACAAGGCTCTTACTTTATTTGAAACTGAGACGTTGGAAATTGTGGTGCTGGACTGGGATTCGAATTCGATTTCACTGTGTTCCCCAAGATTGCAAACTCTTCTGGGCCTCCTCGAAAGGCACCTATCTGGTTTCGAATCCTGATCAGCACAAAATATTCATTATTTCATTTCAAGCCCTAGCATGTGCACTCCAAACTACTGGTGAAAAATAGTTGCATTTTCAGCATTTTCAACGTCTCTTCGTGCGTTGTCAGCTGTAACGTGTTCGTTTCAACTAACAGCCACACGATGAGCTTTTTATCACAACATTACAGGATCAAACGTTTCCTTACATCATTTCAAGTACAAACATTCCTTTCCATCCTACTGGCGAAAACAGATTTGGGTTTGACGTTGTGTTCGTTGCGATCACCAACGACGACATGTTGTGGATTCAACTTCTATCCAGCAGAGTATTTTCCATCACATCATTGAAAGTACAAACATGCCACTCATAGGTATTATTGGAAAACAATTTGATAGTTAAAGTGTCTTCATGACCACGTGTGCGGGGTCTGAATTCCATTCAGCACAGAACTTTTCGTCGCCTGAGGTCTAGCTAAACATGCGCACATCTCGCTACTGGTGAACCAACAATAGCTATTTTTCGTCTGTCCCTGGCTAGAAAACAACGGCGCTAGATGCTGGGTTCGAATATCAGTCAGGCAAAAACAATTCTATAGTCATTTAAGAATCCAATATCTCGCTATTGGTGACAACATTTGATATTTAACTTCTGATTTTACGTACTTCGTTAACAATCCGATTAGGTGCTGGGTTCGCATCCCTGTCACAAGCTTTACATGATGGCATTTCAATTATAACATGAGAATACCTTGTTCCTTGTGAATGACACAATATTAAACGTCGTTGGGGGTAGTTCCCAGGAAGGTAACTGTTATGACAGGTTTCCCAGTTCAGTACAAACATTTTCGTCATTTATTTTCAGGATCTGAAGTGATAAATGATACTGGTGCAAACGTCTATACTTCACGTCTCTTTATGCCTAGTGATCGGGTCTCAATAAGGCACAAACAAAGCTTAGCATAGTTAGCAATGGCTATAGGTGCTGGGTTTGAATCCAGGTCCAGAACGACGACGTTGGTCATGTCATTTAAAGTTCAAATTTGTGTACTCGTAGCTGTTGGTGTGTTACGAGAACAATGATATTACTGGTGATTCGCTGTTATGACATTTCCGTAGAGTGCTTGTTGCCGTTAATCGCGTTTTTTTACTGGTTCATCCAGTATCCAGTTTCCAGAGCCACTCACCGTTGAGCGACGTTCAGCACGTGGATGGAAAACCGTTTCCAGAGTGAAAAACTGTTTTCCAATTGCCGTACAGCTTTGTAACTCCATATATTGTCTCAAGTATTTAATTTTGACTAAGGATTACTGTACGATATATGTAAAATAATCCGTTTTCTCAGAACTTCTGGAATGTCACTCGTTGTAATTAAGGTTAGTTTATGAGTGTTATGGGGAGTCTCATCGCTAAGAACGTGTTTTCTAATATGTTTTGTATGACGATATTAGTTAACGCTTAGACGGACTGCCTTAAAGACCTTTGGTCTCTAGTAGTCTCTTGCGGTACCCATTGTGTGTAGTCAAACGACTGTACCCCACGGGGTTTTGGTGTTTAGAGGACCTCCAACACAGCCACGTTATATTGGTTGTATTCGGCAGTGACCCACTTTTTTTGCTGTCAAGTGCACATTTATTGCTTCTTTGCTACAAACTCTTTTCGCAGTGCATTTCACAAACATTATCTGCATATGCCACTAAATGTATCTATACAAATATGTCACTGTATGAGACATACTTCAAGAAATATGATGCCATAAACACTGAGATATGTGAAAAATGCTGCATCAGACATGAAGATTTAATGCATTTATTGTGTACTACTAAGCCACTTCTACGGTTGAGTCAACTTTAGGAAATCCCTGACACATGGCAGAGGTTTTAACTGCTGTCAACTGTGAAGTGCAAACAGCTGTAGGTGAAAGTAACAGCAATCTGTAGAGCAATGAGCAAGAATTGCCATAGAGACATTTATAAAATTGCGTTGTAGACACGTGAATCAGTTGTGCCTATCATACAGAAACTGTCTGGCACCATTTCACACAGTGTCTACGGCAGGAGTACATACAAGGTTCCGTTTCTAATAGAAAATTGGCAAAATGAATAGTCCGGCAATGCCAGGTTTGTCATCTAGTATGTCAATAAAGAAAGGGTAATACAAAAATAAATTCGTCTTGTTTGATCCTATGATTCAGTTTCATATAAAACACAGCATGAATTACCACCAGCGGGCTGCACTGAGTGGTGACTGAGTAATAAGGTTCTCAACCACGCAGCACTGCTGTCAACACCTGAACAGTGGGGAGGGAAGGTCCACTTGACAGCCTAACCGATGACACACGCCCATGGATGCAAGTGTAGAAAAAATTGTCTGTAGAAGAAGAAGAAGAAGAGGAGAAGAAGAAGTAGAAGTAATACTACTTATTTATCTGATCCTGCTCAATTGGGGAAAAACCCCTCAGAACTTTGAGCTGGGAATTGCGGATCTCAATCAGATGTTATAGAATCTAGATCACAATCACCTTGCTGTAAATCGGATGTTAAGAAAGCTTTGGTCTGATCTTTGAAGAGCAGTGATGTTCTGCTTGAAACGAAGTGGTCAACGTCCAACAAACGCGTACATTACCTTCGCTATCACCACTGCCAAAATAGAACCGTTGTTTCATAGTGAAGCACTGAACTGGAATAGGAGCTAATCAATGAGCTTTATTTACAGACAGCACCAGCATGTATGTCTCGATTTGATGTACATCATTGGTGGCATGTGATTGCGATTGGATCATTTCTCCAACCCTGGGGCACTGCACTGACCTAGGTGCACATGTGGTTCGATTTTTTCATGGACATTGAGTTCCTAAATGCATTGTGTGGCGGCCCTTTTAACTCGAGATGCGGTGCACATCTGCTGCTTTGCATTATCTGGCATACCTATTGTGTATGTAGAATATTGTAGAACAAAAGCAAACTGGTGCTTTTCATTTATTATTATTGTGTAGGCGTTGAATGAATAAATAAACAATATCTTTTGTTGATAACCCAGAGCAGTCGGACACTGGGGAGAAGAAATTTCATTTTCCAAGTGAGGAGTGTACATCACTTCACCTCACCTTGAACGTGTGAGCTATTTTCCATAACACATACAAATAGATTCACTTCTTGATTAAAATCTTCTCGGTTTTTGAGCTGCATACATTCGAACAAGATTCTCAAGCTCTTGATGGCTATCTCCGCCATCATCGTCAGAATTAAAATCCACTGACTACTTGGCTGGCACGATTTTCTGTTTGTGTAGGCGCGATTGCAGCATCTGGTACTAATCAGAGACAGCTGATATGTACACGGAAGGTGAGTTTGGCTGATCATAGCAGCTCGAAGATGGGACTGAGTGATGTCAGGCGGTGCGAGGGGCCAGCCACATATTTGAAACTGCTGCTCTCACCTCCCTACAACCATCAAGCATCTGTCTTTGCTCTTGTTCTTGTTTCAGCCTTCTCTGATTGATGCCGGATGCTGCAGTAGTGCCTATATAAGTGGAAAACCATGCCAGCCCAGCATTCAGTGGTTTTTACGCCTGACAACGGTGGCAGAGACAGTCTTTGAAAGCTCCAGAATTTTATTCGAATTGACACAGTCTGAAGCCTCAGAAGATTTTATTCAGACATGCCACTACAAAACACTCCGAGGATAGATTCCGTTCCTGTTTGACGCTCATAACGACACATTTATTATCTTCAAAGAAGTCGATTAATATTTTGAATGGGATGCAGTCACTAAAGTGAGCATCTATCGATCCATCTATGAACCATCCCACATTTTATAATACTTTCAAGTTCAAAGTTGATATGGAGACGTATGTTTTGAGAGTCGATGTGAATGCAACATTTCACGTGTGATCATGCTCGATAACAGTAAATTTCTTTCTTATTTATTGAAATACTGAGGCGAATGCACTAACTATCAGGCGCGATGTTGCTGATGGCATACCACTTTCACCCTTCTTCATGGTCACAAATCTTCCTTCCAAATATAGGAAATTGTTGCTTGGAAGTGTTAATTCATTATAATGCTGAATAAATATTCTTATATCGTCATTATTATTTAAGGTCGTCGAAGGAAAAGGTCTGTTTGAGAAATATTCCTGGCGAATGATTCAGTCATCTTTTTGAACTGGAGTTGCTATATCGAATGAAGTTATCACAAGGTTTCAGTCCAATCAATTTAAAAAATTCGTAATTCTCGCTTGTTATTGAGTTATTATTCCGCTGCAGAGTGATGTTGTAATGACTGCGTGTGCTTTATTTATACTTTGTACCCATGATACTGCTCCAGATGAGAACATGCTATAATTTCCTTGCCACGACACTTGAGTATATTACTGTTCTGATGTATGATATTCAGCTCTAGATGGTCTAATATCTTAACAGTGACTGGAACGTACAATGGATTGCTGGGCAATTCTACACTATCATACTCTTTATCCACTCTAGGAAAAAATCGGTAGATATGAATTCGTTGTGATATTTTACTCAACACAGAAACCTACTTCTAAAATGTCAACTGTTATTAGGCGTTGAAATATGCCATTGGAGCTCATACTTTAGTACCTTGGGTGGGGAGGGGGGGGGGGACAAATGTGATGAATAAGTATATATGAGGAAATTAGCTCTCACGTTCTTTTACATTGCTGACATATGTGACATCACTTTAGTTCATTTAAGTCTTATAGTATTTTTTGATGTGTTAACCTGAACCAGCAATGGTTCAAATGGCTCTGAGCACTATGGGACTTAGAGGTGGCGCAGTGGTTAGACACTGGACTCGCATTCGGGAGGACGACGGTTCAATCCCGCGTCCGGCCATCCTGATTTAGGTTTTCCGTGATTTCCCTAAATCGCTCCAGGCAAATGCCGGGATGGTTCCTTTCAAAGGGCACGGCCGACTTCCTTCCCCGTCCTTCCCTAATCCGATGAGACCGCTGACCTCGCTGTTTGGTCTCCTTCCCCAAAAAACCAACCAACCAACCACTATGGGACTTAACTTCTGAGGTCATCAGTCCCCTAGAACTTAGAACTACTTAAACCTAACTAACCTAAGGACATCACACACATTCATGCCCGAGGCAGGATTCGAACCTGCGACAGTAGCGGTAGCGCGGTTCCAGACTGAAGCGCCTAGAACCGCTCGGCCACATCGGCCGGCTGAACCAGCAATGTAAATATAATACTTCTGCACTAGTGTAGAAATATTTTATTTGAGGGTGTGTCGTGAGTAGGCCTGGAACGAAGTCGGCGTTCCAAAACATCCCAAAGGTGTTCTATAGGATTCAGGACAGGACTCTGTGCAGGCAAGTACATTAATGGGATGCTATTGTCGTGTAACCACTCCGCCACAGGCCGTGCGTTGTGAACAGGTGCTCGATCGTGTTGAAAGATGCAATCGCCATCCCCGAATTGCTCTTCAACAGTGGGGAGCAAGAAGGTTCTTAAAACTTCAATGTAGGCCTGTGCTATGATAGTACCACGCAAAACAACAAGGGGTGAAAGCCCTCTCCATGAAGAACACGACCACTCCATAACACCACCGCCTCCAAATTCTACTGTTGGCACTACACCCGCTGACAATGGCGTTCACCGGGCATTCGACAACACACACCCTGCCATCGGATCACCACATTGTGTACCATGATTCGTCACTCTACACAACGCTTTTCCACTGTTGAGTCATCCAATGTTTACGCTCCTTACACCAAGCGAGGCTTCACTTGGTATTTACCGGCGTGATGTGTGGCTTATGTGTAGCCGCTCGACCATGAAATCCGAGTTTTTTCACCTCCCGACTAACTGTGATAGTACATTAGTGGATCCTGATGCAATTTGGAATTCCTGTGTGATGGTATGGATAGATGTCTGCCTATTACACATTACGACCCTCTTCAACTGTCGGCAGTTTCTGTCAGTCAACAGACGAGGTCGGCTTGTACGCTTTTGTGCTGTACGTGTCCCTTCACGTTTCCGCTTCGCTATCACATCGGAAACAGTGGAGCTAGGGATGTTTAGGAGTGTGGAAATCTTGCGTACAGACCTATGACACAAGTGACACCCAATCACGTGACCACATCCGAAGTCCGTGTGAGTTCCGCGGAGCGCCCCATTCTACTTTCTCACGATGTCTAATGACTATTGAGGTCACTGGTATGGAGAAATTGGCAGTAGGTGGCAGCACAATGCGCCTAATATGAAAAACGTATGTTATTGGGACTGTCCGGATACTTTTGATCATATAATCTACTTAATTATTTATATTTTACTAGCAAATGATGGTTTTTAATTATTTATCGAGAAATATGCTATCTATTAGTTCGATTATTCGATGGCGAATGATATGTAGCTTCAAATCAGAGTTACGAATGCTAGGACTTCGTGAAATGAATAGTGCGCCATTGATGCGACAGATAATGTCATGTTCCCTAGGTAACTTGCATGTCATCTATCGAAATGATGGGGGAGCGGTCAGTTAATAGTGGTGAATCTTCGTTTGTCGCCCGTGTCACAACCGCAGACTTCACAGCCAGATAGCTTCGGCATCTCCTCCGTGACTGGCGTCATACGATCCGGCCACCACTCTCACAGCAGAGAGCCACTGACTGCCACCCTGTGAAGGCACCCGCAGCTCATCTGGGAGCGCCACAGCACTGCTGTCGCTGACACTAGAGGGCCACATGATACAAGCACGACTTCCCAGTATTCTTCGGCGGGACGGCTTTATAAAATGCCGCACAACAGCTCGCCAATCAGTCTGCGAGCGTGCAGCTCGACATCGACGTTAATAGACTGTCATTCGTCAGAGTGCAGCCCGCGCCAGTCATAACCGAGACATCTGTAGTGTAACACATACAGACTTTTCTTACTGTGGCAGACTGTGTACTAAACTGCACCTTCAAGAAATGTTATTGGATAGTGCAGTTTCTTATCAAATCAGGACGATAATTTAGTTAAATTCATTCAGAAACTGTTCAGTTGCTGTTCAGAATGTAACTGTGGGGTGTATTTACTGTGTCAGTAATAAATTTGTATTATTCGTGGTTATTTCTATTGTTCGTGGTTACGTGGGCACATCTTCTTGTAGCATGCATCACCCACGTCACGAGATATTAAAAATAGGTTAAATAACATAATTTATAAATTAATAATTATTAGCTTGTGTGGGTATATACTGCCTATTTACAGCTCGCAGTAGCACAGCGGCCTAAGTTTAGTAAATATGAGCGTATTTAATCCGTCGCACTATTCATGTTACATAATTAAAGGTAAAAGAGAAATAAACATCTTTCTCTTATATTTACTACAGACACTAGATAGTAATTAAAATATGTCAACAGAAAAAGGAGTAGTCGAGAATCATTGACTGATATGGTAATTCTTAATGAAGATCGTTTATTTTCTTATAGTGTTGCAGCTGTGGACATCACTATTTTGATGGATTATGTACAATGAGTTTCAGTAGGGACCATATTGTGCAGCTAGAATGCCTAACTCATTGAAAAGATGCCCAAAACACAACTGAGGATAAAAATACGTGTTATTCTCACTGTGCAATCAGAACTTTTGGTCAAAGTGATGAGTTACCTCAGAAATTAAGGGTTTAAGGCATTAACCTATGCAATAACAAGGGATGGAAAGGTGTTAGGGATACTTTAAGCCCACCTTTAAAAATACTGTAGTCGAGTCAGCTACTTTATATTTTAAAATATAAATTTAAATAAATAATTTAAATGTAGATGCTACTTTCCCTAGTGAATGGCATACTCAGTGTTCTCAGGTTCAGGATCTTACTTACACATCAGTATCTTTTTAGAAAGTGTGTTGTGAGTGAAAGTCAACAACAATTCATGAGATTTTTTAATCTTTTTAGTATGGACCTAAAGTACTCCCTTTCCCATAGGTAATACGTGTTACAGACAGTACGTTGGTTTTGCTAGGGTTAATAACGGAAATATGTAATATATGTTAAGATGTTGATCGCAGTCGTGCAAACAGCAGTAGTTTCTGTACTTAGATATTGGAGAAGCTCAATAAAACGTCTCTCTCCATTAAAATTTTCATCTGTATGTTCAGCTGAAATATATGAACATTCTACCTTCTCAGCCTGCATGTCACTCTAAGTTTCCGTGTCCACATATCTGCAAGATGTTCTGGTCTGTTTACTTCCAACGTGAAATTATCTGTCATCGACGCATTTCGTACATTTCTTCGTTCTTCCCTGAAATATCTGGATGTCAAATGAAAATAGTTATCAGTCTATGATCAGCATAGTACCGAAGCCTCACACATGCGGCCACGTCTATGTAATTGTTACCTTGACGGTCTCTTTACTCACTGGTAGCACAAACTGGCGTCCTATTCTTCGATATGCATTTCTCTTCTGTGTACTGGAATGTATTGATCGTATGGCATTATTGGCCGGGAGGCCCCATGCGGGGGAGTTCAGCCGCCGGATTGCAAGTCCTCTGTAGTTGACGCCACATCGGCGACTTGCGGGTCAATGATGATGATGGACACACAACATCCAGTCCCCTGCCGGGAATCGAACCCGGGCCCCCTGCGTGATTGGCGGTAACGCTACCGCTACGCTACGGAGGCGGATTGTGTACTGATGACGTAAGCGGGTTTCACAAACGCAGTTTCCATCTGGTTGTTTTATATGACATAGTTAGATTTTGGAAAGGAGGTAAGGAAATTTAGGGTTGATCACCATCGGTGTACAGGCTCGCACTAGACGAAATTGGGCAGGAAATAGGACGTGGCCTTTTGAGAGGAACCACACCAACATTCATTGGTAGTGTTTGTGTTTGTTAGTAACGCAAGTTTCAGTAGTAGCAGTAGCTGCATGAAAAGCATGGTAGTGGTAGCAGTAACAGCACCTTTTTATACCCGTAATAGTAGTTTTCTATTGTCGCAATAGTGTGTGCTGTTATAATAGTAGTAATAGCAATAAATGATAAATATAGCTGTAAGGTTAGTGAAAATAGTTTGAGATAACGAATATCTATGGTTGTTTTTTCACTCACAGTAACGAAACACCCGACTGAGAGTGTTAAGCGATGTAGTGCAGTAGCTAGCACACTTAAATCTCATTCGTCAGGACGACGGTTTAAATCCTCGTCCGACCACCCAGATTTAGGTTTCCCGTGATTTCCATTAACTGCCCCAGGCAAATGCCGGGATGGTTCCTTTGAAAGTGCACTGCCGAATTCCTTTCCCATTCTTAAGACAATTCGAGCTTGATCTCCGGCTCTAATGACCCCGTTATCGACGGGATGTTAAACCATAATCCTCCTTTCTCGCTTTTTCCGAATGAGAATAAAAAAAAATGCCATAGGTATCTCCTACATGTAGAATAGCAGGCAGGTAGATATCTAAATGTTATAGTGATAGTAAGAGAAACATTGCATGATACTCATTGTAAAGTTAATTCAGTATTCATAACAGAAAATAATGAGAAAAGCTTACATAAAGAGTCACATGAATTTTATATGTAGCAGTCAAGTCTCACAATCTGCGACATTGTCGCGAATAAAACAGTGACCCGAATATAGAATAAATTTCCTTTACTTTACGTTTATGGTTACAAATTTTTTGTCATCAGACTACCGGTTTCGGTCTATAATGCCCATCTTCAGATCTGCAACAAAATATGGGAAAACATAAATACACTAGCAGATTGTCTACAGCTTAAAACAATAAAATAAACCATAATGAGAAGTGCTACTGACGTACATTTACATCTGCGTGCTTCAAGTATGAAGAGGCGTACCTGTTTTATAAAAATGGCTCTGAGCGCTATGGGACTTAACATCTTTGGTCATCAGTCCCCTAGAATTTAGAACTACTTAAACCTAACTAACCTAAGGACATCACACACATCCATGCCTGAAGCAGGATTCGAACCTGCGACCGTAGCGGTCACGCGGTTCCAGACTGAAGCGCCTAGAACCGCACGGCCCTGTTTTATAAAAACATGTCCTAATGTACTGCAGCCATAGTGGCATTGTCAAATGTTAAACACAAAATTGACACCATCATCGTCAAATATATATAAATAACATCATATGCAAGAGTCATCTTGTCAGCAGCACTACTGGTCAAAACAAACTGCCGTACAGTAGCCACAATATGTTTGTGTTGGAAGTTCACAAGATGTCGCTACTTGAGGCATACACATATTCTTCAGTGATTAATTGAGCAGCTTAAAATAAAGGGGGATACAATCGGTATAGTTTGTAATGGGCTTATAAGGTATAACACGCATTACAGTAATAAAAGGCGAGGAAATAAAACATGACAAAAGTTAGATTGTTAAAAAGAGGAGCGTCTTCTATCTGTAACATAGTGTACCTAGGATCAGATGATTCGTTTTGGTCGGTGCTGCAGTCTAGTGACTGTTTTTAGAATTGCATGAAGGGATGCGCCCAAGAGACCGCCATAAGCACTTTGCTCTATTTTCTATAGGTTTGTTGTTGTTATACATGAGGTTGTGTTTTGTGCAGCATCTGTAAATATTTAGAGTTCTAATCATTGAAGTGATGTATAATATATTAAAGCTACTGATTATCGGTGTAGAGAAATAATTTAACAGATAGTGTATTAAATACAGTACTGACAAGATTTTCTCGATGGTAAGGCTTTTAAATTTCAATGTAATGTTTGTTTCTGGGCACCTGGCCATGTTGTACCTAGGAAAATGTTTCTCACTTGAAAAAACCTCAACAGTCTGAAGAAATTTAAGTAATTTCGGAGAAAGACTGCTGTACATATAAAGTGAAAGCCATCATTTAAAAACGGGATCAGAAAATATATTTAACAGGGTTGGCTACAGGTGAAAGTCTAAAAAGTGTGCAAAGGTAGCTGCTACATGTTTGGATTAAGCCGACGGTGAGAGACCGTCCCTAGGGAATTTAGAAATTAAAAGACTGGGCTATTGTCGGGCAGCGCATCAGGTGAGAGCGGTACCTGGCAAGTTTGGAATACGGAGGCTGCACATCTGTGATTTGGAGAGCTCCTTCACTCGGCCAGCGGCAGCTAATCGATTAGGCGCCAAAGGAAGCGCTGACACTGCGGTGGCGGGGGCCGGGGAGGCGGGGGAAATCGAAGCCGGCGCCTTGTTTTGCCGCCAAACAGGCTCCTATGCTGCCGCCGGAGCTCTTCTGCCGTGGCAGACACAGCGTTGTTTCTTGTCGGTTCATCGATCAACCGTACTATTCTCACACTCGGCAAGCTGACAGATAGGAGAAGTTAATCGATAGAAATCGAATGCAAATGAAGTACGGACCACTTCCCGGTCGCTGCTAACTTCAGCAGGCAAAGCTGAATTTAATGGATCTATGATGTCAACAAATGTGATTATTTCAAACTCATTAACATATAACTTCAGACGTTACCCAGGATCCAGTTCTGGAACCACTCCTGCTCATGGTATACCGGGTGATCAAAAAGTCAGTATAAATTTGAAAACTTAATAAACCACAGAATAATGTAGATAGAGAGGTAAAAATTCACAGACATGCTTGAAATGGCATGGGGTTTTATTAGAACCACAAAAAACAAAGTTCACAAAATGTCCGACAGATGGCGCTGGACAGCAAAACGTCAGGGACTGCGCATGACAATCGTGTATAAAAGGAGCTGTAATGAGAGAGAGAATCAATGAAATCACAATAAAGAAAAAAAAAAAAAAAAAAAAGAGAGAGAGAGAATCAGATGCGCCAGCAGTCGCAGCATGTTGACGTTACCTGAAAAGGCGCTTTTAGTGAAGCTGTATTATCAGAATGGGGAATGTGCTAGTTCAGCGCTACGATCCTATCGCCATAGGAAGGGGATTCGAACGGGTAAAGGTCCGTTGACAAATGCAGCTGTGGCGAGAATGATTTCGAAGTTCGAAGCCACAGGTTGTTTAGACGACAGACCCCGTAGTGGCCGACCGAACACAAGGCGTAATTCTGCTGAGACAGTTCAGGAAGAATGGAGACTTTAGCGGGTTCGTCTATGCACGGGGAAGTCAGCGCTAGTGCAGCCGCACGTCGCACCGGCATTCCATACACTAATGTTTGGTTGGCACTTAGGCGTACCCTCCGATGCTATCCGTACAAAATCCATCGGCATCATGAACTGTTACCTGGCGATTTATTGAAGCAGAGGGCATTTGCGATGTGGGCGTTTCAAAAGATGGCGGAAGATGACGATTGGTTGAGTAATGTGTTGTGGACTGACGAAGCTCATTTCACGCTCCGAGGGTCTGTAAACGCCCACAACTGCAGAATTTGGACTACCGATAATCCTAGAACTGTCGTGGAAACTCCATTGCACGACGAGAAGGTCACGGTATGGGTTGTATTTACCACATCTACCGTTATCGGGCCTTTTTTCTTCGAGGAAATGCGTGGTTCTGGTTTTGTAACTGCTACCGTGACGGGTGAGAGGTACGCCGATTAGTTACAGAATCGCATCATCCCTAGCCTGGCTGATAAACACCTGCTGGAAGGTACGATGTTTATGTAGGATGGCGCTCCGCCCCATATTGCTAGACGCGTGAAAGATCTCTTGCGCGCGTCGTTTGGTGATGATCGTGTGGTCAGCCGCCACTTTCGTCGGGCTTGGCCTCCCAGGTCCCCAGACCTCAGTCCGTGCGATTATTGGCTTTGAGGTTACCTGAAGTCGCAAGTGTATCGTGATCGACAGACATCTCTAGGGATGCTGAAAGACAACATCCAACGCCAATGTCTCACCATAACTCCGGACATACTTTACAGTGCTGTTCACAACATTATCCCTCGACTACAGCTATTGCTGAGGAATGATGGTGGACATATTGAGCATTTCCTGTAAAGAACATGATCTTTGCTTTGTCTCACTTTGATATGCTAATTATTGCTATTCTGATCAGATTAAGCGCCATCTGTCGGACATTTTTTTAACTTTTGTATTTTTTTGGTTCCAATGAAACCCCATGTCATTCCAAACATGTGTGTCAATTTGTACCTCTCTATCTACATTATTCCGCGATTTATTCAGTTTTCAAATTTATACCGACTTTTTGATCACCCGGTATGTAAATGACTTTTCATCTTACGCTGATAAAGCAGAAATAGAGTGCTCTTTGCGAACGATGGGAGCATCATAATCGTGTCCGACGGACCTGCAATAACAGAATGAGTAATAAATGAAATATTTAACTGTGTTATAGACTGGTCGATCACTTAACTTAGGAAAAGCACACTGTTCAATCAATTCTACATAAGGCAATATACATAACCATCAATGACAATACTGCACGAGAGCAAGGAAATATGTACAACTAAACGTTCAAATTTCCTGAGTGTGCATATTCAACAGGGCTTGAATTGAAAATCACGTATTGAAGACACTTCACAACTTTATGAACATTTGCTCTACGTGTAATTGCTGATTTTCTTGATGAAAGCTTCCGAAAATTAGCTTACTTTGATATACTTTGATGTACTGATGTCATATGGAGTAATTCTCTGGGGTGATTATACACACAGAAATTTGCTGTAAGAGTAATAGATGATGTCTATGCTCCAATTTCGTGTGGACAACTGCCCAATATATTTGATATGCTACAACACACATGCCATTCTCTTTCTTATGAAGTTCGTTTCAGCTGAGTCTAGATACGATTGTTGTAAATTATCTTGTTTCCTGCATAATTATCTGGTCAACAGCATATAATAGACTGTTTTATGGTATATTTACTACGCCTTAACTATACCTGCAAATAAGACAACGATAAAATTATTTTCGAAGGAAAGAACCCCGTCGGATCGAAGATTTTAGAACAAATATCCTACTTCAGGTACCTAGAATGTGATATTAGTTTTATCTATAACAAATTTATTGAGAAGAAGGTTAATAAATATCAAACTCTCTACAGAACTATTGGAAGGGCCTTGGTAAGAAAAACGAGAAAGGAAACACAAATAAAATGCTATAAGGTATGGCGGTAGCTACACTTGTATATGGTTCCGAACATGGGCAGTAGTAAAAAGAAAAAAAGAAAAACAGACAGCACAGATGAACTTCATGAGATGTGTAAGGGGCCATAATCAAATACATAAAATACGAAATGACACAATAAGATCATTTTTAAAATCTTTTCAGTTATGACAATACAGAAGAGAAGAGACTGTAATGGAAACACAATGTTGATATTATGATAGAAAATAGGTTGCCAAAAACGATAATGAATTAACGGCGAAATGGAAAGACAGAACTAGGTTGACCTCATGAGAGATGGATGGATGGTAGAGACTGGAGCAGCTGACTATAACGCCCAGTTGTTGGAGGAGGAGCAAGAAGAAGAAGAAGAATAAGATGATGATGATAATGGTGAAGTTCTTTATGAAGAACTAGGCATAAATTAAAAATAATAGTAACATTCATAAATATAGCACTGTTAACAGAAACATGTTTCACCGTACCCATCATAACCTTACACTTAGATTGAAAAGAGCATAGTATACAGCCATGAAAATATTTGAACACCTTCGTAGTGAATTAAAGGCGCTGGCAGATGACGGAAGTTTTAAAAATAAATTGAAATCATCTCTGTTTGACCACTACTTCTATTCCATCGATTAATTTCTGAATAGGTGTTGTGTGTCCAATTGTGTTACATTTATCAAATTTTATTGTAGCTTAGGATTAAAACAAAAACTACTTTATGCAGATCGCTAGCATGTAGCCATATTTTCATAGAGAAAATTTACTTTATTTGTAAACCTTTGGACACGTTCAAGATCATTCAAATTGTCACGATTATGACCCACGGAACACGCAGTAAACTAAACGTAACTGACATTTCAGTGATCGTTGCTTGCTCGCCTGTACGGTAATTTTGCGCAAGCGTTCAGAATTCATTCACACTGATATGGTACAGAAACGGGAGATTAAAAAGTCCCTACCGCTGAGCATTGCTTCAGCTTAGGGATGTGTCAACACAAGCCAACACCAAGGCGTAAACATTTCGATACGGTTAGTCGGTCACCAAGAGTGCGACATCAACACTTTCGTCTGTGACTGCGAGCAAGATGAGTGGAAAAGTCTAAGACAAGCCCACACCAAACTGCCTCTGTTGGATTTGGAATATTAAGTAAGATGCACTAGATAGGACGCAACCAACGCCTGTCAGGGACCTGACAGAGCAGTTACGGTAATGAATCGTACCTGTTAAGCAAATGTAGCAGAGCCAGAGACCGACGACCACTCGTAATAAACAGGACCAATTTGGCCATCACGAATCATGTCTCCGGGCAAAGCGAACCCCCCCCCCCTTTTCCCCGTTTAAAATAAACACCTCAAATACCCTCACCAGCTAGCTTAGAGGCAGTCGATCAGTAGGAGCCGTGGTGTCCATGTCGTTCGCACTCGACTCTCTGTAGCATTTTCAGCAGGATTGTTCGCGGCTGCTACGGTCGCACGTTCGAATCCTGCCTCGGGCATGGATGTGTGTGATGTCCTGAGGTTAGTTAGGTTTAAGCAGTTCTAAGTTTAGGGGACTGATGAAGGCTCTGAGCACTATGGGACTTAACATCTTAGGTCATCAGTCCCGTAGAACTTAGAATTACTTAAACCTAACTAACCTAAGGACATCACACACACCCATGCCCGAGGTAGGATTCGAACCTGCGACCGTAGCAGCCCCGCGGTTCCGGACTGCAGCGCCTAGAACCGCACTGCCACCGGGGCCGGCGGGACTGATGACCTCAGATGTTTAGTCCCATAGTGCTTAGAGCCATTTGAACCATTTGATTGTTACAGTATTGTCACACTATGCCAGTAATACTCTCTCGCAGCCTGACACTATGAAAACAGTTCCGTAAACAGGGATTCTTCTTCTTTCTTTTTTCTTCTTCGCAAAGTGAGTGACCGTTACAAAACATTTTCGTGTAAACATCAGTCGAACTTCCAAAGTGACATCGCCTCTTACTAAGTTTTCTCTTCTCCCACAGGATGACTACAGCATTTACGGAAAGACTATGTAATATCAGTATGATCGTATTGTAAAGTTGTTTTTGTAATGCCATTTAGCCTGAAGATGAGGTTTAACCCTCGAAACATGTCGCTAAATAAATAAGTAATACAAAAGTTGACAAAGTTTGTGCCTGGTAGCGGTAATTAAAAAATACCTTTACATATTTCTTGAGACAGTCACGGTCGAAAATTAGTCAAAATGGCTTCAAATTCTATTATATTCTTCTTGAAGTCCGAGGGTATTTCGCCTGTCTCACACATCTTGCTCACCAAATGGAAGAGTTTTGTCATGGCTGCCTCTCCCAAGGCTATCAGTAGTTCGAACGGAATGTCGTCTACTCCTGGGGCGTTGTCTCGACTTAGGTCTTTCAGTGCTCTGTCAAATTCTTCTCGCAGTATCAGATATCCCATCTCACCTTTATCTACGTTCTCTTTCGTTCCTATAATATTGCCTTCAATTTCATCTCCCTTGTATAGAACTTTTATATACTCCTCCCAGCTTTCAGCTTTCCCTTCTTTTCTTAGGGGTGATTTTCCATCTCAGCTCTTGATATTCATTCAGGTGGTTTTCTTTTCTCCAAAGGCCTCTTTAATTTTCCTGTAGACAGTATCTATCTTTCACATAATGATATATGCTTCTGAATCCTTACATTTGTCCTCTAGCCATTCTTGTTTAGCCATTGTGCACTTCTTGTCAGTCTCATTTTTCATACCGTTATATTCCCTTTCATCGGGTTCATTTAGTGCATTTTTATGTTTTCTCCTCTCATCAATCAGATTCAACATCTCCTGTGTTATCCAAGGATTTCTACCAGGCCTCGTCTTGTTACCTATTTGATCCTCTGCTGCCTTCACTATTTCATCTCTCAGAGGTATCCATTCTCCTTGTATTGTAATGCCTTTATTGTCAATCGTTCACTAATGCTTCCTCTGAAACTCTCAACAGCCTCTGGTTCTTTCAGTTTATCTGGGTCACATATCCTTAAATTCCTATGTTTTTGCCATTTCTTCAGTTTTAATCTACATTTCACAACCAATAAATTGTGGTCAGAGTCAACATCTGCTCCTGGAAATGTCTTACAATTTAAAATCTGGTTCCGAAATCTCTGTCTTACCATTATGTATCAGTTTGAAACCTTGCTGTGTCTCCAGGTCTCTTCCACATATACAACCTTCTTTCGTGATTCTTAAACCAAGTGTTACCGATGATTACGCTATGCTCTGTGCAAAATTCTACTAGGCAGCTTCCTTTTTCATTTCTTTTCCCCAGTGCATATTCACCGTCTGTTTTTCCTTCTCTTCTTTTCCCTCCTATTGAATTTCAGTCCCCCATCACTATTAAATTTTCGGCTCCCTTAATTACTTTTATCAAGTCATATATTTCTTTAATCTCTTCATCTGCAGAGCTAGTTGGCATATAAACTCTGGTGGGTGTGGGATTTGTATTTATCTCGGCTAAGATGCATTTACTATGCTGTTCATACTAGCTTACCCACATTCCTATTTTCTCATTCATTATTAAACCTACTCCTTCATTACCTGTACTTGATTTTGTATTTCTAACATTGTGTTCACCTGCCCAGAAGTCCTGTTCCTCCTGTACCGAACATTAGTAATTCCCACAATACCTAACTTTGAACTATGCATTTCTCTTTTTAAATTTTTTAACTTGCCTGCCCGATTAAGGGAGCCGCCACTTTTGTTTCTCCTGATAATAATATCCTTCTCAGTAGTCCCCACCCATAGATCCGAATTGGAGGACTATTTTACCTCCATAATATTTTACCCAAGATGATGCCATCATCATTTAACCATATAGTAGAGCTGCATGCTCTGCATGGGAAAAATTATGGCTGCAGTTTCCCCTTATTTTGAGACGTTCGCAGTACCAGTACAACAAGGCCGTTTAGGTTGATGTTGCAAGCCCAGATTAGTCAATCATCCAAACTATTGCTCCTGCAATTACTGAAAAGGCTGCTGTACGTCTTCAGGAACCACACATTTGTCTAGACTCTCAACAGTTAACCCTCCATTGTGATTGCACCTACAGTATGGCTGTCTCTATCGCTGAGGCACTCAAGTCTCCCCACCAGATTCAAGGTCCATGGTCCATTGGGGGGAGTAGAGCGGTATTAATAGTATTAATAGCAACCTTAGACTTTTCTCAGATGATGCATTTATCTACAACGAATTGGAATCTGAACGGAGCTGTACAAATATTCAGTGAGAACTTGATAAAATTCAAAGTGGTGCAATGAATGGCAGCTTGCTTTAAATGTTCAAAAATGTAAAGCTGTCCGGTTCATAAAACAAAAATATCACAGTACTCTGTGAATATACACACATCAAAAAAGTTCTGGATCAGCTCGGTTCCGAGAGTTCCGGAACCTGTACAGAAAATTGGAATAGAGATGGACATAAACATCATTTCCGCCCTTTTTATTGCGCATGAGAACCACACATTGCATGTTGTACCACCATACAGCGAGACCTTCAGAGGTGGGGGTCCAGATTGCTGTACACACTGAAACGTCCCCTTTGAAGAATTATACAAGACTGTGCTTATCCTGACACACAATATTTTTAGCGCAACGCAATCTGACTTACAAAAATCCCTACAAAAGAATGGCCCTGACTAACATTAACCTATACGTTTCACAAATCACTTAGCTCACAAAAATCTTCGTTACTCGAACTATTGCAATACACGGAGCGCTACTACTGCCAGCTAAATAAAAGATTCAAACTACGGAAGGCACTAACTACTGATAAGCATAGTTAGCAAATGAAAGATTTTGATAGAGAACAAACAATGTATTTACCTTAATAGTGTTCAAAGGTCATAATATACACTCCTGAAAATTGAAATAAGAACACCGTGAATTCATTGTCCCAGGAAGGGGAAGCTTTATTGACACATTCCTGGGGTCAGATACATCATATGATCACACTGACAGAACCACAGGCACATAGACACAGGCAACAGAGCATGCACAATGTCGGCACTAGTACAGTGTATATCCACCTTTCGCAGCAGTGCAGGCTGCTATTCTCCCATGGAGACGATCGTAGAGATGCTGGATGTAGTCCTGTGGAACGGCTTGCCATGCCATTTCCACCTGGCGCCTCAGTTGGACCAGCGTTCGTGCCGGACGTGCAGACCGCGTGAGACGACGCTTCATCCAGTCCCAAACATGCTCAATGGGGGACAGATCCGGAGATCTTGCTGGCCAGGGTAGTTGACTTACACCTTCTAGAGCACGTTGGGTGGCACGGGATACATGCGCACGTGCATTGTCCTGTTGGAACAGCAAGTTCCCTTTCCGGTCTAGGAATGGTAGAACGATGGGTTCGATGACGGTTTGGATGTACCGTGCACTATTCAGTGTCCCCTCGACGATCACCAGTGGTGTACGGCCAGTGTAGGAGATCGCTCCCCACACCATGATGCCGGGTGTTGGCCCTGTGTGCCTCGGTCGTATGCAGTCCTGATTGTGGCGCTCACCTGCACGGCGCCAAACACGCATACGACCATCATTGGCACCAAGGCAGAAGCGACTCTCATCGCTGAAGACGACACGTCTCCATTCGTCCCTCCATTCACGCCTGTCGCGACACCACTGGAGGCGGGCTGCACGATGTTGGGGCGTGAGCGGAAGACGGCCTAACGGTGTGCGGGACCGTAGCCCAGCTTCATGGAGACGGTTGCGAATGGTCCTCGCCGATACCCCAGGGGCAACAGTGTCCCTAATTTGCTGGGAAGTGGCGGTGCGGTCCCCTACGGCACTGCGTAGGATCCTACGGTCTTGGCGTGCATCCGTGCGTCGCTGCGGTCCGGTCCCAGGTTGACGGGCACGTGCACCTTCCGCCGACCACTGGCGACAACATCGATATACTGTGGAGACCTCACGCCCCACGTGTTGAGCAATTCGGCGGTACGTCCACCCGGCCTCCCGCATGCCCACTATACGCCCTCGCTCAAAGTCCGTCAACTGCACATACGGTTCACGTCCACGCTGTCGCGGCATGCTACCAGTGTTAAAGACTGCGATGGAGCTCCGTATGCCACGGCAAACTGGCTGACACTGACGGCGGCGGTGCACAAATGCTGCGCAGCTAGCGCCATTCGACGGCCAACACCGCGGTTCCTGGTGTGTCCGCTGTGCCGTGCGTGTGATCATTGCTTGTACAGCCCTCTCACAGTGTCCGGAGCAAGTATGGTGGGTCTGACACACCGGTGTCAATGTGTTCTTTTTTCCATACATCCAGCTGCCGCTGCCCAACACTACAATGGCAGACAACAATGCAAACTAGCCACAGACTGCACACAGCACAGCTAGTGATTTTCATACAGAGCGCTACGTAACGTAGCCAATAAGAAAACATAAACAGCCTACTTACATAGCCCCCATGCTCCCCACAAAAAATTTTACAAATTGTTTTGGGCACTGGCCAATACAGATTTGAAAATTTTTTTCATAATTATAATTAGAATAACAAAGAAATCAAATGCACACACTTATTGATACAATGTTGGTCAATAGCTAAAATTTTCTCACAGTCATAAAGACAGTCCTGATCGTTCATCACAGTAAAATTGCAGTTTTTTTTTCTCAAAGTCTGAGCAGTAAAACAAAATGCACACGGAAGTAGTGGATTTCCATGCAGTCTTGAAGAAGTTGTGTTGTCCTTCCAACGGAAAGACAGTGCTGACTCTTGACATGCAGACAGGTAATGGGCCACACCAGAGCAAACCCACCGCAGAGTCAGTCGAAGTTTTGAAGCATATTGGTAGGCAGGTCATCACAGAGTAGACCCACTGTATTTCTCGTAGAGATTATGGTATTAGTGGGCCACCAGAGGTGCAGACCCACTGAAGTCCTTGTAGAAATAATGGTATTGGTGAGTCATCAAAGGTGTAGACCCACTGTAGTCCTTGTAGAGATGGCTAGAAGCCATCTGTTGCGACTGTGCAGGTGCACAATCACCATCGAAGAGTCTTGTGAACAATATAGCAAGTCCATGAACCACCACTTGTGCACTCACAAAGTTTTTTTCTAATTCTCCTTAGAACCAGCAATGCTGTTAACGAGTCCCTTGCTGAATTATTAACACACGTGCAAACACTGTCAGTCCCTACTTCTCACATATTGTTCATATACTATGACCAACAGAAACGTGTGTAGTGAAATGTAACTAACAAGTTACTTAATTTGATGAACTGGTGTCAATTACAATTTTATAACATAAGAATACAATAACAAAGGTACAAAATACATCATTAAAGAACATAACAATACAGATGACATTTGTAGTAATATGGGCTTTACAAAAAAATAGAAATAAACATGTATACTTGAAAAAAAGAGACAGCATTGGTCGTATATTTTTTAGTATTGCAAAATCGATTTTCTGTCACTGAGTGACCATCTTCAGTGCTATATTGTATAACTTAAATTGGGATGCACTGTTGTCACTAAGCTTAGTGACAACAGTGCATCCCAATTTAAGTTATACAATATAGCACTGAAGATGGTCACTCAGTGACAGAAAATCGATTTTGCAATACTAAAAAATATACGACCAATGCTGTCTCTTTTTTTCAAGTAAACCTGTTATCTGGTCGTGGTGCACAGGACAACATGGAGTCGCCAATCAATAAACATGTACATCAGTGTTACAAGAATTATGACTTAAGTACATACATAAAAGATCAGAATAACTTTTGAAACATCAACTTCACACATGAGCATTAAAACAAGACAGAATAAATAATGTCTAAACATCAGAAAAATTCTACAACGTAAATCTTATTAGCTAAACCTATAAAGACAGGAAAAACACAAATTCACATAGCATAATAATACAAAGGTACAGGACAGGGTTTGTTTTCATTGTGACATTTGGTACTGCAGTCCAACCCAAAACATCATTCTGTAGATCTTTCCTCTTATTTCAATATTTATTTCCACCAAAAAAACCTTATCCACGCATGCTTTCTGTATTCTGGTCACATCCTCTTTCAAAAATAGTTTTTCTCCACTGTACACTACTTTTTTGGCCAAACCATTTTCTTATAGCTTCTCAATGCATTTCTTCCAATTTATCACAACTTGTTCTCTTATATGGCCTAACCCATCTTAAGCTAACTTAAATCTACTGAGCTCAGATGCTAAACTAAGGGACGAGGCAATGCAGCAGCACAAAACAATTAACACAAACAGCAATGACAAAAAAATGCAGATTTGCAAAGCAAGCAGCATTATAGAAATTAGCAAGGCAATTGCAATATTACAACTAATATAAGGCAATGTGCAGCAAACAAGAAAAATACATCAGTAGTAAAACTGGCTTAACAGAGTAATACAAAGTGAAATTTAGTAGCACTATGCCTGGCAAACAGCAGCAGCAAATGCAATAACTTATATCTAAACATGACATAGGTCAAGCAGATAAAATATTACACTAAAAATGGCCATGTTTAATACCTATGTCACATCTTAATACTAGAGTGATGCATCAAAATTTATTCTACAAAAGAAATTACCATGTACTTGAAAACAAAATTATGTATGCAGTTACTGTTATTAATCCCTTCTTATTGTTCTTTCCATTCCAAGTGCTCCTTTTTCGAAGAATATGGATCATAAAATAATTATTTAATAGATCTGTTGCCAGAAAGTGTTCACATTAGCAAATGCATTTAAGTTTATTTTATAAAACCAATGCTGCAACACAGCTGGAAAACAGGTATCAAATGAAATAAGCAATTACGCAAACCAAAGCATAAAAACATCATTCAACAGCTATGTGGCATTCCATAAGTCAGTAGAAATTCTCTCAATTCTCGTAGAAAGACACTTGTCATAATCAGGTGTGCAGATGTACGAATATTTCCCGTCAATTCATAAGCATTTCAGTAAGTAGCACAAAGTACGAGTAATCATGTTTCCAAGTAATGAGGGTGTCATATTTGCGATGCTTTCTGCAAAGAAATGTCAATAGCGAGTATAATGGCCTCTTTTTTTTCTCCACGCCTCTGAAAGGCTTTTTTCCGGGCAGGTGGTACAGCTGGGCGTCCACGATGCATTATGTGAAGGTCACTTAACTTTCGTACCGAAATATTTACGACAGCAGTGTCAGTCTCATATAGAAATTTCACAGGACGAGAATTTGCGTTACAAATGAGTAGAAACAAAATCCTGTAAATATAACAGTGTCCAAAAAATTTTCGCTGGCGTTGTGATACATTCGCGCATTTACACACATTTCATAACTCTTAAAGTACGAGTCTTGGTTTCCAACATCCTTTTTCACAAGTCAGAGTCCCTAACCACTACTCCTTATTCCTTACCTTATTACACATGTACATATTCATCAATATGTCTTCAATATTTCATCATAATAAATACAAAAAAATGGTTCAAATGGCTCTGAGCACTATGGGACTCAACTGCTGTGGTCATAAGTCCCCTAGAACTTAGAACTACTTAAACCTAACTAACCTAAGGACAGCACACAACACCCAGCCATCACGAGGCAGAGAAAATCCCTGACCCCGCCGGGAATCGAACCCGGGAATAATAAATACATAGCATAATTAGATTCCTCATAAAGCATCATCTCATTGATCATAAACATACCTCAACGACATAATACACATCGTCGTCGTAATAATAACATCATAACAGATCAATCACATCTCAAAACCTTCGTAGCTTTGTGAATAATTTAAAACCTAAAAAAAATTCTCTGCTCATTTCAAAAGTGTTATCTACCTCAAACGTACTTTAAAAATCATGATCCCATGCCAAATACATCATTCAAAGCTCTCATAGTATCACAATGGTTCCGAAAAATTATGAACATTTCATAAAGTACAGACAAAATACAATTTCGTAAGTGTGAAGTTATCCAACGGTGTAATTCCGTAAACATGTGTCACTGACGTAGTAAAAATATGTTTGTTTCTCTGTTAAATAATCAGATAGCTGTGTGATTTTGTGTTAGAGAAATATGGTACCGCCGGCCGAAGTGGCCGCGCGGTTCTGGTGCTGCAGTCTGGAACCGCGAGACCGCTACGGTCGCAGGTTCGAATCCTGCCACGGGCATGGATGTGTGTGATGTCCTTAGGTTAGTTAGGTTTAACTAGTTCTAAGTTCTAGGGGACTAATGACCTCAGCAGTTGAGTCCCATAGTGCTCAGAGCCATTTGAACCATTTTTGAAATATGGTACCGATGTGTAAAGTTGTATAAGCAAATACCATATTAACTAGGGCTCCTTGTGCTTGCCAAACACATGGTACACAAAGTAAGCGTGTACCCCCCTGAGGATTAATGTAGTTATACCCTCAGGTGTTACAGATTACAGCAATGGAATGAAATATATCATGGAAAACTTTCTTCGCAATTCAAAAATCTTTAAAAATAAATGGTTCAAGTACAAAATTAATCACTCACTCAAATGCGTGTCCTGTAGCGCTAAATGTGCGTCTTGCTGTAAGATAACTCTGTGGGAGTGTCGTAGTTATCGTCCTCTGTAAGCAAAGTTCTGATGAAGTCAATGTACTTACCTCATGATAAACAAAAGTGAAATGCTGTGCGTATAGATATCTTACTTATTACGCATATTGCCGTGATGAAGAAAGTACCGTGCTGTAACGTATTGTTGTGCTACGGAAAAGGCTGTCTCATTGTAGCTATACCACAAAAGTTGCTACTAAAACATGTTTTACTTTCCAGAATAATTCAGAAAAACTGTGCAGATATAAAACAGAAACACCGCAAAAGCAACATTGTAAATTGTCACTCATTAGTAGTGTCGTGATAAAATCGTGTAGCTGTCACATAAACTAGCCACTGTGTCATCTGGTATCTCACAGAAAGTACTTTAAATCCAGAATGTATTTTCAAGTATACCAAAATGTTGCATTAACATCTCATTAGCAGTACTGGTAAATGTTCTAAGTATGTGAACCTTATAGTCGTTACGTAATCGTGCAACTAACAAGCAAGAATGTACACACACAATAACACTGTGTCGTCTGTTCACAATAACAATGCATTCGTACTTTCTGCTTAAATAAGTTCTCTTGGTTCTTGACTGGATATTTAACTTCAAACATTGTTGCATATTAACAGATTCTAAGTCTGACAAAGCATACTAGTAATGTAAAGTGAAAAGTTATATGGCAAAGACAAAGTTAAAAAGCAGATTATCTTTCAATAAACAGTTTTACATGTGAAATGTGGTGTAAACCTTTACTCTTCCTAGTACGCAGTTTCAGTTTCAACGGAATCATCGTGTGGTATATGTCGGTAAAGAATACTGGAATTTTTCTCAAGGTTAGCATCTATGTTATTTTTCTCTGAGCCAGCTGGCGCACGCGGCTGCCTGCTGTGCGAGTCATTGTCTGTCTCTTTGTTGGCGCGTGTCGTTATTAGGATTAGGAGACCTAACTTCTACAAATTCACCTTGTCGAGAGTGCCCTGCTCTGTTTGAATCCCGCCAGTTCTGATAAAATTCAGGTCTGTCGTTATGATTATATCGTCTGTCATGTCGGTAGATTCCACTGTTTCTTTCTTGTCGGTCACGTGGTGGAGAATTTCTCCCTGAGTCGTAACTGCGCGCTGAACTGTTGCGTCTGAAATTATTCTGTCTCCCTTGATAATAATAGTTCTGGTTACCATATTGTCTATTTCTATGATTGTGTCTGTCATATTCATTACTACGGAAACGCGAACTTTCTCTGTAACTATTACTCTGCCAGTGGTTGCCATTCGGGTTGTGTCTGTTTTGGTCACGATTTGTGTTGTGAGAATAGCCTCGTCGTGTCCAGTTATTATTTCTTTCATCGCGGAATTGCGACGGATGTGACCTGTAATTGTTGTGTTCCTGTTTTCGCGTTCCGCGATTGTCAGTGTCAATTTCTGATTCTTGTAAGAGTCCCTGAAAAGCTTCAATGTCGTCTTTGCAACGTCCTGCCAAACTAATATGTCGTAAATGTTCAGGTAATTTGATTAAGCAAATGCGGATGAGTTCTGAGGGGCTGTATGGGTTTGACAGGTACTGATTCTTGTGCAACATGTCTTCAAAATATTTCACAAGACTGGAAAATTCAGATTGTTCGAAATGTTTCATCATTATGATGCTATGTTTTACTCGGTCTTTTGTAGCTTGAGACCAATATGCTGAGAGGAAGGCATGATAAAATTCTCCTTCACTGTGACAATCGTGAATGACCGATCTTATTCTTACAGCTGGTTCATTCTCTAAGTAGCCACACATAAATTCTAATCTGTGTTCTAACGACCAGTTGGGAGGAAAACAATGAGAGAATTGATGGAGCCATGCTTGTGGATGAATGTCGTTGCCAGAATTCTTAAATGTTTTGAATTTACTTGTAGTAATGAACAGCTTATAGTCAAAATCATCATGTCGGCGAGTCGCATGTCGGTCATTGTTACGTCGTTTCGGCGGTTCCATCTCAAAATTCGGTGTACCTTGCCAATTTCTTTCATAATTTCCGAAGTGCCCGGTGTTATTATTTTGTGGTTGTTCCGTATTTCTAAGTCCCTCTTCCCGTATTGGAGCGCGAGTGTCCTCTGAAATATGTAATTTTTGTATTACTTGTGCCAACTGATCTTGTACTTCCCGGATTTCTCTTTCGTGTTGCGTATTAGTTTGACTCTGATTTTGTTTGAATTTCTTAATTTGTTCATACTCTTCTGTGTCAGTGATGGCTACAGGTCTTGTGTCATTCAGATCATCATCTACCTTTGTAGATAAGTTAGTGAACTGATCCGAAAGTTCGGCTACTTTCTCCGATAGTGTACTTATTTCCTCAGTGTGTTTTTCTGAACCAAGTTTCAGAGTATCTGCTGTGTCCTTTAAGTTTTCCTGAGTTTTTGCAAGTTGTGTAACCGAATCGGTAGATGCAACTGAGTGAATTTTAGCTTGCAAGGTGTCGTGATTTTCATGAACAATGGTTTGCAGTTCTTTTATGGCTGCTTCGTGATTCTGTAATGCATTTTCATGCCGCGAAAAAATAGGTTGAAAATGCTCACAAATTTGTGTTTTTACGTCATTACAGACTTTTTGACATTTCGATTCAATGTTATGTAACTCAGTAGTTAAATCTTCACGTGTTTGTTCAAGTGTGGTGTCTAACTTTTCAAGCTTTTGCTGTGTTTGTCTCTGATTTTGTTCCATTGTGTCTAACTTTTGAAGCTTTTGCTGTGTTTGTCTCTGATTTTGTTCCATTGTGTCTAACTGTTGCTGTGTTTGTCTCTGGTGTTGTTCCATTGTGTCTAACTTTTTAAGATTTTGTTCCATTGTGTCTAACGTTTGAAAATTTTGTCCCATTTGTTTCTGATTTTGTTCGAGCGTTGTGTCTAACTTTTGTAGCCTTTGTCCCATTTGTTGCATTAACTGTAATAACAATGCATTAGTGTCTGGTATCTGTTCCTCTACGCTTTTCGGCAGTGCATTTGCACCGGCAACATTCACATTTTGACAAGCAGAAAATGTGTCTTGACTTATTTGAGAAAACGGTGAGGACGCAAAACCTGAATCTACAGTATTTGCAAAATTGTATCCTGTCATTTCGGATTCCTGAGGCGAGCTGTTGCCGAGCGATCGATCGATAATGCTTCCCTGTTCACTAATTGTTTCACTGCCTACACCATTGTTTACCGCCCGCTCCATTTCCCTATGCACAATTACCAAATTACTATGTTGAACATTAGTTAATTCATTACACGGTGGCGCTAACACACTGCTTTCGTATTCACTGTCATTTCTCAGTTTACTTTGGAGCCTAGTATTACGTTTTTCACACGCCATTATTGTCACAATATTTCACACGATAACACAGAAAAGCACAATGTGAAGAGCAAAATAAGAAAACACATTAACATAGCAATGGAAATAATGTCTACTTAATTGCAAGCGCAGCTGCGAAATACTTGGTGCAAATCTACATGCATGTCACTTTACTGTACAACAATGAAAAACTACAATTACAAAGGAAATTCTCTCTATGATTACGCGCTAGCAATAAACAAAGGCTACACTAATTACACAAACTACAAGAAAAAAATCAAAAGATTCCAGTGAGGTATCCTCGGCTAAGGGTCGACATATGAAACGTCCCCTTTGAACAATTATACAAGTCTGTGCTTATCCTGACACACAATATTTTTAGCGCAGCGCAATCTGACTTTCAAAACTCTCTACAAAAGAATGGCCCTGACTAACATTAACCTATACGTTTCACAAATCACTTACCTCACAAAAATCTTCGTTACTCGAACTACTGCAATACAGGGAGCGCTACTACTGCCAGCTAAATAAAAGATTCAAACTACGGAAGGCACTTACTACTGATAAGCATAGTTAGCAAATGAAAGATTTTGATAGAGAACAAACAATGTATTTACTTTAATAGTGTTCAAAGGTCATAATATATATAGCAGTTCATGACATCCAGTCTTACAAATTTCAAAACTCCGCCATTTCTCTCCCCACATCCACCGCTGCTGGTGGCTCACCTCCAACTGCGCAACGCTACGCGCTGTTCACATCCAGCTGCCGCTGCCCAACACTTCAATGGCAGACAACAATGCAAACTAGCCACAGACTGCACACAGCACAGCCAGTGATTTTCATACAGAGCGCTACGTAACGTTTCCAATAAGAAAACATAAACAGCCTACTTACAACACCGGTACCTCTAATACCCAGTAGCATGTCCTCTTGCATTGATGCATGCCTGTATTCGTAACGGCATACTGTCCAAACATTCATCAAGGCACTGTTGGTCCAGATTGTCCCACTCCTCAACGGCGATTCGGCATAGATCCCTCAGAGTGGTTGATGGGTCACGTTGTCCATAAACAGCACTTTTCAGTCTATCCCAGGCATGTTCGATAGGATGCGTGTCTGGAGAACATGGTGGCCGCTCTAGTCGAGCGATGTCGTTATCCTGAAGGAAGTCATTAACAAGATGAGCACGATGGGGCTGCGTATGTCGGCTCCACATAATGTCACCCCAAAACAGCAGGGAACCTTACCTTGCTGCACTTACTCGACAGTGTGTATAAGGCGTTCAGCCTGACCGGGTTGCCTCCCAACACGTCTTCGACGATTGTCTGGTTGAAGGCATATGCGACACTCATCGGTGAATAGAACGTGATGCCAATCCTGAGCAGTCCATTCGGCTTGTTGTCAGGCAAATCTGTACTGCGCTGCATGGTGTTGTGGTTGCAAAGATGGACCTCGCCAGGGACGTCGGGATTGAAGTTGTGCATCATGTAGCCTATTAGGCACAGTATGAGTCGTAACACGACGTTCTGTGGCTGCACGAAAAGCATTATTCAACATGGTGGCGTTGCTGTCAGGATTCCTCTGAGCCATAATCCGTAGGGAGCTGTCATCTACTGCAGTAGTAGCCCTTGGGCGGCCTGAGCGAGGCATGTCATCGACTGTTGCTGTCTCTCTGTATCTCCTCCATGTCTGAACAACATCGCTTTTGTTCACTCCGAGACGCCTGGACACTTCCCTTGTTGAGAGCCCTTCTTGGCACAAAGTAACAACGTTGACGCGATCGAACCACGGTATTGACCGTATAGGCATGGTTGAACTACAGACAAGAGCCGTGTACCTCCTTCCTGATGGAGTGACTGGAACTGATCGGCAGTCGGAACCTCTCCGTCTAATAGGCGCTGCTCATGAATGGTTGTTTACATCTTTGGGCGGGTTTAGTGACATCTCTGAACAGTCAAAGGGACTGTGTCTGTGATACAATATCCACAGTCAATGTCTATTTTCAAGAGTTCTGGGAACTGGGGTGATGCAAAACTGTTTTTGATGTGAGTAATATTAGTGAACCTCAGTTGGACTCTGTAAACTAATACAATATTTGATAGGAACATAAAGTTGAACGATCACATGGGCACAGTCGTGGATGAAGCAAGTAACACACACTGGTGTCAGTCTACTAAGGAAGCTGATTACAAATCACTGTACCTCACAGCCTATAATATTGCTGAAGTTTGTAGGACTCATAACTCATAGGACTAAATGGGGATGTTGAAGCTACACTGAGAAGGGCAACACGAATGGTCACAGCTTTATTTGACTGTGCCACTGTGATGTTGAAAGAACTGAACTGCTGTAGTTTTGAAGATGGACGGAAAATATGTAGAAGAAGTCTACTGACAAAGCGAGGAGAACCGGCCTTAAAGGATAACTCTAGGAATATACTACAACCTCCTGCATATCGCTCCCGGAGGGATCGCGACGATAAGATCAGATTAACTGCTGCTCGGACAGCTTCATTATTTTTTCCGCACTCCTTACGTGAATGGAACGGAGAAGAGACCTGGCAACTGGTACAGTAGGATATATCCTCTTCCATGCACGCACAGTTGTTTTCAGAGTATAGATGCAGATGTGGATAATAGCATGTGAGCGATTTCAATGGGGCAGAATGATCTGATTGCAGTAAGTGAGTTTCTAATTCTTAAACGATTCTGCTCAGATCGATTCCGTATTTCTGGATTGCCGGAAGGCTTTTGACACTGTACCACACAAGCGGCTCGTAGTGAAATTGAATTGCGTGCTTATGGAATATCGTCTCAGTTATGTGACTGGATTTGTGATTTCCTGTCAGAGAGGTCACAGTTCGTAGTAACTGACGGAAAGTCATCGAGTAAAACAGAAGTACTTTCTGGCGTTCCACTTGGTAGTGTTATAGGCCCTTTTCTGTTCCTTATCTATATTAACGATTTTGAGGACAATATGAGCAGCCGCCGTCGGTTGTTTGCACATGACGCTGTCGTTTATCGACTAATAAAGTCATCGGAAGATCAAAACAAACTGCAAAACGATTTAGAAAAGATATCTGAATGGTGCGAAAAGTGGCAGTTGACCCTAAATAACGAAAAGTGTGAGGTCATCCACATGAGTGCTAAAAGAAACTCGTTAAACTTCGGTTACACGATAAATCAGCCTAATCTAAAAGCCGTAAATTCAACTAAATACCTAGGTATTACATTATCATTCATTTGATAATGTAATACCTAGGTATTTAGTTGAATTTACGGCTTTTATACCTAGGTATTACAATTACGAACTATTTAAATTGGAAGGAACACACAGAAAATGTTGTGGGGAAGGTTAACCAAAGACTGCGTTTTATTGCCAGGACACTTAGAAAATGTAACAGGTCTTCTAAGGAGACTGCCTACACTACGCTTGTCCGTTCTCTTTTAGACTACTGCTGCGCGGTGTGGGATCCTATCCAGATAGGACTGACAGAGTACATCGAAAAAGTCCAAAGAAAGGCAGTACTTTTTGTATTATCGCGAAATATGGGAGAGAGTGTCACAGAAATGATACAGGATTTGGGCTGGACATCATTAAAAGAAAGGCGTTTTTCGTTGCGACGAAATCTTTTCAATAATTCCAATCACCAACTTTCTCCTCCAAATGCGAAAATGTTTTGTTGACACCGACCTACATAGGGAGGAACGATCACCTAGATAGAATAAGGGAAATCAGAGCTCGTACGGAAAGATATAGGTGTTCATTCTTTCCGTGCGCTATACGAGATTGGAATAATAGAGAATTGTGAAGGTGGTTCGATGACCCTCTGCCAGGCACTTAAATGTGATTTGCAGAGTATCGATGTAGATGTATTGGTTGCTCTGATACATGACAGACTACACGAGAAGGCGCGCGCGAGCGCCCGCGTGCACGCGCGTTTGTGTGTGTGTGTGTGTGTGTGTGTGTGTGTGTGTGTGTGTGTGTGGATAGAAGAATTGCACGATGCAGAGGATCCTGTAACTCCCCCTCCCTCTCCCACTATCTTTCTATACTACGGGTTAACTGCCATCTTGTTCGCATGACCCTAACAACATAACGTACACATGCTTCTGAAGTGTTGGCTATGCGCTATAGCGCTGCACATTGTGTAGACCTCTCCGTGGCTGCAGGAGGAAGCCATTAGCTATGAACTAAACTATCAGCATCCACGCCATTGCTCTACGGGTCTCAGAATCACTCTGAAACAGCATTAAAAACTGGATGTCGAACAGCTGAATATCTTGCAGGAGGCCTTATAATCACCAAAGGCTGTCCTCAGTTGCCAGTATGTGAACCTGTGTTTAGGGACCTTTAGATAGGACCCCACTTTTAATTATTACATGGAGCAAATTCAGTAAACAGAATAGTTGCCTCTGTTACGACATTCCCATTGTGGTGTATGCTGACGCCAGAGTGAAGCTAAAGGATAGAGCGAATGATGCAGTCGTGCAGATGAAGCAGTGGTGTGCGAGCAACAAATTGAAAATAGCTGCACAAAATATTACGTACCTGCACCGTAAGAGGAACTCCGTTATTAAGCCGTATGGCTGTCCGATAAAGGAAATACCGGACACCGTTAAGCACGTTGGAAAAAAGAATTGTCACCTCCAAGAGACATCACGCTAACACCGTGTCACACTGCCTCTAGACCAAAACTTTTCTGCGGAATAAAAATCAGCTAATTTTGCGGGCCAGTCGAGGTGTGGTGAGATGCCTGAGTTCAGGAATGTGTAAGTGCAACCCTGTTAACACAACAGTAGCCTCCGTGGAAAATGAGAATATCCACTGCATACTCTAAAAGTACGAGGGTAATCCAAAAAGTAAGGCCTCCTATTTTTATAAGTACAGAATTCTGTTTGCGTGGCAGTTGGTCACACTGTTATGAAGAGTGCTTCACGCGCTGTGTGTAAACATGCGCACGCCGCGTTGAGATGCTCGGCTTGGCATCCGTTGAGAATAGAGCTCGCGTTCGATGTTACCGCCAAGTGCGAATTGCGGTTTTTGAACGCAAAGGGCTCTGCGCGGATTGAAATCCATCGCCAATTGACGGAAGTGTATGGTAAGTCGTGCATGGATGTCAAAAATGTTCGTAAGTGGTGTAGAGAGTTTGCAGCTGGTCGGACCGAAATTCACGACGAACAAAGGAGCGGGAGACCGTCAGTTTCTGAGACAGTGTTGAAGGCTGAGCAAAGCATGCGTGAAGATCGGCGGATCACCCTGGATGATCTCTGCACATTGGTTCCTGAGGTTTCCCGAAGCACCGCTCACAGAATTTTAATGGAAACATTGAACTAGCGGAAGGTGTGCGCAAGATGGGTGCCACGCATTCTGACTGAGGGCCACATGCGACAACGAGCTGATGCTTCCCGCGCATTTCTTCACCGCCTTGTAGCCGCACAGGACAGCTTTCTGAACTCAATTGTCACGGGTGACGAAACCTGGGCATACCACTTTACACCTGAGACCAAGCAACAATCACGCCAGTGGCGGCATCCTTCTTCGCCAAAGCCGCGGAAATTCAAACAAACACAGTCAGCCGGTAAAGCCATGACAACCATTCAAAAAATGGCTCTTAGCACCATGGGACTTCTGAGGTCATCAGTCCCCTAGAACTTAGAGCTACTTAAACCTAACTAACCTAAGGACATCACACACATCCATGCCGGAGGCAGGATTCGAACCTGCGACCGTAGGGGTCGCGCGGTTCCAGACTGTAGCGCCTAGAATCGCTCGGCCACTCCGACCGGCATGACAACCGTTTTGTGGGATCGGAAAGGGGTATTTTTGGTCGAATTTATGCCCACTGGGACCACAATTAACGCGGACAGGCACTGTGAAACTCTGAAAAAACTCAAACGGGTAATTCAGAACAGGAGAAGAGGAATGTTCAGCAAGGGCGTACACATTCTCCATGACAACGCTCGCCCACGCATTGCTCGGCAAACCGTTGCTCTCCTGCAACAGTTTCAGTGGAACATAATCACTACCCACCCTATAGGCCTGACTTGGCGCCCAGTGACTATCAAATGGTTGAAATGGCTCTGAGCACTATGGGACTTAACATCTGAGGTCATCAGTCCCCTGGAACTTAGAACTACTTAAACCTACCTAACCTAAGGACATCACACACATCCATGCCCGAGGCAGGATTCGAACCTGCGACAGTAACGATCGCGCGATTCCAGACTGAAGTGCCTAGAACCGTTCGGCCACATCGGCCAGCCAGTGACTATCACCTGTTCCCTAAGTTAAAAGAACATTTGGCCAGAAAGCGATTCAGCTCCGACGACGAGCTGAAAGAAGAGGCTCATAACTTTCTGAACAACATGGCGGCAAGCTGTATGACATGGGCATACAAAACTGCCACAGCGCCTCCAAAAATGCATCGACAGAAATTGTGATTAAGTCGAAAAATAACTAAATGTTCAAGCTGTAAACTGATGTAAACCATTGTAGAAATAAATAGGTCTATGTACTTATAAAAAAATAGGAGAACTTACTTTAGGGATTACCTTCATATCTAATGAAAAATATTTAATGATGGGAAATTGCAAAAGGTATTTAAGAAAATGAAAACGATTTTTTCGAAATTTCTAATAAAAGGAACTTTGAACATTGACAGTATTAAATGAAACCAAGTCCGCAGCTCGTGGTCGTGCGGTAGCGTTCTCGCTTCCCGCGCCCGGGTTCCCGGGTTCGATTCCCGGCGGGGTCAGGGATTTTCTCTGCCTCGTGATGACTGGGTGTTGTGTGATGTCCTTAGGTTAGTTAGGTTTAAGTAGTTCTAAGTTCTAGGGGACTGATGCCCATAGATGTTAAGTCCCATAGTGCTCAGAGCCATTTGAACCATTTTTGAAATGAAACCAAACTTGTCGCAAAAATGGTCACTCACAGTGGCTATACATTACGTGTCGAGAAAATGCTCACGTCTAATTTATTTCACTGCCCACAATAAGGAAATCTTCTTCCAAATGAGTTCTATAATTTAGGCCCTGGTAATGTCTCACCTGCAACCGACGCTCGGTTCTGTTCTCTGTCGGCGTAGCTGCCAATGACAATGCTGTTGCGACATACGCTACTGTGTGACACAAGTGAAACATCGAGACCGGGAAATGTGATCACAGTGAAACTTATTCCGCCGGTTAGGGACACGGCACTACACAAATGATTTGCATTACAGAACTGTACATGCACTGTGACTGTATGGAGTAGAGCTACCACGTGCTGCAATATTTTTGGAATAGATGAACTACATACAAATGGTTTTAAACTAAATTAAAAACGATTTTCATTGATGATATTTAAAATAAGAGATAGGAAACCGTCGTCTGATATTTAGAATCAGTGATGGTTAGTTGTGAGAAATTTAAAACAAACACTCCAGTGCGTCATACTTCAGTACTGTTTAATGGGAGTGACCTGAATATGGTAGGAGTAATGAGAATAGGGAATACGGTTTGGTTCTTTGGGGTAGTTAAAATTCTGTTGAGATATGTGGCTCAGGCAGGTTGGGTGGAGTTGACAGAATGTGGGAGGACGGTTTGTTGGATTCAAGGTACAGGTGGGGGGCAGGCCAAGGTAAAGAGGAGGAAAGAAAAGGGAGGAAAGGGGGCCCTGAAAATAAAGAAGGAATAGAGGTAGCGGCTTAGATCTGATACGATGGATGGATGTCCGGAAGTGGGAGTCTGTTAACATTGCGGTGGGAGAGGGTATAGACAATGTGTAAGTGTAGAGTTACTGGGATGTGTTGATAAAGGTGCGGCAGCACGATATCTTTCGTAATTACGGGGAAAACAATGGGGTTGTTGACGCTGAGTTTATGGGAAGTAAAGGATATACGGAGGTGCTCAATGTGTGTGACAAAGTGGGGAAACGAGATGACTGCTAACGGATTCTATTGTTGTTGTTATGGTCTTCATTCCGACGACTGGCTTGATGCAGCTCTCCAAGCTACTCTATCCTCTACCAGCTTCTTCATCTCCGAATAAGTACTATAAACCACTTCCATTTACACCTACTTACTGTACTCGTCTCTCGGTCTACCTCCGCAATTTCTCCCCATACTTCCCTGCAGTACTAAAGTGACGATTCCCTGATGTCTCAGAATCTGTCCTGTCAACTGATCCCTTCTTTTGGTCGTGTTGTGTCACAAATTTCTTTTCTCCCCAATTTTATTCAGAACCTCGTCATTTGTTGTGCATTCCCCCTAACACTCAGCATTCTTCTGTAACACACATTCAAAAGCTTCTATTCTCTTCTTGTCTAAACTGTTTATTGTCCACGTTTCACTTCCATAAAAGGCTATACTCCACACAAATACCCTCAGAAAAGATAGTCTACGGATCATATCCTCTCTTCTTCGGTCATCATCCCTTATTTTTCTGCCCAAATAGAAGAATTTATCTATTACTTTATGTGTCTCATTTCCTAATCTAAAGCCCTCAGCATCGCCGAACTGAATTTCGCTACATTCCAACATCCTCGTTTCGCTTTTCTTAATATTCATCATGTATTTCACTTTCAAGACACTGTCCACTCTATTCAGCTGCACTTCCAGGTCCTTTGCTGTTTCTGACAGAATTACTAAGTCATCGACAGAACAAAGTGTTTATTTATTCCCTCATCATCATCATTTGAGACTGATTATGCCTTTCAGCGTTCAGTCTGGAGCATAGTCCCCCTTATAAAATTCCTCCATGATCCCCTATTCAGTGCTAACATTGGTGCCTCTTCTGATGTTAAGCCTGTTACTTCAAAATCATTCTTAACCGAATCCAGGTACCTTCTCCTTGGTCTACCCCGACTCCTCCTACCCTCTACTGCTGAACCCATGAGTCTCTTGGGCAACCTTGCTTCTCCCACGCGTGTAACATGACCCCACCATCTAAGCCTGTTCGCCTTGACTGCTACATCTATAGAGTTCATTCCCAGTTTTTCTTAATTTCCTGATTGTGGACACCCTCCTGCCGTTGTTCCCGATTTCTAGTACCTGCAATCATCCTAGCTACTTTCATTTATTCCCTCTGAACTTTAATTCGCTTTCCAGATTTCTCCTTGCTTTCCTTCACAGCTTGCTCAATGTATAGACAGAATAAGATCGGGAATAGGTTACAACCGTGTCTCACTCCCGTCTCAACCACTGCTTATACCTGCCGTCTGGTTTCCGTACAAGTTGGAAATTACCTTTCGCTACATGAATTCTACCCAACTCCATCAGAAATTTAAAGAACCTATTCCAGTCAACATTGTGAAAAGCTTTCCCCAAATCTACAAACGGTGTAAACGTAGGTTTGTCTTTTCTTAAGGTCAGTGTTGTCTCATGTGTTCCAACGTTCCTCCAGAATCCAAGCCGATATTCACCAAGGTCGATTTCTACCAGTTTTTCCGTTCTTGAAGGGAAGGGCGGTACACACCGTTTGACTGCTATGACTCATGTGACCAGTTCTACAGTGTTCTAAAGCGGCCAGTCTCCTCTTTTAAAAGGGTTTATAGTATAATGTCCTGTGGGCTTATATAAGTTTGCGTTGTTGTTGTTGTGGTCTTCAGTCCTGAGACTGGTTTGATGCAGCTCTCCATGCTTCTCTATCCTGTGCAAGCTGCTTCATCTCCCAGTACGTACTGCAATCCACATCCTTCTGAAGCTGCTTAGTGTATTCATCTCTTGGTCTCCCTCAACGATTTTTACCCTCCACGCTGCCCTCCAGTAATAAATTGGTGATCCCTTGATGCCTCAGAACATGTCCTACCAACCGATCCCTTCTTCTAGTGAAGTTGTACCACAAACTCCTCTTCTCCCCAATTCTGTTCAATACCTCCTCATTAGTTATGTGATCTACCCATCTAATCTTCAGCATTCTTCTGTAGCACCACATTTCGAAAGCTTCTATTCTCCTCTTGTCCAAACTATTTATCGTCCATGTTTCACTTCTATACATGGGTACACTCCATACAAATACTTTCAGAAACGACTTCCTGACACTTAAATCTATACTCGATATTAAAAAATTTCTCTTCTTCAGAAACGCTTTCCTTGTCATTGCCATTCTGCATTTTATATCCTCTCTACTTCGACCATCATCAGTTATTTTGCTCCCCAAATAGCAAAACTCCTTTACTACTTTAAGTGTCTTGATTTCCTAATCTAATTCCCTCAGCATCACCCGAGTTAACTACATTCCATTATCCTAGTTTTGCTTTTGTTGATGTTCATCTTGTATCCTCCTTTCAAGACACTGTCCATTCCGTTCAACTGCTCTTCCAAGTCCTTTGCTGTCTCTGACAGAATTACAATGTCATCTTCTCCATGGATTTTAATTCCTACTCCGAATTTTTCTTTTGTTTCCTTTACTGCTTGCTCAATATACAGATTGAATAACATCGGGGAGAGGCTACAACCCTGTCTCACTCCCTTCCCAACCACTGCTTCCCTTTCATGCCTCTCGACTCTTATAACTGCCATCTGGTTTCTGTACAAATTTTAAATAGCCTTTCGATCCCTGTATTTTACCCCTGCCACCTTCAGAAATTGAAAGAGAGTATTCCAGTCAACATTGTCAAAAGCTTTCTCTAAGTGTACAAATGATAGAGACGTAGGTTTGCCTTTTCTTAATTTAGCTTCTAAGATAAGCCGTAGGGTCAGTATTGCCTCACTTGTTCCAACATTTCTACGGAATCCAAACTGATCTTCCCCGAGGTCAGCTTCCACCAGTTTTTCCATTCCTCTGTAAACAATTCGCGTTAGTATTTTGCAGCCGTGACTTATTAAACTGATAGTTCGGTAATTTTCACATCTGTCAACACCTGCTTTTTTGGGATTGGAATGATTATATTCTTCTTGAAGTCTGAGGGTATTTTGCCTGTCTCATACATTTTGCTCACCAGATGGTAGAGTTTTGTCAGGAATAGCACTCCCAAGGCTGTCAGTAGTTCTAATGGAATGTTGTCTACTCCCGGGGTCTTGTTTCGACTTAGGTCTTTCAGTACTCTGTCAAACTCTTCACGCAGTATCATATCTCCCATTTCATCTTCATCTACATCTTCTTCCATTTCCATAATATTGCCCTCAAGTACATCGCCCTTGTGTAGACCCTCTATATACTCCTCCCACCTTTCTGCTTTCCCTTCTTTGCTTAGAACTGGGCTTCCATCTGAGCTCTTGATATTCATACAAGTAGTTCTTATTTCTCCAAAGGTCTCTTTAATTTTCCTGTAGACAGTATCTATCTTAGTTCGCAGTACCAGCACAGCAAGGCCGTTTTGGTTAGTGTTACAAGGCCAGATCAGTCAATCATCCAGACTGTTGCACCTGCAACTACTGAAAAGGCTGCTGCCCCTCTTCAGGAACCACACGTTTGTCTGGCCTCTCAACAGATACCCCTCCGTTGTTTTTGCACCTACGGTACGGCTATCTGTATCGCTGAGGCACGCAAGCCTCTCCACCAACGGAAAGGTCTATGATTCATGGGGGGTTTGCGTATTGATGAGAAAATAAATTTTTCGTCCCATATGTCCACAATTACGCCAGTTCAGTCAAAATTGTGCTCGTGATAGTCCGTGCCTATACTGTAGAATACCGATGCCAGCAGTACGTGTGTGTCATGACGCCATCTTCAATGCAGTAGTCATTTTTGGAGCCAGTGTATGGGTGCATCTGTTGCGATGCTGTTTGGTAAGTGCAACTAATTCCGCTCCTAATGTTCTCAGGACTACACCGGCTGAAGCGCTGTTTGTCGTTTCTGGAGTACGCCCACTCGATGTAATTGGAACATAATAGCTGCTTCGTAGGGGCTGCGCGCTGGAGACGTAAACAGCGACTTCGAAACGATAGTTTCTGGAATTGTAGTCTAAGACTCGGGAAGGCAAATAAATGGCAGCGTGAGTGGGACGAACTTAAAAATTTATTTCATTAACAGTATAGAGTAACCCACCGCCTGGAAATGTAATATGGATCGGATGCTTCGGAATCCAACAGGAAACACTTCTCATTTTATAATATAAAGAACATAATATTTAAAAATTTCTCGAAGGTTAGAGCGAATTGAGTGGTTAAGAGTTGTTAAAATGGTCCTATATAACTTGTTTCTGCCTAGTTGATGAGAATATTATTTATACAAAGCAAATGTCAAAGAAAAATAAAAATAAAAATGTAATACAATGAGTGTGGTGAAAATAATTTGCAGTATGTAGAGGGAAGTGATATACTGTATCTGGATGTGTTATACAGCCTTGTAGCATGTTGGTTGGTAATGGCCTATTTCTATCTATTTCAGGTGAGAAGGTCTGGGTACAACCTCGAGCTATTCTCGTCTGAAATGGTTTGTGCGAATGTATGTTTACCGTGTTTGTGTGTATTGGCGTATTACTGGGAGTGTTGCAAGTCAGGACACTGAATGCTATCCAGCGGCTGTTTGTTTGTCGTGTTGTTGGTAGTTGAGGTATATTCTATGTGATGCTTTAGATACATACGCCTGGTATTATACAGATTAAATACTGACTGAATATTTGATGCATGGAAGACATGAATTTTAGCTTTACATGAGAAATACACTTACGTTCGTAAATCTTTTAATCGAAATAGAATGTAGTTCGTTCTTACCTGAATGCATTATTCCTTAAATAAATTAATACATTACATTTTTAGTCTTATACGTACTTTATAAGAAAATACATTTGATGTAGAAAATTAATTCACTGTAGCTTTAAATAGAGAAGAGAATATACTTCTGTCTACACATAATAAGACAAACAATACATTACTGCTTGTGTGCAGTATACTTTGAACGCTATGCAATATGTCATTGGGGAGTAGGAACCTCAGAATAGAATTCTTCGAGCCTTCTCCTCCCAAGCGACGTTACGTTATTACTAGAGTCTTAGTATGTAGTGTCGGTGTTTGTTTGTTTTATGACTTTTACTGCCTGTTGTGTTGTTTGTGACTGTGTTGTGGCGTGCAGTGTCATGCGTTGTTGGCTTGGGTCCCTTACGTGTTGATCCCTTCTGAGTCATGTTCACTTAGTGTGTTGGTTCCTTCCTCGGTTTCGGAATCTTGTGTCCTCCCTTGTGGTTTGTGTCCTCCCATGTGGTTTGCTGTCTTGTTTGTGGTTGTCTACGCCTTCTTCCAATAAGGGTTTTGGCGCTTGTATTCTTCATGCAGTGTGTTCGATACAATATCGGCTACGCTATTTATTGCGTTCCAGTCATCAGGATTACGTATTATACTGGTGATGTCACTGTCGCTCTGTAAAGGTCTCGCCGGCTGTGGTGGCCGAGCGCTTCTAGGCACTACAGTCTGGAACCGCGCGACCGCTACGGTCGCAGGTTCGAAACCTGCCTCGGGCATGGATGTGTGTGATGTCCTTAGGTTGGTTAGGTGTAAGTAGTTCCAAGTTCTAGGGGACTGATGACCTCAGAAGTTAAGTCCCATAGTGCTCGGAGCCATTTGAACCATTTTTTTTGTAAAGGTCTCACTTGTGCAAGCGTGTTGCATAGCAGTGTGAAATGTTCTGGTGTCCCAGTTTCTCCGCAAACGCATAGTTAATCGTTAGTCCCTTGTTTAAATGTATCGGATAAGGCCCGTGGCCTGTCAGGAAATGGACCATCCCCCGGCTTCGGTCGACATGTTTCAGTAGTAATCTTTCGCGCACGTCAGGAAAGAAAGAGTATATTCGACGACCCTTGTCGGATGCGTCCCACTCTCCCTGCCATGTTTGAATTTGCTATTGTTTCATTTGTGTTTTGTTCATAATGTTGGTTCCTCTAATTTCGGTGACGTTATCAAGCCTGTCCCTCTTAAGCCAGTAAAGAGCAGCTCTATACCATATTGTTATGTCTATGTTCAAATGTGTGTGAATTCCTAAGGGACCAAACTGCTTAGGTTATCGGTCCCTAGACTTACACACTGCTTAATCTAATTTAAACTAGCTTATGCTAAGAACAACACAAACATCCATGCCCGAGGGAGGACTCGAACCTCCGGCGGGAGGGTTATGTCTATAGGACAGGTCCCCATCACAACGCAAAGTGCCTCTAGTGATGTGGTGTTGAAGCCTCCGCTCATTCTCAGGAGTACACTACGCTGACCTCATCTTGCAATTGTCTTGTTAGTCTGTATGTTCAGTCTGTGAGCCCACGCACTTGCGGCGAAGCATGCGGTGGCATCAAATATCGCAATTTGGTAGGTCCTTATGGTCTTAATAGGTAATTTTTACTGAGTTGTGTTGAGTCTTGCTAGTTCGTGCATAATTTTTGAGGCTTTGTCAATTGTCAATTTGATGTGATAGTTGAAAGTCTGTTTTTCGTCAAGATGCAGTCCTAGATAACGCGTGGCTTGCTTCCTATGTATCCTTGTATTATCTAATTTTAGAATTGGATTCCGCTGTAGTATCCCTCTGAGCAGTAAATCTACAGTTTTGATGGGAGCGATTTTTAATTTATTTTCTTTGTACCAATTGTTATTTTTCTGAAGCAGTTGCGTGCATTTTGTCTCTGGTGCTTTTCTCGAGTTGGCTGACACCACTACGAGCAGGTCATCTGCGTACGTCACCACACCTCTTACCCTATCATCACCGCGCAGCATGCTCAGCAAGGGCTCTTGATAGCGAGGTCCCAGAATATTGGTCCGCAGATCGAGCCCTGTGGACATCCCTTCGTTATTCTCTTGACAGCCTTCCGTGTACCAGCCCTCCACTCCGCCACTCTGCCTCTGCAGTAGTCGAGGAGGCTATTGTAGAGGGAAGATGATAGCCTCATTTCCCTTAACCTGGCGTAAAGGGATGGCCAACACAAGTTGTCAAAAGCCCCGACTATGTCGATTAGCATGGCGGTCACGTACACTCCTGGAAATGGAAAAAAGAACACATTGACACCGGTGTGTCAAACCCACCATACTTGCTCCGGACACTGCGAGAGGGCTGTACAAGCAATGATCACACGCACGGCACAGCGGACACACCAGGAACCGCGGTGTTGGCCGTCGAATGGCGCTAGCTGCGTAGCATTTGTGCACCGCCGCCGTCAGTGTCAGCCAGTTTGCCGTGGCATACGGAGCTCCATCGCAGTCTTTAACACTGGTAGCATGCCGCGACAGCGTGGACGTGAACCGTATGTGCAGTTGACGGACTTTGAGCGAGGGCGTATAGTGGGCATGCGGGAGGCCGGGTGGACGTACCGCCGAATTGCTCAACACGTGGGGCGTGAGGTCTCCACAGTACATCGATGTTGTCGCCAGTGGTCGGCGGAAGGTGCACGTGCCCGTCGACCTGGGACCGGACCGCAGCGACGCACGGATGCACGCCAAGACCGTAGGATCCTACGCCGTGCCGTAGGGGACCGCACCACCACTTCCCAGCAAATTAGGGACGCTGTTGCTCCTGGGGTATCGGCGAGGACCATTCGCAACCGTCTCCATGAAGCTGGGCTACGGTCCCGCACACCGTTAGGCCGTCATCCGCTCACGCCCCAACATCGTGCAGCCCACCTCCAGTGGTGTCGCGACAGGCGTGAATGGAGGGACGAATGGAGATGTGTCGTCTTCAGCGATGAGAGTCGCTTCTGCCTTGGTGCCAATGATGGTCGTATGCGTGTTTGGCGCCGTGCAGGTGAGCGCCACAATCAGGACTGCATACGACCGAGGCACACAGGGCCAACACCCGGCATCATGGTGTGGGGAGCGATCTCCTACACTGCCCGTACACCACTGGTTATCGTCAAGGGGACACTGAATAGTGCACGGTACATCCAAACCGTCATCGAACCCATCGTTCTACCATTCCTAGACCGGCAAGGGAACTTGCTGTTCCAACAGGACAATGCACGTCCGCATGTATCCCGTGCCACCCAACGTGCTCTAGAAGGTGTAAGTCAACTACCCTGGCCAGCAAGATCTCCGGATCTGTCCCCCATTGAGCATGTTTGGGACTGGATGAAGCGTCGTCTCACGCGGTCTGCACGTCCAGCACGAACGCTGGTCCAACTGAGGCGCCAGGTGGAAATGGCATGGCAAGCCGTTCCACAGGACTACATCCAGCATCTCTACGATCGTCTCCATGGGAGAATAGCAGCCTGCATTGCTGCGAAAGGTGGATATACACTGTACTAGTGCCGACATTGTGCATGCTCTGTTGCCTGTGTCTATGTGCCTGTGGTTCTGTCAGTGTGATCATGTGATGTATCTGACCCCAGGAATGTGTCAATAAAGTTTCCCCTTCCTGGGACAATGAATTCACGGTGTTCTTATTTCAATTTCCAGGAGTGTATTTGTCACTGATGCTTTTTGTAACTGTCAGTGCTTGATTGACGGCGTCTTCTATTGATCTACCTTCCCTGAAGCCGAATTGATGGGGCGTTAACCCGAGGAGACTTATGTGCAATTGTAAGCGGTCACACAGGAGTCTTTCCTGTACCTTGGCGAGAGTGTCTAAGAGGCAGATCGGTAGGTACCTCTTGGGGTCTGTTGGCTCTTTGTCTTGTGATTTCCTGATTATTACTACATTAGTAGTTTTCCAGAGGTTTGGAATCCTGCCAGTTAGTAGTGCCTAGTTGAACATGTTAAGAAGAAAAGGTGTGATTTGTGTTACTGTTTGTTTTAATGTTTCTGAAAGTATTTTGTCTGGGCCGGGTGCTTTTAGGTTTTTAAGCCTGCTGATTGCCGTCGCGACTTCTTCTTGTAAGAATGGTATGGTTACACTGTCATTGATACATGGTCGCCTCATGCTCTCTCTTAGGTCAGCGTGGTGTCGCTCGTCTTGTGTGGGGTCGTCATCTGGGAGGAGCCTGTTCAGAAGACATTCTGCTGTTCTTCTCCACCCTCTGGTCATTCTACCGTCAGCTTATTTTAGTGTTGACAGAACTATCGGTGCCTTAACTCTTTCTGTTTCTATTTTGAAAGGTTGTCCCCAGATGTCGTTCTGTAGCTGGGTTTTCATGAAATTGGTCCAGTAGTCTTGCCTTGTTGTCTTTAGTTGTTTTTGGTGTTCCTGTTTAGCGTCACGATACAGGTCAAGTCTTATCTGTCTTTCAGAAGCTGTCTTTGCTTGTTGGTAGTACTTTCTTTTGTCCCGTAAATCCTTCCTTAATCTTGCCAGTTCTGTCGACCACGGTTGTTCCTGTTCCCACCCTGCTTTTGCCCGTGGTAAAGCTGCTTCCTGTGGTGTTTGTAGGACCTCTGTTAGTACATGCGTTCTGTAATCTGTACTGCCTTGAACGGTGTTTAGTGACGATGCCTTAACAATATCTCGAACTTTTTGCCAGTCAGCTCTTCCTATGAGTAAATGCTGCTGTTCATGGTCCATATTATGTGTAGTGACATATCCATCTGTGGTTATGACGATTGTGTTGTGGTCGATGTGTGTGGCTGTATCCAATACCGTCTATGTGTTGACTAGTGGAAGAGATTTTGCGTTCCCTAGAGAAAGGTCTATGGTACTTACACCACCGGCGTCTCCGCGGCAGGTAGGTATCTGACCCTCCCTATTCAGTATGAAGAGGCTGCATTCATTTACCACGTCAACCACTAGTTTCCTCTGTCGTCAGTTCTATCTGAGTTCCACAAGGGAGATTTTGCGTTGATATCGGTTAGAACGAGCAGCCTTTTTCTTTCTGAGTGTCGTGCAATGTCTTTTATTTTGTCTATGAAAGGTTCTATATCATACGAGTACTGAGCGTAAATAGACGACATGAGCCATACATCCTGTCCGTCTGTTGTTTCTGCTGTGGCGATGTGTTCAGAGCAAATCTGGGTGATCTGTGTTACTATGGGGTTTTTAGTAACTACTATTAACGCGGCTGTCACGTTTGGTGTTCCTGCTATTGTGATGTAATGTAAGGGGAGCTCTGTATTCTTAACGCCTCGCAGAAAACGTTCGTGAACGCAGGCGATGTCTGCTTTTGTTTCTTCTAAGAGCCTACCTAGTTCCACGTTTACTAGGGCACTGCCTTATCCAAAATGCATGCATGTAGATCATAGAGAAAGGAAATTAGTGGGGTGTTTTAGTAGACTGGTGTATAGCACACGCAAAAATCCTCATGTAGAATCAAACAACGCATGGGTGCGCCAGCAATAGGTCAATATAAATATGGAAAACTATTGAAGAAATATGAAAGAATGACATAAAATCGGTAAAAATCTAAGAAAAGCTGGTGTAATTATGACAAATTGATGGGGAATGCGTAAAATTGAGGGAAATACGAGGAAATGTGTAAAATCACCAAAAACCTTGAAAAATTATGTAAATTCACTAAAAATGCATAAAATTAGGGAAAACGTACCACGATATGAAAGGGATTGAGGTATGTTTTGGGTACCCGGACACTCAGGACTGAGAAAAGCTTAAAAATCATGCTCTGGCTGCATTTATTTTTAACCCTTCTCCTCCCCCTGTAAACTACGTGGGTTTTTGTAGCACATACTTGTGTTTTTACGACATGTGGGCAAAAATGGCATGAAAGATTGTATTCTCTAGTGTTATTTCACAGTGTATTTAACAGACACTGATTTGAATTCGAGAGATGCTGTCAGGTCGTGTCGTGATCAATAGATTTCACAGCAAAGTAGTGCAAGTTTTCTTTCCCGGCTTTATGCAAGGTGGACATGTATAGGGGGTTTATAGCCCAACCTCTGAATTTCAGTCATCTGTAGTCGGTGGCAGTGCACTTCGTTAGATATCGCAAAATAATGAGATGGGAATTGTATCCTGCAATCAAACGTGAAAACTACACCGACTTTGCTCATAAAACTAAAAGAAAATGGACTGCACCTGTTTTCGTGGAAAGAGGACATTAATTATCGTTGCGATTGTATATTCCTTTCTAGTAGATGCTTGATTATAAGACTTGCATTGACGTTAAATGCAATTTTTACAGAGCAGTGTTTTCACATTCAGAACGGTTGGAACTTGTGGGTACGGTGTGGGGACGGTTCAGTGTGTGTGTGTGTGTGTGTGTGTGTGTGTGTGTGTGTGTGTGTGTGTGGCCGCCATAGGCAGGTATGCCCCGACCATTGGGTGGCGTGTAGGGGGGAGGGCACTCTCATTTACCTCTAATTGTTTAGTTGGCTTCGCATCCTTTAGTGTTGGTGAAATGCCAAAGGAGAATGCAGTTCATCTGCCACCCTCTCTGCAATCTTTTGGGACAACGATCTTCCGCAGTACATGTGTTGCATTATGACCTATTGATTACGAGTGCTGATCTTTTTTCACAACAATTACGATTTTTAATTAGAGCAGTGAAGCATTTTACATCAGTTGCGGTAGCATGTATTGGCTACGATTACCTGGGCTGCAGCATGATTGTCTAGGAGGCGTCTGTAGTATGCTTACAGGTAATACACATATTAAACTCCTCTCTGTCTGACACCAGCATCTCGTCACTTGAACATATTTCCCACTCTCCCACTCCAGCATTTTCCCCACCAGCTTGTAGGTGAAGGGTATAATTTGAGTATGTCTGTCACAAGTTTCGAGTGGTATTGTGAAATTGTTTCCCAGCAGGGTAACGTCAGTTGTATGGTATCGCTAATTTTTGAGCTGTATTGCGTTTTTAGGCACTCCTTGTGTAGTCCTTTGCATAGAGTTGGGTAATTAGGACCAACCTTTATGATTAATTACGTAATTAGGACCGATCTTTACTTCAATTTCCTGTCCAAAATAAATAAAGTGCACTAAACTAACCTTCCTCTCCATCATCTTTACAGTTTACATGTATTGGGGGGGGGGGGGGGGAGCACTTGTGCTTTCCATCCAGCAGGACCAGGGTTCGATTTCCAGTAAGGGCACCACCATTTTTAATTTCCCACCTTTTCTCAGTTGGGGAGGGGGGGGGGGCGGGTCGTCAAAGAAATACCCACCAAATTTGGAAATTCCCACCAAAATTCGAAATTCCTGCCGTAATTGGTAATTCTCGCCAAAATTCGTTATTCTCTCCAAAATTCGAAATTGTCATAATAACTAAAATTTCACACCAGTAGGGTAGGTGGGGGAGGGTCAGGGGAAGGGGGTTGGGATGACGCCAGCTGAGAAAACTCATGACGTCATCTGGGGTGCAGGGGGGGGGGAGAAGGTTGGGTGTGGGGATAATTAATTAATCAATTTAAATAATTTGCATATCAATTTGATATGAAAATTGCGCTTGGAGCCCCATCACTCTACTACTTATGACATCCTTCCCAAACAAATCAGTGTTTACACCCAGACCGGAGGGGGAGCAATGTCATACCGAAAAGTTGGCTTTGAGCGCTAGGCTCTTTGTAAATTAGTCTCGATTTTGTAACCACAGAAATAACACCACAAGTCCTCTCATCCCATCAAATTTAATTTCCTTTCCTACTGTCCTGAGTGCTTCACTTCCTTTCTCACGCACTGACTGGTTTTTTGGAAACCAGAAATGATTCAGGCTGAACACCGCATCTGCTGTCTCAAATGGTTCAAATGGCTCTGAGCACTATGGGACTTAATATCTGAGGTCATCAGTCCCCTAGAACTTTGAACTACTTAAACCTAACGAACCTAAGGACATCACACACATCCATGCCCGAGGCAGGATTCGAACCTGCGACCGTAGTGGTCGCGCGGTTCCAGACTGAAGCGCCTAGAACCGCTCATCCACAGCGGCAGGCTCTGCTGGCTGTGTCGAGTGGCAAAATGTGTTTTCGCTTCAACCTTCCCTACAGCGATTGTCTCACTCGTATTACTTATTCATTTGCCGTACGCTGTTATAGCGTGTTACGTAGTGTTCTGCAACAAACCATATTTTATGTCTACTATTTTTATCTTAACTTTCTGTTAAATGATAATGACACTATGGTTTAAAAAAACAAAATACAAGGTGTTTCAAAAATATTCACTGACGCCTTTGATTCAGGTTTCATTTCAGGGCTGTGCGGAGTGGCTGCGCGGTTTGAGGCGTCGTGCACGAATTGCGCGGCCCCTGCCGCCGGAGATTCGAGTCCTCCCTCGGGCACGGGTGTGTGTGTTGTTCTTAGCATAACTTAGTTTAAGTTATTTTAAGTAGTGTGTAAGTCTAGGGACCGATGACCTCAGCAGTTTGGTTCCTTAGGAATTCACACACATTAGAACATTTTTTCATTTCAGGAGTTCTCTCACCGAACTTTCACGCGCACCGCAGTGTTCACATGAGGGTGTGGAGGGGAGGGGGAGGGGGGGGGAGAGGCGCAGTGGGATTGTATTATTGTTCTTAATTGGCTCCGAGAAGCTAGACCAGGGTTTCCCAAATTGTGCTCTGTGGGAACTAAATAAGTTCAAAAAAAGAAGTTCAAATGTGTGTGAAATCTTATGGGACTTAACTGCTAAGGTCATCAGTCCCTAAGCTTACACACCACTTAACCTAAATTATCCTAAGGACAAACACACACATCCATGGCCGGCCGAAGTGGCCGTGCGGTTAAAGGCGCTGCAGTCTGGAACCGCAAGACCGCTACGGTCGCAGGTTCGAATCCTGCCTCGGGCATGGTTGTTTGTGATGTCCTTAGGTTAGTTAGGTTTAACTAGTTCTAAGTTCTAGGGGACTAATGACCTCAGCAGTTGAGTCCCATAGTGCTCAGAGCCATTTGAACCATTTTTGAACACATCCATGCCCGAGGGAGGACTCGAACCTCCACCGGGACCAGCCATACAGTAAATAAGTTCAAATGGCTCAAATGGCTCTGAGCACTATGGGACTTAACTGCCGAGGTCATCAGTACGCTAGAACTTAGAACTACTTAAGCCTAACTAACCTAAGGACATCACACACATCCATGCCCGAGGCAGGATTCGAACCTGCGCCCGTAGTAGTTGCGCGGTTCCAGACTGTAGCTCCTAGAACCGCTCAGCCACCCTGGCCAACGAACTGAATAAGTGCTCCACGAAAAACTGTTGGTGAAATGACGGTTTTTTCGACATTTTAACGTTACTAATTATTTTTTAAAAAGTTCTTATGATTTCTGTTTTATCAGTTACGATTTAAAAAGGAAATAATCACTGCATAAAACAAGTTTTTATAATTTTTTAAAAATTTTATTCTCGTTCAAAATAAACAAGCTGTTGCATCAAAGTACCAGCATTCTCAAAGTGTTCCGTCAGAGGAAAAGTTTGGGCACCTCTGGACTGGACTGATCATGTTTGGACGGCCGCGTACTGTAGAACAGCAAGTTGTCCCCAAAAATGCAGCGCCAACGTGTGTTGCATTCTGCGCACGGTAACCAGCCGTAATGTGTTGACGGCAGTCGTTAGTTGATGATGCCGATCTCGCGCAGTCGCTACAAAGCAGTTATTCAATGTTTTGTGTATCTAGATAGGGGTTGAGTGTTCCAGATGTCTTGCTGTGATATCCGCCAATTCGACCGGCACCGTCCCGTGTTGATAACCTTTCTTACCGTAAAGTCACAACACGCGCTCGATCAAAGTTTAAAATGACCTTCTGAAGCATGTTCGGATACATGTTTACACAAGCTTCACTTTCAGATTGGTGGCTCACGCGAGACCTGCACTGGAAATGCAGGTTGAAGTTCATTTCCATTACACGGGTGGTTGTACGGTGCGATTTCCTGTTATGAAAGGAGTGAGGACAGCGAGGTCTCCTATAAAAAACACAAGCATACTAGTTATGAGGGTGCAAATGATTTTTTGAGAGTTCTGCGTCTTGTCGTCGTACTTTTCACGAAGGTTTGTGTACTGACTATAGTTTAGAATGTTGATAATATCGTCATGTTGACTACCTGACGGTCTTGATAATGATGAAAGAAGGGATAACGTGTGATGTCTTGGGGGCGCGTCAGTATACAAATGGACTGATAAGGTAAGAAATAAAGTGGTGTTCTGCAGAAAAGACTGTAAGAAACATGTAAAAAGCACTTACTAGACGAAGGGACAAGATGAAAGGACATGTGTAAGACGTCAGGGGGAATAACTTACATGGTATTTGAGGCACCAATAGCCGGCTACAATTGTCGGTTCAAGACAGAGATTGGAATATATCCAACTGTTAATTGAGAACGGGTACGCGTGCTACTTAAAACGATTGATGACCCCGCTGTAAAGAAGAAAAACAATGCTCAATGTAATTGGGCTCGTTCTACGCCGAAACTAAACTGCTGTAGTTCGATCCGAGATACCACTGCCTGGTAGCTGCGTTCTTCTCCGCGACGATAAAAACATTTTTCTGTGCTGCTCGCATCGCATCGCATCGACCTCCACCCACGCTGCTTGGAATTCTGAGCGCTTGAAAGGGCTTTCGTGTTAAGAAGCGGCAGTGCGTCGTAAGCGGATTCCCTCGTAAGTAAGCACCGCTTTCGTAAGCCTTCAGTGTGTCCCAGTACAAGATTTACAGCCTAAATACGCATAAATATGAAACAAGCTATTATTGAAATGCAAAGAATATTTATTAGAATTTGTAGCAATTAAGTGCAAGCCATATGGCGGACATAAAATCAAATACGGATATCTTAAAATACCTCTGAGCGGAGGAGACGATATTGATGAGCCGTAGACTCTTTTCTGAGCCTCGTGGAAATGCAATAGACGATAACATGCGGAAGGTAAATAAATTTTAAAGCATTTAACATTTACCAGCTGGATGGAATGATCTACTTAGATTATTTGTTTCCGAGGTTTCTCGAATAAGGAGAATTATTTGTCAGTCACTGCAAATAGTGAGTGTAGATTCTAGTAGACGTGAAGTCTACACAGTAAATTGAAAGAAACAAGCTTTAATGTGCCTATTAGTCCCACTGCCGACGGTAAATTATTAACAACGGTTTTAGGTAGACTACTCTTGTGCACTACACATCACGTATTATAAATTGCGTTGTTATCGAGACAGAATGACATAAAGATAAAAACAATATTTTAGTTTCCCAATGTGATAAAAACTTATTATGCTCAGACGTAGGAAAGAGTGCTGAAGCCCTGTCGTTATTTATTGAGATAAAATGTGTAATGACAAGCTCAAAAGAATTTCATTACGAATTAGTAAAATTGCATGAAGAGACAAACTTCCTGAAACAATTTTTTTTCTGAAATAAGAGAAAAGAACTGATATTCAGAACACTTCACATTTGAACAACGAAATACCCTGCATCTTGATTTTTTCCAGTGGTCATTTCTGTCATGCGCATTTATATATTTTCACTAGAACTGGTTGTGATTATATTGTTATGTTCTTTGTTTTCTTCACTCAAATTACCTTCCTCTTTCTCATTTTCTAAATTTCCAAGTATGCTGTTCAATCTGTCAAAAAAAAAGTATTGGAACCAGAATTGGAGAGAGTAAAATTGTATCCATTGCTTGTTTAATTATGAGATGTAATCGCAGAGATTCAAAGTAACAACATGATGCATCTAAGAAAAGATCGTTTTGAGAACTAATATCGGATTTTACTTCATTTCCTTTGGGTTAATTTAAATCAAGGACCCATTAAACAACTTATTCTGTTTTAGATAGCAATAATGCTAAATTAGTGTTCCTAACCTTTTCATCGTTAAGCTAGTCTGGCCTGCTCCGAAACTGATTGTTACTGGTTGTTTTGGGTCTGTAAATCAGTCGGTACTTCGAGGAATTACAAACAGCTCTTGTTTATTCAATAAGTTACAGTTACATATGTACTAATAAAACGCGATGTTTCTAGAATGAAATGTTCACTCTACAGCGGAGTGTGCGGTGATATGAAACTTCCTGGCAAATTAAAACTGTGTGCCGGACCGAGACTCGAACTCGGGACCTTTGCCTTTCGCGGGCAAATGCTCTACCAACCTTTTTTTTTTTGTGTTCGTTATTGATCGTTGTGGACGTCGCAAGACATCCTGTTCAAGTTCGGTGGTTGATCCTTCCACTCAGTTTTTTGTTATTACAGAGGCCAACCGGCTCTCTGACCGAACACGCTGAGCTACCGTGCCGGTATTTTTGTTCGTTGTATCTGCTCGGGGCGGATGTCGTAAGACATCCGATGAAGTTCGTTGATGATCGATTAACTCAGTTTTTTTTTTATTACAGAGGGTACGTAACACTCTGACCGAACACGCTGAGCTACCGTGCCGGCGCCCCGTCCTCACAGCTTTAATTCCGCCAATACCTCGTCTCCTACCTTCCAGACAATTGACTGGAAGGTAGGAGACGAGATACTGGCGGAATGAAAAGTGTGAGGACGGGGCGAGAGTCGTGCTTGGGTAGCTCTGTTGGGAGAGAACTTGCCCGCGAAAGGCAAAGGTCCTGAGTTTGAGTCTCGGTCCGGCACACAGTTTTAATATGCCCGGAAGTTTAAATAAAATGCGACTTCTGCTAAAATTACTATCCTCTTCAAACTGTAATTCCTGCACCACTGAAGAGGACAGTGTACGTATATTAATAAAATGTAATGAGTATAATAATACGAGGACAATAAAAAAGATTTCGGGCTTGCAGCCGGTCGTCGTTAGCTTCCATCCACGATATTTCGACTGGACAACTGCCAGCCATCCTCAGGTGAGCCATCGAAGACTGACGAAGACGCCCTCCGTTCCGTAATATATAGCGTGCAGTGAGTATTCCGCGCATGCGTCAAAATCATATGGAGAGACGAACCGAAACCGCCCGCCAGCAGCGCCCTCGCTGGTGGAACTGCAGAACTCAGCTGTCTTCGGAGTTGTCAATTGCTGCGGCCATCGGAGTACTCTGACGTCTTCGTCTGGAGCAGATCTTAGAGATGACGGCGTTCCACGCATTATCTAGCTGGTAGTCATTGTCACGGTTCATAAGATTGTCTGTCATGCGAATTTCCACTGATTCTTTTATGACAGAGTCCCAAAAGGATGTTGCTGTGGCCAAAATTGTTGTCTTGTCATACTCAAAATGGTTCAAATGGCTCTGAGCACTATGGGACTCAACTGCTGAGGTCAGTAGTCCCCTAGAACTTAGAACTAGTTAAACCTAACTAACCTAAGGACATCACAAACATCCATGCCCGAGGCAGGATTCGAACCTGCGACCGTAGCGGTCTCGCGGTTCCAGACTGCAGCGCCTTTAACCGCACGGCCACTTCGGCCGGCTGTCATACTCCATTGAGTGTCCAGTGGAAATGCAGTGCTCAGCAATTGCTGACTTGCTAGGTTGCAAAAGGCGAGTACAGCGCTGATGTTCAGTGCAACGTTCTTCTACTGTTCGCAATGTTTGTCCTACATATGACTAAATTCCCGCCTTCCGCAATATCAAATCGTCTTTCACTGATCCCACCTGGTCGGAAATCTTCGATGGTGGACGGAAAATTACTTTCACTTCGAAACCGTGGAGGATTCTTGCAATTTTGAAGGAAATGTTGCCAACAAAGGGAAGAAAAGCTAAAGATTTAGTAGACGTGCTCCCTTCTTTCTCCACTCCCTGTTTCTTTGGCTTAATTGCAAGTGCCTTGCTAATTTGACGGGTAGAATATCCATTCTCTTTGAACACCCTCTTCAGATGGGCAAGCTCTTAGGCAAACTATCTGCATCTGACACTACATGAGCTCGGTGTACAAGAGTTTTAAGTACACTCATTGTTTGCAATAGGTGATGGCAGCTGGACGAATTTAAATACAAATCAGTATGTGTGGGCTTACGATAAACCGAATGCCCCAGAGAGCCATAACTCTTCCGTCTAACTAGCACATCCAAGAAAGGGAGGCAACCATTCTTCTCTAATTCCATGGTAAACCGAATGTTCTCATGAATGGAGTTGAGGTGATCTAAAACTCCTTTAATTTGTCTTCTCCATGAGGCCACGCCACGAAAGTGTCATCCACGTACCTCCAAAAAACAGTTGGTTTGAGGGCTGCTGAATCAATTGCTCTCTCCTCAAAATTTTCCGTCCACCATCGAAGATTTCCGACCTGGTGGGATCAGTGAAAGACGATCTGATATTGCGGAAGGCGGGAATTTAGAAAATACCTTGTCAGTGTGGCATGTCATATATAGGACAAACATTGCGAACAGTAGAAGAACGTTGCACTGAACATCAGCGCTGTACTCGCCTTTTGCAACCTAGCAAGTCAGCAATTGCTGAGCACTGCATTTCCACTGGACACTCAATGGAGTATGACAAGACAACAATTTTGGCCACAGCAACATCCTTTTGGGACTCTGTCATAAAAGAATCAGTGGAAATTCGCATGACAGACAATCTTATGAACCGTGACAATGGCTACCAGCTAGATAATGCGTGGAACGCCGTCATCTCTAAGATCTCCTCCAGACGAAGACGTCAGAGTACTCCGATGGCGGCGGCAATTGACAACGCCGAAGACAGCTGAGTTCTGCAGTTCCCCCAGCGAGGGCGCTGCTGGCGGGCGGTTTCGGTTCGTCCCTCCATATGATTTTGACGCATGCGCGGAATACTCGCTGCTCGCTATATATTACGGAACGGAGGGCGTCTTCGTCTTCCTCCCTCCTTGTTCTTCCCTCTCCTCCAGGTCCCCCCCTCCCCTCCCCCATCTGCCTTTGGCTCGGGAGTGTCATCTTTGTGCCGCCACCTTCGTGCAGTGTTCTACATTGAGTGTTTTCCAGTGGGTGTTCCGTGTTGTGTTTTTTGGGAAGTGTTGCGAACGGGCATCATACTGTCGCTGAGTGTGCCTTTTATCTCTTGCGAACAGAAACCAGACTGTCGCCGTGTTTTTTTTAAATTGTGTGTGTGCTATATTACTTGTCGGATTCCTGTGTCTTTTATTAACGTTGCCAGCCCCTTTTGCTTTCTGTTTTAACTTTCCGCATTTTTACGCCATTTTACGCTTGACGTCACCGTTTTATCGCCTGTTTTTCTTGTTCCGTTTTTTAAAATAAAAGTCTGTAGGCTGTAGAGCAGCGTACTAACCTGCTGCCAGCCCGCCCCCTTCGGGGGGAATTGAAAATCAATAAAAGAAAGAAAAAGCGTCTTCGTCAGTCTTCGATGGCTCACCTGAGGATGGCTGGCAGTTGTCCAGTCGAAATATCGTGGACGGAAGCTAACGACGACCGGCTGCAAGCCCGAAATCTTTTTGATTATTCAGTTCGCCGGGAAAATTTTAAATTTCACAACAATACGAGGACAATTACACTGCACATTATCTCCAAAATGAAAGCGTATTTTTCTCTTCGAGCAGCTCTTAGCTCCATGAATAGGTCCGTTGCAAAATACGTTTCACATTTTATCCGTCTTTGACAAGAAAATTGTAAAATTTGAGAGCTTTTCTAATGCTTCATTATGTATAATTCTTTATACTTATATAGTAACATTTCGTTCTAAAATTGTGTATTTTATGATAGTGGTGCAGTCAGATTAACATACTTCTCAGAATAATTTTTTCTCACCTAATTATCAGTTTAACGTTGTATATTTTGGTTTTATTTAATACACTGAGTTTCATATTTTGTAATGAAGCTAGATAACTGTTCTGTTCGTTTCATTATGTGGAATTATTTATTAAGTGAACTGAACTTTGCCTGAAAGCAATAAAAAATAAAATAAAATGTTTCAGTCTGTAACCTCCCCCTCACTTATCGACCTTAATGACAGTGAAAAATTAAACCGCGTGTACCTAATGGGAAATTTGGGAAAGCAATCGTCACCGAAGTTAATCTGTCGGTAAAGAGGGAGGAAAGGGTTACATCTAAATGAAAGGAAAAATGCAAATGAAACTGGTGGAAATTAATTTTGAAAAGGGGTAAAGTTAATAAAGAAAGTAAATGTGCGGCCGTTACGTCAACAATTAACTAGCGGTAATTAGATATTTGAGATTTGGGGGAAATCACGGTCGCCAGTCCTAAGGACAATTACTATAGTAACTGAAAAAGAAAGGTTATTACACATATAATTAGCACTAGAAGCGTGGCAACTGAAGGTTGACACGTGTAGTGTGAAAACTGAAAGTTTGTCAGAAGTAATAAATTTCACTACACTCTGACTTAATTTAGCAAAAGAATTAATAAAGCCGGAAAATCGAAAGTTAATTTAGTGACTGAAGTTAATAGTGAGCTTTCTTTCTGAAGCACATCGAAATCCAGCAGAATACGGTTAGTCTTGGACTACCTCAACAATCATTTCAAAAGCAACTTGACTCTACGCAATTTAGAAACAAGAGATTTAACTTTGAACTTGAATTAAATGATTCTGAATAATTAACAATAGTAAAATTTAGTACGTACCAAGCTGAGCTGCAGTCACAGGTAAGCTAAAATATGCTAACAAAACTCGCACTCTTAATTTGTGCTTGTGTAATCTAACTATTGTAGCCAGCTATGCTTTAACTGCACTTTGAAACTAAAGTAATGAAATGCAATGATAGTACTTTAATGCTGGCGTCTGAATTTCAACGACACTCGGTTTCATTTCGGAAAAGGAAGGGACCCTGCTTGGTAATGCAATTGGGACAATGAGCAACAAAGGTTCATGCTAAGTTGCTGTAATTTTGCGAGGCAAATGGAACAATGTGAAAAGCTGAGGTCTGCCATACAGTTCTGAAACTTTACGTGCTTTTGGTCTTCCTTGTTAGTTGATTGAAGGTTTGAAGCCGTCGATCGAGGAGGTGGCGACAGTCACTCATTGTCGGCCGTCGCTGTTGCAGAAGCTGGATGTTGGCGCGCGTTCTTCTCGACACGGTAGCCAGACGAAACGGGCTCTTGATGTGCGCCAGCTAATGCTTCCCGTCCGCGACACCATGTCAGAAACTATCATCGCGAGTCGAGCGCAATTACATGCTGCCAAACCCCGAAAGCGCGGCAACTCGCGGGAGCGTCACACAACACACCTGCTCCACTCGCTACTCCAACCAGACTCTAACTGCCCTGCCCGCGCTCCACGCGGCAGAGTTAACACTACCAAAGATCCTACACACTTTGATTCTTCACACGACCTATCGATGTAATCGTTCGATAGCAGTTTTCCCTAGGCAAGACCCAGCGTAAAAATACAAATAACATTTACGAAACAAACCAATTATACATCGACATAAATGCATATATATATATATATATATATATATATATATATATATATATATATATATATATATATATAATAGTAAAACAATTACAATATATAAAGGCACAGAAATGTCATATGTTCAGGTAACAAAATAAGGAAAAAACTTACAGTACAATAGATGGAAATAGGAGGATATGCATTTCCGGCGTTACAAGTCAACGTTCATAGGAAATATAGTGCGCTTTACGAAGGAATTTAATTTTAACTGGCGCACTGTGTGCGACGCAGAGGGTAGCTGGAGATTAAACAACTTCAGTAATGTTTAACTTCAGTAGGGAGTTGTTGGATAGGGATGAATATCATCACTTTGCTGCATTATATATTAAATATGCTACCAATCACGATTGGTTTTTATCACATTACATTCACCACCTTCACCGATTTACTTCAAATTTTTGGACTGTACTCTGATAAACATTCGGACAGACATAGGCTATATTTAAAGGGGCAACGTTGTTAGCAAAAATCTCTAAAATTTTTAGAACTTTTACTTCACATTTTTAAGCGATACTGTAATAAATGTTTAGACGAACTTAGGCTGCGTATTTTTCTAAACATGTGGTTTGTAAGTATATAAATAATGATATATAAAGAGGAAACACTGTTAGCAAAAATCTTGAAAAGTTCTTGATTAGTTTACTTCCAGTTTGTACACAATAATCTAATAAACATGTTGACAACCATATGCTACATATTTTTCGATACATATAATTTATGAGCTTATATATAATAGGAAAAAGTTGTTAACGAATATTTGAAAAATTTCTGGAGCTACTTACTTGAAATTTTGACCAAATTCTCTAATAAACATTCAGACGGGCATGTAATATATTTGTTTTAAACACCAATGTACAGGTTTTCTGTTAAAGCCGACTGTGAGAAAGAAAATACTGTGCTGTGAAATGTGCAGTTTCGTTGCTTTCCTGTAGTCTGTTTTAAGTGCGATTGCAGGGCATTTAAACCATTTGACAAATTCAAATAACTTAGAGAATGGGCCGGCCGCGGCGGCGGAGCCGTTCTAGGCGCCTCAATTCGGAACGGCGCGACTGCTACAGTCTCAGGGTCGAATCCTGTCTCGGGCATGGATGTGTGTGATGTCCTTCACGTTAGTTAGGTTTAAGTAGTTCTAAGTTCTAGGGGACTGATGACCTCAGATGTTAAGTCCCATAGTGCTCAGAGCAATTTGAACCAACTTACGAGAATGCAGCCGGGTGGCACTGTCGACAACCACCGATATTTCGACAGGATCACACCCTACCATTTTGAAGGTAAAACTACAACACGTAAGCGCTGTGCAAGTGAATTTAAAACCTTGGTTTCCGCAGAAACTTCGTAAAGATAACACACACACACACACACACACACACACATACACACACACACACACTGTAAACATTAGCGCCATCACAAACCAAAGACGGCCGACGTCTTAAATTATCGATAGTGAAATTAATAATCAACAGGTGTGGTATCATAAACTCTGTCCCACTGTTTTTTTGAGAAGCGAGAGAGCAAGATTCCACCCAGAATTCATCTCTAGATCCGCCGCACCAGGCTGAAGACACCCGTTTGGCAAAACACCGTCTATAGCTGCGTGAAAAGTACGTAATTGCTCACTGTACATCCTCGTGCCATAGGAATCGTCGACGTTTCGAGGCTTTTTTTAAGTGGCTGAAGGCGTGATAATAATCACTTTTTCGAACCATTGAAAACAATCAAATATTGCTTGCAGACTACAGAGAAATGGAATGCAACATTTAAGAAATATGCACTATCTGATCAAAAGTATCCGGACACATCTTTGTGATTTGGAACTGACCTCTAAACGTCACGATAGGCAAGCACGCCAGTCTAAATGGAGGAGGAGGCTACTGTGTTGTCAATGAAGGAGCAGTAATAGCAGAATGGGTCAGTCAGGACACCTCAGTGACTTCGAACGTGGACTATTCATTGGATGTCACCTGAGTAACATATCCACACGGGGACATCTGAACCCCTCTAAGGCTGATGATGATTTACCAACAACTCTTTTAACAACAGAAGACATGCAGTAACGGAAAAAATCGAAACACGAAAAAAATAATTAATGTAGAATAATGAAATTTCAGGAATACATTTGTGTAAGTAACACATTTAAATGATTAATATTGCAAGATCACAGGTTAACAAAAGCGTGAGATAAGCCACTGTAAATGTGAATTGCTGGTACATTAACAACCAGTGTAACTACCAGAATGTTGAATGCAAGGATGCAGACGTGCACACATTGTGTTGTACAGGTGCATGATGTCAGAGTGTGGGATGGAGTTCCATGTCTATTGCACTTGGTCGGTCAATACAGCGACGGTAATTCTGCTTGTGGATGACGCTGTGGTTGTCGTTCGATGATGTCCCACGTGTATTCGATTGGAGACAGCTGGTGATTGAGCGGGGTTAGGCAACATGTCGACAATCTGTAGAGCATGTTGGGTTGCAACGGCGATAAGTGGGCGTGCATTATCCTGTTGGAAAACACCTGCACAAATGCTGTTCATTAATGGCAGCACAACAGTTCGAATCTGCAGATTTGCAGTCAGGGTGCGTGGAATAACGACGTGAGTATTCCTGCTGTCATACGAAACTGCAGCCAAGACCTTAACTCCAGGCTTAGGTCCAGTATGTCTAGCATGCAAACAGGTTGTCTGCAAGCCCTCAAATGGCCCTCTTCTTACCAAAATACGGCCATTACTGGCACCGAGGCAGAACCAGCGTTCATCAGAAAAGACAACGGAACTCCACCCTGCCCACCAATAAGCTCTTGCTTGATACCATTGGGGTTAGTGGAACGCATACCACAGAGCGTTTGTTTCGGAGCTGTCCTTGAAGTAATCGATTTGCAACGGTTCTTTGTGTCACTGTGGTGCCAACTGCTGCTCATGTTACTGCCCTAGATGCAGTACGATGCGCCACGTGACCGTTCGGAGCACGGTCGTCTTGCGACCGTACGTTCTTGTGACGACTGCTGCTAGCAATCGTGTTCAGTGGCTACGTTCCTGCCAAGTCTTTCCCCAGTATCGCACAAGGAAAATCTAGCTTCCCATAGCCCTGTTACACGACCTCGTTGAAACTCAGTAAGGTGTGGATAATGGCGTCTTTGTCACGTCAAAGGCATTCTTGACTAACATCTACTCACCACGTACAGTCTCAAAGGTAATTAACGTTCACGACAGTTACAGCGTCTGTTTGAAGCAAACCCGTTTAGCATCCTCATAGTGGTGCTACTAGCGAAACTTACGCGACTGGCGCGAAATCTGAATAAACATCAATTTTCAAATGTAGAATCACGCCTAGCAGCTTAAGTTTATGTCGCACAACTCCTTCTTGGTGTTGCGGTTTTTTTTTTCGGTCAGTGTATATTCCATCATATGAACTGCATTTGGAGTGGATAAACCTTTAATATTTATATATATATACTGACAAAGAAGAAACGAGACTGCTAGTATTACTAAGAAACTATTTGTCGTGTCATGTTGGCGTGGTACTGTCTTTCAACCTCGAACTATTTCGTTACGCTGTAACGAGATCAGTGGGACTAATATTGTGAGAACGGTGCATGCGTCCACTGACTTGACTTAAAACGGGTACACCACTATCCCAGCTCGCTATCGCGACGTCGCCTAAGGAAGTTAGTTGGTTACGTGTTCCATTGATCAATCTCACGGTAACCGTTCTGATGTGGAATGTGTCAAGTGCATAAGAAATGCACACATGAATGAAGGTTTTTTTAAAGCTTAAAATTTTTATTACCCATGCCATTCCCTTAAATGGCACAAAATGCATATATTATACCTATAGATTTATTTATTCCTATTCAGAAATTCATCTATGGTATAGAAGGAGTTCTCAAGAAGGTATGATTTCAATTTATTTTTGAAACTATTACGCTGTCTGTCAGATATTTTAATTTCATCTGGTAATCTATCGAGAAGTTTTACAGCAGCATATTTTACCCCTTTCTGTGTCAAAGATAAGTTAAGTAGAGGATAGTGTAAGTCTTTCTTTCTTCTAGTGTCATAATCATGAATGTCACTGTTGTTTTTAAACTGGTACATGTTGTTGAGAACAAATTTCATTACTGAGTAAATGTGCTGTGAGGCTGTTGTGAGAATACCTGACCTCTTCAGGAGATGCCTACAAGATGCGCGAGTATGAGCCCCACAAATTATTCGGACCACTTTCTTTTGAGCAGTGAATGACTTTTGCCTAAGCGTTGTGTTACTCCAAAATATTGTTTCTTATGACATCAGAGAGTAAAAGTATGCAAAGTATGTTAACTCGCTAATTTCTATATCCTCAAAATTAGCAATTATTCTGATTGGAAAAGTTGCTGAACCTAATCGTTTTAGGAGATCCGAAATATGAATTTTACAATTAAGATTGTCCGGAACCGCGCGACTGCTATGGTCGCAGGTTCGAATCCTGCCTCGGGCATGGGTGTGTGTGTGATGTCCTTAGGTTAGTTAGGTTTAAGTAGTTCTAAGTGCTAGGGGACTGATGACCACAGATGTTAAGTCCCATAGTGCTCAAGGCCATTTGAACCATTTCCAATTAAGATTCTCATCTGTATGTACACTGAAAAACTTAGTATGCTCTACCCTGGCTATTGACTTTTGTTGATGTGTTATATTTGTTGAAGGAACTGTACTCCCTGCAGTAAAAAACTGGATGTACTGCGTTTTTTCAAAGTTCGGAGCAAACCCATTCGCAGAAAGCCAATCAATAACTTTTCCAAAGACATTATTTGTATCATTTTCTATTCGAGTTTCTTTTACCAGATTAATGGTAATACTTGTCTCATCAGCAAACAGTGTCAGTTTAGCTTCTTGTTTCAGGTAAGAAGGGAGGTCATTCACATATATCAAGAACAGAAGGGGACCCATGATCGAACCCTGTGGAACACAAATGTAATTTCACCCCAGTTAGATGAAGTGGGAAACTTCCTTAAATCACTTAAACAATATAAAGCAACTTTTTGCTTCCTGTTGTGTAGGCATGACTTAAACCGCTCATATGCTGTTCCATTTATACCATAGAATTGTAATTTTTGTAACATAATGTCATGGTTCACACAGGTCCGCAGCTCGTGGTCTTGCGGTAGCGTTCTTGCTTCCCGCCCACGGGGTCCCGGATTCGATTCCCGGCGGGGTCAGGAATTTTCTCTGTCTCGTGATGACTGGGTGTTGTGTGTTCTTCATCATCATTGACTCGCAAGTCGCCGAAGTGGCGTCAACTAAAGAGGACTTGCAATACGGTGGCCGAACCCGCTTGGGGACCTCCCGGCCAACAATGCCATACGATCATTTCATTTCATGGTTCACACAGTCAAACGCTTTGAAGAAGTCACAGAAAATTCCTATTGGTGACATTTTACTATTTAAAGACTCTTATGTGGGCACTGAAACTGTACATTGCTGTCTCAGTTGAACAGCATTTTTGAAATGCAAATTGTGATTTACTAAGTATCCCATTACTGCTGACATGGCTAACCACTCTTGAGTACATTACCTTCTCGACAATTTTTGAAAATGCTGTGTGCAAGGATACTGGCCGGTAATTATTGACGTCTGTGGTGTCGCTTTTCTTGTAGAGAGGCTTCACAATGGCATTTTTTAACCTGTCTGGGAAAATACCTTGAGTTAGTGATGCATTACAGATGTGCCCTTATCCTACTACAGGCATAATTTGCCTTGGTCTCATCCTTCACCGTTCTGATGGTGTCCGAGCGTGATTGATATGAAGCTCAGGTGGGGAGAACAGAATGCCACTTAAATAACAGTCGACTACAGCCTCAATTATGCACCGTTTCACGGAGACCAAGAAACACATTTACGAGTAGGTTCACATTTAATAAAATAGAAAGCTCTGACATAAGTGATAAACATGCTGTGGTTCAAATGGCTCTGAGCACTATGGGACTTAACATCTATGGTCATCAGTCCCCTAGAACTTAGAACTGCTTAAACCTAACTAACCTAAAGACATCACACAACACCTAGTCATCACGAGGCAGAGAAAATCCCTGACCCCGCCGGTAATCGAACCCGGGAACCCGCGCGCGGGAAGCGAGAACGCTACCGCACGATCACGAGCTGCGGACTAAACATGCTGTGGCTATAGTTAATCATCTGTTAAGGGACTGGCAGACCGCGCTCGGTCAATAAGGAAAAGAACTACACACAAGAGAACAGGGAACCTAAGAATATAGAAATCAAACATGAAAACTGAGGGCGAGCGTAAGAGATTTTGTCTAGTGATGGTACGTGGCAGTGAAATGTTGGAGAGGCTACTGTGGTCTGGATGTGGTCGTAATTACGAGTTATTATCGTAATTTCGATGTATCTGAGTGTTGCTATTAGCGAGTAAAAAGATCATAAACTGTTTTGCTTGAAAAAACCAGCAGTCTTTCCTAAGTTCTTAAGACTGCAAGAACTTAGTTGAACTTTTGCAACATGGCGGTTAAACTGTAGGTGCATGTGACATGGAGGTTGCTTGCAGAAGATCAACATTACACTGACCGGTAGTTTTAGGTATTATTTAAAACCTCCACAGTTAAGAAAGCAGCTGACTGTGCAGGAAGATGCTTCTTTTTGCCGTCTTCATTTTCACAGGTTTTGTAATGCTGCTGATGTCAATTAATTTGTCAGTTAGTGACTTCACCTAACAGCTGAAACCGTCTTTCTTGTTTATCCATGTCCAAGTTCTCACAGCCGTAAAATGCCAAACTGGCAAAAATTACTAACCTCGTAATAAAATAGAATGAAGATCCGCACCTCAACACGTGCGGGGCATCATGAACTATTTTGTATCTCTCCTCTACCCAGAATTATACATCAAATTATTAATAAAAATTAAGTACTCATTAATAAAGTCTAATTTCTATGTTTTTCTGTCCTAGAAATTTCGTATACAATAAACGTAATCCGTCTTTTATTATTAAATTCTGCCGCCCCTGTGACATCTCAGTACATCAAAACAAATAGTTTCTAATAGTGCGGATCCCGCCATCGGGGGTTCGAGTCCTCCTTCGGGCATCGGTGTGTGTGTGTGTGTGTGTGTGTGTGTGTGTGTTGTCCTTAGCGTAAGTTAGGTTGAGTTATATTAAGTAGTGTGTAAGCCTAGGGACCGATGACCTCAGCAGTGTGGTCCCATAGGAACTTACCACAAGTTCCCAAAAAAGTTTTCTAGTAGTGCAGGCAGTCTTTTTCGCTGACAGGCTTGTGTGTCCGTGTCTCTTATAAGTTTTGGAAATCATTCTGCTATGTACGTGTTAAGATTTGTGTAAAACGGAACTTGAAATGAGCTCTGGTTTTTCTCTGTGAACTCGTGAAATAGACTAATAATCATAATCCTGCAAACACGGCTCATCCCCAAACTCACGAAGGCGTTGTAGAACGGGAAGCCAACCAGCACAGGCGTAGATCCGCCATTGTGCTTTGTTGCGGTTGGGAAGGAATTCAGCTGTGAAGGAGTTAGAATACCGCTCCTCTGCATTGTACCTTCCTTTGTGCACATTCTTGCCTCACGGCTCAACGTTGATGATACAGGCTCGGTCGCCCCGCCACAGTAAACGTGGCGCATAAAGAGGCGGACAGCGGTGCGCCTATCAAGACATGTTCTCCACTCCAGCACATTATTAGCCACTGGCTCTTGATGGTAAAATCTACAGTAGATACATACTATAGACAAAGAATACTGCGCACTGAATTTCATCAAGACTTATCAAAAAACAGTCCTGTCTTATGCTGCGTTCCACATCTTCGAGAGTTGTCGATGTTTTCTCGTAGACCTTTAGTGAATACTTTGATAAAAGCCCACCGCGCTGCTGCTGCGGTCGCAGGTTCGAATCCTGCCTCGGACATGGATGTGTGTGACGTTCTTAGGTCAGTTATGTTTAAGTAGTTCTAAGTCTAGGCGACTGATGACCTTAGATGTTAAGTCCAATAGTGCTTAGAGCCATTTGAACCATAAAAGCCCAGATGTGTTAAATTTGGAAGGCGTGTACGCCATTTTGTGTTTCCTGAATAACCAATGATCTCCAAATGCTCCGTTAAGAAAGACTAATTATATGCAGAATGGACTACACATTCGTCATGTAATGTCCAATGGGATATCTTCCAATAACTAAGGCAGTATATCTGTTAGGGATCGTACATACCTGTGCTCTACTTGTGGTTACACACTGTCCAGCCACATTAATGTGACCACCTCTCAAAAGACTGAATAACCAGTTTCTGCAGCATTTGTAGAGTCATTGAGGGTCTGGACCATAGCGACAGGGACGCGGGACCATGCCGACTTCAGTGCCGTGTCCAGCTACGCTAGGTCTCTCAGATGAGAATCCATAGCGGGAACAGTCCGATCGAGGTGGTCCCACAGATCCTTGATTTGGTTTAAATACGGGGAATTTGGTGGCCAGGGGAATACGGTGAACTTATTCTGGTGCTCTTCGAACTACGCACGTACACTGCGAGCTATGTGACCCATTACCTTTTGCTGCTGGTAGATGCCATGTTGCCGAGGAAAAACAAACTGCATGTAGTGGCGTACATGATCCCCATGTATAGCTGCATCCTTGTGTTGATCCATTGTGCCTTCCAGAACGACAAGACCACGAAAACATTTACCAGGCCATAACACTCCCTCCTTCGGCCTCGGCCCTACCGACGACTGTTGCAGGGTGTTTTTTTGCCTTCAGACGTTTCACGCCATACACGCCAACGGCCATCTGTCTGATGGAACATAAAACATTATCTATCTAGGAAGGCCACCTGTCGCCACTCAGCTCCCAGCCTTAGTCGCCGATCAACAGCAGTCAGCATGGTTGCACGAACGAGGCGCCTTCAGCGGCTTTGCTCTTGGGCAAATTGAGTAACAACTTTCCTAAAAAAACTTGCCGTACCAATAAAACTGACAATGTCTCGAATGAAGATCAGAAGGCGGAACAGATCAAAGAATTACCTTTATTGTAAGTTTCCTATAATCTACAACAGATCTTGAGCTTTCCCCTGCCTCAGGGATTTAAAATATCGGCGACGCATAAGGAGATTTTGAGGGCATAATGACTCCCTGATCTAACATCTTCTCAGTGTGTCTTTTAAGCTCCTTTCCTGTAGGGGGTGATAATCGATATTTTGATTTCCTACTGGGAACTTGATCTGTTAGCTCAAATGCTCCAAAGCCATCTGTGACACCTCATCTACTGGCGACGCCTCCCCAACCACCTCTGGGATATTTCCGTGTGTTAGCTCGAGTTCACGTTCGTACAATGCAAAGCTGACATTTTGAGCAAACCTAAAATCTTACTTATAGCACCTGGGCCAGTAGCAAAAGGAACTGACAAATTACCGATTGCCCTAGCTTTAACCTTCCACGTAAAACTGTCATGTCCTGAGAGAGAGATAGAAAGACATCTTACAAAAGAAAGGGTTCTTACCTGAGTCGACGCAGTCGACGCGAGAAAGTGGCATGGTCTGCTTGAGTACACTGACAGCGACTCGGCTACAAGATGAATGTTTTTCAAAGTACGGAACTCGAGGAGGCAGAAGGGAAATAAAGGTCGGACTGGATCATGATAATGGAATTCTACTCCAGGCACTCCTGTATGGCAAGATCTCCTTAGCTAATTCCATGTCAACGAATACATGCTGATATAAGTCTGCTGACTATTCCACACAATCTATTTCAGTAGCAATGGCAACATGCCAAAGCTAACCAACTGTCCTAAATTCGAGACCGGGTGGCGGGGTAGTGCCTCCTTACTACTAGGGACCTGCTCTACCCTGGGCTGCAGACGGATCTGTATTTATATTGTTCATAAAGGTCGCTTTCTTGACGCATACCGTATTAGGAAGTACATCTCCTCTGACGATTCTCTGTGCTCGCCATGGTTGGAGCCGTAGTGCACGCCTCCCTTTATCTGTGTGTACAAGTCCTGTTTGTCGCTGGGCGCCAGCATTTTGACTAGCTAAGCTGCTTGTTCAAACGACCTCGCAACGTTCCGACTGGCTCTGCCTCCCACTCCCAATTGCATTCTCGGAATAATTTCTGAATTAGTTAGCTCTTACGGGATCGGGATTCATGACACCTCCCATACCCAATGAAAAAATTTGCAGGCTCTGTCCTCAGAGGCTATAAAATTTTAGTTGTCCTGTCATTAGGGCTTTCGGAATATACATCTGTTTATTTCTGTTCCTTTGCATAGTTACGTCCTGCCGTGATTATCAACTCTACAGTTTACATGATTATCAATTTTATGGTAAGCTTACGTAACACTTCATAGGTAATAAGATTAAAGGACAATAAATCCGGCCTTTAGTACAACATTATCATGAGTTTAATGAATACCTTTGACATTTATTCAGTTCATTCTGGTTACAATTCACACTCATACACCCGCACTTATGTATAGTTCTCGTTAGCTCAGTCCACAAAATGATCGATCAGTTACATACAACATTGTCTCGATGTATATCTAAACAGTTATAGGTTTCTTATTTATTAGTGTAGCATATAAATATATAAATATATATATATATATATATATATATATATATATATATATATATATATATATATATTGTTATAGTTTAGCAGAGTAGCCTTTTCTTTTAATCTTTGGCAGTTTATGCTTCAGACTTTCATCTGTGAGTAACTTTAGTCGGTCTAGTATTGGCGTAAGCGGATCCATTTCCATAGTTCTCGGTGGAGTTGGACTGTCGTCTCTCCACAGAACCTTCTCTGGAAGTGGTGAATGGTTGCCTGATCTTATGTCACACTCTAATAATTCATTCTCACCACTATCACACACAGTCAACATGGTTTTACAAAACATCGTTCTTGGGAAACACAACTAACTCTTTATACACACGAAGTGTTGAGCGCTCTTGAATCATTTCAAATTGATTCCGTATTTCTAGATTTACAAAATATACCGCACAAGCAGCTTGTAGTGAAATTGCGTGCTTATGGAGTATCGCCTCAGTTATATGACTGGATTCGTGATTTTCTGTTAGAGATGGCTCAAATGGCTCTGAGCGCTAAGGGACTTAACTGATGAGGTCATCAGTCCCATAGAACTTAGAACTACTTAAACCTAACTAACCTAAGGACAGCACACACATCCATGCCCGAGGCAGGATTCGGACCTGCGACCGTAGTGGTCGCGCGGCTCCAAACTGTAGCGCCTAGAACCGACCGGCGACACCGGCGGGCTCTGCCAGAGAGGTCACAGTTCGTTGTAATTGACGGAAAGTGATTGAATAAAACAGAAGTGATTTCTGGCGTTCCTCAAGGTAGTGTTATAGGCCATCTGCTGTTTCTTATCCATATAAATGATTTAGGAGACAATCTGAACAGCCGTGTTAGGTTTTTTGCAGATGATGTTGACGTTTATCGTCTAGTAAACTCATCAGAAGATCAAAACAAATTCCAAAAGGATTTACAAAATGTATCTGAGTGGTGCGCAAATTGACAATTGATCGTAAATCTACATCTACATCTACATCTACATCCATACTCCGCAAGCCACCTGACGGTGTGTGGCGGAGGGTACCCTGAGTACCTCTATCGGTTCTCCCTTCTATTCCAGTCTCGTATTGTTCGTGGAAAGAAGGATTGTCGGTATGCTTCTGTGTGGGCTCTAATCTCTCTGATTTTATCCTCATGGTCTCTTCGCGAGATATTCGTAGGAGGGAGCAATATACTGCTTGACTCTTCGGTGAAGGTATGTTCTCGAAACTTTAACAAAAGCCCGTATCGAGCTACTGAGCGTCTCTCCTGCAGAGTCTTCCACTGGAGTTTATCTATCATCTCCGTAAAGCTTTCGCGATTATTAAATGATCCTGTAACGAAGCGCGCTGCTCTCCGTTGGATCTTCTCTATCTCTTCTATCAATCGTATCTGGTACGGATCCCACACTGTTAAGCAGTATTCAAGCAGTGGGCGAACAAGCGTACTGTAACCTACTTCCTTTGTTTTCGGATTGCATTTCCTTAGGATTCTTCCAATGAATCTCAGGCTGGCATCTGCTTTATCAACGATCAACTTTATATGATCTTTCCATTTTAAATCACTTCTAATGCGTACTCCCAGATAATTTATGGAATTAACTGCTTCCAGTTGCTGACCTGCTATTTTGTAGCTAAATGTATTCGCAGCACATTACACTTGTCTACATTGAGATTCAATTGCCATTCCCTGCACCATGCGTCAATTCGCTGCAGATCCTCCTGTATTTCAGTACAATTTTCCATTGTTACAACCTTTCGATACACCACAGCATCATCTGCAAAAAGCCTCAGTGAACTTCCGTTGTCATCCACAAGGTCATTTATGTATATTGTGAATAGCAACGGTCCTATGACACTCCCCTGCGGCACACCTGAAATCACTCTTACTTCGGAAGATTTCTCTGCATTGAGAATGGCATGCTGCGTTCTGTTATCTAGGAACTCTTCAATGCAATCACACAATTGGTCTGATAGTCCATATGCTCTTACTTTGTTCATTAAACGACTGTGGGGAACTGTATCGAACGCCTTGCGGACGTAAAGAAACACGGCATCTTCCTGGGAACCCCTGTCTATGGCCCTCTGAGTCTCATGGACGAATAGCGCGAGCTGGGTTTCACACGATCGTCTTTTTCGAAACCCAAGCTGATTCCTACAGAGTAGATTTCTAGTCTCCAGAAAAGTCATTATACTCGAACATAATACGTGTTCCAAAATTCTATAACTGATCGACGTTAGAGATATAGGTCTATAGTTCTGCACATTTGTTCGACGTCCCTTCTTGAAAACGGGGATGACCTGTGCCCTTTTCCAATCCTTTGGAACGCTACGCTCTTGTAGAGACCTACAGTACACCGCTGCAAGGAGGGGGGCAAGTTCCTTCGCGTACTCTGTGTAAAATCGAACTGGTATCTCATCAGGTCCAGCGGCCTTTCGTCTTTTGAGCGATTTTAATTGTTTATCTATCCGTCTGTCGTCTATTTCGATATCTACCATTTTGTCATCTGTACGACAATCTGGAGAAGGAACTACAGTGCAGTCTTCCTCTGTGAAATAGCTTTGGAAAAAGACATTTAGTATTTCGGCCTTTAGTCTCTCATCCTCTGTTTCAGTACCATTTTGGTCACAGAGTGTCTGGACATTTTGTTTTGATCCACCTACCGCTTTGACATAAGACCAGAATTTCTTAGGATTTTCTGCCAAGTCAGTACGTAGAACTTTACTTTCGAATTCATTGAACGCCTCTCGCATAGCCCTCATCACACTACATTTCGCTTCGCGTAATTTTTGTTTGTCTGCAGGACTTTGGCTATGTTTATGTTTGCTGTGAAGTTCCTTTTGCTTCCGCAGCAGTTTTCTAACTCGGTTGTTGTACCACGGTGGCTCTTTTCCATCTCTTACGATCTTGCTTGGCACATACTCATCTAACGCATATTGTACGATGGTTTTGAACTTTGTCCACTGATCTTCAACACTATCTGTACTTGAGACAAAACTTTTGTGTTGAGCCGTCAGGTACTCTGTAATCTGCTTTTTGTCAATTTTGCTAAACAGAAAAATCTTCCTACCTTTTTTAATGTTTCTATTTACGGCTGAAATCATCGATGCAGTAACCGCTTTATGATCGCTGATTCCCTGTTCTGCGTTAACTGTTTCAAATAGTTCGGGTCTGTTTGTCACCAGAAGGTCTAATATGTTATCGCCACGAGTCGGTTCTCTGTTTAACTGCTCAAGGTAGTTTTTAGATAAAGCACTTAACAAAATTTCACTGGATTCTTTGTCCCTGCCACCCGTTATGAACGTTTGAGTCTCCCAGTCTATATCCGGCAAATTAAAATCTCAACCCAGAACTATAACATGGTGGGGAAATCTACTCGAAATATTGTCCAAATTATCCTTCAGGTGCTCAGCCACAACAGCTGCTGAGCCAGGGGGCCTATAGAGACATCCAATTATCATGTCTGGGCCTGCTTTAACCGTGACCTTCACCCAAATTATTTCACATTTCGGATCTCCGTCAATTTCCTTCGATACTATTGCTCTTCTTATCGCTATAAACACGCCTCCCCCTTCACTGTCCAGCCTGTCTCTGCGGTATACATTCCAATCTGAGTTTAGGATTTCATTACTGTTTACGTCTGGTTTCAGCCAACTTTCTGTCCCTAGTACTATATGGGCGTTGTGATCGTTTATTAATGAGAGCAGTTCTGGGACCTTTCTGTGGTGTCACCGCCAGACACCACACTTGCTAGGTGGTAGGTTTAAATCGGCCGCGGTCCATTAGTACATGTCGGACCCGCGTGTCGCCACTGTCAGTGATCGCAGACCGAGCGCCACCACACGGCAGGTCTCGAGAGACTTACTAGCACTCGCCCAGTTGTACAGACGACTTAGCTAGCGATGCACACTGACGAAGCCTCGCTCATTTGCGGAGCAGATAGTTAGAATAGCCTTCAGCTAAGTCAATGGCTACGACCTAGCAAGGCGCCATTAGTATTACATTGCATGAATCTACAGAGTCTCACTTGTATCGTCAAGAGCGATGTACAACAATGATGGATTAAAGTTAAGTATTCCAGCAGCTACGTACTTTTCTTTATAGCATTCATTACGTATCCTGTTTCAGACCTCCCGCCAGCCTGCGTGAGTTAACGCGTGCATTCGGCCTCCTCTACCAAGTAGTGTGCGTAGTGGTTCAAATGGCTCTGAGCACAATGGGACTCAACTGCTGAGGTCATTAGTCCCCTAGAACTTAGAACTAGTTAAACCTAACTAACCTAAGGACATCACAAACATCCACGCCCGAGGCAGGATTCGAACCTGTGACCGTAGCGGTCTTGCGGTTCCAGACTGCAGCGCCTTTAACCGCACGGCCACTTCGGCCGGCCTGTGCGTAGTGTTGGCTAACTGCTAACACTACACTTTCTATAGATGCTCCTGCAGTTTACTATTAGCACATTAATATTGTTATTCCCTGTTGCATTTTGCCTACTCCTACCTTGCTGCATCTCAGGAGGCGTCTTGTCGGGCCTAGGGAGGGAATTCTCTAACCTAAAAACCCCACATGTGCACTCCACACGTACTCCGCTACCCTTGTAGCCGCTTCCGGCGTGTAGTGCACGCCTGACCTATTCAGGGGGACCCTATATTTCTCAACCCGATAGCGGAGGTCGAGAAATTTGCACACCAGATCACAGCAGAATCGTCTGAGCCTCTGGTTTAAGCCTTCCACTCGGCTCCAAACCAGAGGACTGCGATCGGTTCTGGGAACGATACTACAAATAGTTCTGATTCCACCCCGCGAGCGAGGCTTTCCGCCTTCACCAATTCCGCCAACCGCCTGTACGAACTGAGGATGACCTCTGAACCCAGACGGCAGGAGTCATTGGTGCCAACATGAGCAACAATTTGCAGTCGGGTGCACCCAGTGCTCTCTATCGCCGCCGGCAGGGCCTCCTCCACATCTCGGATGAGACCCCCCGGCAATTAGACAGAGTGAACACTGGCCTTCTTCTCCGACCTTTCCGCTATTTCCCTAAGGGGCTCCATCACCCGCCTAACGTTGGTGCTCCCAATAACTAATAAACCCCTCCCCCGTGTGCCTGCTCGGACCTTGCTGAAGGAGCGGCCACAGGTCCATTCACAGGCAGAGCGGGCGATGCCACACGGCCAGCCTCCACATTGACCCTCCGCCTCGTCCGCCGTGAACGCCGCTGAACCCGCCATTCCCCTCGGGGAGAGGGTGGCCCAACCGCGCTCGACACCCGCGAAGATGTCTCGACAGCAGGGACAGTGGGTGAAGCATGTAACACCTGGGGTGTACCATGCGACGCACCAGACTCCCCACTGCCGCTACACTCCGAGGCAGCAGCCTGAAGACGGCTGACTGCGGCCATCAACACGTTCAGCTGTTCGCGAACAGTGGCCAGCTCCTCCTGCGTCCGTACACAGCAGTCACACATCCTATCCATCCTAAGAAATCAATTTACTGAAGAGAGTTAATCAACTTTTAACTAGACTGCTAATTCACTAAAGGCGGCTGTTTATTGACTAAACTGTGGTTGCTAGCCACTTCTTGTAGAAAACAATGAAAATAGCACTATCTGTCTCTGGACTGAGAAGTGTTAGATCATCCACATGGGGGGTGAAAGGAATCCGGTAACTTCGGTTATACAATAAATCAGTCAAATCTAAAGACCGTAAACTGAAATAAATACCTAGGAATAACAACAACGAACAACTTGAATTGGAAAGAACACATAGAAAATGTTGTGGGGAAGGCAAACCAAAGACTGCGTTTTATTGGCAGAACATTTTGAAAATGTAACAGATCTATTAAAGAGACTGCCTAAACTACGCTTGTCCGTCCTCTTTTGGAGTACTGCTACGCTGTCTGGCATCCTTACCAGTTGGGATTAACAGAGTATATCGAGAAAGTCCAGAGAAATAGTGGAGAGAGTGTCACGGACATGATGCAGGATTTGGGATGGGCGTCATTAAAACAAAGGCGTTTTTCGTTGCGGAGGAATCTTCTCACGAAATGTAAATCACCAACGTTCTCCTCCCTACATAGGGAGAAACGATCATCATAATAAAATAAGGGGAATCAGAGCTCACACAAAAATATATAGGTGTTCGTTTTTTCCGCGCGCCGTTCGAGATTGGAATAATAGTGAATCATTATGAAGGTGGTTCGATGAACCCTCTGCCAGGCACGTAAGTGTGACTTTCAGAGTATCCCTGTAGACGTAGTATAGATGCATTTCGGGTCGGTGAGAGGGGTACATTTAACCATTTGTCCTGAGGAACTTCTGTTTGCAACGTTATTTGTTACACAGACTTAAGCACAACAGTTTTGACTCATAATTTTGCACACACTTTTACTACAATGCCTACAACACTTACAATACATACATAAGCAACACACTATTATTATTAAATATACAATAACAGATCCAGAGTATCCCCACACAGAATACTGTTTCATGGACCATCCTTTGAATGTCATTCTATGTTTAAACTCAATTTCATTTTATGATTCATCTATCTTATCCCCTGTTGCCTTCAAATCATCCAACTGCCAGACCACGTGCTTTAAAGATAATAACACTGGTACATTTGATATTTTCTGTTTCTCTTCCTCAGTTACTCAACAATGTATTGTAGTGTTTAATGCTGGTTAACTATCCTTGTTACTTACAGTCGTAAAAATCACGTGTTTGGACTGCAGCATTATCTGTGCTCCATATCCTTTACATTTTCCTAAAAACTTAACTTACCCATACCTCTCATGAATAAGTCAGTAGGCGGTAATTCATTACATAGGTCGGGTATTCGTTTTATCCTTAGGGACTATGAATAGCCATTCACTGTTTTGTATCTGCGTCCAGATACATTTGTTCAATACAATATACTTTAGAGTGCAGTCTCTAGATATTTCTTTCACTGGCTGTAGCATGTGTGCTTCACATCTTTCATGGTCGTAAGTTGACGTGAGTACAAAATTTGTGTTTACATTTTTGACGCTTAACTGTGACACTCTTATAGATTAAATGGTCACTGGACAGTTATGCATTCTGTCTCTTGACTTCTTCAGTCATTAGGAATTCCTTTTCTGAAGCAACACAGGCATCAACAAATTGTATTTTTTTTCTAGTTTGTTGAAAATCACAGTTAGCTGCACTAACTGTTCAGCTATCGTTATCAAAATCAAGGCTTTATGTATCATTTTACTCCCACTATTCTCGAAGTCCTCTACATGCATGAATAGTTTCCGAATTCCGTTTGCTATTATCTGCTCAGTCTTCGTGACAGCATTGACGATCTGACTGAAAGTCATTAGGAATGATCTTACTATCATCACTTTCTGCTTTTATAACCTTAAGAGTATCCCTTGCTGTTTTTCCAGAGCCGGCCGGAGTGGCCGTGCGGTTCTAGGCGCTGCAGTCTGGAACCGAGCGACCGCTACGGTCGCAGGTTCGAATCCTGCCTCGGGCATGGATGTGTGTGGTGTCCTTAGGTTAGTTAGATTTAATTAGTTCTAAGTTCGAGGCGACTGATGACCTAAGAAGTTAAGTCGCATAATGCTCAGAGCCATTTGAACCATTTGTTTTTCCAGAACATGTATTTTTACCTCGAAAAACGACCTGTCCTCTTCGTGCAGAGTACTAAACAGGATTTCGCTCGTCTCACCAATGAAATTCAAAATTCCTCTTCTTGGTTGGGAATTTTCATGTCTAGCCAACTGACATATCAACTCTTTAGCTCAGTTTATTTTTTCTACCTGCCATGTTACAGCTTTTGTGCATGTTCATAATGTGTACTCAACTACACAGTATTCAGTCTAGTTATACAATGTAATACCGCATGGGTTGCTGCTTCTTGTGTTTTCTCAAACTTATCACTTAATTATTTCTAATTAAAATAATCTACAATATGCCCTTGTGTACTGTATATACTAACCACTCCTTGGTTATCATAGAAAATTCCTGGAGTTGATTGGAATCGTTGCAACTGTATGTCTCGTGGCGTCTCCACTTGGTCTGCTAGGCTGGCCGTCACACCTCCGAAAATTAAGGATCCCGATGGGTCCCATACTCCAGCCATCTGGAATCTTAACAATTCCTTCAGTCTATTCGCATCGACCTTTATACATTTCTGACCTTTCATTCAAATGACTACATTGGGTCCTTTTACAATGACTACTGTCTAGGGCCCCTCCACTGACTATCCAAATTTCTTGGTTGGCCTCTTCTCATGCTCTCATCGAATAAGAGTACTGCATCATTTTTTTAATCTTTTTTGATTTTTAGTTCGGTCACATTTTACTTTGTTTCTTTACTTACTTTTCTAGGTGGTTGCTTGTACTTCCTGGTGAAGCAACTGCGTTCTCTGGTGTATTTCAGTGACACAGTCATAGTAATTGTACAAAACAGTAGAAGGCTTTCGTTGCAGTAAGCCCGGTAGATTGCATTTCCTACTGAAAAATAGTTCAAACGGCGCACACCTGTTGTGCTGTGGGGAGTAGTATTATATACAAAAGTGGCATACGGCATCCGACAGTCCCAGTCTGGCTTGGTCTCTGTTAATGCAGTGTTGGAACATTTCAGTTAACATTCGATGTGTTCACTCTATTGCACTGTTTGTTTTGGAATAGTAACTGGCAGTTTTTATTTTAACGATTATCAGTAACTTATACGTAAGCTTCATGGTGTCACTAGCAAATCTGCTGCCCATGCTATTCAGCAACGACGCTGGTATCCTGAATTTCAAGACAGTGCTCTCAACTAGCTTTCACGAGATGGTGGTACACATTTCCTGTCTATTTATGGGCATTACCACAGCAAATTTTGTTGATGAATCCTGGAAGGTCAAGATATATCGGTTACCTGTATTTGATTGGGGAACGGGGCCAACCATATCCACATCATATCTCTCAAACATGAACTGTCGAGTAGAAGTTAATTCTAGCAGTTGCTCGGTGTTAGCTTTCATAATTTTGTTTTTCTGACAACAGTTGCACTCCCAAATGAGTTACTCAGTGTCTGTCTTCATCACAGGCCAGTTAGAGTACTGCTTTACATGCCAGTATGTTCTACCTTAATGTCCTGTAATTGGAATAATGTGCATTTGTATATGAATGGGTAATTTTTGGTTCAAATGATTCAAATGGCTCTGAGCACTATGGGAGTCAACTGCTGAGGTCATTAGTCCCCTAGAACTTAGAACTAGTTAAACCTAACTAACCTAAGGACATCACAAACATCCATGCCCGAGGCAGGATTCGAACCTGCGACCGTAGCGGCCTTGCGGTTCCAGACTGCAGCGCCTTTAACCGCACGGCCACTTCGGCCGGCTGGGTAATTTTTCTTCGACATTCAATATAGGCTACCATTCCACAGTTTCCAGTTTCTCCTGTGGAACTTATGACTGCACTTCTCATGTCTGATGATACTTGTCATCTAATATCGCTGTTATTTCAGTTACAGCCAGCTCCACCCATGTGCAATGGCTGCAGTCTCAGCTGTGCTGCCCGTGTCAACAGCGCGATCTTTGGTACATTCCACTCTTTCTCTTGCACTTGGTGTAGATTCATGAGTTATTTCACATACATTTATAATGCACCATAAGGCATCTGCCACCTGATTGTGTTTTGCCTTCTTTACATACGATCTGCTCATCAGACTCCTTCAATTGTTACGTAAACTTCATTAAACAGTAGAGTAGATAGGAAATACTGCCCAGCCATAAGTCGCTTGTGATCGGTCGATATTTTAAAGCGTCTGCTGAGCAGGTAGGGTCTAAAATATTTTACTGCCCACACAATAGCGAGTACCTTCCGCTACACTGTACTATAGTTTTGTTCTGCCCTGTTGAGAGTTTGTGAGATGAATGTTACTGGCAGATCCTTGCTCATTTCGCCCTCACTTAGTACTGCACCAGTTGCATACTGACTCGCATCAGTTTCATCATGAAGCTTTGTTCAAAGCCAGGAAATTGAGGTACTGGTGCACTTATATGTTTTTATTTTAACTCTTCTTGTGTGTCTTCCCAGTTATACAGGGCTCCTTTCTTGAACAACTCATACAATGGCTTAGTAACTTTGCTAAAGCTACTTAGGACGTTTCTGTAATATCTTATGAGACATGGGTACGCCTTTCATTGTCTCATATTTTTATGTTGTGGATGTCGTCTGACTGATTCGACTTTAGTAGGGTCTGGGTGATGTTCCTTGGCTGTGAACATATCTTCCAAAAAGATCACCTCTTTCCTAAAAAATTCATACTTATCTAATTGAAATTTCAGATTTTCCGATCTTAAGTATTTGAATTTCTCTTCAAGGCAGGCATTATGTTCCTTGTGTGATGATCCTACAACAACCACATCATCTGGATATATAAAAAACTGATTACCCTGTAATCCTGCTAGCACCATATTCGTTAAGCTTTGAAACGTTGGGGGAGTGACCTTTAGCCCCATTGACATTTTGTTGTATTCGAAATGCCCATTGAGCATGTTTCCTCTTGATCCTTTTTCCCTATCGGCACTTGCAAACATCCTTTGGCTACGTCTAGCGTTTAAAAGTACGTGACTTTGCGTAGGCTATCTAGGATTTCATGTATTCATGGAAGAGGGTTATACCATGTTGAGAGATATCTCACTTAATTTTCTGTAACTGGCTATCACTCTCCACTTTCGCTCTTGACTAGAATTTAGTTCCTTGTGTATTATTATTAATAAAAAATTCCATAGGGACATGCTAGGTGGTATTATCTGTCAGCTAACATATTGACAATTTCCTTTTGTAGTGCTTACTTCTGGGCGAAGAATCCAGTGAGGTCTTTGATTCCACCTTGGCTATTAGAGATATTTTATGCTTCACCAAGTGAGATATGTTAGTACATCTCCAGGTACGTGGAATACGTTGTTGTAGGCGACGCACAACTCTTCAATAGATTGCCTCTCTTCTTGGTTTAAATGATCTACCGACATGTTTTCCCTTAAGAGACTCCGTCTCAATTTAACTGTGACGTTTGGGTCAGGTTTCACGTGCCAGATTTTACAGCTGCTTCGGGAAGGTACTGGCTCTACGGGTACCTCAGGGGTTGACATTCACACTCCTTCTTCGTGAGTGATCAGCACGCTAGTAATGCAGCTTCCATTTTTCACGGTCACTAAAGCATCAGGGATGTAGATACCAAGTCGGATTTCTTGCTTCAGTGTTATAGCTTCCGTTCCTTGGATGCAAGCTAGCGTAACTTTAAAAAACATTCTTTGCAGAATCCTGCAAGAATTTCATTTTTGCTGTTGTCACTGATAACTATCACTTCCTGCAAGTTTCCTATTTGTTGCCTTGTGTCCTCTGTCACTTCTCTGCGCAGGTGCAGTTCTCTCTCACAACCATTTCCTCTGTTGTCTGCTGGCGGCTGCTGTCGGTTTAAGTGTCTGTTGTGACAGCATTCGTGGTGGCTGTCTTAGTAATGGTCCATTATCCGTGCCATTACATGAGTCAACTTTCGTTAGTAAACTTAGACTCCTTGTGTGTGTGGTAGTCCACAGCTGGGTCACTGACATCGTACTCTCCTGGCTTGTGCACTTAGTGTTTCCCAATTCCCATTTCTTGCCACAAATACATAGTTTGCTCCTCTTACATGGCCGTCCGTACCTGCAGTTATTAGTAACTTTGCTACAGTTGTATCCTCCTTGGCTTCTCATAGCTCTATCCACTTATCCTGTACCATAAGTCTTCAAAGTGCGTAGTCAGTTAGTGTGTGGTGCTGGTCCAGGTAGTCGTGTACTAATAAACCCTTGAAGAGCGGTGGTATGGAATTTGAGGATACACGGTGGGAAAACCTTTCACCAGGTTGGACTTGGCCCTTGTGTGGTAAAACACTGACCACATATTGAACAGTTTATTAAACAATCTATCAAACAACAACAAAGACAGTTTCAACTTTCGTATTGTAAAATGTTTTTAAAAAAGCTCACACATGACACACTACAAGATAGAAATAGATAAACCACAGCCAAAAATATAATAGTTTGTTTTGGGCAAGCCGTCCCTATATACAATATTATTCCCACGTAGCACCCACTGACAAGCACTATCAATCTTACCACAACTTTTGTAAATATCCTTTATTTATCAATAAATAATGGTGTTCACACGAGCAGTTAAATTAAATAAAAATATAAAAAATTATTAATCTTTAATAGCAAGAAATAGGCGGAGCTGTTTATATTCAGAATTACACTAGAAATTAGTAGTTTAAAATATTTCAAATAAAGGAAAATATTGTTGCACTTAATTAAACAGCAAATATATTAAAAGAAAAATTCACATTTCAACTGTCAGTTCTACTTAGCTAGTACTGGAAAAAATATAGTTTACATAAATGTCAGCTGTCAACACACAGACAAGGGCATTAAGCTTAATTAAATATTGAAGACACTTGTTTGATGTTTGTTAACAGCACTTGACTAGAGAACCAGCAAGATTTAACGTTAAGCCTTCGAGACAGAACAGAGACGGCTGTCTGCACTCAGACCCAATTCAAATTAAAGAGAAGTGCATAAAATTTTAAACTTTAAATGTTAGATAAACAATAAGCAGGCAAGCAAGGAAAAATAGTTAATTTGAATTAATCACAACACGGTATAACTGATTGCTATTCGCATTCCAGTCAACCAGAATCTTACGACTTACATTGGTGAGTACCGGGGTAAGTGATTTAAACGGGAAAATACTATTACTAGAGTACCAGTTTACATGTTATACCTGGGCGCTTGTTTTCTTCCATATGACCTGACAGTATTCACTGCCATGTTGTAAAAAATGGTGACGCCTTAGGTATACCCAGACACACCAGATTTAAATGACAGATGACAAAGGTTCTACAACAGGAAAAAAAACATATGGTATCAACACATGCACTATTATTTAAAAAATCGCCTTGCAACACACCCTGGCACAGTGATCTCTTAATCACGTCAAATCAATAAGTTTCACAAAGCTTCAAATAGGACTGCCAGACATGCCTCTACAGTTTTTTAATTCACAAGCGTATGTAAGTAAACATAGCTGTACTACTAGTGCCGAACAACAGCTAGCAGGAGTAAACTTAAGCGCTCCTCATATTAACATTAAACTGGATGTAGCGAGCTCACCAACAATCTGTTGGCAGGGAAGTCCGACTAAATGTAGCATACGATGTGGCTATACAGTTCCAATGCAGCAGATTGGCAAAATACTCATTCAAACACTGCAGGACCCATACTTGTCACACCCCTGAGCTTTTCACAGCACAAGACTAAAATACCGGCGCACAACCATCACACGCTATTGACCCTTCCCTACTGTAGGTCAGACATGGCTGTCTCATCCCCATCCCACGCACCAATATTTGAAATCTACTCAAGTCAGAGATCGCGTGTACCCAGGTCACCATGCAGAACCTCTCTGAGGCAGAGAGCAGAATCAATATGGACGTATCAGGTAGGTCTATGCTTATTCCTACGACCAGGAAATCTTGTGCACGTTCTGTTCCTTTTTCGGATATAGAATTATCTTAACTCTCCCTTTGGTTTGAGTTTCTTCGTTGACAATACTACGAATGGAAATGGCTCTCCAAGGTTCCCAGTGTTTTCCCCTTTTTAATATGTTGTCTTCATTAAGCTAACATGGGTACCACTTTCCATCGCTGGGTTTATCTACGGTTTACAGACGTCTGTATATCATAATTTGATGTAATCATTGTTACTTGTACAGTCCCCGGTACATTCGAGTGTAATTCCAGATACAGCGTTAAGGTGACCGTCATATTACGTCCGGTGCCTGTTTCCCTGCAAGCTCTTTGCACAGTTGTTGGCCATCTTTTCCCTTGCAGTCTCAGGCCTATTTCCCAGTGCACTGACATGTTAAACTAGTTCCCGACTTTGCTTGTGTACAAGGGGGAATCCCCCTGTGCTCAGATTACTGTATTCATCCTGTCATCATATAGTGACTGGATGAATACAGGTCTACTGAGTTTCCCTATCAAAACATTGCTCCGGAACATTCATCAAAGGTTTCATTATTTCTCTAACATGAAATTTCGTTGTGTCTGCTTGTGCAGCTCACTGAACCACAGTCTCAGCACATCCTTGTCTACTACTGAACAATTTACAGGAGTAAAAATATAATGTTTGTTATTTTCTTAACTGTCTAATAAGATCGCACGCACTGCAGACCAGGGGTCCATGTGATTATGTCCTTATAAGTTACTATGGGCTGACCAAACGATTTGTCCTGTGATATGCTTTAAGAACACCTTCTTAGTTTTAGGGTCTACCAACTCATAAGCGCTATCACAGATGTCTAAAAACTCCAATAATTGTTCTCTGCTGCCATAGAATTTCCTAGGCACTAATGTAATGGCTTCAATGTAACTCAGAATTGTGGATCTACATCGTCAAGAGCGGTAATATTGGAATCTATGGTGGCTTCCGTGTTTACTAACATTCCATCGCTATTGGTTATGTGACAATTGCTGCATCTTCTTTCCTGCTTGCTGGTCCCTGGAATGGTGAGCCTCTAGTTCACGACAGTATCACCCTGCAAGTTGATGCTGTGCTTAGTCTTGCGTGCCTCTGTCTCGCAATGGCACTTCTACGGTAATAGCTGCGGTCCATCGTCTGGCAGGCCTCTAGATCCCGATCGTAGCTGGGTTACAAACTATTTTATTTCAAAGCTGTTCACCTAACTTCGTTTTAGGGTGACTTCTACGAAACTACTACTCTTACCTATACCTATCGCTGTACTCTGTGGCATGTTGACATCGTTTCAGTTTAACTGGTAACCCAACTCGATCAATGGCCAACTATTAAACCCCACACCTGGCACCTAAATTTTCGTCCCTGTCGTGTCGTAAGAGGGAGATAGGACAACTTACAGGGGGCAGCGATTCTTACCTCAGTCGACATAGTCCATTCAGAGAAAGTAGCTTGGATTGCTTGTAGTACTCCGACAGTGTCTCGGCTAGAAGCTGCATGTTTTTCAAAGTACAGAACTCATTGTAAATCTCAAGCAAGCAGAAGGGAAATAAAAGTCAGACTGGATCCGTGATATAGAATTATACTCCAGGTACTGCTGTATGGTTAAGACGTTCTTAGCTAATTACATAACTTGCCCTGAATTCTTTCCGATGTAAGTCTGCTAAGTATTCCTCAGAATCTCTTTCATTAGCAACAGCAGCATGCCAAAATTAACAAATTGTCCTAAGCCTGAGACTGAGTGACGAGTGACACAGTATTAATGCTCCACTACTATGGACCTGCTCGCCCCCAGGTTGTAGATGGACCCGTAATTATATTGTTCGCATAGGTCACTTTCTTGGACCATACCATATTAGGGAGGTTCTAGAACATCTCTGCTGATATTTCTCTGTACTTGATATGACTGGAGTCACGTACGCAGAGCGTGCCTCCCTACATCTGTGTATACAAGCCTTGTCGCTGGGCGCCAGTATGTCAGCTGGCTGGACTACTTGTTCAAACATTGTCGCAATGCTCCGGCTGGCTCTGGCTGCCAGCTTCTAGTTGCATTCACGGAACAATTTTTAAGTTCGATGCTTTTTACCTCTTATGGGATCAGGGCTCGCCACATAGCGTTGTATCCCCAAACAGACTATCAACACACCTCTAACCTCCATCTGGATGTTGTTAACTGATACTATTTAAATTGATTCTCGTTCAGTTTTCTTTCCATTTGCAACTATTATTTTTACTAACCCACTACAGGTCCAATGTCGTTACAATGCTGCCAGAATCCACCAACCCACAAACTGGCTCATTAACGTTACAGCATATACATGGAAGCTAATCGTCTTGTGACTGAAGCTCTTTCATTATCCATGTTTGCTACTTAATATGTAATACAGAAATGTGGTTGTGCCTTGAGCAAACAACATTATTCTCTTTTAGTAGATGAACATATTTCAGAGAAGTTTCTCGATCTTCAGTGGGTTAATTTATTCTCTGTAAAATAACAAAGAACTTATGTACTATAATACATAACAGTTTTTGAGTTTATAGTAGATATATTAGTAAAAGTACTGACAGAAATATTAGAAGGAAAAATAAATATATACCTTGGTATTTCATATTGGTGTTCACTTGGCTGACATTTGCTACACATTTGTAATTATTGCTTTCAAGTATGTCATTCAGAGTTAATAAGGGTTCATCAACATTTTGTTACGTATTTTGCCAAAGTTTAGACGTAATAAGATTATCGATTTCTTTACGTTTTTTAATTTTTTATTACAGTACTACTCTCATTACTTTGTATTGGAAACAATGATTCGCAATTTTACTCTTTGATCAGCTTTTTTATGTTAACTGCGAATCTTTGTTTATAACACAACATAATATACTGACAGTAGTGCAATAATTAAAAAATGATAGTTTAATATTAGACCTAAAATTTGCAAATCCCATAACAAAACATAAATAACCACTTATTAATTACAGATGACATACTGGAAGTCAATAAACGTACCTGTGTTACAAATATCAGACATCCACTTGAACACCAATATGTAATACTAAGGTATATACATATTTTCCCTGTCAATATTTCTGCAGGTACTTTTATTAACGTAAGTACTGTAGCCTCAAAAACTGTTATGCATTATATTGCATTAATTCTTTATGTGTTATTTAGCAGAGCGTAAATGAAATCACTGACGGTGGAGACATATCTCCAAAACACGTTTGGGTACTAAAACAAGAAAAACTATGTTTACTTTAGGTTGGACGACTTTTCCCTATTACATATACGGGAGACTGTCCCTACTTCATGGCTGTAACCAACCCAATTCACACTTCTACAAAAGTCGTCTCGGGGGACGAGTTTTTCAACTTTCATAATTGTGGTCCCGTCCCTCGACCTACAGGACGGCTCCGGGCTGGGTGGACAGGACTGCCACAAGCAAAACACATTATGTCATCTTGGGCTGTATACGTGCTCTTCTCACATGGTTTCGTTTCCGTTATTTCTTACTCTTTCATTCGCTTGTTGACATAAGCAATCCCCTACACGTGACTAACCATATCAGTCGAGGGAACAAAATCGTAGGGGTTTTCACAAAACATAACAACAGTGAAACTACGACAGTCTTCCTCTCCAGCTGGAAACCCTTGTGACTGGCCTACTTAATAACTTCAAAAACCAGTAACCCCGCAGATAAACCTAATACGGAAACCTGCTGAAGCACAAACAATTATTCAAACATTAAATTTGCTACATCACGAAGATGACGTGCTACAGACGCGAAATTTAACCGACAGGAAGAAGATGCTGTGATATGCAAATGATTAGCTTTTCAGACCATTCACACAAGGTTGGCGCCGATGGCGACACCTACAACGTGCTGACATGAGGAAAGTTTCCAACCGATTTCTCATACACAAACAGCAGTTGACCGGCGTTGCCTGGTGAAACGTTGTTGTGATGCCTCGTGTAAGGAGGAGAAACGCGTACCACCACGTTTCCGACTTGGATAAAGGTCGGATTGTAGCTTATCGCCATTGCGGTTTATCGTATCGCGACATTGCTGCTCGCGTTGGTCGAGATCCAATGATTTTAGCAGAATATGGAATCGGTGGGTTCAGGATGTTAATACGGAACGCGTGCTGGATCCCAACGGCCTCGTATCACTAGCAGTCGAGATGACAGGCATCTTATCCGCATGGCTGTAACGGATCGTGCAGCCACGTCTCCATCCCTGAGTCAACATATGGGGACGTTTGCAAGACAACAACCATCTGCACGAACGGTTCGACGACGTTTGCAACAGCATGGACTATCAGTTCGGAGACCATGGCTGCTGTTACCCTTGACGCTGCATCACAGACAGGAGCGCCTGCGATGGTGTACTCAACGACGAACCTGGGTGCACAAATGGCGAAACGTCATTTTTTCGGATGAATCCAGGTTCTGTTTACAGCATCATGATGGTCACATCCGTATTTGGCGACATCGCGGTGAACGCACATTGGAAGCGTGTATTCGTCATCGCCATACTGGGGTATCACCCGGCGCGATGTTATGGGGTGCCATTGGTTACACGTCTCGGTCACCTCTTGTTCGCATTGACAGCATTTTCAACAGTGGACGTTACATTTCAGACGTGTTACGACCCGTGGCTCTACCCTTCATTCGATCCCTGCGAAACCCTACTTTTCAGCAGGATAATGCACGACCACATGTTGCAGGTCCCGTACGGGCCTTACTGGATACAGAAAATGTTCGACTGATGCCCAGGCCAGCAAATTCTCCAGATCTCTCACCAATTGAAAACGTCTGGTCAATGGTGGCCGACCAACTGGCTCGTCGCAATACGCCAGTCACTACTCGTGATGAACTGTGGTATCGTGTTGAAGTTGCATGGGCAGCTGTACCTGTACACGCCATCGAAGCTCTGTTTGACTCAATGCCCAGGCGTATCACGGCCCTAATTACGGCCAGAGGTGGTTGTTCTGGGTACTGATTTCTCAGGATCTATGCACCCAAATTGCGTAGAAAGGTAATCACATGTCAGTTCTAGTATAATATATTTGTCCAATGAATACCCGTTTATCATCTGCATTTCTTCTTGGTGTAGCAATTTCAATAGCCCGTAGTGTACTATCTACTATCACGCAATTAAAGAAAATACTTGGAACCAAAAGCAAGCCCCTTCATGGGATATGCTTATACGGGAATCCAACCCGCTCCTCATGAATATTACGAACACCGACGGACTTGTAGACGGTAGAATGACAACGACGTTTCATCGGTACACCAGACTTAGTAGATGCCAGGCTAATTGGCACGATATTTAAAACCACTTAAATATTTAATAAATATTTAAAGAACAATTAGCGCAACAATAACCATAGCTTAACAAAGCTCAATTAAGTTCCTCTCAAGGAAAAGTACGAAGGCACAGCATCAAATTCTTAATTCCTCCTCTTATTCCCTTAACAACAGCTGAAACCAGCAGAAAAGCACATCATCACTGAACGCGGAAACATCGACAGCTGTAAGGTTATTGATTCAATCACCGTTCCCTAACCACGCAGTCTTTCAAAGGACATCGATGAAAATAAAAACTTCAGAAAACAAAACCACTCGTACTAACTCTCAAGGACACCGACGTTTGGATAGCCCAGTGCAAAGCAACGTCGGAGATTCTGTCCGACCAACTGCCTTTTCCTCGGGCCGCCGCTGGGTAACGCTAGAAGCCATTGCTCGCTTACCCAGAACGCAACAGTTGGAGGCGGTGGGTCTTTCAAATTAAGACTGTAGCCCACCACGACCAAAATTGAGAAAAAAGCTCGCCGGAACTCCCATACGGCACAAGATTCATCCCCTTAAGCGAGCTACAGAGACGGCGAGCGGAGCCAAACGAATGCCAGAAGGCACATTCGGCTATTGCTTACTAGCGTAATAAGGCTGTGCATTATAAAAGCGAAGCTCCATCTATCGTCTCCACATGATCACTGAGGGCGCCATACGATGTTAGCGTATGTAAATACATCGAGAAAAGTGGTTTAAGTAAAATGAAAAATTAGACAGTATAAATAAATAAGTCAAATTAAGTCGGTATTAGTCGTCACACAAATTAAACCCATTTGTAATAAAACGACAAAATGATAAAAACGACAACCAATAGTAATCAGTTACAGTAATCGAACTGCCATCAAGTTTTCTACCGGCTATTTCCATGGCAGCAGACACTAAGTCGGCACGCTTCGTTGCTTTCGTCTCCATGGTGGCCGACAGCATTCCTTGTTGGTAAATCTTTGGATGGACGTCTGCCCTGCCAGTGACACGATTCATCGATGGACTCGAGGCCACTCGCCTCCAAGGCGACTAATGGCTCATTTGGGTACATCTCTGCGTTGAATAGTATCCAAAAATCTTTTACAAAGACTGTACGATGTATAAATTTGATTTATTGTCCACTGGTAGTGGTTCGAGTAACTGCAACTGATTTTTATTGGTTTCCGCCTTATCCTTTTTTCATTGTACTAAAAATGTGTTTAATGTGTTTGACGAGTAGTACTAAGAAGTTTATCTGTCTGATTTATATTTCTTAATTTTTTATTTTTTGAGTTACTTTTCTTCGTGTTAATAATTTACGTTAATAATGTATAATTCTCATTGGCATCCTACGCGATCATGACGATGGCTGGACCATAGTGTCTTACGTTATTCAGCAGGCGACAAATGTGTCTTTTGGAATATGTTTGGCTCGTCTCGCCGTCTCCGCAGATCGCTAAAGGGTATCAATTTTTGGACTTCATACTAACTTTTATTATCTATTCTGCTTATTTTTTATGTGTTTAAGTTCCTGATCTCCTTTTAAGGGCGGTTATATTTCATTTTCAGAGACACCTAATGGTCTGCTGATAATCTCCAAAGACTGAAACCGGTTACAACGAATAAAATGTTTTGCGATCACGACACATTGCTTTATTAACATTTGCAGTAACATGGACAGTATTTCATACTGAAGTCAGTGAGGCCTCGTAACCTCACGTTCGCAATTATATCACAAACAGTTCGTTTGTGAACTCATGTTTAGTGAATGTTTTTGCTTTTTTTATCACGTACTTTCACCTGTGTCAGTTTTCGCAGTTAATTATGATACATCCTGTACATGTTTCTCTCTTTCGGCCCACTCACGTTGCCAGTCTTCAATTTCTACAGTTTAAGCTGTCTTTGTATGCGATTCCGGAACCTGTGAGGCGTAGTGTCGGCGTAACAGGTATGACGCACTTACACTGCCAGACAAAGAGGGGAAACATATAGAAGGGGAGGAGGATATAAAAACTTCACGGGTTGAAAGGTTATGTGATGTTATTTCGGTGATTACAAAAGCGAGTCAAATTTACAAGGAAGTTGGTAGTATGAACAGACATATCAGTATGACGTTGCACCCTCTCTGTTCTGGATGCATGCACTGATTAGGTTCGGAAGGGTGTCATAAGCCGTTGTACCCTCACCTGAGAAAAGCTGTCTAAAAACTGTGATAATTTGTGCTTAATATGCTGTATACTGGCGCTGGGGCGGAGTTGGATTCCAAACTGGACCCATATTCTCTCAGCGACAGATCTGAGAATCTCGCAAGCCATGGAAAATCCACACAATCTCGCAGACAGTTCGTAGAGACGCCTACCATTCGAAAAATGGTTCCTCTTCCCAGTTCGTCATCATACTAACCGAAGATTGTCATCTGTGATAGTGCAGAACCGCGACTGACCGCTGAACAGAATACAACTTCATTCATCAACAATCCATGCTTCCCAGTCATGCCACCCCTCCAGACGCAGCCGTTTCTCGTACTGTATATTAACGGCGGCTATGCCCAGGATAGTAATCCACTACTTTGGATCCTTCTAGTCTTCAACCAATGTTGCTGGAAGACAGAAAATGTGGCAGGGGTCCATTACTTGTTGTCATATGCCAGACATAGATATGAAGGGGTTGCGATGTGTTTGGTGCACCGTTCGTCAAAAAATGTTCAAATGTGTGTGAAATCTTATGGGAATTATCTGCTAAGGGCATCAGTCCCTAAGCTTACACACTACTTAACCTAAATTATCCTAAGGACAAACACACACACCCATGCCTGAGGGAGGATTCGAACCTCCGCCGGGACCAGCCGCAGAGTCCATGACTGCAGCAGCTTAGACTGCTCAGCTAATCCCACACGGCGCACTGTTCGTCGATCATCCCTTGTGGTGGTTAGGTGTGGTCGATGGCAAACTTAAAAATGAGAATGTGGCCTTCACATTTGCATGCAGTTCAACTCTGAGCTGCTGTCATATCTGAATGGCTCACAAATCTGGGTAGAATACAATTCGACCAGCAGGCCAAAATGTAAGCCACATCCCTTTCAAACTATGTGAAGTGCTGTTAATGCTGTCTCACACAAGTGTGTGGCATCTATATGTTCTTGCAGTGATCACTCAACATCGGATGCTGATCACGCTCTTTATGTACCATATCAGGTATGGTAATGACAGTAAACAAGACAAACCTAGTAGAGTGGCAAGGAGAGTTTTGGCCATAAATGCTGACACAGCGTAAGTCAATACTTTCAACTACTGTGAAATCATCCAACTGTGCATGTCATACACTCCTGGAAATGGAAAAAAGAACACCTTGACACCGGTGTGTCAGACCCACCATACTTGCTCCGGACACTGCGAGAGGGCTGTACAAGCAATGATCACACGCACGGCACAGCGGACACACCAGGAACCGCGGTGTTGGCCGTCGAATGGCGCTAGCTGCGCAGCATTTGTGCACCGCCGCCGTCAGTGTCAGCCAGTTTGCCGTGGCATACGGAGCTCCATCGCAGTCTTTAACACTGGTAGCATGCCGCGACAGCGTGGACGTGAACCGTATGTGCAGTTGACGGACTTTGAGCGAGGGCGTATAGTGGGCATGCGGGAGGCCGGGTGGACGTACCGCCGAATTGCTCAACACGTGGGGCGTGAGGTCTCCACAGTAAATCGATGTTGTCGCCAGTGGTCGGCGGAAGGTGCACGTGTCCGTCGACCTGGGACCGGACCGCAGCGACGCACGGATGCACGCCAAGACCGTAGGATCCTACGCAGTGCCGTAGGGGACCGCACCGCCACTTCCCAGCAAATTAGGGACACTGTTGCTCCTGGGGTATTGGCGAGGACCATTCGCAACCGTCTCCATGAAGCTGGGCTACGGTTCCGCACACCGTTAGGCCGTCTTCCGCTCACGCCCCAACATCGTGCAGCCCGCCTCCAGTGGTGTCGCGACAGGCGTGAATGGAGGGACGAATGGAGACGTGTCGTCTTCAGCGATGAGAGTCGCTTCTGCCTTGGTGCCAATGATGGTCGTATGCGTGTTTGGCGCCGTGCAGGTGAGCGCCACAATCAGGACTGCATACGACCGAGGCACACAGGGCCAACACCCGGCATCATGGTGTGGGGAGCGATCTCCTACACTGGCCGTACACCACTGGTGATCGTCGAGGGGACACTGAATAGTGCACGGTACATCCAAACCGTCATCGAACCCATCGTTCTACCATTCCTAGACCGGCAAGGGAACTTGCTGTTCCAACAGGACAATGCACGTCCGCATGTATCCCGTGCCACCCAACGTGCGCTAGAAGGTGTAAGTCAACTACCCTGGCCAGCAAGATCTCCGGATCTGTCCCCCATTGAGCATGTTTGGGACTGGATGAAGCGTCGTCTCACGCGGTCTGCACGTCCAGCACGAACGCTGGTCCAACTGAGGCGCCAGGTGGAAATGGCATGGCAAGCCGTTCCACAGGACTACATCCAGCATCTCTACGATCGTCTCCATGGGAGAATAGCAGCCTGCATTGCTGCGAAAGGTGGATATACACTGTACTAGTGCCGACATTGTGCATGCTCTGTTGCCTGTGTCTATGTGCCTGTGGTTCTGTCAGTGTGATCATGTGATGTATCTGACCCCAGGAATGTGTCAATAAAGTTTCCCCTTCCTGGGACAATGAATTCACGGTGTTCTTATTTCAATTTCCAGGAGTGTATTTCACTGACAGCAGCAACAGTACTTATGTCCAAGACCATACCAGGAAATGTGTCATCTGACCACGTGCGATGGCTAAGGAGGGGAGGGGAGGCGAGGGGAACCAGATATCATGTCACGTCAGCATCAGCACTTTCTTATCTCCAAGGCCATTCCAGGGTTTGTGACACCAGCATCATCGCATCTGTCCATATGTCAAGGTTATGGGAGGGAGGGCAGGGGAGTGAGAGGCCCCTCATGCGCTCCCTTCCCACGCACACTGAGCACCAAATTTGCTGCAAAAATTGTCAGAAATATTTGCATTACTGACTCCCAAAAATTCGTTTAAAGACTGACTCACCAGTCATCAAGCGCATTGGTAAATTTCATTTGAGGCTACAAATCATTTGGCATGGAATATTGGAATGAGCAGATAGCATATTTCTCTACAAACAATCAAAAACTAACATTTGTTTATGAAATATAAATAAAAAATTACGAATTTGTATTTGTTGAAAATGAGTTTTATCTTACATACTATCCCACAAACCCTAAAATTGCGAAATAAAAGTAACTCCTCTTTCCTTCCTGCTTACTCCTGTCACCAGCATGTGGCAGCACTGTACTAAAACGAGTGGTTACTACCACCAGCAGGTGGCTGCACTGTGAAATCGAGGGATATTCAACCTTTCAACCACAATTTCCTACTGACACCAGAAGACTGCTGCACAGTTAAATAACGGAATTGGAGTCTTAAAGTAATTACCTTCCACATCCAATAAGTTAAAATAGATCTAAAATGTCCGCATAATATGTCGACAGCGCGAAAATTGCGATGTTTGTATTTATGGTTGAGATTAACACATGAAAACTCGCTGTAAGATTCAAATCAATTGATGTGATGTCGCAATACTGCAAAAATACATCTGCAATGTAAGAGAAAGCGTGAGTTAATTTCAACATATACACATATCTGACAAATTGCTGTCTAAAATTATAAAACATGTACACTAGGGCCAGATTTCAACACATAATAGTTGACATTTGAGAGTGTACACTTAATAATTCTACTTTGTAAAACCAAGCTGACCATTCTTATAACTGCAGAAAAATACTTGTTAGCTCAAACTACTACGCTAAACAGGTAAATATGCAGACTACATGTAATTAATTAGGCCTCCTCTTAATGAAGGTCACAATACTCCCTCAAATTAAATATTTCTACATTTGAACTGCTCTAAGGCATCATATAAGCAGGGACAAAGGTTATGCATCATGTTCAAAAAATGGTTCAAATGGCTCTGAGCACTATGGGACTTAACATCTGTGGTCATAATTCCCATAGAACTTAGAACTACTTAAACCTAATTAACCTAAGGACACCACACACATCCATGCCCGAGGCAGGATTCGAACCTGCGACCGCAGCGGTCACGCGGTTCCAGACTGAAGCGCCTAGAACCGCACGGTCACACTGGCCGGCTGCATCATGTTAATCACTACAAAAGATATAAACATGGTACTGATTGCCAGTTATTACTATAATTAAAAATAAAACAGGCCTACTGAAGGTATGTAAAATAACAACATTTTTCAGTCAGACACGTGGCGGTAAAGCACAACAGAGTCGTAAATTAATTATTTCCCACGTCTAAGACGTTAAAAAATTGTAAAATTAGACTGTGCAAAAATACTATGTTTATATCGAAGGACTAATTGATATTAATACACATAAAAAACTGTATAAGACTCAATGTGACGCCACGTACATCTGCAATGTGAAAGAAAGTGAAAGTTAATTTCTATATATACACATGTGCAAGAAATAAATGTCCAAAATTCTAGGGTATGTACCATAATACTAGATTTCCACGTCTAATGACGGTTGACATTTTAGAAGTTAGGCCAAATAATTCGATGTAAAACTAACCTAAACCCAAATTTTTTTGAGGCATAAGTCTTCTGACTTGTTTCATGCAGCCCATCATGCACTCCCGTCCTGTGCCAAACTCTTCATCTCAGGGTAACACTTGCAATCTACGTCTTCAACTATTTGCTGGATATATTCCTATCTCTGTCTTCCCCTACAGTTTTTGCCCTCTACAGCTCCCTCTAACACCATGACAGTCATTCCCTGATGTCTTAACAGATGTCCTGTCATCCTGTCCTTTCCCTTTGTCAGTGTTTTACACATATTCCTTTCCTCTCCGTTTCTGTGCAGAACCTCCTAATTCCTTATCAGTCTATCTAATTTTCAACATTCGTCTGTAGCAGTACATCTCAAATTCTTCGATTCTATTCTGTTCCGGTTTTCCCACAGTCCATGTTTCACTACCACACAATGCTGCGCTCAAAACGTACATTCTCAGAAATTTCTTTCTCAAATTAGGGCCTATGTTTGATACTAGTAGACTTCTCTTGGCCAGGAATGCCCTCTTTGCCAGTACTAATCTGCTTTTGATGTCCTCCTTGCTCTGTCCATAATTGGTTATTATGCTGCACAGGTAGTAGAATTCCTTAACTTCATCTACTCAGTCCATATTCTGCACTCATTAGGCTGTTCATTCCGTTCAACAGATCATGTAATGCTTCTTCACTTTCACTTAGTATATAACTGCAAAACATACATGTTAGCTCAATATACAGTAAGTAGGCAAATAGACAGACTGAATGTAACTAATTAGGTGCCTGAGGTGGGGCGGTGGGAGGAGCGTGGGGGGGCTCAGGGAATGGGGGGCCTCTCACTCCCCTACCCTCCCTTCCATGATCTTGGCACATGGATGGGTGGGATGATACCATGATTCCTGGAATGGGCATGGGGATGAGAAAGTTCTTATGCTGATGTAACATGATACCTAGTCTCTCTCTCCTCCCTTCCCCTTCCCTGTTTGTCTATGTCACATGACCTAATGTCGTAGTTTCTCATATTGCCTTGGAGATAAGCAAGTGATGATGCTGTGTCAGCAAAACATGCCTTATGCAGTTGCATTATTTTGCACTAGCTGAAAGTGCTTTTGACACTCCACTCCTTTTCACGTTTGTCAGACATCAGCAAAAGTACCCTGTGAGTGCGTTAGGGTCAGTAGGATAAATGATTGAGGTCAGGAGTTTAACTGTAAAATTGGTAGAATTTCTCTATTATTGTCAAAGAAGCACACAAGATTACATATATTGTGACATAGCAATTTCAGGACAGTTGTCAATAGCCGGCCGCGGTGGCCGTGCGGTACTAGGCACTTCAGTCCGGAACCGCGTGACTGCTACGGTCGCAGGTTCGAATCCTTCCTCGGGCATAGATGTGTGTGTGTCCTTAGGTTAGTTAGGTTTAAGTAGTTCTAAGTTCTAGGGGACTGATGACCTCAGATGTTGAGTCCCATAGTGCTCAGAGCCATTTGATCAGTTGTCAATACAACGCATTACGTCCTGTTTAGCAGAAATAACACTGAACACAACAATATAAAATTTAAATAGAAGGTGCTCTACAAGACTTTTCTTACTTCTAGATAGTGAAGTTGGCCAATATTTTGACAAATCATCCAATTATAGTTCTAATTTGAGTACTATTTAGGATGACAATCAAGTCTACAGACGATGGTTAGTTTTTATGAGAAGACGAGCAAAAGATTACTCAAGCTTGCTCGAGTTCACAGTGGACACAAGCTGGTGATCCAACAATTTTACGCCTCTGCGAGCTGCATTTACCTTTAGCTGTGATGTGCTGTTGTCTGCATGGCTGCTCTCGCCCTCTGGAAATTCTATAACTAGCTAATCAAAATCTTTATCAGCTGAAACTGCCCTATGTTTCTCGTTAGGTGAGAAAACAGGCACTCATCCCTAGTCTGGGAAATATGGTGATAAACACGTGCATAGATGGAGTAGCGTGTATACTTCAATGACCTCTCAGTTCTCGCAAGAACAATTAACTACGTGGCCGTTTTGTTTCTTCGATGTCGGATCTCAACGACTCTTCAGCTAATTTCTAGCTGAATGTCAACCAAAGTGAACGCAGTGTTCACACAAAAATTCCTCTTTTGGCGTCGTACAGAGAGTGATGTGCTCTGTTCTACACTTGACGCTGGTTCAGAGGAGAGTCCCCGAAGTTTTCAGTATTGTGTGTTTCGTAGCAAACTGTCCCCCACCTGTGTCTTCTTGTGCTTCATGGCACGGCTTTTTCGGACCAATGGGAGCGTTCCTTTCATCTTGTGGAAACTACCCCTGCCAATCGCAAAGGGCCTACCTTTAAACTGTGTCACAACATCGCCCCCATTTCTCCTTCTGAGTTTATTTAAGCCAGTCAGACATTTTGTCCCCGATCATGATGCCTAAAAGTTACATGCATATATCACGAGCATACGATGGGCCTTGCACGTGATCAACTGCGTTCCTGATCTGTTTGTATCCATCTGGAAATTCCCGAATACAGTTTTCTAAGGAATTTCTCTGTCACAAGCAGTGCTGGGCCGCTACCTGCTACCCTCCCTGTATCGCACAGCACGTTCATTGTCCCTCTCACTACGGGTCACCAACCCCTCTTAGAATCCCTCCGTTGTATGCAGACCATGACGGTGCAACTCACATTTGCCCCCAAACTAAAACGTTTCTTCTAACAGATTTTTTCACTTTTTGCCCATTGACATGCAGGATGTGCGTTTGGTGTGTTAATACCGTTGGATCGAGTGTCATCTCTTTGCATTACATACTGTACATTTTGATAGGCAAATCTGCTCACTATCGCTGAAGCATGTCAGATAACATATCCTTCTACTTGTTACGTCGTGTAAAATCTCATGTAAGTTGCGAAATTAACATTCATGCAAGCTGCCACCTTACATGCTGACTTACGCTACATTGGCGCATTTGGCCAGAACTCTCCTTGCCATCCTACCTGTGCAAGAGAATTGCAACACTAATCATCTACATACCATCTGATGGTGTGTATTTGTAGTTACATAAAATCCGACCAGGCCTTCTGGGTTCTTAATTTTCTTTGTGAGACAATGTACATACTTTGTAGTTTTCTTGACTGGGTATACCCCAAGAATGAAACAGCTTTATCAGTCGATGTTGTCCTGTAAGCCCCCATGAGTCTCAGGAGAACACTGTGCTTCTGTGTACTCTGTGTTCCTGTAGCTGTTCAATCGAAGTGGATGTGTCCATGTACTTGCCACAAAGCTTATTATGGGGACAAACATGACATTATGGTACATACACAGGGTGCAGTGGAATCTTGTGATCTGCAACGCTGACACTAACTATCATATGCATATTTTTAACTGCTGTCAGTGAAACTTTATCTAAGCGAATAGAAAAATTTACTCCTTCATCAGAAGCATTCTTAGACATTTGCTGACAATATTTTTATTTATAGGAATGCCTCTTGAGAGTAGGATTTCTGGTTACAAAGGGTCTGTCCATAAGCAGCAATCAACAGGTCTTTTGTGCAGATATTTCTCATTTACCACAACTGCTCGAGTGCCTCACCCACTCTCTCTTCCATCATATCTCCGCAATCGGTGGTGAATATTATCTGTGTAAACAACTGCCCTATCCATTGTAATGGCACCATTTCTATTGTGATCCCAATATACAAGTCCCTATCTTGAGCTGTAAGGACAGCCAGCACTGATTTTTGTTTTTAATCATCTTTGCAGTTCAATTAGACATTCAACTAAATCTTACAGCATTCGAGTTCAATATAATGATTACCACTACACCACGTTTAAACTAGTGTACCGTTTCTTAAAGAAAACAGAGTGGAATGTAGACATTTTTTTTCCAGACTGGTAGATACCGATTAAATTTCAGATATTTTGGAAGATACGCTGATGGGAAAAACAACTGCACCAAAAAATAAATAATGCAGAGTAGTGAAATTTCGAGAATACATTTGTCTAGGTAACATTTTAAGTGAGTAACATTGCAGATCACAGGTTAATGTAAGTGTCAGATAAGCCATGGCAAATATGAGATGCTGGTATACTAATAACGAGTGTAACCACCAGACATTTGAATGCAGGCTTGCAAACTTGCATGCATTGTGTTGTACATGCCTGTTGCATGTGATCAGTCAGTAGAGGGATGGTTAATGCTGTTTGTGGATGATGCTGGAGGTGTCGTCTGATGATGCCCCATATGTGCTCAATTCCATAACCATATTTCACCAGAAATCACAACAGACCTTCATCGTGCTCTCCAATGAGCTCAGACTTGACACCACTGAAGTCGCGAAAGGCGGTGGTTTGGGGTAAGTGGAATACACGCTGCAGGGCATCTGGCTTGGAGCTGTCCTTGAAGTAACCGATTTTTAACAGTTCATTCTTTCACTGTGGCGCCAACAGCTGCTCATATTGCTGCTGTAGATGCAGTACGATTCGCCGGTGCCATACACCAAATATGATGATCTTCTCTCTGAGTAGTGCCAGGAACCCAATCTTCTTGCGACCATACATTCCCATGCCCACCGCTAGCAGCGTCATGTTACTGCCAAGTTCCTTCTGCAGTATCACAGAAGGGACATCCAGCTTCTCGTAGCCCTATTACACGACCTCATTCAAACTCATTTCTATGTGCATACCAGTTTAGGGGGTTGTTTCTATTATCGTTTTAGACTGAGTCTTTTTCCTGCCAATTCACAAGTGGGTCAGATAGATTTATTTCGACTTGTGGGCGAAGAGAGCGTCCAATGTAGAGTTACTATTTATTTTGAGTCTGTCTGCTACTAGTTTCAAACGATATTGCAATTTTTTCCAGCAGGATAGCACCAGTTTTGTGACAGCGTCCATTTTGGGATATACTGCGATTTTAGGTACTCATTGTGTAGCGGTATGCATATAGATGTCTAATTAGTAGCTATCTTTGCTTCAGTATCCTACCAAAAACAAATAAAGTACACTAACCAAACTCAGCTGGATAGAGGCTGACTGTTTACTGCTGTTTCCAGTGGAGAGGCGGTGTTGGTGGTGGGTGACGTTGTAGGAGTGGGGAGAGAGGTGGGGGAGCCAACTGTGACGCCTCTGGTAGATGTAGTGCAAACTAACTCAGTTGGTCCCTACACATTGAGGCGAACACAAATGTTTCCAAGTGAGGTTACTGAAGGTAGCCCAAGTGAGCGATGAATAAATAAATTAATTAAATACCCTACCTTCCTCTCCAGCACAGAATTACCATTTGCCACCAAAAATAAATAAAGTGAATTATTCTAATGTTCCACTCAGGCAGCTGTACAAAGACTGACCATTTCCTGCTATTTCCGGGGGTGATGTCTTAGGAGTGGTGGGGGTGGGTGATCTCATTGGAGGGGGCAGTGAGACGTTACATTAGTGGAGGTAGCCCAATTCCCTATTTCCTGCCAAAATTTCCCGCCATTTCCAGGAGGTGGGGAAAACCCAGCTGCCGTTTTGAATAAATTATCTGTCCCAGAATACACTTAGCTCCCCTAATCACATAGAGCCAAGTATGGACAAAAAAATATAAGTTTAACGATTTTTCAGCACAACATGTGTACTTCTGACATCGTAATGGCTGTGTTGCCAGGGGCATTCTCCAGGTAGAAATATCAGTACATGGGTATATGTGTGCTGGTCAACGCTTCCGCTCGTAGTCTCTCCGATTACCAGTCACTGTTTTCTTCTTCTTGAAAAAATGCCCCCTCAAATTTTATTGCGTCAAAACGGCCACTTCACGTTTTATCTGTGCACTTTCACCATCACAAACCCATTGTTTCTACAGAAATTCTGTTTTGGGGCGTTATTGTAGACTGTAACGACTGCAGCTGTCTTTCAGATTGTGCTTCGGTTTTTACAAATAAGATTTTGAATGTTCTTCCTGGAGCGTTTTGGTGCGGAGTTCTTACTACGGAGGTCTTCTGTCATATCATGAATTTTAGTGACTGCTTTTCGAGAAAGAACGTGAAGTTGGCATCTAGTTCTGCCAGGTCTGATGGGCACATTTAAAATTCATGTGTCCGATAACAACCTGTCTTGAGTGCTAGTTATCGATTTTGCAGATGGCATCAGCTCTGCTACACTGTCGCAAGCTTACAGCTGAGAACACATTTAGAATCAATACATTTGATTTCCATTTAGTGAGAGAAACTAAATTCAAGTTGCCTCCGAAATGATATAACAGTAACCAGCGAAGATTTGTATTTACGAGGCTTATAGTTACTTTAAAGTAATAGGTCATCCAGATAAAAATTTCCAGTGATTTTCCCTCAACTATTTCAGCCTAATATTGGAGCAACTTAAAACGCAAGGTCGTGGAGGAATACTTCCTTTAACCCAGTAAGTCTCCCGTCATTTAATTATGGGGGTCACAATTTTTTTTCTTGTTAGCGATGACGCAGTTTTTGTATGTTAATCACAATCGATGTTACTATGAAACCACTTCACGTTATCCTCGCTGGACACAGCGTTTCCTGACCCGTGACCACATAACGGATATCTATTCTGTCGTATCGTTTTGTTACGAATGTATTTCCCTGCTTGTCGGTACTAGCGTATGCAGATATTCTTTTAATATGATGAACAGTAACGACGTCATAGAGAGTGCTATATAAGAACGCGACTTCACCTGGAACGTCATGTGATATTACGATGTAAGATATTGTGATCGTAACCGATACTGGAATAAAATACTAAGCAGCGGCTGTGGCGGACAATAATGAGTTTATAAATAAATTCCTGAGCAACTACACAGCACAATTAGCATAAACCTCTTGCGTTAATTACTATCTTTTTCACCAGACATATCAACTATCCCTCGTAACGGTGTTAGGTAAGTAGACGAATGCATGAAGTTGTTTTAATTTACATAGCAGTGTTGTATTTCACGGCACCAGCAACAGAAATGTGCAGTTTCGTAAAACGCGTGGAGTTGTGATGTGCTTCACGTTCCGTAAAGATTCCTGCGCAAGTCTGAATGCGTGCAAATGAGCTTTTTCTGCTACTGGCCTGCCGTCTCTCCGAGGACTGGAAGACTTCCAGGAGCTGTACACGTGGCGCCTACTCCAATCGATATGCTTCAAGGGAACGTGTCAGAATTTGCCTTCTTACTTGAAGAAATATGGTTTCTCAGCTGAGACACTCGGTTCCTCCGCGCTCTCGTAAGCTCTGGAGCGCATTCTAAATGAAGATCGGCATTAGAAAGAGCCATCACTGCATCGTCAAATGCAGGGATTTTCAAAACGTTTTAAATAAGCCACATATTTGGCTGGTTGGTGAGACACTAGAGCCGCTCTCGGAAGGAACTGGATTCACTGACGACAACAGTATTCATGTCGGGTTAGAAATCAATTGTTATTGACAATGGTGAGATATTCGTCTCGGGTCCCTGTCGCCTAGGATCTTTGTTCTTATACCGTGTTGCGTGGTTGCGAGTGGTACACCATTCCTGGACAGCTAGCGTTGCTATACACAGCACTTTGCTGCCATACAGTTCTGTACCACCTGCGGCGCTCCGAAGTCACCATCCTGCGTTTTTATAGCCTATCTAATTTTTGGCAGGTGTGCGTATAACTCCACAAGCTACTTTTTAGTTAGTTAATTCGTTAGTTAAGTAGTTGTTTATTAATCGGTTATGTTAGTTACTGTCTCGAATGAAAAACAGCCCACAGTTGCACTAATTATGTTTATTCTAAACCTTGACCATGGTTTCTGCTATAATAATATAGCCTTCTTCAGAAGTCATATGCTTTTAAACATGAAAAACGTCTTAATCCAGTGGCTGCGTCAAGATCAATAAAATAAAGTAACTTCTGAAGATGGCTATATTATTATAGCAGAAAACATGGTCAAGGTTTAGAATAAACGTAATTAGTGCAACTGTGGGCTGTTTTTCATTCGAGACAATGTCGTAACGATTGCTGGTGCTGCTGCCATGATAAAAATAATCATCTTAGTTAAAAAGGGAAACAGTTTCTGAAAGATTAGCAACGTAATGCGCACAGTAATATTAACAATGACACAGTGCTCATTTATATCACATCACTGGTCACTGCGCTACAAAATACACACACAACACTACACTACACTACATTCCCTCTATCTCTCTCTCTCTCTCTCTCTCTCTCTCTCTCTCTCTCGGCTGACGTCAGGACCTCGACTATAGATATCTTATTCTATTGAATTCTTCGTGTTGTCCCCATTATCCGCCAGGAAAATGCTTAGTCAGCACCTCTCACCACAGAGGACGAGATGTTGAGGTCAAGAAAATGGAGAGAGGTTAGAATAACGCATCACAGACCTTGGGCGTAGAATTTTGGTGTAATATTCATTCAACTACGACAGTTCATTGTAGAGTGACAATTATTTATCTTTAAATAATGTTAATTTTTTACCGTTCTCTGTTTCGTATTAACTAAGCAATCCTTGAGTTTTAGTATGAATTATTGAAGAGGTACGCTTTTACTGACTTTTTAAACATTTGGATATTAGTTGTCTCCTTATTCTCCTTAGGCACTTTATTGTACAGCTTCATTTCCGTGTGGAAAAGCTGTTTTGTATTTTTTATTTTTCATAAATATAAGTTCAGTCTAGCTCGTGCTATAAAAGAGATGGAAGGAAGTTTAAGGTTTCACGTCCAGTCGAAAACGATGTCATTAGAGACAGAGCACAAGGTCGGATTAGGGCAGTATGAGGAAGGAAATTGAGCGTGCTCTTTCAGAGGAATCATCCCGGCATTTGCCTTAAGCGATTTAGGGAAACTGCGGAAAAAGTAAATCTGGATGGGCGGGCTGGAATGTGAACCGTCGTTCTCCCGAATGGGAGTCCAGTGTGCTAACCATTACGCCACCTCGCTCGGTAGATCTTGTTACATGGTCATGAATTCAGAGACAATCGCTGATGTTCTTCTTCGAATGAATAACATATTGGTAGGTGTACTCGCATGTTGCAGTTACAATCCCCAGCTGCTTGGAAAGATCTTGACATGGTACTCCGTTACTATTTTTGAGCCGGCCGTTGTGGCCGAGCGGTTCTAGGCGCTTCAGTCTGGAACCGCGTGACCGCTACGGTCGCAGGTTCGAATCCTGCCTCGGGCGTGGATGTGTGTGATGTCCTTAGGTTAGTTAGGTTTAAGTAGTTCTAAGTTCTAGGGGACTGATGACCTCAGATGTTAAGTCCCATAGTGCTTAGAGCCATTTGAACCATATTTGAACTATTTTTGATAATTATTCAAATGGCCCTACACTGCAGTTTGAAGACTGTTTCCATGTTTTATGTGCAGTATAACACCCTCCGCCCCCCCCCCCCCCCGAAAATTTATCCATAGCTAAAGTTACGCATGGTATGGTGTAGGGTACTTCCTAACAGTTTAGGCGATTATTGTTCTATTCCATTTGCGTATTGTGTGAGGGCAAAATGACTCTGTATACGCTCGCTATTCAGTATTTGCCTTATCCCTACACCAAATATACGATGGAGGAAGCATAGTCTTCCACTAAAATGGACTTTCTAAATTTACCTAACGTGGTCTTGAGGGAAAAACGTCGCATTTCGTCTGAGAACTCCGGAGAACCTCTGACACACTCCAGATGCTGAAAAAATGGTCTACAGTTGATTTCACTAGCGTAATTATTAATTCAATCACTTATCCATCGTAGACTGTGAATTCCATCAAGAAACGGAAACCTTCAGCGATGTGGAACGAGTCAAGACATACATTAACATAAGACAAGGAAATCATAGAAATTATAGCTGTATACTATGTTATTCCTGTACTGCTTAATGCGACTCATTCTTACAACAGTTAAATTTAATCGACGAAATTAGAACGCTGCTACTCTCAATAAGCTGGTGCCTCCTCAGTTATCTCTATGTATGCTATAGGTAGCTTAACACTACTTCATTACAATGGCATATAAATGCTGTTTATAGTACCTGAATATTTTCATGCTGCGTTTCAACGAACACTATTACTTTCCATGTCGTTAACATAACTTTTCAGTCCCTGTATCTACAGGCTGACAATTATTGAACTATATGAAAAAATTTAAATTAGTTACAAATTACTGCATGCACACACTTTATTCAACTTATAAACGCCACTACAGATATTCGGATTTAGGTTACGACATGTTCGGTATGCCTGCCGTCATTGGCGATGATGTGGCACAGGCGCATAGCGAAATTCTGCATGACCCGCTGAAGTGTCGGAACATCGATGCTATCGATGACCTCCCGAGTGGCTGTTTAAAGCTCAGCAATGGTTTTGGGGTTATCGCTGTACACCTTGTCTTTAATATAGCCACACAAAAAGAAGTCGCATGTTTTCAGATCCGGAGAATATAGCGGCCAATAGAGGCCCTTGCCAGTGATCTGTGGGTACCACAGAGACATAATGAGGTCCCAACTTTCTTTGTTCGATGGTGCCGAGCTCCGTACTGCATGAACCACATTTTGTCGAAATCAGGATGACTTTGGATAATGGGGATGAAATAATCTTCCAGAACCTTCATGTACCGCTCGGGAGTCACCGTGCCATCAAGGAATATAGTACCGATTGTTCCGTGACTGGACATTGCACACCACACAGTCAGACATTGAGGTTGAAGAGACTTCTTGATCGCGAAATGCGGCTTCTCAGTCCCCAAAATGCACCAATTTTGCTTATTGACGAACCCATCCAAATCAAAGTGGTCCTCGGGGCTAAATCAAACCGTGCATGCGCATACTAATTCCCATCATGGCCCGCGGCCAGCCGTGCAGTTTGAACATCCTAACGCAAACCGTTCAGAAATTATGACAATTTTATTTCGTATAGTTCAATAACTGTCACTGTGTTGAGATACAGATAATTTGCAGTGACAGCGCAGTCAGATATGTTTTTAATTTCCTTTTTAATTGATTGCAATTTCGATTACTTACTTTATGTTAGATATTAATTTGTTGAATATTTTCCCGCCAGAATAATTAACTTTGTTCTGAATCCTAGACATGTAGGCCACGTCTCCATGAAAATTACCTGTATGTCTTGTATTGTGATTGTGCAAATCATAGTGCATCTGCAACTGCTTTTTTATCAGCAAAAGATAATCATTAAGGAGTAAATGTGTTGGGAAGTGCGTAAGAATTCAAAGGTACTTAAAAAGACTTCGACGTAGGTCATATACCTTACACAATACTACTACTTATTGCTTCTTCTGAGTAAATACTTTATCTCCTTTAGACTCACTGCTTCAAAATATAATTCCATGAGACAACAAAGAGAGGAAATATACAACATAAGCCAACACTCTTGCCTTTACGTGAACACTACGAGAGAGGCTTATAACAGCACAACACACTGAATTGAGCTTCTTGCTTAGTTTATCTATATGTTTTTTTATTTTAGCTTTTCATCCATTAGATCCCAAAACATTCTAGACACTGTGTGTCATATAGTGTATGGCTATTAATATCTACTACTAGTGCTGCTTGCTTGAGTTTGTGTGAAATTAGGGCTTCAACTATTAGCTGTGAACCACAAACATTCGTCTTCAGTTATCACCTAAGGTGTGTCTGATGCTAGTGAGTTTGGGCTCTTGATTAGTATATTTGTGTCATCATCTGATCCACCTGGCTCCCAAAGAGGTGAGGGTAAAAAGGATTTGTAACGTCTCACATCTCGGGTGCCCTGCAGGACTGGCATGATGGGCAGGTAGCATCACATTCATTCCAGGCGGTATGTGTGGAACTCGCTGACGGCGGACACACGGCACTGCTACAGCTGTGAGCGCTAGTATCGCCTCTGTAGCACTGACCTGGTGACGCTGCAGGGCCATGCCCACCTTGCCAGCCCATTAGCTTATAAAGCAAGTTGCGCCGCAACTCTGCCTTGAGTTGTGTATTCCCTGCACTTTTATGTCATTCCGATTACACGCCATTGGTTTGCTCTCAGATTTTTCTACAGCTTAGGTTTTCGCTCACGAATTACTCCTTTGAACTATGTTATCCTGTCATGCCATCTCCGTTCTGTTCACATTCAACTAACTGCTGTTGACAGCCCCTGGCCGGCTACTCGCTGCTGGTTCTTTGAGTCATTCTTTATCCTTGTCAGATTACAGTCACAATAGTTTGCAATGCTAAAGCAAGACTAAAAGCAGGAAACAGTTACTGAAATAAAAATAAAATTTTAATATGACCCATTTTAAATGACACTAAAAGGTATAAAATAATTTATACTGGCCCCACACAGATTTCTAGCCCAATACAGATAGTTCTGTTAATTTGCGATTGTGAATTTTAAGAGCTTACAAAATACTTGTAAGATTCATAAAAAAAGACGTGGGTCGCATGCAACAGATAATAGTGAGGAGGTGACCTGTTCATGGATCAATTATATATATAAGTATTTCATAGCTCTCAAAAATTCACTATCACAAACATTCAGAATTTATCTGTAAGGCGCTAGCAGCCTGTATGGGGCTAGGAGAAATTATTTTAAACTTTTTAATCCTATTTAATAACATGTTATGTTAAACATTTATTTTTATTAACGTAATTATTATTTATTAAGCTATAGGACACTAAATGCGTTTTCTTTAATATTCTTGGCGTTGTCCAAATCGCAATATTTTGTCTGCTAGTAGCTGTTTCACCTGCAGCCATCCTTATTCTGAAGCTCTGTCTTTCGGATGAGTTTACTCTACAAATAGTTTAGAGAACGCTTTGGAAATCAATAGGGTACGATGGATACTGATTTAGTCAGACTGGGTGCTTCTGGGAAACGGCCGTGCAACTAGCCTCATAACAGAAATATTCAGATGCAAAAGATGTTGTACAAGACACAAGCGAGTGAGGAAAGGTGCCCAGCCGTGTGTGAACGTCTCTCTTGCACGAGCGATTATCCAGCCTCTTAATGTTCCGTATATGATTTCCTTTTCAGAACCAATTCACTTACCCAGAAGCCCTCCCCCAAATCTTAATATATGATTCGCCTCCGCTACAGTGGATTTTACTTGTTTGTCCCATTTCAAATTGTTTTTTAGTGTCATTACTATGTATCTAACCTATGTGACGTATTCCATCTGTTCGCCACTAATCATGTAATCGGACACTATTAGGTAATTTATTAGCTTTAAACATTTAGCTTAACTAGATAAACGCAAATCAGGATGGCTGGACATGGATTCAAACCCTAGTCTTCCTGAGGGCGATTACTTCATGCTTGAAGCCTTCCCGACGACAGTGACACGTTGTAGCAGGACAGTTGTCTTTGACACAAGGTCAGAATCACGCTATAGTGGTTTCAGGAATAGGTTGCCATCAAATGTGCCTCATCTCAGCCCAATGGAACACAACTGGGACGCCAACTCGCTCACAAACCGCCGGCCCGTAATTTAGTGGAATTGCGTGACCTAGTTCGTAAAATCTGGTGCTATATATCTCCGGAAATCTACGAGGAATTCTCGAATCCATGCCTTGCAGAATCACTGCCGTATTCCGTCCCAACGGTGGACCAGCAAGCTATTAAGCAAGTGCTCATAACTTTTAGGCTCATTAGTTTACTTCTTTTGAGGCTCAGGGAACAATGTTTGCACTTGATGCTGATGATATGAATGTCTCTCTGGATTTCGTAACTATTTTATATAGATGTTACACCACTGTACACAACTGTGTTGTGACTTGGGATTCGCTACGGTCGCAGATTCGAATCCTGCCTCGGGCATGGATGTGAGTGATGTCCTTAGGTTAGTTAGGTTTAAGTAGTTCTCAGCAGTTAAGTCCCATAGTGCTCAGAGCCATTTGAACCATTTTTGAGCTTGGGATTTGGGGCCGATGGTCTTCAGTCGTTCGATACACAGTTATCGTACATTATTTAATGTCTTACCCATAATTATCTTCTTAGTACCAGATAGTGTTTCGGATTCCTCGCCAGCCTGAGTGTAACTGGTGAGAGAAACATACTGAAGTCGCAGTTTGTGCCTGTGCGAAGCTGACGTAAGACTGCTGTAAATACCCCGGCCCAGCACTTGCCAGTCAGTCTCGTTCTAGTATTTGAAGCCTTTAGTTACGCGTCATCCAACAGTAGAGTTTTGACATTGCGTGTTATACATTTGTGATCTGGATTGCTCCGTGGACTGTTGTATATGCTCAAGACGATTTTGCTACGATCTGGTTAGCCATTCAGCTCGTGACTCCGCCCTCAACGACCTCAGGAACCGCCTCTCGGTCCCACCGGTCTCTGCCTTACCGCCCGTGCGAGTGATCATAAATTGTGTGCTACCGGCGCAGAGTAGGATAGAGAAATCCAAAATCTTTGCCTCTATATTACACTAAAAAATCGGCAAAACAGCGGGAATATCGACAGCACGTGTTGTGTTTTTTATTTTGAAGAAAAGTTAAGAGGACTTGAAGGAACGAACGAAGATTAGGTTTCTTAGCCCCTTCGATGACAAGGTAATTAGAAACGGAACACAAGCCCATATTGGGGAAGGGTGGACAGTTAAATCTGTCTTTCCCTAAGAAACCATAGCGGCATTTACCTTAAGTGATTTAGGGAAACCGTATAAAACCTCAGTCTGGGTATCCTGACAAGGATCTGAAGCTCCTTCTTTACAAATGGAAATCCAGTGTCGTGTCCACTGCTCCACCATGCGGAACAAAAGGCTGTTAACCGCAGAGTTACAACACAAAGTGTAGTCGAACGAGGCAAAGTCATGTTGCCAAGTGAGTGACTAGCAGGACAGTGAAAGAGTACTTGAAAACCTAAGTGAATGCCGTCACAGCCCCATAAAACAATAGACAACTATCAAGTTATTCCGAACTGTTCTTTTCAATTAGCTGAAATATATAATTTATTGAAGTTCATGTCAGATACACGGTAGGAAAAATGAAAGTTGTCAGGAAGATATTTATGACTGACATGTAACTGCCACTTATTAATGAACAGAACTTGTCCATAACAGAAAATGTTGCAAACCAGTATTACGAAGCACCGATCGTGTTCTGCCTCATGCACATTTCCCGCATGCTCTGCCCCGAGTACTTGGCTGTGCCCTTTCGCCTGAGCCAATAAGACAAGCTTAGTGCTTAGTGACCAGTTGAATGGAACACAAAATGGTACTCGAGATGAAACAGCATGTGTTCATTGTCGCAGATTGTGTAAAGCACAATACACGGAAAACGCGTGCGGAACTGTTTCTGTAAGAGTTTAAAACTAGAAGTGTTTTGGCTAAACTTGCAGCAAAATCTGCAATGTAAAACTTTTTGGCAAATAGGTGCAAAACGAGCTCCGTAGCGAATAACAACTGCACCTATCCGGAAATAATTCGAATACCAGAAAACATTGCCCGAGTGAAGTAAAGCGTGGAACAAAGTACAACGAAATCTCAAAGTCGTTTATCTGTGCAAGTGACAATTAAGAGATGATCGTGTCGAAACATTATCAGACAGTATCTGCATGTATATTCTTGTAAATTTACAATTGTGAATGAGGTAAAGCGTACAGACGAACTGATGAATTCTGCCAGTGGTTTCTGGGTAAAATGGAACCGGGACTTCTGGATCCTCAGTTTTTCATTTCTTTAGATGAAGCATAGTTTAGCTGTCAGGGTATGCGAACTCACAGATCATTTGCCATTATGCACCAGAAAATTTCCATCAGCATAATTTCCGTTGCATAACCTCAATACTGGTGTTTGCTGCATAATGTCCTGCGCCCGCATCGTGACACGATTATTTCATCAAAATGTTAAAGCTAATGAGTATGTCCAGAAGCTGATTAAGCGATATGTGAATCAACTCACAGATGATGGGCCGTATGGACGTTTCCAGCAAGACGGAGCAACATCACATATCGCCTTGACAATCCTGTCACAAGTAAGTGAGGTGTTCGGTGAGGTAAGGACAATCAGCAGAGGCACTGTAAACTCCTGGAAACTTCAATAGCCGGATCTGTCCCGCTGTGAATTTCCCCGTGGGTAAATTGGTGAGGTGTACTCAGATAATCGTATAATCGTCATACACTGGAGGAGCTACACACAACACTGAAAACTCCCACTGAAAATTCTGTTGTTGTTATCCCTCAGCAAATTTGTCTCTGCAGTTTGATAAATCGAGCACTTGGCTGCACTGACGTCAACGGTGGCCACTTCCAGCGTCTTCTGTGATTTTCGTTGAGAACGGTCAATCTCGCGTCAATCTTAATGCAAATATTTTGCGGGTTAATTTTATTTTGCTCACATCGTATAACAGATTTATTACAGGGAACAGAACCATAAATCTGATATTTCTACTTCAATTGGGTCTGTAAAAATATGGAAAGCGCCTGAAGCAGTCAGTACTAGCGATTGTGCATTTAGCAAACGTTTCTAATAGTGTAATTCTGGTACACTATCAGAGATGACGTTTAATCTGCCTCTTAACGTAGCTCTCCATGTGTAATACCTTTCCAATGTTCATCATCAGTACTTGATCTTCTTGGATAGCGACAGTCGGTTGCAGCATGATGACGGTCTTGCACGCTGAAACCAGTTAACTACATAAATTACTACTGTATGACAGCCACAATTCTGAGCTTTTTGTTTTGTATAAAGCTGAGAACGTCATTACTAAAACACACTACACAACAGTCTAAAACAAAGAAAGGTGTCTAATAAAATATAGTAACTATCCACAACTACTTTTATCACGCTCCACGATAGTGCAGGAGAAAAAGATTTCTTAATGCCAGGCAATCCAGCCGGAACGGAAATATGTTGGATCTGATGGAAACAAGCTGATAAGAGCTTTTTTATTCGGTGAATATATATATAACAACAACAGAATTTTCAGTGCGAGTTTTCAGTGTTGTGTGTAGCTCCTCCAGTGTATGACGATTATACACCACATTCTCCTCTCTACAACAATATTTACTACTGTAAAGTGATCAACGACACTGTAATAACATTGTAGCCACTATATATATATATATATATATATATATATATATATATATATATATATATATATATATATATATATATATAGTGGCTACAATGTTATTACAGTGTCGTTGATCACTTTTGCTAAAGAAAAAATTAAGAAAGGTAGACCGATTTTTTTGTCAGTTACAAAAAGAAACTGACTATAAACTGCCTGACCTGACAGTAGTAAATATTGTTGTAGAGAGGAGAATGTGGTGTATTGCTGTCACAAATTTAGATGAATTGCAAAGCAGGTGCTGGTTGCGTTTGTATCGTGGAATAGGGCGAGTGACAGATGGGATGGACTCACCACATATAAATAACTATATCAAAAACTTACTGCTGAAACATAGAGCTGCATATCAGACTCGTACGAGACGAAATTCTTGCTGATCTACAAAATCTGAACGCAATGAAACAAAGCGAACTGACAGACAAGCGAGAAGTGGTCAATAAATGAGATAGCAAGATATGCCCCGGTGAGCTTTCAAAAACCTGTAGTAATTTTGAATCTACGAAAATCAGCCAACAGAACAAAAACGCCTGTACTGACTTCCATTTGTTTGGACCACAGCACAAACCCCAAAAATCAGAAGAACGCAGTTCAAGAAGGTTTTGATTTATTGGCATATGAAATAGGTAACCTTAGCTTCCGAGAAGAATCTTTTGCCCCCAAGCGTGGAAGAAACCACGGTTACTAGAATACATGGTAGCTATAAAGCACTGACGCACAAGCCTTATCGCATTGCATAGAAGCTTATAGGCACACCGAGCACACATGTTTAACTCGTACACAATTTTGAATACAATCAGGATTTTTGTGGTATAGTGCGTTGCTATTACTAACTGGTTTGTTTTTTTAAATAAACAAAACAAATTTTCCTTTATAAAAACACATAACTCTTTATAAGATATACGTTAAGTTGACCTGTTAGTTTTCAGTATTTACATAACCACATTTTGTTGACATTCAAACAATGAATACTCGACAAATAATTGAAAATGCTGTATTTTAAATGCCTTAACTCAGTATTACACCGAGAGAGACGATCCTCTTAACCTGTATTGTACATTGATGGAAAAAAAATCCCAACAAAAAGAAAATTATGTAGAATAATGAAATTTCGGGAATACATTCGTCTAGGTAACATATTTAAGTGATTTAACATTGAAAGATCACAGGTTAATGTAAGTGTGAGATAATCCATTGGAAATGTGAAATGGCGGTACATTAATAAGCGGTATAACGGCCAGGATGTTAAATGCAAGCATGCAAACGTGCAATCATTGTGTTGTACAAGTGCCAGACGTTAATTTGTGGGATGGATTTCCACGCTTGCTGCACTTGGTCTGTCACTGCAGGAACGGCTAATGATGGTTATGGATGAAGCTGAAGTTGTCTTCCGAAGATGTCCCATATGTGCTGTTAATCGAGCATGTCGACACTCTACAGAGAGTGTTCGATTACCAAATGTTCAAATGTGTGTGAATTCTTAATGGACCAAACTGCTGAGGTCAACGGTCCCTAGACTTACACACTACTTAAACTAACTCATGCTAACAAGGGAACCTCCCCATTGCACCCCCCTCAGATTTAGTTATAATTTGGCACAGTGGACAGGCCTTGAAAAACTGAACACAGATCAATCGAGAAAACAGGAAGAAGTTGTGTTGAACTATGAAAAAAAAAAAAAAAAAAAAGCAAATTCAAATGGCTCTGAACACTATGGGACTTAACTTCTGAGGTCATCAGTCCCCTAGAACTTAGAACTACTTAAACCTAACTAACCTAAGGACATCACACACATCCATGCCCGAGGCAGGATTCGAACCTGCGGCCGTAGCGGTCGTCCGGCTCCGGGCAAAATATACAATCTGAGTAGTCCATGCGCAAGATAGGCAACATCAAAGACAATGTGAGTTCAGGAGCGCCGTAGTCCCGTGGTTAGCGTGAGTAGCTGTAGACCGTGAGGTCCTTGGTTCAAGCCTTCCCTCGAGTGTAAAGTTTAATTTTTTGTTTTCAGTTTATGTGACAAACTCTTATGTGATTATCACACCCACAAGAAAACCTAAATCGGGCAAGGTAGAAGAATCTTTTTACCCATTCGCCAAGTGTACAAGTTAGCTGGGTCGACAACATATTCCTGTCATGTGACGCACATGCCGTCACCAGTGTCGTATAGAATATATCAGACGTGTTTTCCTGTGGAGGAATCGGTTGACCTATGACCTTGCGATCAAATGTTTTCGGTTCCCATTGGAGAGGCACGTCCTTTCGTCTACTAATCGCACGGTTTTGCGGTGCGGTCGCAAAACACAGACACTAAACTTATTACAGTGAACAGAGACGTCAATGAACGAACGGACAGATCATAACTTTGCGAAAATAAAGAAAGTAAACTCTTCACTCGAGGGAAGACTTGAATCAAGGACCTGTCGTTCCGGAGCTGCTCACGCTAACCACGGGACCACGGTGCTCCTGAGCTCACACTGTCCTTGATGTTGCCTATATTGCACATAGACTACTCAGTTTGTATATTTTGCTTATTTTTTTTCATAGTTCCACACAACTTCTTCCTGTTTTCTCGATTGATCTGTGTTCAGTTTTTCAAGGTCTATCCACTGTGCCAACTTATAACTAAATCTGAGGGGGGTGCGATGGGGAGGTTCCCTTGTAAGAACAACACACACACACAGACACCCATGCCTGAGGCGCGCGTTCGATTATCCTGGAATGCTGTTCATGATAGGCAGCACAGCAGGTAGAATCACCAAACTGCCGTACAAATTTGCAGTCAGGATGCGTGTGATAAGGACGAGAGTGCTGCTACTGTCAAACGAAATCGTAGTTGCAGTGTGTCCAGCACGCAGACAGGTTAGTGGCAGGCCCTCAACTGCCCTCCATCTACCCGACACACAGCTATTACTGGCACCGTGGCAGAACCAGGTTTAATCACGAAACACATCAGGCCTCCACTGTGCCCTCCAATGAGGTCTTGCTTCACACCACTGAAGTCACAAATGGCAGTGGTTTGGTGTCAGTGAAACGCCCGTTACAGGGCTTCTGTCTCGGAACTCTCCTTGAAGTAACCGATTTGCAACAGTTCTTTGTGCCACTGTGGCGCCAACTGCTGCTCAGTTTGCATTGAAGATGGAATAGGATGCGCCAGAGCCATATGCCATACACGATGGTCTTGCCTCTCGGTAGTGCCTCGTGTCCGTCCGGAGACCGGTCTTCTTGCTACACTTAATAAAGGCAAGGTCTCCGGTCCAGATTGTATACCAGTCAGGTTCCTCTCAGAGTGTGCTGATAAAATAGCTCCATATTTAGCAATTATGTACAACCACTCGCTCACAGAAAGATCCGTACCTAAAGACTGGAAAATTGCCCGAGTCACACCAATACCCAACAAGGGAAGTAGGAGTAATCCGCTGAATTACAGGCCTATATCACTAACGTCGATTTGCACTAGGATTTCAGAACATATACTGTATTCGAACATTATGAAGTACCTCGAAGAAAACGATTTATTGACACATAGTCAGCACGGTTTCAGAAAATATCGTTCTTGTGAAGCACAACTGGCACTTTACACTCATGGAGTAGTGAGTGCTATCGACAGGGGATGTCCAATTGATTCCATATTTTTAGATTTCCAGAAGGCTTTCGACACCATTCCTCACAAGCGTCTTCTAACCAAACTGCGTGCCCACAGAGTATCGCCTCAGTTGTGTGACTGGATTCGTGATTTCCTGTCAGAAAGGTCACAGTTCGTAGTAATAGACGGAAAGTCATCGAGTAAAACAGAAGTAATATCCGGCGTCCCCCAAGGAAGTGTTATAGGCCCTATATTGGTCCTGATCTATATTAACGACATAGGAGGCAATCTGAGGTGCCGTCTTAGATTGTTTGCAGATGATGCTGTCATTTAGCGTCTTGTAAAGTCATCAAATGATCAAAACGAATTGCAAAATATCTGTATGGTGTGAAAAGTGTCAACTGACCCTGAATAAAGAAAAGTATGAAGTCATTCACATGAGTACTAAAAGAAATCAGCTAAATTTCGATTACGCGATAAGTCATTCAAATCTGAAGGCTGTAAATTCAACTAAGTACTTAGGGATTACAGTTACAAGTAACCTAAATTGGAACGATCACATAGATAATATTGTGGGTAAAGCTAACCAAAGACTGCGATTCATTGGCAGAACACTTAGAAGGTGCAACAGGTCTACTAAAGAGACTGCTTACACCACGCTTGTCCGCCCTATTCTGGAGTATTGCTGTGCGGTGTGAGATCCGCATCAGGTGGGACTGACGGATGACATCGAAAAAGTACAAAGAAGGACAGCTCGTTTTGTATTATCGCGAAATAGAGGAGATAGTGTCACAGACGTGATACGTGAATTGGAGTGGTAATCATTAAAACAAAGGCGTTTTTCGTTGCGACGGGATATTCTCATGAAATTTCAATCACCAGTTTTCTCCTCTGATTGCGAAAACATTCTGTTGGCACCCACCTACATAGGGAGAAATGATCATCACGATAAAATAAGAGAAATCAGGGCTCGCAGAGAAAAATTTAAGTGCTCGTTTTTCCCGCGTGCCGTTCGAGAGTGGAACGGTAGAGAGAAAGCTTGAAGGTGGTTCATTGAACCCTCTGCCAGGCACTTTATTGTGAATAGCAGAGTAATCACGTAGATGTAGATGTAAATTCTCGTGACCACTGCTGCCAGCAGTCATGTACCGTGGCTACATTCCTGCCACGTCATTCTGCAATGTCGTAGAAGGAACATCCACTTTCTCATAGCTCTATTACATGATCTTTTAACTGACATCATGTTTCAGTTGTAGAAACACGCCTACCAACTTTCGTTTATGTTGCACAGCTTCTTCTTAGTGTTGAGATTTTTTTCCATCAGTGTATATTTCTTCACCCGTAATTTCAAATTGTTGGCACAAACGCACATTGTCACGTTTACAGAATTCTGTGTTTCCATAGTTTTCTCTACTAGCAGTTTCTTCGTGAGTTGATAATTTATTTACCTTAAAAAATCCCTTCTACTTCTTTACAGTGGTGACTTTTGTTTTTGTGTCCGAATTTTTCTCTCATTTTTAGCCTCATAACTACCGCGTAAATCAACTTTGGTGGATGGCAGATATGGAGCTACAGCTTAAGTTTCGGAGGAAAATTCTACAGTTCACATTTCAAATTCCTTTCATAATCGGAATCAGCAAAATGTATTGAGCACACTCGAGTATTAGCAACTGCAAATGTATCGGCACATTTACAAGTATTTATAAATTTTTGTTTCAAGTCATTGTTCCCAGGCCGAGCGGTTCTAGACGCTACAGTTTGGAACCGCGCGACCGCTACGGTCGCAGGTTCGAATCCTGCCTCGCGCATGATGTGTGTGATGTCCTTAGGTTAGTTAGGTTTAAGTAGTTCTAAGTTCTAGGGGACTGATGACCTACGATGTTAAGTCCCATAGTGCTCAGAGCCATTAGAACCATTTGAACCATTGTTCCCAGGATATACGAGGGCTATTCGGAAAGTAAGGAACGACAGGTCACGAAATGGAAACCACAGTGGAAATCAAAACTGTTTTATTTGCAACAGTTAGCTACAACTTCCAGCTTCTTATCTCCATAGTCGCCGATCTGACTTAGACGTTTGTCATAGCGCTGTACCAACTTTCCAATAACCTCATTATAGAAGGCAGCGGCCAGTGCTTTCCGCCAATTCTCTATGCTGGTCTACAGCTCGTTGTCTGTGCCAAAATGTTGTCTTCATAGCCAGCGGTTCATGTGAGCAGAGATGAAACTCAGAGGGAGACATTGTGGGTAATCAAACATTTCCAATTTAAAACGACGCAGGAGCATCTTCATTTCCCCAGCAGAATGCGGCTGAGAATTGTCTTGAAGAAGAAAACGCACGACAGTTATGTAATGTTGGCTGCATAGTTTCAGGCGAAATTTCTCACCAGGCTCTTGTACTTGGCGGGAGACACTATTGTTCTAGGAATCTTTATGTGCTCCAGGTGTGCTCAGAACAAAAAAGAACGACGTAATGCGATCGACGGGTAGACGGGCATACTAGAGACACTGCCCAACACACCTGTGCAAAACGTCTCGGATTTTCACTGTAGTTTCCATTTCGTGACCGATCGTTCCTTACTTTCCGAATAACCCTCATATATGAAACTTAATTCCTAACTTTTTTCATTGTCTGTAGTGGTTAGTACAACTCGCAGTCACACAGTGGGCCACTGTTTTTTGTTGAAAACAATGTTTAAAACATATTCGCAGAATCCCCCAACACAATGACAACTGTAGCGCTACTCCACATTTAATCGTCAGTCACAGATGATGCTTTATATGTAGAAAAGTCGCAATGCTGTAAATTTGCAACGAGCTACAGAAGGCCTGTGGAGTACCGACACTTGATGTAGGAATTTCTCAGTTGGCCCTCAGCATAAACAATTTTAATGTTTTGCGCATAACTAGGCAGAAACACAAGCTATTGTATGATTATACGATTACAGAACAAGCACAGTGACAATACTATAGTTGTAGCTAGTGATCTGTGACAGCCTAAGAGAAATATGGGCCCCGCACCGAACTTGTGATGTCATACTAGTTACATTACCAAATATTCATTGCAAACACTCAGCTACGTACAGGTGCAGGCGGAGCATGTGCACCACGACTTGTATCTTGATTTCCAACTGCTCTGCTACGGAATATAATTACGTAACTTCGGCGTTGTTGGTAATTCCTCACCACTATTGCTGCTGTAATCATATTATTTTGTCTCGGTTTTCTGTGTATTACAACGTCGATATCTTCTCCTCTGCAAACCGGCGTTACCATTGTGTCACACTGCAATGTTGAGGTACCATATCTAGTTACATTTAGAGCCGTTTTGCTTAAGTATATTTTATTGGAGGTCTGAACAGGAATGATATGGTTGAGGATTTGATATTAAGCGTTTATTTCAGCTGAGGCATCATCATCGGTTGATAGCATCTCTACCGGCTGTTGTGGCCGAGCGGTTCCAGACGCTTCAGTCCAGAACCGTGCTGCTGCTACGGTCACAGGCCCGAATCCTGCTTGGGGGATGGATGTGTGTGATGTCCTCAGGTTAGTTAGGTTTAAGTAGTTCTAAGTCTAGAGGACTGATGACCTCAGATGTTAAGTCCCATAGTGATCAGAGCCATTTGAACCATTTGATAGCATCACTAACTTCGTTTCCGGTTGTGACCCACTAAATTGTAGAACACAAAAACTTCCACATCTGCATCTCCATATCTGTAAGTTATAGAGAATAACATCACTTTAATACGTATTGCGTCATTTATTTAGCATTTTTTGCAATGGAGGACGCTCGTACAATGTCTTGCGTTAGGCATTCGGCGTATTTTGACGAAGCATTGTGCTAGCAAGGCGTACAAATTTGAATGTTCGTAGCGGTTTTGCTTATATTACTATAAACACAAATTTTAATGAGTTATACACCCAACTCAGATGTGGCACTATTTAATTTGAGTTTGCAAAGCATCTCAGAATATATGGAAGTAGTTTTATTCATTTTCCTAGACATCAACTCCAAAACAGTCTTTGGAAATGTCACATCTCTCACTGATGCCGTCTTGGGTCTTGTGTTTATAAGCAGTCTATGTCCTTCTGCAGAAGTAATATTTGGTAACAACAGCATCTAATTCCTGCCTTGTCTAATAAGACAATTGTGCGTTTGTTTTTGCTGATGTAGTTGGTTGCAGGTATCGGTAATCCACAGTTTCCAGAAACGCAGCTGAACAGATTGAATACATACATTATGTGTTTGGATGACGCTGCAATATGAACATCTGACTTTTCATGTTGCTAACGTATTTTTAAAATGTTGTGAGGAATAATATAGTTTATGAAGCTTTTAAAGGTCCTCTTGATTTCAAGCGCAGTTATTTACACAGTATTCACTAGGCCTGCGTCATTAGTAATAATAGCAGTAATTTTCAATTACTATAATTGATTATGTCTCCTTCACTGAGTAACGTCATGCATTATCTCTGTCCCTTGGTGTCTGAGAAGAATTTAAATGCTTCCCTTACCAGGATACAGGTTGGCTGGCAGCTTTTCTAGGAGCTCTTTGCGGTGTGGGGGAGTAGCCATGTATGTGGAAAACGGCATCCCATTTGAGTCAATTGATGTTTCAAAGCACTGCACTGAAAAGGTGTTTGAATGTTGTGCAGGTGTGGTTAAATTTAGTGGAGCTAAGCTTCTAATTGTTGTTATTTATAGATCCCCAGACTCCGATTTCACAACATTTTTGCTAAAGCTAGAGGGGGTTTTTGGTTCACTTTATAGGAAATACAAAAAGTTAGTTATATGTGGTGACTTCAGTATTAATTTTATAAGTGATTGTGCAAGGAAAAGGATGCTGGTAGACCTCCTAAATTCATATAATCTTATGCAAACCGTATTCTTTCCAACGAGAGTGCAAGGGAACAGTAGAACAACCATAGACAACACTTTTGTTCATTCCTCATTACTAGAAGGGCATTCTGTTAGAAAAAAGGTGAATGGCCTTTCAGATCATGATGCACAAATTTTAACTCTGAAAGATTTTTGTACTGCAACACATATTAAATATAGTTATCAACTGTTTAGGAAAGCTGATCCAGTTGCTGTAGAGACATTTGTAAACCTTATCAAGGAACAAGAGTGGCAAGATGTTTATAGTGCTGATACAGTAGACGATAAATGTAATGCTTTCCTCAAGACTTTTCTCGTGCTGTTTGAAAGTTGCTTTCCGTTAGAACGTTTAAAACAGGGTACTAGCACAAACAGGCAGCCCGGGTGGCTGACTAGGGGGATAAGAATATCTTTTAGAACAAAGTAGCAATTATATCAAAACGTTAGAAACAGTCAAAATCTAAATGCAGCAGCCCATTCCAAACAGTATTGTAAGGTGCTTAAAAATGTTATTAGGAAGGCAAAAAGTATGTGGTATGCAGATAGAATAGCTAAGTCTCAGGATAAAATTAAAACCATATGGTCAGTCGTAAAGGAAGTGGCTGGTCTGCAGAGACAGGTCGAGGGTATAGAATCAGTCCGTAATGGGAATGTCCATGTTACTGATAAGTCGTATATATGTACAGTATTTAATAATCACTTTCTGAATATAGCAGGTGAACTAAACAGAAACCTAGTCCCAACAGGGAATCATATAGCGCTCTTAGAAAAAACTGTTCCGAGACTGTTACCTGAAATGCTCCTCCATGATACTGACAAGAGGGAGATTGAGTTAATAATTAAATCACTAAATACCAAGAACTCTCATGGATATGACGGGGTATCTAGTAGAATACTGAAGTATTGTTCTATATATGTTAGCCCAGTACTTAGCCATATCTGTAACTTTTCCTTTAGGAGTGGTCGGTTTCCTGACCGATTAAAGTACTCGGTAGTGAAGTCATTTTATAAAAGGGAGACAGGGATAATGTTAACAATTTTAGACCTATTTCTATGCCAAGTTGCTAAAGTTATCGAGAAGGTTCTATATACAAGGTTACTGGAGCATTTAAATTCACATAATTTGTTGTCAAATGTATAGTTTGGTTTTAGAAATGGTTTAACAACTGAAAATGCTATATTCTCTTTTCTCTGTGAGGTTTTGGACGGATTAAATAAAAGGTTGCGAACGCTAGGTGTTTTCTTTGATTTAACGAAGCCTTTTGACTGTGTTAACCACAAAATATTACTGCAGAAGTTGGACCATTATGGAGTAAGGGGAGTAACTTACAGTTGGTTCGCCTCTTACTTTAAGAACAGAAAGCAGGAGGTAATTCTCCGCAATATTGAGAGTGGTAGTGATGTTCAGTCCCAATGGGGCACTGTTAGGTGGGGCGTTCCCCAAGGGTCGGTTCTGGGGCCACTGTTGTTTCTTATTTATATAAATGATATGCCTTCTAGAATTACAGGTGATTCGAAAATATTTCTGTTTGCTGATGACACCAGCCTGGTAGTGAAGGATCTTGTATGTAATATTGAAACAGTATCAAATAATGTAGTTCATGAAATAAGTTCATGGCTTGTGGAAAATAATTTGATGCTAAATCACAGTAAGACTCAGTTTTTACAGTTTCTAACTCACAATTCAACAAGAACCGATATTTTGATCAGACAGAATAAACATATTATAAGCGAGACGGAACAGTTCAAGTTCCTAGGCGTTCGGATAGATAGTAAGCTGTTGTGGAAAGCCCATGTTCAGGATCTTGTTGAGAAACTAAATGCTGCTTTATTTACCATTAGAACAGTATCTGAAATAAGTGACAGTTCAACACGAAAACTAGTCTACTTCGTATATTTTCATACTCTTATGTCGTATGGTATTATTTTTTGGGGTAATTCTTCTGATTCAAAAAGGGTATTTTTGGCTCAAAAACGGGCTGTTCGAGCTATATGTGGTGTAAGTTCGAGAACCTCTTGTCGACGCCTATTCAACAGTCTGGGAATTATGTCATTGCCCTCACAGTATATATTTTCTTTATTGTCGTTTGTTGTTAGCAACGTTAGCTTATTCCCAAGAGTTAGCAGCTTTCACTCAGTTAATACTAAGCAGGAATCAAATCTGCATGTGGAATGCACTTCCTTGACTCTTGTGCAGAAGGAAGTGCAGTATTCTGCTGCATCAATTTTCTATAAGCTACCACAAGATCTCAAAAATCTTAGCAGTAGCCCAAACACTTTTAAGTCTAAACTGAAGAATTTCCTCATGGCTCACTCCTTCTATACTGTCGAGGAACTCCTGGAAGAGCTGAAAAATTAAGCAAATTCCAGTGTTACATTGTTGATTTTCTTTATTTAAACTTATGACTTGTCGCCTGAATATGTTTCTTATATTTTATTTTATCTGTTTCTACTACCGTGTTATAATTTCATGTATTGACTCGTTCCATGACCATGGAGACTTCTCCTTAATTTGGTCCCACGGAACAATAAATAAATAAATAAATAAAAAATATTTACTTTGAGGATGTGTTGCGACTTACATCAAGAGTTGGTCTAATTAGTTACATTCAGTCTGTCTGTTTGCCTGCTTAGAGTACTGTTTAAGCTAATACGTACTTTTCTGCAGTTATAAGCCAGGTCAAGTTAGTTTGATGACATCAGATTATTAGGCCTAACTTCTAAAATGCCAACTGGAAATTAACTCGCACTTTATTTTACATTGTAGACGTATTTTTGCAACATTTTGACACTATATTAATTAAATTGACCCTTACTCTGTTTTTTCGTGTGTTATTCAACTAGGTCCTGGATACTTGGTGTAAGCATTGTACGTTTTGCGCTGACTGTGTAGTTTTCAGACATTTTAGAATTTCTCAACATCTTAGATGTGAGAAATAATTAATTTACTACTTTGCTGTGTTTTACAAGCGTATCTCTGACTGCAAACTGTTTTTATTGTACATAGCCTTCAGTAGGCCTGTGTCACATCTACTAACAGCAACAGTTGGCAGTGTGTGTAATTTTTCTAGTGAGTAACACAGTGCATTGTCTTTGTCCCTCCTAAAATGGTGCTTGATAACAATTGAAATGCCGAAGTATTTAATCTGAGGGTGTTTTGTGACTTACATCAAGGGTAGCCCTAATTAGTTACTTCCAGTCTGTCTATTTGCTTATTTATCTTAGTGTATTAGCTAACACGTGTTTGTCTGCAGTTATAAGCCTGGTTTTACGACATAAGATTATTATGCCTACATTCTCAAATGCCATCTGCTATTAGCAGTGGAAATCTAGCACTGGGGTTTATACCTTGGAATTTTCGACACTATTTTGGCGAATATGTGAATATGTGCAATTAACTCGTGATTCCCTTTACATTGCAGACTTATGTTTGTAATATTGTGACATCACATTCATTGATTTGAGTCTCATAGCGTTTTTTCTTGTAACAGCCTCAAGCAGGTCCTGGCTACTCGGAGCAAACATAGCGCTTTTTACACTGCCTCCGTATTTTGGAAACATTTTCGAATTTTTCAACATGCTAGACGTGGAAAATAATTAATTTACGAATCTGTTGCGTTTTTTAACCGCGCAACAATCGATTGGTAGCAGTACGAAATCGTGGTACAAAGACTGAGCTTTTACGGTGTAGCCATCTGCTGTTGACAGGAGCAAGCAGGATGTGATACAGTACTTCCTGTAATTCAGATATTCAGGGTGTCTGGGATAGTACTTAACCCCCCAATCGCTCGCGCTTGAGAAAAAACCTAAAACTCCTGATTTTACTGAAATATTTCAGAATGTTTTAAAAATATTGATTAGTTGATCTACCAATGGTTTCTTCGATACCTCTACTTGCAGTGCAGCTGTATTCTTTCAGTCAAATTACAAATAAAACTTTCTGGTAGCGATAGTGTTTGAAGCAGTGCGTTTTGTTAGTTTTTTTCCTCACGTGGGAGTTCAACACTCATGCTCATAAATTAAGGATAATGCTGATACATGGTGAAGCAACGCTCTGGTGGGCGCGACAGATAGATTATATCGCTGGCGCCCATGTGTCAGAGCTGCATAAATGACTTTATAAATTATTTACGTTGTCATAGAGTAAAGACAAAGGAATTAGAACAATGTATAAATGCCTGTATTCCTCCCGTGCCAGCGTCTACAGCAGTTGACCCCATAAGTAGAGAATCTGCAGAAGCAGAATATACAGAGAGAATACCCATGTATGTCGTCGCTTCTCTACGTTTGAACACGATTCAGGGTGAATTTAAGGCTTATAGAAATCAATTACTTGTAACATATTGTAGAACAGAATGAATGGGATATATATATATATATATATATATATATATATATATATATATATATATATATATATCTGTGTGTGTGTGTAAATTTAAAAAAAATACATACAAAAGTGATATTATTTCCCCAGGTCTTTCAATCAAATGTTTCATAGCTGAGTTTGTCCAAAGGAGAACCATGCTACAAATACAGTTATCACACGAGTACTGCTGCATATCGAGTGCCACCATCACGGCTTCTGCTGGGCCACACTGAGTGGTAAGGTGTGCATGCTGAGCAATGATAAGACTCACGCCACTACTGCTGCTGCCACTATGAACACCCACGGTGGGTGGAGTGGTCTGGCAGGGACATACCACCCCCTCCCCCTCCATCTCACCAGCCACTAGTCTTGTCTCTCTGCTGCCACTTCCTCCCAGCCCTACACACAAAGCTTACTGAAACAATGGCCAACGGTCCCCACCACCACGCCACCTCTCAAGTAGAGCTGGCAGCGTGCCTTCGCTGTATCCCTCATTCCTTCTGTAATAACAGTCAGTATTCAGATGTTAACTAAGAGATAATACGACAAGTATAGTCACTGTAGCATTTTGGATAAACGGCTTGAGTCATAAATAAAAAACAATAACCCTAAGCTGTAATGATAAAACACACAATTTTTTAAATATATCTGCAGTGGTCGATAATTCACTCATTCAGTCATATAAGAACGCTGGAAGGGTAAGCATGTCGAAACACACAGCAGGACAGCCTTCACATGAGGAGAATCTGTCCGACGTGAAATTAACGTTATTTAAACTGAATTACAGCCTTAACATCAGCAACAGCAAATTCGTCATTATGGGAAAGATTGTGGATAATGAGCTCCATCTGGTGGGGGTTTTCGAAAATTCCTGATATGGTGTTACCAAAGTCATGTTGTCCATGGATGAGTGGCTGTGTCTGTGCAAGACACCAACGAAAATTGCCTCATTGTTCCATGGAAATGCGGAAATACGGAAATGTGTGCTCTCCGTCTGTGATACTGGGTGATCATAAAATCTCTGCAAGGGACTTCCCACAAATAATTGAGCTGTATAGAGAGAGAAAGTACATCCAGCTACAAAATGACACTTTGAAAACTCTAATGTACACTAGTTACACGTTTTAGTCTGCTCTATACTGGCGATACAGCTGGCAGACGTATGTCCATAGGCTCTATGAGAAAATATTGAGCAATCTGTTGCAGTCAGCATGCAAAATTTTTATCCACCTGAAGAAACTATTGCTCAGTTCATGTTGTGCATCAATACAGCTTAATATGTACGAAGCAACCATGCCAAATGTAGGCACAGAACTATGCTCATATTTCAGTATGTTGATGTATCCTGCTGTATTGAAATGACAATAGATAAAAAACCTATAAAATCCCCTGTATGTTAATTTGACCATATGGTCATCACCATTGCTAAGTAGATCAAACGCCTTCGCCAAAAGAGCCTCATAGTAATTGACTGATCCTGCAGCGACACTGAAAAGAAGAAGAATGGATTTCTAAAACTGGTTCAAATGGCTTTGAGCATTATGGGATTAACTTCTGAGGTCATCAGTCCCCTAGAACTTAGAGCTACTTAAACCCAACTAACCTAAGGACATCACACACAACCATGCCCGAGGCAGGATTCGAACCTGCGACCGTAGTGGTCGCGAGGTTCCAGACTATAGCGTCTAGAACCGCTCGACCACTTAGAATGGATCTCTACTTTCCAATAACATACATTCTATAATTATTGAGACATCTGACTGCAGGAACACTAGTGTCGTTCTATCACTGTTAACACAACCTGAGGGGGTCAATTTCGAACATGTTTATATATTTTCAGGAATATTATTTCAGCTATTAGAGGAGATTTTGCATGGCGTCGACAGAGTACATACCAGACATTCAGCGAAAATGGCAATATTCCACGTCCTGAGAAAGTAAATCCCAAGAGTGTCATCGTATTTGATGATATTGTGAAACTCAGTACCTTCTGCTTGAGCCAGATATATTCCACGATTCCAAAGATTACCTGCAAAACACACAGTATCGCTTTCTTGTCATTGGAGAAGCTAGAAAACTGAATGATGGCTGATATAGACGAAACTTCGAGAAGATTCTGCTTAAAAGATAGTGTACCAGCACGTAGCTGTGTCGGTGTACTATAGGCCATGAACATGCTGGGCGATTTGGGTGACCAAATTATTTCGCTAAAACTGTACAAAATGTTCTTCAAAGCAGTCATAAACAAACTGCACCCTGATGACATGGCACATTGTCATCCGTAAAAACCTCATCGTTGTTTTGGAACATGGAGTCCACGAATGGCTGCAAATGGTCTCCATGTAGCCAAACGTAATCAGGACAGTGTCCATTCCATGCTAAAACAGCCCACACGATTATGAAGCCACTACCAGCTAGCACAGTGTCTTGTTGACAACTTGGGTCCATGGCTTCGTGGGGTCTGTGACACACTCGAATCCTACCATTAGCTCTCGCCAACTGAAATCGGGACTCATCTGAACACGCCACGGTTTTCCCGTCCTCTAGCCCAGGAGAGGTACTGCAGGCGATGTCGTCGTCCTGTTAGTAAAGACACTCGCGTCGGTCGTCTGCTGTCATAGTCCATTAACATCAAATTTCGCTGCAATGTCCTTAAAGATACGTACGTAGTACGTCCCATATTGATTTCTGCAGTTATTTCACGCAGTGTTGCTTGTTTCTCTAGCGCTCACAACTTTACGCTAACGCCGCTGCTCTCGGTCGTTAAGTGAAGGCCGTCAGCCACTGTGTTTGTGGTGAGAGGTAATATCCGAAATGTGTTGTTCTCGTCACACTTTTGACACTGTGGTTCTCAGAATACTGCATTTCCCAATGATTTCCGCAATGGAAGCCCCATGCGTTTAGCTCCAAGTACCCTTCCACATTCAAGGTCTGCTAATTTTCGTCGTGCTGCCATAATCTCATCGGAAACGTTTTCACACGAATCACCTGAGCACAAACGACAGCTTCGTCGTTACTCTGTCCTTTTATAACTTGTGTACACGATAGAACCGCCATCTGTATTTGTGCATATCCCTATCCCCTGATGGCATTAGCGAGTGTCTTTACTAACAGCATGACGACATGGCCTACAGTACCTCTCCTGGGCTAGACGTCGGGAAAACCGTGGCGTGTTCAGATGAGTCCCGATTTCAGTTGGCGAGAGCTAATGGCATTGTCTAGGAATCAACTACAAAAGATGAGAAGTTCAAAAAAAATTTTCAAATTTGTGTGAAATCTTATGGGACTAAACTGCTAAGGTCATCAGTCCCTAAGCTTACACACTATGTAACCTAAATTATCCTAAGGACCAACACACACACCCATGCCCGAGGGAGGACTCGAACCTCCGCCGGGACCAGCCGCACAGTCCATAACTGCAGCGCCTAGACCGCTCGGCTAATCCCGCGTGGCAGATGAGAAGTATTTGAATGACACAATCAACCAACATGAGTTATATGTCGAGGGAAAAATTGATGCAATCAACAGAAGTCTCAATGCACGATTAACAAAACCGGACTGTTTTATAATGCGAACAGTCGAGTTGCACAAATCTCTGATGGGGGACACGAATGAACAAGTCCATCGACAAGAATCTGAGATGGAAGAGTGAAAGAGGAGAACAACCCAACACCACAGCTAGTGCAGAGTATATTAATTATACACTATCTCAAAACCTGTTTATTACGCACTAATGTGTCCGTAAAACGTAAACTCAGCGATGATGTTCAATAAGGCTTACAACTGCTAAAATTAGGACAGTAGGACAGACATCATTCTCTTTCCAGAACGTAACAGAAAGTATTAAATACACTACTGGCCATTAAAATTGTTACACCACGAAGATGACGTGCTACAGACGCGAAATTTAATCGACAGGAAGAAGATGCTGTGATATATGCAAATGATTAACATTTCAGAGCATTCACACAAGACTGGCACCGGTGGCGACACCTACAACGTGCTGACGTGTGGAAAGTTTGCAACCGATTTCTCATACACAAACAACAGTTGACCGGCGTTGCCTGGTGAAACATTGTTGCGATGCCTCGTGTAAAGACTGATAAAGGTACGATTGTAGCCTATCGCGATTGCGATTTATCGTATCGTGACATTGCTGCTCGCGTTGGTCGAGATCAAATGACTGTTAGCATAATATGGAATCGATGGGTTCAAGAGGGTAATACGGAACACCGTGCTGGATCGCAACGGCCTCGTATAACTAGCAGTCGAGATGACGCATCTTATCCGCATGGCTGTAACGGATCGTGCAGCCACGTCTCGATCCCTGAGTCAACAGATGGGGACGTTTGCAAGGCAACAACCATCTGCACGAACAGTTCGACGACGTTTGCAGCAGCGTGGCCTACCAGCTCGAAGACAATTGCCGCGGTTACCCTTGACGCTGCATCACAGACAGGAGCGCCTGCGATGGTGTACTCAACGACGAACCTGGGTGCTCGAATGGGGCGACCGATACGGTCGCAGGTTCGAATCCTGCAATGCATGGATGTGTGTGATGTCCTTAGGTTCGTTAGTTTTAAGTAGTTCTAAGTTCTAGGGGACTGATGAGCTCAGAGGTTTAGTCCCATAATGCTAAGAGCCATTAGAACCATTTTTTCGGATGAATCCAGGTTCTGTTTACAGCATCATGATGGTCGCATCCGTGTCTGGTGACATCGCGGTAAATGCACATTCGAAGCGTGTATTCTTCATCGCCATGCCGGCCTATCACCCCGCGTGATGGTACGGGGTGCCGTTCGTTACGCGTCTCGGTCACCTCTTGTTCGCACTGACGGTACTTTGAACAGTGGACGTTATATTTCAGATGTGTTACGCCCCGTGGCTCTACCCCTCATTCGATCCTTGCGAAACCCTACATTTCAGCAGGATAATGCACGACCGCATGTTGCAGGTCCTGTACGGGCCTTTCTGGATACAGAAAATGTTTGGCTGCTCCCCTGGCCAGCACATTCTCCAGATCTCTCACCAATTGAAAACGTCTGGTCAACGGTGGCCGAGCAGTTGGCTCGTCACAATACGCCAGTCACTACTCTTGATGAACTGTGATATCGTGTTGAATCTGCGTGGGCAGCTGTACCTGTACACGCCATCCAAGCTCTGTTTGACTTCATGCCCAGGCGTATCAAGGCCGTTATTGCGGCCAGAGGTGGTTGTTCTGGGTACTGATTTCTCAGGATCTATGCACCGAAATTGCGTGAAAATGTAATCACATGTCAGTTCTAGTATAATATATTTGTCTAATGAATTCCCGTTTATCATCTGCATTTCTTCTTGGTGTAGCAATTTTAATGACCAGTAGTGTAGCTCTCACGCATGATAGACAGAGAGAAATAGGTAGAAGAGGAAAACAAGAACAAGAAAGAGAAGAGGAGGAAGAAGGATATGCTGTTACTGATTATATTAACCATCACAGTGCTAGTGCAATAGATGCGACTTGCAGGATGAGACCGGATCAGCCATATATGCTTGGACAGAACCCTAAAAGCTAAACCAAGCACATAAAACATGTGAGGGATAGGGAATTTGAGAGAGCACCCGGTTCATTGGAACTAATATTCTTAAAATCATCAAACCCGGCAAGTGCAGTGTTTCCTAAACGATTTACTAGTGAATTCTGAAATACTGCATTTGGCTAACGCACACTGGTGGAACAACACCATCAATGGATGAATAAAACGCCCAAACAGTAGTTGTACGATTCTTCAGAGATGAGTAGTTTATGAGGCGATCATGGGGTAGTAGCACATATGCTGCAGCGTCTGGAGGGAAGTTTTGCGATGATTCAATATCTACAGTGATGATACATATGTCCATAGTTTCAGATTTCACCATCGGATTTTGCTTAGACTAATCGTCACCACTATAGATGGTAATTCGTTAAACTTTTAGGACCTATCATACAACAAAATTCATCACATTCAGAGTAAATAGAGCAAGAGTTATTATCTGTTGCACTTCGAATTAGAATCATTTCTTGTTCAGCATTTATAAAGGCTCATGTATTAGCCTCAAAGAAGAACATTGACATCTTTAGCGGGATACAGACGCTGAAGGGGGCATCTGTGGGTACATCATCGAGCCGTCCTTCTTTTTTGCTGGTCCAGAGTTGATGCGGAGACGTATATTTTGAGGGTTGAAATGATTCCAACATCTCTTGTGTGGTCGAGCTCAATACTATTAAGTTAGTATGTTATTTATTGAACCATGTGTAAGCTGCAGTGCTGTTGGTGACAAAACGATTGCATCCTCCTTTGTGATCATAAGTCTTCTTTCAAAATTTAGGTAAATGTTGCTTGGAAGTATTAACTCGTCTTGATGTTGAATAAGAATTCTTATCTCAGAGTTTTTGTTAAAGATCCTCAACGCAAAAGGCTCGTGCGAGAAATACTCATGGAGAATGATGCGATAATCATATTGAACTGGAATTGTTATATTGAGCGACGTCGGCGCGTAGTTTCAGTCCTATTGCTTTAAGAAACAAGTAAGTCGCTCTTGCTATTGCATTCTTCTTACACATTATACCCATTATGCTGCTTCACATGAAGATGTACTTCAATTTCCTCACCACGTAAATCGACTAGATTCCCATTCTAATCTGTGATATTAAGACAGTCTAATGTTTGAACACAACCTGGAAGGTATATTGGATTGCTAGTCATTTCCGTAATTTTGTAGCCTGGACCCACTGTAGTAAGAAATCCGTAGATTGCGTGAATTATCTATTATTAAGGTATGAATTCGTTGCGATATTACACTCAACACAGATCATAATAACATGTTGAATATCCAATTGTTGATTCGACTTGTAACACTTATATCGATTAGGACTAGGTTTACTTTAAGTAACTGTGTATCTGCAATTTATGAAGTGTGCATTCTATGTTGTTTGAACTCCTTGATGTATGGCAAGAAAATTAGAGTTGTGTATGTGTATATGAAAAATGCAAAAGAATATGTGGAATTTTTAAAGTGTTATAATATGAATATGTTTATGAAAGAAGTATGTTTTTTAAAAGCCGGTTCATGTTTTTGTAACAAGTAAACGCTGTAGGAAAGTCCCTCCGCAACGAGAGTGGCAGGGCTTGATGTAAAAGGTGGGTTTGGTCGTCGACCTGAGCGGCTCCTTTGTGTGAACGACACGCAGTGTGCGGCTAGTCTTAGCACGGTACACCTCGACGGTGCGAAGAGAGGCAATTGGACGCTGCATTAGAAGGAATTTGCCTCGGATGTGGATCTGGCCCTAATATATTGAAAATCCGACACCAAGAAAAGATTTTATAGAGCATTTGCACATCAAGAGCCGTGAGTACAGTTAACTGCCATTTCGCCTGCCACTGACCTTCGCCACTGCTTCACAGACTTCATACATTCAGTTACGTAATATATATTGTCATGGACCTGTTAATTTGTGTGTTGTTTCAATAATAGTCACATAAAACGTCAATTCGTGTTCGAAACCATAACTTCAATCCTGATCACGAACCTACACAGGGTCCTCACCTTAGTGCTGCTAAAACCGAGTATCCTGATTTAAACGAACAATTCTGGCATTCATGTGTTTAAAAGTGATTTTCTGTATAAAGTAAAAGGAGTAGCAAAAGTTAAAGTAAGAGTAAAATTTGGATGCTTTGTTTATGGACTACTCCAAGTGAAATTGTTAAGGTAGGAAGTTTAAGTACAAAAATTTAAAGATCAATCAATAGGAAAGTGAAAACCTTAATTATTTAAAAGATAAAACTATACAAGTTAAGTTTAATAGGTCTTTGCTAAAGTATCTTTAGTTCATTATAAAATATAGTTTTGTAGGATTACAGCGCAAAATTGTGTAAATATGATTGCCAAGAATACTTGCTTCACAGGTGATTAAAGTACAAGAACATATAAATCTTTTATGAACCGATTTGTGGTAGTACTATTAGGAGTGAAGTTATGCACATTTAGTTTTGGTACCCAATATGAATGGTCCCTTTTGAAGTTAATTAAGCCCAGTGATGCATTTTATTACCTTGCAAAGTAATTTAAGTGAACGATTAGCTTTTAGAAATAGTTTTTACTTTTGCAATAATCAAAGAACCTTGGCTAGTGAAACTATACCAGTTTATGGGTCCCTATCATATTGTCCTCCCATTAAGAAAAAAGTGAACTATTACTTTTACTAAGGAAAACTGCTATATGTAGATAAGCTTAAGCAGTGTATTTAAGATGTTATTCATCTTTATTTGAGTTATTTATGTCAATCAAGATATGAGCCCTTTACGTCCAAAATTAGTCCTGCACTTCATGCAGTGATGTTTCAGTATTTTGATTAAGTGATGCTAATGGCTGTGGCCGTCATTAGTATGAGCTCGGTGCAGTTTTACTCCCCATATAATACTTGTGTGTGTGTGTGTGTGTGTGTGTGTGTGTGTGTGTGTGTGTGTGTGTGTGTGTGTGTTATTGGTAACAGCTGGTACACGCAGAACAGAGTGCACTAGGTCAGTTTGTATCCTGTTTGCTATTCAAAGGGAATCTCAACAAAAGTAGCTTTAAGAACTAATATCCAAAATTCTCAAATATATACACTACTGGAAATGGAAAAAAGAACTCATTGACACCGGTGTGTCAGACCCACCATACTTGATCCGGACACTGCGAGAGGGCTGTACAAGCAATGATCACACGCACGGCACAGCGGACACACCAGGAACCGCGGTGTTGGCCGTCGAATGGCGCTAGCTGCGCAGCATTTGTGCACCGCCGCCGTCAGTGTCAGCCAGTTTGCCGTGGCATACGGAGCTCCATCGCAGTCTTTAACACTGGTAGCATGCCGCGACAGCGTGGACGTGAACCGTATGTGCAGTTGACGGACTTTGAGCGAGGGCGTATAGTGGGCATGCGGGAGGCCGGGTGGACGTACCGCCGAATTGCTCAACACGTGGGGCGTGAGGTCTCCACACTACATCGATGTTGTCGCCAGTGGTCGGCGGAAGGTGCACGTGCCCGTCGACCTGGGACCGGACCGCAGCGACGCACGGATGCACGCCAAGACCGTAGGATCCTACGCAGTGCCGTAGGGGACCGCACTGCCACTTCCCAGCAAATTAGGGACACTGTTGCTCCTGGGGTATCGGCGAGGACCATTCGCAACCGTCTCCATGAAGCTGGGCTACGGTCCCGCACACCGTTAGGCCGTCTTCCGCTCACGCCCCAACATCGTGCAGCCCGCCTCCAGTGGTGTCGCGACAGGCGTGAATGGAGGGACGAATGGAGACGTGTCGTCTTCAGCGATGAGAGTCGCTTCTGCCTTGGTGCCAATGATGGTCGTATGCGTGTTTGGCGCCGTGTAGGTGAGCGCCACAATCAGGACTGCATACGACCGAGGCACACAGGGCCAACACCCGGCATCATGGTGTGGGGAGCGATCTCCTACACTGGCCGTACACCACTGGTGATCGTCGAGGGGACACTGAATAGTGCACGGTACATCCAAACCGTCATAGAACCCATCGTTCTACCATTCCTAGACCGGCAAGGGAACTTGCTGTTCCAACAGGACAATGCACGTCCGCATGTATCCCGTGCCACCCAACGTGCTCTAGAAGGTGTAAGTCAACTACCCTGGCCAGCAAGATCTCCGGATCTGTCCCCCATTGAGCATGTTTGGGACTGGATGAAGCGTCGTCTCACGCGGTCTGCACGTCCAGCACGAACGCTGGTCCAACTGAGGCGCCAGGTGGAAATGGCATGGCAAGCCGTTCCACACGACTACATCCAGCATCTCTACGATCGTCTCCATGGGAGAATAGCAGCCTGCATTGCTGCGAAATGTGGATATACACTGTACTAGTGCCGACATTGTGCATGCTCTGTTGCCTGTGTCTATGTGCCTGTGGTTCTGTCAGTGTGATCATGTGATGTATCTGACCCCAGGAATGTGTCAATAAAGTTTCCCCGTCCTGGGACAATGAATTCACGGTGTTCTTATTTCAATTTCCAGGAGTGTATTTCCAAATTAATTTGCGTAATTAGGCTGGCGACCTTTCATTTTTTCATTCACTTATAATTTTACCACTTCTGTTAACTCCTAAAGTTAAGACTCGTTTGGTTTTACTGCCAACTTGACAAAAATCGAAAGTGTAGTCCGATACCCTTTTACACTAGACTCACGCACGGAGAGCTTTGAAATCCTCTCAGAGGGTAAAAGTAGCGTGTTTCACGGCACTTTAGTGCTATAGACTGTTAAATTTTATAATTATGCTCCAACACCTGGCCACTGGAGAAAATCTATTAGTGATCCTATTGGCTCTTCGTGTGTATAGAGTATTCTTTGTTGTATAGTCTTTATCTCTGCTTTAAGGGTATTAATGTTTGCATGTAGCTCAAAGCCTTGTGCAAAACATTCTAGATACACATTCAAATTCAGCATCGTGTGAGCCGAGAGGTATTACCACAGTTTCACGACCTCCTAGATGAAGTTTCTAGTTCTTCTGGGTGACATCAGGTACGCTGTTATTCGTTTGCATAATGATGAATACAATGCTCCACTCCCGCCACCTCCCCCTGTTAAGATCTATTACGGGAAAGTAGTTCACTCTTCATATCAATGAGGGGTTTTTTAAAGTAAAATTGTATGACATCAAATATAAATCTCAGCTGATGTAGTGATGTGCATACTGTTTCTTTTTATGCATTCGCCAGGATAAACGTTAGAGAAAACGGCCACAAAACGGCCACAAAACGGCCACAAAACGGCCACAGAGGTATGAACTGCAGTCTTGGTAGCGTCGAAAATCGTAGAACACCTGATTCATGTCGATAAAGTATAGGCCCAATTCTTCAGCTGGTCTCAAATTACCATACGAGTCAATTGCTTTATTGACAGCTATAGCCACCATTTCTCTATAGTGCCTTTTGACTTCATGTAGTTGCTCCTGAGCGTTTTGTGGATTTTTTACTGTTAGGGCTTTGTTGGTAGCACCATGGCCAAAGGATCGGCTGCTCATAACTTGCAAGGGCCGGAATTAAAAACGGTATGATCCCATCAGATGTCTTAGGTGTTGGTAGAACCACTGGATTTTTACTCAACCTTTTCTTCCTTTCTGCTTCAAAGCACATTTATCCATTACTTCTACAAACTAGTTGCACTTTTAAAACCTTACAGTTTCCTTCTTTTGTGTCGCAATGAGCTGCGCTCATAATTTGTTTGGAAATTATTCAAGCACCCAATTTAAGTTTGGCTTGAGTTGCTTGGTAACTACGAATGTTGCAATATATTGTCCTCTGCCTATGTCCATTCTTTCAGATTTTTGCCTAGCTTTATCGGCTAATATTCGACCTACAACGTGGCGATCTTTATTTTTTATGTAAGCACTATTGTGCTCCCTGTAGGCATGGTCTAGTATATTAATTCACTTGTCGACAAGGGCTAGATCCTTTTTCACCTTTGGTTCAGACTCACAGTAGTTGCAGCCAGATAAATTCAGTTCAAGTAGTAACTTATCTAGAATGCCACCACTACCTCTGACTTGCTTCCTATGTCGTTTGAGATTTATGTTTCCTGTTTATGTAACGAATGGTGAACGTTCATCCAGATGTTTTGCTTTGACGGGAAGCCAGGCTACTTCACTAAACCCTCATTGTCTTGACGTCTAATAACTTGCTTTATGAGAAACAAATGTGGTTCAAAGCTTTTCTGTTATTCCTCTGTGTAACAACTTCTGGCAATTCAGTGGGTAAGACTTCTCAAATGCAGTTTTGTATCTTGAAACAGACACCAAATCACCTGCACTGAATTTCCATTTGCATAGGTCCATCATCTTAATCCACTGTATGCCATATTTAGAAGACCAGTATCATGTACTTCAGTAGGCCTCGTCTTCGTCGTACTTTTGTCTAGTTAAATTATATTGAACATTTTTTTGTAGAAGACTGTAAAACCATTTGTATGACTCCTGAAGATTAAGTATCGTCCACATGCACTTTTTTGTAGTTCTGTTCAAATGTTCCACAATACTCGTTTTCATTTGCGATAATGTCGAGTAGTGGTTTATTTCGTATCGTTTCATTACGGACTTAAAATGTCTGTTGTAAAATTCGCCTCCGTAGTTGTATTGAACATTCTCATAATATCGATTTGTCCCCATCTGCAATACTTATTTGAACACCGACACAACCTCCTTCCCTGTCTCTCCTCAATGGCACGGCCCAGGCGAATTTCGAATGTGTATGTATGACCATTAAATTGTATTTGGATTGTTTACTCGATCATGAAATTGGTTCATATAAACGATATCAGTTTGCTATAAATCATCTAAACCCGTACCTGGATATGTCTTTGGGGGAATGTTTTGCATTGTGGCTTGTGAATCTCATGAATGGCTGTCTCAATGGTCACTTGATAATGTATTCTTCTCAAAACTCTGAAATTATTGGTATGATTCTATTTATTTTTGCTGTATTCCCTGATGCAGCTGATGGTGTGAGCAGACATAGATGCTCCATGGTTTCATTCTAGTCACAGTAATATATATCCTGCAGAGGCAGGGTGTTCAGTCCCTTGTGTTGTGTGTGAATGTCTTCACCTGCGCTATGCATATACCTTTTGAAGCATATTTAATGATATTATTGTATTTCTTACTTTTAGAGTCTTTTATTTGAGCTTCGGGGTCATAGTCTTGCATTAGTCGTACATAATATTTTGGCATTCAAACACTTGCCTCTCTTCCGATAGATACTCGCCACTACTTGAAGGTTTGAAGATTTTTATTGAGTCGTCAGTCTACTGACAGGTTTCATATGACCCACCACAAATTCCTCTTCTGTCCCAGCCATTTCTTCTCAGAGTAGCACCTGCAAGCTACACCCTCAATTATTTATTGGATGTATTCCAATCCATGTCATCCTCTACAGTTCTTACCCACCGCAGCTTCCTCTAGTATCATAGAAGTTTCCTGATGTCTTAACAGGTGTCCTGTCATCTTATCCCTTCTTCTGTTCAGCGTTTTCCATATATTCCTTTCCTTTCGGCGCCGATTCTGCAGAGATCCTCCTCATTCCTTACCTTATCAGCCCACTTAACTTTCAACACTCGGCTATAGTACCACATCAAATGCTTCGATTCTCTTTTGTTCCAGTTTTCTCACAGTCCACGTTTCACTATCATGCAATGCTGTACCCCAAAAGCTCATTCTCAGAAATATCTTCCTCAAATTAAGGCCCATGTTTGATACTAGTAGACTTCTCTTGCCGAGGAATGTCCTTTCCGCCAGTGCTAGTCTGCTTATGTCCTTCTTGCTCCATCCATTATGGGTTATTTTGCTGTCTTCCAGAATGAAATTTTCACTCTGCAGTGGAGTATGGGCTGATATGAAACTTCTGGCATATTAAAGCTGTGTGCCGGACCGAGACTCGAACTCGGGACTTTTGCCTTTCGCGGGCAAGTGCTCTACCGAGGTACTGGCGGAAGTAAAGCTGGTAAAGCTGGGATGACGCGGTGTGAGTCGTGCTTGGGTTAGCTCAGCAGGTAGAACACTTGCCCGTGAAAGGCAAAGGTCCCGAGTTCGAGTCTCGGTCCAGCACACAGTTTTAATCTGCCAGGAAGTTTTTTATTTTGCTGCCTGTTGTTGTTGTGGTCTTCAGCCCAAAAACTTGTTTGCTGCAGCTCTCTATGCTGCTCTATCCTGTGCAAGCCTCTTCACCTCCGAATAACTACTGCAACCTGCAGCCTTCTGAATTAGCTTAATGTATTCATCTCTTGGTCTCCCTCTATGATTTTTACCCCTCACACTTCCCTCCAGTAGTAAATTGGTGATCTCTTTATGCCTCAGAATGTGTCCTACCAACCGATCCCTTCTAGTGAGGTTGTGCCACAAATTTCTCTTCTCCCCAGTTCTGTTCAGTACCTGCTCATTAGTTACATGATCAACCCACATAATCGTCAGAATTCTTCTGTAGCACCACATTTCAAAAGCTTCTATTCTCTTCTTGTCTAAACTGTTTATCGTTCATGTTTCACTTCCATACATGGCCACACTCCAGACAAATATTTTCAGAAAGGGCTTCCTGTCAGATTTATACTCGACGTTAGCAAATTTCTCTTTTTCAGAAACACTTTTCTTGCCATTGCCAGTCTACATTTTATATCCTCCCTACTTCGGCCGTCATCAGTTATTTTGCGTCTCAAATAGCAAAACTTATCCACCACTTCAAGTGTCTCATTTCCTAATCTAATTCCCTCAGCATCACTTGATTGAATTCGAGTACATTCCATTATCCTCGTTTTGCTGCCTAGGTAACAGAATTCCTTAATTTCGTTTATTTCACGATCCCCAATTTTGATGTTAAGTTTTTCGCTGTTGTCATTTTTGCTACTACTCATTATTTTCGTCTTCCTTCTATTTAGTCTCTGTCCATATTCTGTACTCATTAGACTGTTCATTCCATTCAGTTGATGCTGTAATTCTTCTTTCTTTCACTGAGGCTAACAATGCCATCAGCGAATCTTATCTTTCACGTAACGTTCGAAGTTTAATCCCTTTCTTGAAAGTTTCTTTTGTTTCCGTTATTGCATCTTCGATGCGTAGACTGAACAATAGGGGTGGAAGACTACACCCTTTTTAAAACCCTTTTTAATTAGAGTACTTCGTTCTTCATCTTGTGGTATTATTTTTCCATCTTTGCTCTTGTATATATTGTATATTACCCATCTTTCACCCCATCTTACGCCAATTTTTCTGAGGATGTCTTACATCTTGCGCCATTTTACACTGTCGAACGCTTTCCCTAGGTCGACAAATACTATGAATTATTCTTGACTTTTCTTCAGTCTTTCTTCAATTATCAGCTGCGTGTCTGGTTGCGTGTTAAGCTGGTTGTGCGATAATTCTAGTACTTATCTGCTCTTGCTATCTTCGGAATTTTGTTGATCAATGTTCTCTGAAAATCTGATCGTATACCGCCTGTCTCGTGAATTGTGTTTTGCTGTCACTTACCCAGTTGATTTTTGAAATTCAGATGGAATAATATCAATCCCTACTGCCCAATCGATCTGAAGTCACCCAAAGCTCATTTAAACTCTGATTCTAATACTAGATCCCCTATGCCTCCCGTTTCTTTTTTCATCACATCGAGAGACAAATTCTCCCCCTCATAGAGGCCCTCAGTGTTTTCTTTCCACTTATCCGCTCTCTCCTTTGCATTTGGAACATTTCACTCTTCATATTACCGCCCTTGCTGTTAATTTCACTAAAGGTTGTTTTGACTTTTCTGTATGCTGAGTCGGTCCTTACGACAATCATTTCTTTTTCGATTTTTTCACATTTTCCAAGCAGCCATTCTTCCTTAGCTTCCCTGCACTTCCTGTGTATTTCATTCCAAAGTGACTTGTATTTCTGCCTTCCTGAATTTCCCTCAACATTTGTGTTCTTCGTTCTTTCGTCGGTATTTCCCTATTACCCATGATTTCTTCGCAATTACCTTCCTTATGCCTATAGTTTTCTTTCCGACCTCTGGGATTCCCCTTTTTAGAGATGGCCATTCGTCTTCAAATGACCTACCTATTGATCTATTCATTATCGCTGTGTCTATAGCCTCAGAAAACTTCAAGTGCATCTCCTCGTTCCTTAGTACTTCCATGTCCCACTTCTTTGCACATTGATTGTTCCTGACTAGTTTCTTAAGCTTCAGACTACTCTTCATCATTACTAAGCTCAGATCTAGCCTATATCGTGGTACGCCTTACAATCCAACATCTGATCTTGGAATCACTGCCTGGCCATTATGTGATCTAACAGGAATCTTCCCATATCTCCTGGCCTTTTCCAAGTATACCTCCTCCTCTTGTAATTCTTGAATAGAGTATTTAATATTACTAGATGAAATTTATTGGAGAACTCAATTAGTTTTCCTCCTAGCTCTTTCCTATTACCAAGCCCATGTTCTTCCATAACCCATTCTTCTACTCCTTTCCAGCTCCATTCCAATCACCCGTTACTAATACTCTGGAACTAGTGGTGGTGATGGGATGAAGCTTCTTTGCCTATTGCTTGGATAAAGCTAACCATATCTGTTTGTCTGTTGTTGACGTTTTCAATTCCATCATTCATCATCTCACTTTTTCTAGCTACAAGCTGGATAACACTTTTCAGTTGCATTAACATCGCACTGATTGCTTCAGTTTCTCTGTCCACATATAGATCCATGTGTTTCAATGTCTTGAAACGAGTGTACGACACACTTGCGCATTTGCCCGTAGTCTAAAGTGTACTTATATAGTTGTGTATTAGTACACTACCTTTTAAAAAGAATCTCCAGGAAGTTTCGTCTGTGTCGATCTTCACCCAATTTCTTCATTTTATCAATCACCAGAAAGCCATACTGCTTTTGAATGCAGCAATCCCTAAATATACTAACAAATTCATTGAACGTCATGTTAGTACCTACATGTATCAGGTAAATATGTTTTAAATTCATATTGTCCAGTTTGGAAGTGATAGTAAGATTCACATTATACCTCATCAACTGTTTTCGAATCGTGGAATATCTTTGGCTCAAATACATGACATCACCTTTCATACGATGACCAAAACGAAAATATTGTCTGATCCTGGTCTTTCCCTACCACATCATGAAATATGGACACAATGTTTGAATTCGTTTTCTTAAGTTGTGAAATATGACTGCTTTTGCTAAATGTCTGGTAGGTTTTTCCATCAACACCATCTCCTGTAATAGCTGGCATTTTGGTTGAAATAGAGTTTTATATACACTCCTGGAAATTGAAATAAGAACACCGTGAATTCATTGTCCCAGGAAGGGGAAACTTTATTGACACATTCCTGGGGTCAGATACATCACATGATCACACTGACAGAACCACAGGCACATAGACACAGGCAACAGAGCATGCACAATGTCGGCACTAGTACAGTGTATATCCACCTTTCGCAGCAATGCAGGCTGCTATTCTCCCATGGAGACGATCGTAGAGATGCTGGATGTAGTCCTGTGGAACGGCTTGCCATGCCATTTCCACCTGGCGCCTCAGTTGGACCAGCGTTCGTGCTGGACGTGCAGACCGCGTGAGACGACGCTTCATCCAGTCCCAAACATGCTCAATGGGGGACAGATCCGGAGATCTTGCTGGCCAGGGTAGTTGACTTACACCTTCTAGAGCACGTTGGGTGGCACGGGATACATGCGGACGTGCATTGTCCTGTTGGAACAGCAAGTTCCCTTGCCGGTCTAGGAATGGTAGAACGATGGGTTCGATGACGGTTTGGATGTACCGTGCGCTATTCAGTGTCCCCTCGACGATCACCAGTGGTGTACGGCCAGTGTAGGAGATCGCTCCCCACACCATGATGCCGGGTGTTGGCCCTGTGTGCCTCGGTCGTATGCAGTCCTGATTGTGGCGCTCACCTGCACGGCGCCAAACACGCATACGACCATCATTGGCACCAAGGCAGAAGCGACTCTCATCGCTGAAGACGACACGTCTCCATTCGTCCCTCCATTCACGCCTGTCGCGACACCACTGGAGGCGGGCTGCACGATGTTGGGGCGTGAGCGGAAGACGGCCTAACGGTGTGCGGGACCGTAGCCCAGCTTCATGGAGACGGTTGCGAATGGTCCTCGCCGATACCCCAGGAGCAACAGTGTCCCTAATTTGCTGGGAAGTGGCGGTGCGGTCCCCTACGGCACTGCGTAGGATCCTACGGTCTTGGCGTGCATCCGTGCGTCGCTGCGGTCCGGTCCCAGGTCGACGGGCACGTGCACCTTCCGCCGACCACTGGCGACAACATCGATGTACTGTGGAGAGCTCACGCCCCACGTGTTGAGCAATTCGGCGGTACGTCCACCCGGCCTCCCGCATGCCCACTATACGGCCTCGCTCAAAGTCCGTCAACTGCACATACGGTTCACGTCCACGCTGTCGCGGCATGCTACCAGTGTTAAAGACTGCGATGGAGCTCCGTATGCCACGGCAAACTGGCTGACACTGACGGCGGCGGTGCACAAATGCTGCGCAGCTAGCGCCATTCGACGGCCAACACCGCGGTTTCTGGTGTGTCCGCTGTGCCGTGCGTGTGATCATTGCTTGTACAGCCCTCTCGCAGTGTCCGGAGCAAGTATGGTGGGTCTGACACACCGGTGTCAATGTGTTCTTTTTTCCATTTCCAGGAGTGTATATATATATCCTCAAAGTGAGTCCCCTCAGGGTGTGTTAACAGTGAGAGAACAAGATTAGTCTTCCTAAAGTCAGAAGACCCATCAATCAAAGCACATATATTATCAGCAGGCAGTAGTGAGCCATTCCTCATCTTCTCTCAGTTTCCAGAAACATTGCAGAACCAATCAGTTGTTACTAGACTCTTCTGATAGGACTGTTTCATCCAGTCTTTCATGGAGATGACTATACAGTTACATTAGGTACACTTTTTTGTTTGTAAATACTTATATATAGCAGGGTATATGAGTGTGCTGAAGTAAGATTGTAGTTCTACACCGAAATTTAATTCATAAATTTTCTCTCTGTCCTGCATAGATGTGCAACATGAATCGTAGAGTTGAGTAATGGTTTCATCTGATTGCTGAGGAGTTTTTCACACTATCTCCACCAGTTTGATCCACTTTCTCTCCTATAGCCTGCCAACTTTGCTGATAATCTAGAGGATGTTGAATTAAATGACTGGACAAAATTAAGTTCTTAAAAGTATGATCCTGTAGATGAGTGTACTCTCTTTCGATAAATAGTTTGAATTTTTATTGGAAGTGTCCTGTTCTGATAGTATGATTACCTATTATGACTGAGGGGAATGGAGTGTTTCCATGGAATAAAGCTGCAATGTACATTGAGAAATTACATAGATGATTCCACTCATTTAGGGATAATATTACCTCACTGTCACTATATCACAGGTTTTTGAGTACCACCATTGAATACAGCACACGAACCTGTGCCATCGCTGTGCTAACAGCACTCTTGTTTATGTTGTAAAAAACAGTAAACAATATTATTTGTGATGATGGGGTTAGCTTTTGAAAGTTCTCATGTGAATGTGTGAGTAATTAGTCAGTAGCTGTTGAATACGTATTGTAGCGGTAAAGTGTAAATTTTTATCATTAACGTAGAGTAAGTTGGTTCCTTCTCACTGACGCGCTGCACAGCGACCTTATCTCTGCCTCATGTCTTCAAGCAGTGAATATTCCACGTATTCCAGGCAACATAATTAAAGTGTCGGAAAATTTAACTATAATCAGTCTGTATTTATGCATTTTATTAGTACAATACATCCCGATTATCCGAATATCAGGAGTAATGGAAAGAAATGTTTATGGTAAGTAATGTTTTCACGCATGATGTGAAGTGGCTGCTCATATGATATGGGCCAGACACTCAAGGCGTCACAGGCACTCGACGCCATTTTTGGAAATATCAAGGACAGGGCGATCACGTGCACAGCACATCGTCTTGTCTCTGTGCATTCGCGAAACCGCGCAGTGCTATGATTGCAGAACAATCGCAACAATAGTGAACACCAAGGCCAGGGAAACGTCGCAGTTGTGATACTGCGCATCATGACATTGATATCAGTGCAGCACGGGCGTCGCGTTGGTGTGATGCTGGCGTCATATCGGTGAGCTGCTGTGACGCTGGTGTCATGTCATTGCGACACTGGCATCGCATAATAGAAATAATTTGTTACAACAATGAAATATTGATCAAAGTGTATTCTCACTGCATAGCGTAGACCTCGAATGATTGCTACTGGACGGGAGCAAACCGAGAGGCAGGAGGGAACTCGATTCACATTGGACGACCTTCCCCTCCCCTCCCACCCCTACATCCACTGGGTGACGCTGCCATGTGTCTACAGTGACCTTCATTATTACATGCACAACTGAATCAGCTGTAATACGAAAGAATGAGGAAGTGTACATTTTAACTTATCAACCAACAATCCTGCAGAAGCCGAAGACAAAAATGTTCAGTGGGTGGGCAAAGTAGCTCATACGCCAAAAGAAAGACAGGGGAAGAGAGCACTTGAGGGGAAACCAGGCACCAGACACACTGAAGGACGACCAAGGGAGCGCTGGATGGACCACCTGACGAAGGTCCTGGGAACCCTGGGGGATGAAGATACCTGGAGGAACAGAACAGAAAAGAGAGTGGAATGGATGCAGTTTGTGGAGGCAGTTCGTCTTTAGCGCGGTTTGTGATTGCTGGATATGTACGTATGTATGTAATATGACACCAAAGGCCATTTGAAGGTTGGCTCCTTCTCTCCATGACCCTCTACTCGTTACATCTTCCTTAGCTAAAGATCGTGGTATAACAATACTTGAAGATACGATTTCTAGCTATGGAATAGACCGTGTGTTTTGCCACATGCAAGCCTATCTATACGTATTAAATATCAACAAATAGTATTTCTTTTTAATATGCTTGCTGTACTCTGTACCAATCACCTCCCATTTAGTGCTGTAAGTCATAATAGAGACTCCAACAAAAATAACACTTGTATTACTCGTAAGTGTCATATTAAAGTTGTAGAAATACACTCCTGGAAATGGAAAAAAGAACACATTGACACCGGTGTGTCAGACCCACCATACTTGCTCCGGACACTGCGAGAGGGCTGTACAAGCAATGATCACACGCACGGCACAGCAGACACACCAGGAACCGCGGTGTTGGCCGTCGAATGGCGCTAGCTGCGCAGCATTTGTGCACCGCCGCCGTCAGTGTCAGCCAGTTTGCCGTGGCATACGGAGCTCCATCGCAGTCTTTAACACTGGTAGCATGCCGCGACAGCGTGGACGTGAACCGTATGTGCAGTTGACGGACTTTGAGCGAGGGCGTATAGTGGGCATGCGGGAGGCCGGGTGGACGTACCGCCGAATTGCTCAACACGTGGGGCGTGAGCTCTCCACAGTACATCGATGTTGTCGCCAGTGGTCGGCGGAAGGTGCACGTGCCCGTCGACGTGGGACCGGATCGCAGCGACGCACGGATGCACGCCAAGACCGTAGGATCCAACGCAGTGCCGTAGGGGACCGCACCGCCACTTCCCAGCAAATTAGGGACACTGTTGCTCCTGGGGTATCGGCGAGGACCATTCGCAACCGTCTCCATGAAGCTGGGCTACGGTCCCGCACACCGTTAGGCCGTCTTCCGCTCACACCCCAACATCGTGCAGCCCGCCTCCAGTGGTGTCGCGACAGGCGTGAATGGAGGGACGAATGGAGACGTGTCGTCTTCAGCGATGAGAGTCGCTTCTGCCTTGGTGCCAATGATGGTCGTATGCGTGTTTGGCGCCGTGCAGGTGAGCGCCACAATCAGGACTGCATACGACCGAGGCACACAGGGCCAACACCCGGCATCATGGTGTGGGGAGCGATCTCCTACACTGGCCGTACACCACTGGTGATTGTCGAGGGGACACTGAATAGTGCACGGTACATCCAAACCGTCATCGAACCCATCGTTCTACCATTCCTAGACCGGCAAGGGAACTTGCTGTTCCAACAGGACAATGCACGTCCGCATGTATCCCGTGCCACCCAACGTGCTCTAGAAGGTGTAAGTCAACTACCCTGGCCAGCAAGATCTCCGGATCTGTCCCCCATTGAGCATGTTTGGGACTGGATGAAGCGTCGTCTCACGCGGTCTGCACGTCCAGCACGAACGCTGGTCCAACTGAGGCGCCAGGTGGAAATGGCATGGCAAGCCGTTCCACAGGACTACATCCAGCATCTCTACGATCGTCTCCATGGGAGAATAGCAGCCTGCATTGCTGCGAAAGGTGGATATACACTGTACTAGTGCCGACATTGTGCATGCTCTGTTGCCTGTGTCTATGTGCCTGTGGTTCTGTCAGTGTGATCATGTGATGTATCTGACCCCAGGAATGTGTCAATAAAGTTTCCCCTTCCTGGGACAATGAATTCACGGTGTTCTTATTTCAATTTCCAGGAGTGTATATTTTTTAACAAACCACGACGTTGTTCTCCACAATACTGTAAAATATAGGTGTTACAGATTCAGAATTTGTTCCTACAAACGATGTTATTCCACGGGTGTGAAGAGAAATAGGTAGCTTAAGGGGAGCCATGTTACTTTCAGCAAACACAAGATATATTTTTTCTTAAACCATTAAACATATGGCTCTGATATTTGGACAATATTTTCAATGAGTATTTCTCTACAAAGTTATAATGCCTATTATGAAATATTTATTGGTTATCGTTTACAATTTTTTTTAAATGTTGCCAATTTTTTATCTAAAATTTTGTATCTTGTATAACTCCTTAAATATACAATGTTTTTACAATTTGTTATAACAATGAAGGAAATGAAATAAACAATATTGTGTATAATTTTGATTCATCTACTATTAGTAGTTTTTGGGAAAATGTTCCTTAAATATCATAATCTGTAACTTGCAGGAAATGGCTTCCAAAGTTTTCAATACATTCCCGCTCCATATCATGGATCGTCTGCATCCTCTTTATTTTATAGTATTATATTTCTTTTCACAGGTCTCTTCTTCCCATTTGCTGCATGTTGTAGACTTTTATCTCTTCTTGCTGCACCGCTAAGTCTTTCTTCATCATTTAGGCGCATTGTGGAAATGGTGTTGTGCCCTGGTTGGAAACCTAAACCTTTCAGCGTATCACAGTTTATAATGTTTACAGTACTGTATGTTGCAGCAGCAGCATGCACTCCAAAGTGCAATGTTTTTACGTGTACAAACACTGTTTGTGGAATCCTAATCCAAATTAAATTATTCACACTGTCATTGGGATTTTGTGTTTTCCCATGTAGGCACTTTTCCAATAAAGTTGTCTGTGACAAATCTCTGAATATGGGCTTCATTACATCAATTACAGCATTTGGAAAACTGTTTTTATGGTCATATTCCTTTCCTGATTGGTACTTACACCATGAGTCACTACCTGTGGGACATAGTGCATGTTGTGGGTGCTCATTTGTTGATGCAGTATGAAAAAATAATGCCCACACTGCTTTCCTCATATGCTCAGTGCTTCCTGTATTTTGCCTAATTGCTCAACCATAATACCTCTGCAATCTGCCAATTGTTTCATCTGTCAATCTCCCTCTTCCTCCAAGGGTCTTGCCATCACTAAGCTTCTGGGATCCTAATATCTGCTTCAGTTTGCGCTTCTACACGTGTCCAATGCATTCCTGTTTCTTAATGTCATTGCCATATGGTTTGAGTTCCTCTACAGTTTTATATCCCTTAGAATCGCAATCCTGTAGATAGTTAATATATCGTACATTACACTACTCCTCTCACCTGGAAAAAATTCTTTTCACTCCCTCTACTTGTCCGCAGCTCGTGGTCGTGCTGTAGCGTTCTCGCTTCTCATGCACGGGTTCCCGGGTTCGATTCCCGGCGGGGTCAGGGATTTTCTCTGCCTCGTGATGACTGGGTGTTGTGTGCTGTCCTTAGGTTAGTTAGGTTTAAGTAGTTCTAAGTTCTAGGGGACTGATGACCATAGATGTTAAGTCCCATAGTGCTCAGAGCCATTTGAACATTTTTTTTGAACTCCCTCTACTTCCATCGCTCCACTTGTGCCATGAAAATTTGCTTCACAACCTTCATTGTGTCCCTCCTTGGTATTGCCCTTACATCTACAATGTTTGGAGAGAATAGCAACATCAATAATTTAGCAACTGTCTCCACTGGTAGCTGTCATGACTCCATTTAGAGATTTCTCTCTACATTGCCATGATCCATCTAAAGCAACAGTTAAATCTCTACAATGTCCATTATCAGTCACAGCCTCTTCAACTGCTTTCTTCATTGTTGCTTGTGCAACATCTTCAGCAGAAGATTCCACCAACTCATTATAAAATCCATACTTAGTTGGTGATTTTGGCATGTTCATAATTCCATGTAACATTTTTCCTGCAGCACTACCATTTCCTATGCAACACAAACCATACACTAGCCTAACATTTACCTCATACACCTTGTTTCCACTATTACCAGTACGAGGAATACTATTAGAATTATAAAACGAAACCTCCGCACCACATTTGTCACCCTTCAGTAACATTTTACATGCCAAACCAATGAGCGAAATTATTTTCAATTCGAGTCCTCTTTCTTCACGAACCTGGCATAATACATTATGTTTTAAAACATAAGACAGCAAGGAAATGTTAATTATTTCATTCATTCATTCACATCATTACTGTCACTTTCATAGTTTTCAAATTTTTATTTGCTGTCAAAAAGTTTCTTGCTGGAAGAAGTTTTCTCACACAGATTTGGAGTGGTTGGTGAAGCATACGGAACAGCATCTCCCTCTGAAACAACAAAGGATTTCTTCTTCCACTCCTTGCGTCTTTTCTTATAGACTCGATTGTGAAACTGGGCTTATTTACATCCAAAAGCCAAATACGTAAAACAGATACGAGAAAAATTCGTCAAATATGCAAAATTGTTGAGCCAAACAATAAACACATAGGAAACTTCACAAGTCAACAAACACGGCGTACCTTTTATGTTTACTTACATGAACATTCACTTGTCACTGAGATCCAAGCCTACAACGTTGGAAAACAAAGCACTGGCGAATTCCGCCAAGGAACGATGCCTAAAGACAGCGAGCGATGCTGTCAGAGATAATACACCAACTCGCTACGGCCATTTACGCGGCAGAGCGCCGTGCATCAACTTTGAAACGATAAAAAACACACTTAGAATTCACTTAGAAGAGTGAAACTTGATTTTCTTTAATCGGAAAACTCCAAATAACTTTATAATGAAAAACCTGAAAACGCTAATTTTGCCGTTTTCATCGTTCTGGCTCCCCTTAAGCCGTTCCCTATGGGAAACATTTTTCTCACTGCAGGACCTTGTTAAAGTGATTTACCACGCACGGAAGTTCTACATCGATGTGGATAATACATAGAGGAAATAACGTAACCAGTAGACTTAAATCATACCCTGCAACGCGGCTTGTGATATACTCTAGAATAAGACGGCGCTAACAGGTTTAGCCAAGCTAGACAGACCAATTATGGACCATAGCCTGAATCCGATCGTCCCTATAGCTGCAACAAATTACTTCCTCCTACATACCCCAAGAATGGAGTTGTGTAAAAAACGGAAGAAAACGCTGGTAAAATTTTTCCTTGAATTCAATTTCGTTATTCTCCTATAATAAATTTAAAAGATATGACAAATGTGTTTTTTTTTTGTTGACTACAATTCTACTAGTTAAAAAATTACTGCTGAATTTCTATACCTTTATTTTTCTAAATACAACTTTCTGATTGGCATTTAGGATCGGTCATTTCCCTGTACAGGATCTACAAAGTTCTTAAAAAAATATGTATTTGGTAACCTGTATTATTCTTGTTTTGCACTGATGAAGTGAGAATAATTAATAATTTTTTATACAAATGAGTTATGCACAAAATAAACTGCATTGACTTTTACTGTCCTGGCAATGTGAGATTAGGTACATAGAAATTTTGGCATTTCCACTCTTCATTTATCTAAATCTACGTCTACATGCATTCTCAACAAGCTAACGTACGTTGCGTGGCGGAGGACACCCTCTATCATTACTAGTCGTTTCCTTTCCTTATATAGAGCGAGGGAAAAGACGTCTTGGTGCCTCCGTATGAGACCTAATTTCTCGTATCTGATCTTCGTAGTTCTTTCACGAAATGTATGTTGGCGGCAGTAGAACCATCCTGCAGTCAGCTGCAAATGCTGCTTCTAAAAATTTTCTCAATAGTGTTCCTCGGAAAGTACCTTCCTTCCCACCAGAGATTCGAATTTGAGTCCGCGAAGCATTTCCGTAACACTTGTGCGTTGTTCGAACCTACCCGCGACAAATCTAGCAGCCTGGCTCTGCCTGTCTTCCTTTAATCCAACGTAGTGCGAATCTTAAACTCGCGAGCAGTACTCAAGAATAGGCCGCACTAGCGTTCTGTATGCGCTCTCTTTTTACAGATGAACCACACTTTCCTAAAATGCTCCCAATAAACTGAAGTCAACCATTAGCCTTACCTACCACAATCCACACGTGCTCGTTCCGTTTCATATCGTTTTGCATCATTACATCGAGATATCTAAACGACCTGACTATGTCAAGCAGTACTAATGCTGTATCCGAACATTATGGGTTTGTTTTTCCTACTCATCTGCATTAACTTGCATTTTTCTACATTTAGAGCTGGCTGCCATTCATCACACCAACTAGAAATATTATCTAAGTCGTCTGGTATGCTCCTACAGTTACTCAACTTCAACACCTTCCCGTACAACAGACCATCATTAGCAAGCAACCGCAGATTGCTGCCCATCTGGTCCGCCAGATCATTTATGTATATAGAAGATAATAGCATTCCTATCATACTGCCCTTAAGCAGTCCCGACGACACCCTTGCCTCTGATGAACTCTCACCCTGGAGGGCAACATAACTGGGTTCTATTACTTACGAAGTCTTCAAACCACTCACATGTCTGGAAACCTATTCATAAGCTAGTACTTTCATTAAAACTCTGCAGTGGGGCACGGCATCAAATGCTTTTTGGAAATCTAGAAATATGGAATTTTGCCTGTTGCCCTTCACCTGAAGTTCGGAGTAGATTATGGCTAGATTGGCTAGATTGGACTGTGTTAAGATTGGGACTTCGCACGGGCTCTGATGAGCGCGCAGTAGAGCGCCCCACAGACCAAACATCATCATCTGATTTCGCTATTTGCCTATCGATTCGCGAGTGTTGATTAGAGTACCTCAAATTACCGCCTACTTAAAAAAAACCGTGTGCACTCCACAAGTATTCTACTACCCAAGTAACTGCTTCCTTTGTGTAGTGCTCCTCTGACCTATCAGACTACGCAGGTCTCGAAATCAGCAGTCAAGACTGTCACAGAGATGACGAAGCGTTTTGGTGAAACCTTCCACTGGGCTCCAAACTAAAGGACCCGGATTAAAGGGTAAGATGAATTTCGCACGAGCGATGATTTCTAAAGCACCTCGTCTTCAGGCCACGAGTGGCCTACCGGGACCATCCGACCGCCGTGTCACCCTCATGTGGAGGATGCGGATAGGAGGGGCGTGGGGTCAGCACACTGCTCTCCCGGTCGTTAAAATGATGTTCTTGTCTGAAGCCGCTACTAATCGGTCGAGTAGCTCCTCAATTGGCATCACGAGGCTGAGTGCACCCAGAAAAATGGCAACAGCGCATGGCGGCCTGGATGGTCACCCATCCAAGTGCCGACCACGTCCGACAGCACTTAACGTCGGTGATCTTACGGGAACCGCTGTAGCCACCGCGGCAAGGCCGTTGCCGATGCTTTATAAGACAGTGCTGATTCGTGGACATAAGATTTTCGGTGTCGAGGAAATGTATTATATTCGAACTGAGAACATGTTCAAGAATTCAGCTGCAAACCGAAGTTAGGGATATTGGTCTGTAATTTTGCGGATCCGTTCTTTTACTCTTCTTATAGACAGCAGTCACCTGCCCTTCTTTCCAGTCGCTTTTGTACTTTCCGCTGGGAGAGACATTCACGATAAATGCTATCTGCGTGAGAGACCAATGCCGTAGAGTATTCTTTGTAAAACCGAATTTGGATTCCATCCGGGTTTGGCGACTTATTTGCAGTCAGCTCTTTCAGTTATTTCTCTGCACCAGGGATACTTATTACTATATCGTAGATACCGGGCTCTATGCGATGATAAAACGACGGTATGTTTGTACGAGAGTACTGCGTGAACTCGCGAACTAAATTTAAAACTTTGGCTTTTTTTTTTTTTTTTTTTTTTTTTTTTTTTTTTTTTTTTTGCTATGATTCGGTATGTTTGTACGGGAGTCCTGCATGAATTCGCGAATTAAATTTAAAACTTCGTCTCTTTTGCTATCTTCTTTTGCCACACCAGGCTGGTCAACGAGTGACTAGATAGAAGCCTTAGACTAGCTTATCGATGTTACATATGACCAGAATTTTCTCGGATTCTCGGCCAGATCTTTTAACAAACACACGAATCTACCAACCCTTGCCGGTCGTCATTTGCACATCCTCGTTTGAACCGATAGTGCAACAGCCTTTGCTTCCTCAGCATTTTTCGAATTTCATTGTTAAAATACGATGGCTATTTTCAGTTCTTAATCCTCTTATTAGGCACATACTTGCCCAGAGCACGATTTACAGCCTGTTTAAACTTTGCCAATCTTCCCTCTATGTCCGTAGTACTGGAACTAAGTGATGTCAATTCGTTTTCTTAATGAGATGCTGACAACTGCTTATCTACTCTTCCTAGTACAAACACTCTTTTAGCCTTCTTAATTGATTTATTAACTTTTGTAACTATGATCGCTATGTTGACATCGTGGTCACTAAGCCAGGTCTCTATACTGCTGCCATCGATAAGGTCCGGTCTGTTCGAAGTACAAGGTCTAAGATATTTCCGTTGCGTGTGGGCTGCCGAACAAGCTGCTCCAGACAGTTTTCGGAAAATGTTCTCAGAAGTACTTCGCACGACTGTCTGTCTGTACCCCCTGCAGTGAATCCATAAACGTCCCAATCTGTACTTGGTAGTTTAACGTCGCCTCCAGCTAGTATTGTATGATCGGGTATCTACGCATCCCAAGCGGTTCTAGGCGCTGCAGTCTGGAACCGCGCGACCGCTACGGTCGCAGGTTCGAATCCTGCCTCGGGCATGGATGTGTGTGATGTCCTTAGGTTAGATAGGTTTAAGTAGTTCTAAGTTCTAGGGGACTGATGACCTCAGAAATTAAGTCCCATAGTGCTCAGAGCCATTTGAACCATTTATCTATGCATCACTGACCGCAGACATTCTTCGAATGACTCAAGAACTGTCACATAGGAATCGGGTGGCCGGTAAAAACGACAGACAGTCAGTTTGGTTTCAGCTACACCTGTTAAACGAGGCGGAAAACTCAGTTTCGATTTAAATAGGGACAATATTTTTGTCGACTACAATGAACACTCCCGCTCGTATGGCGTGTAATCTGTCATTCCGATGTACGTTCCATGAGTCGATAAATATCTCATAGATTTCTACTTTGGGTTTCATACAGCTCTCGGCGACAGGAATAATGTGAGCCGGCCGAAGTGGCCGTGCGGTTAAAGGCGCTGCAGTCTGGAACCGCAAGACTGCAACGGTCGCAGGTTCGAATCCTGCCTCGGGCATGGATGTTTGTGATGTCCTTAGGTTAGTTAGGTTTAACTAGTTCTAAGTTCTAGGGGACTAACAACCTCAGCAGTTGAGTCCCATAGTGCTCAGAGCCATTTGAACCATTTTTGAATAATGTGAGCGCGAGAAGTTTCCTGGAGGGCAGTAAATTCGGGAACTTTGTTACGAATACTTCGACAGTTTACTGATAAAAGTTTGACAGTCGAAGTGTCTTTACTCTGAACGCATTCTAGTTTCGCTATGTCCGCAGCTCGTGGTCTTGTGGCTAGGGTTGCTGCCTCTGGATCACGGGGTCCCGGGTTCTAATTTCGGCCGGGTTGGGGTTTTTCTGTGCCCGGGGACTGGGTGCTTGTGTTGTCCTCATCATTTCATCATCATTTGTGAAAGTGGCTAGACTGGATTGTGTAAAGATTGGGACTTTGTACGGGCTCTGATGACCGCGCAGTACAGCGCCCCACAAACCAAACATCATAATCTGATTTCGCTATTTGCCTATCGACTCGCGATTGTTGATTAGAGTACCTCAAATTACCGCCTAACCTAAAAAACCCCATGTGCACTCCAAAAGTATTCTCCTACCCGAGTAACTGCTTCCTTTGTGTAGTGCTCCCCTGACCTATCAGGGTGGTCCTACAATTCCCCAACATAATACGCATGTCTCGAAATCTACAGTCAAGACTGTCACAGAGATGACGAACCCTTTGGTTGAAACCTTCCACTCGGCTCCAAACTAAAGAACCCCGATCAACTCTGGCCACAATGCTGCTAATGGTGAGCTCTGCTTGCACCCAGTGCTCGAGGCCAGCAGCCTTCACCATCTCCGCCAGTTGCCTACACTAAATGAAGATGGCATCAGAACTCATGCGACAGGCATCGTTGCTGCCGACGTGTGCCACAACTTGCAGACGAGTACAACCTGCCCTCTCGATGGCCGCTGGCAAGGCTGTTTCCACGTCTCGGATGGTGCCCCCCCCCTCCACCGGCAGACATATCTTTCCAGCCCTCAACACTGTCCACCGAAGGGGCTCCACAATACACCTAACGTTGGAGCTCTCGGTAGATAGGAAACTTCTGCTCACGTGTACCTGCTCTGATCCTGTTGAAGGAACGGTCACCTGTTCATTTACATGGCAGGTATACTAGGAGGTACCTCGGCAGCGGAGCCCGTGACGCAGGAGTTGTCCCGTGGGACGCACCAGGTTATCCGCCACTGCTACACGCCCTGACAGCAGCCTGAAGGCGGCTGGTCGTTGCCAAAAGTGCATTCAGCTGTACGCGAACTGCGGACAGTTCCTCCGGTGTCAGGACGCAGTATACACTCATCCTATCCATCCTAACAAGACTGAAGAAAAAGCTATAGAAGTAGACAGAAACCTAGATATGCAACTTGCTACCCTTCTGAGGTCTCACCAATGGACGCTGATGCCTTATTGTGTTGTTTAGCTGGCTGCTCAGAAGAAATGCAAACTGCGCCACAGACTGCCTGAAATTACGCTTACAGTTAAAACTCTAGATGACTCCTATTAAACGGAAAATCACGCACGAAATTTAAGAAATATACTGCTAGAGGAACGTAACTTGTCGCTGTGGAGATGCGGAATGGCGACAGCTGAGGGCAATTATATTTTTCTTCGAATAAGTTAACTAAAACATACAACACGAACGAGACACGAGAAAAGAAACTATTGAGAAAACAACCGTTTAATTACGCAGCATAGTATCACACTTTTTTCGAGAGTAGCTCTCTCAAAACATTGCGTTGTACACGTCGTACGCACCAGCTACAAACGACATAGCTATCGGCTCCTGCGTTTTAAACAGTTTTCTATACTAATAGCAGGTGATATCCGACGTGAGTGCTAGTTTGAGTATTGCCTACTCTGCTCGTTGTCATACACCACTTTACTACAGATGCCACAAATTTTACAGACATGGGAGTTACATCGCCTACTTCTTTTCGAGCAGTGTTGAGTAAATGAGTATAGATGCCCTACAATGTTGCAACTGTCACAGGAATTGACATAATTCCATCAGACACTGACACTAACAAGGGAACCTCCCCATCGCACCCCCCTCAGATTTAGTTATAAGTTGGCACAGTGGATAGGCCTTGAAAAACTGAACACAGATCAATCGAGAAAACAGGAAGAAGTTGTGTGGAACTATGAAAAAATAAGCAAAATATACAAACTGAGTAGTCCATGCGAAGATATGCAACATCAAGGATAATATCAGCTCAGGAGCGTCGTGGTCCCGAGGTTAGCGTGAGCAACTGCGAAACGAGAGGTCCTTGGTTCAAGTCTCCCCTCCAGCGAAACGTTTTTCTTTATTTTGGCAAAGTTATGATCTGTCCATTCGTTCATTGACGTCTCTGTTCACTGTAATAAGTTTAGTGTCTGTGTTTTCTACCGCACCGCAAAACCGTGCGATTAGTAGACGAAAGGACGTGCCTCTCCAATGGGAACCGAAAACATTTGATCACAAGGTCATAGATCAACCGATTCCTCCACACGTAAACACGTCTGATATATTCTATACGACACTGGTGACGGCATGTGCGTTACATGACAGGAATATGTTGTCGAGCCACCTAACTTGTACACTTGGCGAATGGGTAAAAACATTCTTCTACGTTGCCCGATTTAGGTTTTCTTGTGGATGTGATAATTACTCCCAAAAAAGTGATGAAAACATAAAGAGTTTGTCACATAAACTGCAACAAATGAATCCAACAGTTTCGCAGTCGCTCACTTTCCCCTGTGATCTGTCAAAACATATGTTTCAAATTTTTCCGTGTGTAGACCGTCAAATCCTGCCTATGTCCAAGCAAATCTGAACATTTCCTGGAATTTTGGAGAGCGAAGTTGATTATGTGTGAGTGCCTGAACTTTGATAATTGTCTGAAAATAAAAAAAAAAACTTTTCGCTCGAACTTTTCGCTAACCACGGGACCACGGCACTCTTGAGTTCAACCTATCATTGATGTTACTTATCTTGCACATGGACTACTCGGTTTGTATATTTTGCTTATTTTTTCATAGTTCCACACAACTTCTTCCTGTTTTCTCGATTGATCTGTGTTCAGTTTTCCAAGGCCGATCCACTGTGCCAACTTATAACTAAATCTGAGGGGGGGTGCGATGGGGAGGTTCCCTTGTAAGTATTCTTATAGCTAATGAAAGCAAACCTGATAGTCTTGCTCTGCATAAGATCTACATTTAAACGTTTTTCAATTCTTGGCTAATCAAGCTATTACGGAAGCCTGTCTCGACATCGTTTGTAGCTTTCGCATTTCATCCACGAAAGGAAAAAACGAAATAGTGGTCATCTTTACGCTCCAATATGTGTGGCAGGCAATCTACTATATGGCTGTTATTCAGTTTATAATGTTATGCTGCTTGAACTTCCCATTGCTTTTTCACGTCCACTGAAATGTCATGACGTTAAGACTCCTCTTAGGTGCCCTGGTAGTCATGTCATTTTTTTTATAGCACTAATAACGCGATGGGCAAGTTCCTTCGAGTGAAATATAGACTTGGTGTGTATCATTTCATTTACATCTACATGGGTACTCTGCAAATCACACTTCAGTGCCTCGCAGAGGGTTCTTCGAATGATCTTCACAATAATTCTCTATTATTCCACTCTCTAACAGCGCGCGGAAGGAACGAACACCTGTATATTTCCCTGAGAGCTCTGATTTTCTTTATTTTATTATGATGATCGTTTCTCCCTGTGGAGGTCGGCGTCAACAAAATATTTTTGCATTCGGAGAAGAAAGTTGGTGTTTGAAATATCGTAAGAAGATCCCGTCTCAACGAGAAGCGCCTTTGTTTTAATTATGCCCACGCCACAACCTATATCATGTCCGTGACATTCTATCCCCTATTTCCCGCCTAGGAGCCCCCACGGCACAGCGCTACTCCAAAAGAGGACGGACAAGCGTAGTGTAGGCAATTTCCTTAGTAGGTCTGCTACGTCCTCTAAGTGTTCCGCCAAGAAAATGCAGTCTTTGTTTCACCTTCCCCACAACATTTTCTATGTGTACTTCCCAATTAAAGTTGATTGTAATGACCTCACACTTTTCATTATTTAGGGTCAACTGCCAATTTTCGCACCATACAGATCTCTTTTCTAAATCTTTTTGCAATTTTTTTCATCCGCTGATGACTTTACTAGACGATAAAAGATAGCATCATCTGCAAACAGCCCTAGACTGTTTCTCAGAGAGTCTCCTGCATCGTTTATATAGATTGTGAACAGCAGGGGGCCTGTAACATTACCATGGGGAACGCCAGAAATCACTTTTGTTTTACTCGAAGACTTTCCGTCAATTACTAAGAACTGAGACCACTGTGACAGGAAATCACGAATGCAGTCGCATAACTGAAACGATATTCCATAAGCACGCAATTTCATTACAAGCCGCTTGTGAGGTACAGCGTCAAAAGCTTTTTGAAAATATACATATACGGATTCAATTTGAAATTTCTTGTGGATAGCGCTCAACACCTCGTGTGAGTAAAGAGCTAGTTGTGTTTCACAAGATCAATGCTTTCTAAATCTGTGTAGGCTATGTGTCAATAGACCGTTCTCTTCGAGGTAATTCATAATGCTCGAACACAGTATATGTTCCAAAATCCAGCTGCATATCGACTTTAATGATATGGCATGTGTTTTAATGGACAACTCCTATTGCTTTTTTAAAATACTGGTGTGACTTGTGCAACTTTCCAGTCTTTGGGTACGGATCTTTAGTCGAGCGAGACGTTGTGAATGATTCTTAGGTACGGAACTATTGCTTTAGCATACTCTGGAAAGAACCTAATAGTTATACAGTCTGGACCGGAAGACTTGCTTTTATTAAGTGATTTAAGCTGCGTCACTACTCTGAGGATATTTACTTCGTCTTCTTTGGTCACTCTGCATCAATAGCACTGCCATCGATAGTATTTGCATTGCTACTACGCAGGGAAGTCATTGATTGCGTCATGCCGCTAGCATGCTTTACGTACGACCAGACTACCTTTAGATTTTTTTCCAGGTTTCTAGACAAAGTTTCTTTGTGGAAACTATTGTGAGTATCTCGCATTGAAGTCCGCGCTATATTTCGAGCTTCTGTAAAAGATCGTCAATCTTGGGCATTCTGCGTTCGTTTAAATTTGGCATGGTTTTTAGCTATTTCTGCAACAGCATTCTGACCTGTTTTGTGTACCAAGGGGCATCAGCTCGGTCGTTAGTTAATTTATTTGATAGAAATCGCTCAACTGCTGTCGATGCTATCTTTGAATTTAAGCTATATCTGGTCTACGCTTATATTGTTAATTTGGAAGGAGTGGAGATTGTCTCTCAAGAAGGTGTCAAACGAATTTTTATCTGATTTTTTGAATAGATATATTTTTCGTTTATTTTCGGAGGATTTACGAGTTACGGTATTCAGTCTCGTTACGACAACTCTGTGTTCACTAATCCCTGTATCTGTTTTGATTCTCGTTATTAGCTCAGGATTATTTGTTGCTAAGAGGTTAAGTGTAGTTTCACAAGTGTTTACTATTCGAGTGGACTCATGAACTAATTACTCGGAATAATTTTCAGAGAACGCGTTTAGCACAATATCGGATGATATTTCATGCGTACCTCCGGATTTAAAGATGTATTTTCGCCAACATATTGAGGTCAAATTGAAGTTACTACCAACTATAATTGTGTGAGTCGGGTACATGTTTGAAATGAACTCAAATTTTCTCTGAACCTTCCAGCAATTGTATCACCTAAGTTGGATCCAATTATTAGTTTATTCGGATATATACGAATGACCTCTACCCATACTAAATCACAGGAACTATCTACTTCAGTATCAATACAAGATAAACTACTTTTAACAGCAACAAACACTTCGCCGCCAACTGTATTTAGCCTATCCTTTCTGAACGCCGTCAGGTCCTTCGTACAAATTTAGGCTGAACTTACATCTGGCTTAAGCCAGCTATCAGTGGCTATAACAATTTGAACACCGGTGCTTTCTATTAGCGCCTGGAGCACTGCCGGTACTTTTCAAACACAGCTTCGACAATTTACAGCTGTTATGCCAATGGATCCTAGATCTACGTTCTTCCTGTGTTCGACCTGCACCCTTGAAGACTGAAGCCAAATCTGTCTTTCCCCGAGGCCCTCTAACCTAAAACACCGCCCAGTCAATGTCACATAGCCCCTGCTACCCATGTAGCCGGCTCTTGTGTGTAATGGACTCCTGAACTATTTAGAGGAACGCAAAACCTCACAATCCTATGGCGCAAGTCGGGGAATCTGCAACCTACACGACTGCAGAACCATCTGAGCCTATGATTCAGACCCTCCACTCGGCTCTGTACCAGAGATCTGCAACCAGTCCTGTCGACTATGCTGCAGATGGTGAGCTCAGCTTTCATCTCCCAAGCAAGATTCTGCGTTTACCAATTCTGATAGCTATTCAAAACCATAGAGAATCTCTTCCAATCCAAAGCGACACGCGTCATTGGTACCAACATGAGCCACGACCTGCAGCTGACTGCAGCCTATGCTCTTCATGGCATCTGGAAGTACCAATTCCAGGTCTGGAATGACTTCACCTGGTATGAGCACGGAGCGCACACTGGCTTTCTTCAACTTGCACTTGGTGCGGGGAGTGGCAACTGACCCTTAACATAGACAAATGTAATGTACTGCGAATACATAGAAAGAAGGATCCTTTATTGTATTATTATATGATAGCGGAACAATCACTGGTAGCAGTTACTTCTATAAAATATCTGGGAGTATGCGTGCGGAACGATTTGAAGTGGAATGATCATATAAAATTAATTGATGGTAAGGCGGGTGCCAGGTTGAGATTCATTGGGAGAGTCCTTAGAAAATGTAGTCCATCAACAAAGGAGGTGGCTTACAAAACACTCGTTCGACCTATACCTGAGTATTGCTCATTAGTGTGGGATCCGAACCAGGTCGGGTTGACGAAGGAGATAGAGAAGATCCAAAGAAGAGGAAGTAAGATTTCGAATCACGGCCCAATGTAGAGTTGGTTTCGCGTAATTGTCTGTCGAATCTGCGAGATTCACCTCAGCACAAAGTTTCTCCTGCCATCTTCTCGTCATGCATCAGCGTACATTCATTCAATCAGGTATTTGTATCGATTATGACCACATCCTATCTACATTAAAACTGTTCAAGACTAAGAAAAAATGATGCAAATGGCTCTGAGCACTATGGGACTTCTGAGGTCATCAGTCCCCTAGAACTTAGAGCTACTTAAACCTAACTAACCTAAGGACATCACACGCATCCATATCCGAGGCACGATTCTAACCTGCGACCGCAGCGGTCGCGCGGTTCTAGACTGTAGCGCCTAGAACCGCCCGGCCACCACGGCCGGCCCAAGACTAATATTTGGTCACCACTGTTCTTGATTGTTTCAAGCTTATTTTATTTGCAAATGTTCAGTCTTCGCGACAGTAACTGTCGGTTACTGCTGAGTGTAGCTGCTCTTCCTAACAGCATCCCACACAAGCAAGCAGTTGTGTTTTTACCTGCAGTTACTCGTACATTACGTACGGGGCTATGCACGGCTGCGTTAAAAGGAATAGCTCGATACAGTCACAGGGTCGAGCCGCGCACATCTGCTTTCATTCCCCGCAGCTTATTCGCTGCAAATAATAATCTGCAGCTGTGATCCTGCAGTCAGATAGTCTATGCATTGGCTAGAATTGCGAGTTAATAAAATACACAGAAATACGTAATACAAGTTAAGTAAATAATTTAATAACGAGGATTCTACTCTAACATCTGTAATTGATGTATGAGAAAGAGAATTATGTTGAATAATGTTTATTTAAGACAGGACACCTCTAATAAATGGGAAGTGGTCCTAGCATATTCAGTTAAATACAGACAGAAATATCCTTATCAAATGCAGTAACGTTACGTTGAGAGCGTTGCGAGAATGGTAGCAAAATCACCAAACTAGATAGTCATTAAAGACTCGCGGAAACTAAATCCATTTCGTGATCACGATACACGAAAGATTCACCAGCTCAAAATAGTTCATTGTTCAACTTGATGATTCACAAATTAACACGCGTAATGTAACGAACAGTAACTCATACTCAGTCTAAGAGCAATTCCGTATGACAAACGGAAAAAGTTAGTCATACTCTGGAGCACTTTCAGACGTCTCGAATTATAAAGTCCCTTCAGAAGTATGATAGCGGCCGTTCACCGCCCAGAATCAAACACCTCCACGATCGAATCACGCACGTTACTGCAGACAGGTATGTCTTCCTAAGGAACTCGGTATAAAGTGCCTAGAATCGCCACCTCGAGTTCTCCACTCGAAAGGTCCCTGTCTGTACTTGAATCCCGTAGTGTTCGGCTTCCCCGCTGTTCCATTGGCTGGAGGATATCCCCACCATAAATGCATCGTTCTATACATGATTTGAGTCATATTGACCACTTCCCGGACTGAACTAATATATTACGAGAATATTTAAGTAAAGAAATGGTATAAACATTCTGATACACATAGATAATTTACAATAATTATAAATAAAGGTTTGTCCATAAGTAAATATGCCAGTATTCTTTTGCAAGTGTGCTCACGTTAACTGACAACGGATTCTTAAATATTATTTAAATACATTGAAGAGCCAAAGAAACTGGTACACCTCCCTAATATCGTGTAGGGCCCCCGCGAGAATGCCGCAACACGGCTTGGCATAAACTCGACTAATGTCTGAAGTATTGATGCAGGGAATTGACACCATGAATCCTGGAGGGCTGCCCATAAATCCATAAGAGTATGAGGGGGTGGACATCTCTTCTGAACAGCACGTTGCAAGGCATCTCAGATATGCTCAATAATGTTCATGTTTGGGGATTCCGGTGGCCATCGGAAGTGTTTAAACTCAGAAGAGTGTTACTGGAGCCATTCTGTAGCAATTCAGGACGTGTGGGGTGTCGCATTGTCCTGCTGGAATTGCCCAAGTCTGTCGGAATGCACAATGGACATAATGGATGCAGGCGATCAGACAGGCTGCTTAAATACGTGTTACCTGTCAGAGTCGGATCTAGACGTGTCAGGGGTCCCATATCACTCCAACTGCACACGCCCCATACCATTACAGAGCCTCCATCAGCTTGAACAGTCCCCTGCTGACGTACAGGGTCCATGGATTCATGAGTTTGTCTCCATACCCGTACACGTCCATTCGCTCGATGAAATTTGAAACGAGACTCGTCCGGCCAGGCAACATGTTTCCAGTCATCAACAGTCAGCCGGAAGGGGTGGCAAACGGTTCTAGGTGCTACAGTCTGAAACTGCGCGACCGCTACGATCGCAGGTTCGAATCCTGCCTCGGGCATGGGTGTGTGTGATGTCCTTAGGTTAGTTAGGTTTAAGTAGTTCTAAGTTCTAGGGGACTGATGACCTCAGAAGTTAAGTCCCATAGTGCTCAGAACCATTTGAACCCATCAACAGTCAAATGTCGATGTTGATGGGCCCAGGCGAGGCGCAAAGCTTTGTGTCTTGCAGTCATCAATGGTAGACGAGTGGGTCTTCTGCTCCGAAAGCCCATATCGATGATTTTTCATTGAATGGTTCTCACGCTGACACTTGTTGATGGTCCAGCATTGAAATATGCAGCAATTTGAAGGAGGATTGCACTTATGTCATGTTGAAAGATTCTTTTCAGTTATCTTTGGTCCCGGAGATATGATGTTTTACTGGATTCCTGATATTCACGGTACATTCGCGAAATGGTCGTACGGGAAAATCTCCACTTCATCGTTACCTCGGAGATGCTGTGTCCCATCGCTCGTGCGCCGACTATAACATCATATTAAAACTCACTTAAATCTTGATAACCTGCCATTGTAACAGCAGTAACCGATCTAATATCTGCACCAGACACTTGTTGCCTTATATAGGCGTTGCTGACCGCAGATCCGTGTTCTGCCTGTTTACAAATCTCTGTATTTCAATACACATACTTATACCAGTTTCTTTTCCACTTCAGTGTAATTATTTAAGCCTTCTTAGTAGAAGTGTCTTTTACCTCTCTTTTGAATTGTGGTGTCCGCTAACACATGGGACTGAGCACTTTTAAATTACCACATATTTTTAATAGCGCTTGGAATCAACATTCAAATGAAGTCACTGGAAAATTGGTGAGTTGTTCATTAAATAAAAAATACGAGCATGACAAGATATGAGGTATTGATACCGTATTCATTTTCTGCTTAAACGTGGAGAATACGATGTTCTGACAATCATTTGCATAATGAAAAAAATATAAAAGACAACGTAAATCAATAAATGAAATAGATACAGACTTTTAGCTCTCAGGAATGATAGCTAATAGCAGTTCTATCATCTGAGATATCGCATATTCAAATCGCATAAAGCGATTAAAAATTGTTAATTCAGAGGTTCGTTGTGTAAATGTTTATTCACTGTGAAATGTTAACTTTTGTGGCGTTAAAGAATTAGGTGTTACTGATATCTCATTGGATGCGCCTCATTTTTCTGAAATCGACGATGTACTCAGACTTGCGTTTAAAACTTGACTGTAAATTATTACAGACTCTCAAATAGCTGTAAGACGCCATCTTTCAGCGTGTCTCAGAGTCCGACATTGCTGGTCATTCTGCATTCTGCTAAGCGAGCGACCATTGTCCAGTTACTTTTTTTGGGAATGGCCTGGAGCGGTCGCTGCGGCCAGTTCTCAACCCCTGGCCTGTTAGCGTTCAGTCGTACCTTCCTCGTAGCAATTCTGGGCGGCCGATTAGCTCACCTTAATACGCATAACGTTACCTCGTTCAATAATGTTGCGCATGTTGTCGTTCTTGAGCGTTATCATAGTGTCCTTCCACTTTCTTGGCATTTTGAGCATTATTTACTGCTTGACAGTGACATGCATTACGTTGTTCCTTCTCACCTAGTCTACGTTGACGCTAGACAAAAAATAGTATTCATCTCTGTCTACAATTTGTCGGTGTTACACATAAATTGTTTCTCATACTCGGTACCTCGTTCACAGTTGTCATAATTTAATGTATGATACAAGTGAAGATGAGTTCGTTGAATTACATGGGTAATACGAAATAAATATTTCACGTAAGCGTGATTATCAACTTGGTGTGCTGCAGCATGTCTGGCTCTTTTGTTGCTATGCATCAAGCAGTCAGCTGGAAGAGTGCCGCCGGCCGCTGTGACCGAGCTTTTCTAGGCGCTTCAGTCCGGAACTGCGCTGCTTTAGCAGGTTCGAATCCTGCCTCGGGCATGGATGTGTGTGATGTCCTTAGGTTATTTAGGTTTAAGTAGTTCTAAGTCTAGGGGACTGAGGACCTCAGATGTTAAGTCCCATAGTGCGTAGAGCCATACGAACCATTTTCTGAAAGAGTGCCCGTGGCATACTGGAAGCAGCACGCTGGGGTGGTCCCTGCACAGTCCGTGGCGACAACCAAGTGGCCCAGTGACTCGTAGCCTCAGGTAAGCGACCGTTCTGCTATGCTGCTCCCCGGAGTGCTAGATTTGTGTCAGCTCATAGCGGTACAGTGCGGAGTTGCGTGTCACGCGATGACCTTGTCCCACCAGCTTACTTCCTGCACTGTCGGCATCAGAGTCGTGTAAAACGGCCCGCCTCACGAGCGGGACCCGCATTGCTTCGCACTGGGCGTCAGGAGTCGCAGACGAAACGTCACCTCATGGGCCGGGCTGGGCTACCCGTTTCTGACCGGAGTGCTCCGCTGCGAGCAAGGAACTGTAGGACGAACTGAGACCGTGACGTCAGTACGCGGGCCACGCTGCTCCGCACAGTATTTAGAAACTGCTCACAATAATTTTACCTTTTATTTCCACAACTGGGAACACATACTTCATTTTCTCGTTAATCTGTGTACTTCTATTTCAAAAATGACGTTTTATTCTAACAATTTATTCAGAACTATACATAATGGGCTTGGCCTCACGTAGTATAACTAGAGCTACGTTTGGAAGAACGGCCGCGCGGGATTAGCCGAGCGGTCTTAGGCGGTGCAGCCATGGACTGTGCGGTAGGTCCCGGCGGAGGTTTGAGTCCTCCCTCGGGCATGGGTGTGTGTGTTTGTCCTTAGGTTAATTTAGGTTAAGTAGTGTGTAAGCTTAGGGACTGATGACCTTAGCAATTAAGTCCCATAAGATTTCACACACATTTGAACATTTTTGATTGGAAGAACGTTTCAGTCAACATCTGCAACTCGGTGTCGTAACTACAGCATCTACGCTCTGCTACCACGTCATAACACTCAGTTTAATTTTTATACTGAAGATGTAAAGAAACTGGTACACCTGCCTAATATCGTGTAGGGCCCCCGGGAGCACGCAGAAGGGCCGGAACACGACGTGGCATGGACTCGACTAATGTGTGAAGTAGTGCTGGAGGGAACTGATACCATAAATCCGTAAGAGTGCGAAGGGGTGGAAATCTCTACTGAACAGCACGTCGCAAGGCATCCCGGATATGCTCAATAAATGTTCATGTCTCGGTAGTCAGGTGACCAGCGGAAGTTTTTAAACTCAGAATAGTGTTCCTGGAGCCCCTCTATAGCAATTCTGGACGTGTGGGGTGAGGCATTCTCCTGCCGGAATTGCCCAAGTGTGTCGGAATGCACAATGGACATGAATGGATGCAGGTGATCAGACAGGATGCTTACGTACATGTCAACTGCCAGAGTTGTATCTAGACGTATCAGGGGTCCTATATTACTCCAACTGCACACGTCCCACACCATTAAAGACTCTCCACCAGGATGAACAGTCCCCTGCTGACATGCAGGGTCCGTGGATTCATGAGGTTGTCTCCATACATGTACACGTCCACCCTCTCGATACAATTTGAAGCGAGACTCGTCCGACCAGGCAACATGTTTCCAGTCAGTAGTGCAATGTCGGTGTTGACGCGCCCAGGCGAGGCGTAAAGCTTCAGTCGTGCGGTCATCGAGAGTGTACACGAGTGGGTCTTCGGGTCCGAAAACCCATATTGATCATGTTCCGATGAATGGATAGCACGCTGACACATGTTAATGGCCCATCATTGAAATCTGCAGCAATTTGAGGGAGGGCTGCACTTCTGTCATCTTGAAAGATTCTTTTCAGTCGTCGTTGGTCCCGTTCTGGATATGACAAAATCGATTGTAAGAAATCCTAATGTGACGTCTTTCGTGTATATGGATTAAAAAGGAAAAAAAAAAAACTGGACGTCTCCTTTCCAACTGCTGGTGTCTGTCGTTGTACATTCTCAAATATTTTCTTCTGTTGGCGAAAGATGTAAGTTTGGCATCATGAATACATAAGACTTTATATAACGACATTTAGGAGCCAGGTTTTAAATTTTAAGGCATTTCCAGGGGCAGAGGTGGACTCTGATCACAATTTATTTGTTATGAACTGTAGAATAAAACTGAAGAAACTGTAAAAAGGTAGGAATTTAAAGAGATGGGACCATGACAAACTGAAAGAACCAGATGTTGCAGAGAGTTTCAGAGAGAGCATTATGGAACGATTGACAAATACAAGGGAAAGAAATACAGTAGAAGAAGAATGGGTAGCTTTGAGAAATGAAAAAGGGAAGGCAGCAGAGGATCAAGTAGGTAAAAAGACGAGGTCTAGTAGAAATCCTTGGGTAACAGAAGAGATATTGAATTTAATAGATGAAAGGAGAAAATATAAAAATGCAGTAAATGAAGCAGGCGAAAAGGAATACAAACGTCTTAAGAATGAGAATGACAGGAAGTGCAAAATGGCTAAGCAAGGACGGATAGAGGACAAATGTAAGGAGGTAGAGGCATATGCCACTAGGGGCAAGATAGAAAATGCCTACAATAAAATTAAAGAGACCTTTGGAGAAAAGACAACCACCTGTATAATTATCAAGAGCTCAGATGGAAAACTAGTCTTAAGCAGAGAGAGGAAAGCAGAAAGATGGAAGGAGTATATAAAGGTTCTATACAAGGGCGATGTACTTGAGGTTAATATTATGGAAATGGAAGAGGACGAAGATGAATATGAGACGGGAGATATGATACTGCGTGAGGAATTTGACAGAGCACTGAAAGACATAAATCAAAAATAGGGCCCCGGGAATAAACAACGTTAGTGCTTCTGATAGCCTTAGGGTAGCCAGCCATGGCAAAACGCTACTATATGGTGAGCAAGATGTATGAGACAAGCGTAATATCCTCAGACTTCAAGAAGAATATAATAATTCCAATCACAAAGAAAGCAGGTGTTGACAGGTGTGAAAATGGCCAAACTATCACTTTAATAAGTCATGGCTGCAAAATACTAACACGAATTCTTTACAGACAAATAGAAAAACTGGTAGAAGCAGAACTCGGGGAAGATCAGTTTGGATTCCGTAGAAATGTTGGAACACGCGAGGCAATACTGCCCCTACGACTTAAGAAGATAGGTTAAGGAAACGCAAACCTAAGTTTCTAGCGTTAGTAGACTTGGAGAAAACATTTGACACTGTGGACTCGAATACTCTCTTTAAAATTCTGAAGGCGGTGGGAGCGAAAGGCTATTTACAATTTATACAGAAACCGGCAGGTAGTTATAAGAGTAGAGGGGCATGAAAGGGAGGCAGTGGTTGAGAAGGGGGTGAGACAGGGTTGTAGCTTATCCCCGACGTTATTCAATCCGTAAATTGAGCAAGCGGTAAGGGAAATAAAAGAAAAATTTGGAGCAGGGATTAAAATCCATGGAGAAGAAATAAAAATTTTGACGTTGCCGATGACATTGTAATTCTGTCAGAGACAATAAGAAAGGAGGATGTAAAATGAACATCAAGAAAAGCAAAATGAGGATAATGGAATGTAGTCGAATGAAGTCAGGTGATGCTGAGGGGATTAGATTAGTAAATGAGACACTTAAAGTAATAGATGAGTTTTGCTATTTCGGGAGCAAAATAACTCAAAATGGTCGAAGTTGTTGGGGTCTTCAGTCCTGAGACTGGTTTGATGCAGCTCTCCATGTTACTCTATCCTGTGCAAGCTTCATCATCTCCCAGTACTTACTGCAACCTACATCCTTCTGAATCTGCTTAGTGTATTCATCTCTTGTTCTCCCTCTATGATTTTTATCCTTCACGCTGCCCTCCAATGCTAAATTTGTGATCCCTTGATGCCTCAAAACATGTGCTACCAACCGGTCCCTTCTTTTTGTCAAGTTGTGCCACAAACTCCTCTTCTCCCCAATTCTATTCAATACTTCCTCTTTAGTTATGTGATCTACCCATCTAATCTTCAGCATTCTTCTGTAGCACCACATTCCGAAAGCTTCTATTCTCTTCTTCTCCAAAGTATTTATCGTCCATGTTTCACTTCCATACATGGCTACACTCCATACAAATACTTTCAGAAACGACTTCCTGACACTTAAATCTGTACTCGATGTTAACAAATTTCTCTTCTTCAGAAACGCTTTACTTGCCATTGCCAGTCTACACTTTATATCCTCTCTACTTCGACCATCATCAGTTATTTTACTCCCTAAATAGCAAAACTCCTTTACTACTTTAAGTGTCTCATTTCCTAATCTAATTCCCTCAGCATCGCCCGATTTAATTCGACTGCATTCCATTATCCTCGTTTTGCTTTTGATGATGTTCATCTTATATCCTCCTTTCAAGACACTGCCCATTCCGTTCAACTGCTCTTCCAAATCCTTTGTTGTCTCTGACAGAATTACAATGTCATCGGCGAATCTCAAAGTTTTTATTTCTTCTCCATGGATTTTAATACCTACTCCGAATTTTTCTTTTGTTTCCTTTACTGCTTGCTCAATATACAGATTGAATAACATCGGGGAGAGGCTACAACCCTGTCTCACTCCCTCTCCAACCACTGCTACCCTTTCATGCCCCTCGACTCTTATAACTGCCATCTGGTTTCTGTACAAATTGTAAATAGCCTTTCGCTCCCTGTATTTTACCCCTGCCACCCTCAGAATTTGAAAGAGAGTATTCCAGTTAACATTGTCACAAGCTTTCTCTAAGTCTACAAATGCTAGAAACGTAGGTTTGCCTTTCCTTAATCTTTCTTCTAAGATAAGTCGAAAGGTCAGTATTGCCTCACGTATTCCAACATTTCTACGGAATCCAAACTGACCTTCCCCGAGGTCGGCTTCTACCAGTTTTTCCATTCGTCTGTAAAGAATTCGCGTTAGTATTTTGCAGCTGTGACTTATTAAACTGATAGTTCGGTAATTTTCACATCTGTCAACACCTGCTTTCTTTGGGATTGGAATTATTATATTGTTCTTGAAGTCTGAGGGTATTTCTCCTGTCTCATACATCTTGCTCACCAGATGGTAGAGTTTTGTAATGACTGGCTCTCCCAAGGCCGTCAGTAGTTCTGATGGAATGTTGTCTACTCCTGGGGCCTTGTTTCGACTCAGGTCTTTCAGTGCTCTGTCAAACTCTTCACGCAGTATCTTATCTCCCATTTCATCTTCATCTACATCCTCTTTCATTTCCATAATATCGTCCTCAAGTACATCACCCTTGTATAGACCCTCTATATACTCCTTCCACCTTTCTGCCTTCCCTTCTTTGCTTAGAACTGGGTTTCCATCTGAGCTCTTGATATTCATACTAGTGGTTCTCTTTCCTCCAAAGGTCTCTTTAATTTTCCTGTAGGCAGTATCTATCCTACCCCTAGTGAGATAAGCCTCTACATCCTTACAATTGTCCTCTAGCCATCCCTGCTTAGCCATTTTGCACTTCCTGTCGATCTCATTTTTGAGACGTTTGTATTCCTTTTCGCCTGCTTTATTTACTGCATTTTTATATTTTCTCCTTTCATCAATTAAATTCAATATTTCTTCTGTTACCCAAGGATTTCTATTAGCCCTCGTCCATTTACCTGCTTGATCGTCTGCTGCCTTCACTACTTCATCCATCAGAGCTACCCATTCTTCTTCTACTGTATTTCTTTTCCTCATTCCTGTCAACTGTTACCTTATGCTCTTCCTTAGACTCTCTACAACCTCTGGTTTAGTCAGTTTATCCAGGTCCCATCTCCTAAAATTCCCACCTTTTTGTAGTTTCGACAGTTCATGATCAATATATTGTAGTCAAGAGTCCACATCTGCCCCTGGAAATGTCTTACAATTTAAAACCTGATTCCTAAATCTCTGTCTTACCATTATATAGTCTATCTGATACCTTTTAGTATCTCCAGGATCGAAGTAGAGAGGATATAAAACGTAGACTTGCTATGACAAGGAAAGCGTTTCAGAAGAAGAGAAATTTAACATTGAGTATAGATTAAAGTGTCAGGAAGTCTTTTCCGAAAGTATTCGTATGCAGTGTAGCCATGTATGGAAGATAAACATGGCCGATAAATAGCTTAGACAAGAAGAGAATAGCTTTCGAAATTTGGTGCTACAGAAGGATGCTGAAGATTAGATGGGTAGATCACGTAAGGAATGCGGAGGTACTGAATAGAATTGGGGAGAAGAGGAAATTGTGGCACAACCTGACTAAAAGAAGGGATTGGTTGGTAGGACACGTTCTGAGGCATCAAGGGATCTCCAATTTAGTACTGGAGGGTATCGTGGAGGGTAAAAATAGTAGAGGTAAAACCAAGAAATGAATACACTAAGCAGATTCAGAAGGGTGTAGGTTGCAGTAGTTACTCAGAGATGAAGAAGCTTGCACAGGATAGAGTAGCAAGGAGAGCTGTATCAAACCATTCTGTTGACTGGAGACCACAATAACGATCATTTTACAATGCTGTATGCATTATGGCAGGAGATAGAGATGATAGATCTTAGTACACACGAAGTGTTAGCATGTAATCATATATGTAACATATGAAATATCGCATGGAATGTGAAACAGTCAGTGTGGTCACAATTCGGTAGTAAAAGTTGTCCATGGTTATTGTGAAAGGAACTCGAATCGATATACGTTGAAAAATTCTTCATTTAAAGAAATTAAGGCAAATACGTTGAGCCAAGAAGATACGTTGAGGAATTCATTGCTGGAGACAAGGAATAACAAATGGTTCAAATGGTTCTGAGCATTATGGGACTTAACATCTGAGGTCATCAGTCCCCTAGAACTTAGAACTACTTAAACCTAACTAACCTATGGACATCACACACATCCATCCACGAGGCAGGATTCGAACCTGCGACCGTAGCGGTCGCGCGGTTTCATACTGTGCATGGGGGCTTAATAAAAATATTAATGCAAATAATTTTAAATTTTTTTTTTGCTTTAGTAGCTGTCTGTCCGATTACGAAGTCTCGTAACGGTTGGCCCTGACTGTTATTGTTACGCAATCTGACTGCTTAGAACAATAACAAAGAATGAAATGGAAATTTTCATTAACACAGTTAATTAATTAAGCCCCCAGCAACTATAAAACCAACGCAACAACAAGCACAAGAGTAACTGTTCTGTGTGTGGGAGTGTGACTCAACGTACGCATCTGGCACGGTTCTTCTTCAACAACACAACAATTTTTAAATAACATTATACTGAATTAATTAAAGAAAATACAAATACCATAATTACTCAAGAGAACCACAATTACACTCTAATCCAAGAACCCAAGCCAGATGCTTTGTTGACTGAACCTGTAATGACACATTATTTAAAACATGGAAATAATGAAAAATAAATCAAGTTTCGTTACCTTCATATATTGACCAAAATCACTCTCATAATTACAATATATCTCCACACCGCCTCGCTATTACCACATCTGAACAAGAACCTTTCAGTATCACATCTCAGCAAGCACTCCCTACTAGCACATCTGAACACCAACTGACTACTACGAGCTCTCCCCAAGCAGTGACCTCTAGCACATCTCAATAATGACTGCCCGTGGAGGCGGCGGAACAATGCTCTCTAGCGATCTCTGGCGCTGTGGCTCAGTGTAGCCACCTTTCATATGCCCTTCCTCCACGGCTAGAATTTGATGGTATTTTTGCCAGCATTGGTGGTGAAAATACCACCAAATTCGTCAAAAAAATACAGACAAAAATAAAAGATAATATTAATACGTAAATATCATATAACTAGATAAAATTTTGGCTTTGCACTGACCTTTCAATAACCTATTATATAGAATACAGTAAGCAATACAAATTTTTTCATACATGTGACTTTACATAACAGTTTACACAAGTATTATGTGGTTAAACAGTTCAATCAATAGCGTCAGCAATGACGAATATGTGCAGGTAAGAGTCTCATAACTTTTCACGAACAGTAATACACAAAAAATCAGTTTATACAAATATTCACATAAACGCTTTCCATAGCTCAAGAATAAGCAGTTGACAGTTCCAGCAGTAGCACCCAGCAATGGTCAACAGGTGCAAATACCACAAGTAACATTTTTTCAATAGAAACAGTCCATCAGTGGCACCCAGTACTGTTGAATAGGTGCAGACACCAACAAGTAACACCATTTCAGTAGAAGCAGTCCATTAGTGGCACCAGCAATGTTGATCAGGTGCACACAGCGACAGGTGACTTCATTTCAGTAGAAGCAGTCCATCAGTGGCACCCAGCAATGTTGAGCAGGTGCACACAGCAACAGGTAACTTCATTTCAGTAGAAGCAATCCATCAGTGGCACCCAGCAATGTTGAGCAGGTGCAGACATCAACAGGTGACATCTTTTCAGTAGAAGCAGTCCATCAGTGGCACCCAGCAATGTTGAGCAGGTGCAGACACCAACAAGTAACACCATTTCAGTAGAAGCAGTCCATTAGTGGCACCCAGCAATGTTGATCAGGTGCACACAGCAACAGGTGACTTCATTTCAGTAGAAGCAATCCATCAGTGGCACCCAGCAATGTTGAGCAGGTGCAGACATCAACAGGTGACATCTTTTCAGTAGAAGCAGTCCATCAGTGGCACCCAGCAATGTTGAGCAGGTGCAGACACCAACAAGTAACACCATTTCAGTAGAAGCAGTCCATTAGTGGTACCCAGCAATGTTGAGCAGGTACACACAGCAACAGGTGACATCTTTTCAGTAGAAACAGTCCATCAGTGGTACCCAGCAATGTTGAGCAGGTACACACAGCAACAAGTCACATTTCTCAGCAGAAGCAGTTCAATAAAATACACTGTCACTGATCACACTGTTCATCAGAGTTTATAAGCAGAAATTAAACATGTCCTAGTGGCACCAATATTGTAGAAAAGGTACAAGTAACAGTCCATAATTTTTTTACAATCACTGATCACACAGTTCATCAGCAGAAATTAAACATGTCCTTGTGGCACCAATCATGTAGAAAAAGTGCAAGTAACAGTCCATACTATTCACCATAACTACTGAGACAGTTCAGTCATGAACAATAGTTTGAATGCACATACAATTTCTTTAACAAAATATAATCAATGCTCTTACACTAAACATACAAATCATAATAAACACACAAATGATATCAGTTAATTGTCACATTAACTATTACAGTACACAATAACAGTTAACCTATAATATTTATGGGTGTCAGTGCAAGCCACAACAAACAAGTGAAATAATATTTAGGAGATAGGTTGGGATCACTTCTCTGGGATTATAAAAGGAAAACACACAAAACACATCCACTCATCTTTCATCCACATTAAGTACTACTGTGTAATTGAATAGTGTTAACTGTGTAAATGCAATTCTGTCAAAATTTTATGTTCATCATGTGTATCAAGTAGTAGTGGCAGCAATGTATAACAGTCAATAATAGTTAGTCAACGTCATAGTCATCATGTCAAGACCAATGTTTGCCAAGCCAGATCAAATTGTACTGTTGCTGAACAACTGTCAGGAAGCCAAGATATGCAAATACTTCCTCTCTTCAAAAAAAGTGTATACTGCTTAGTGATTTAACAAAGTGTGTGTATAGACAATCTTCTTTCCACTTTAGTGTTCTAGTCTGCCATCTTCATCCTCCTTGTTCCATATAAACCAACAAAACAATATGCTCCTCATTTACTTTACCTCTTATCCACCAAAACTCCAATAATCATCAACTTCACCTAATCTCAATACCTCAATAATACGTCGATACATATAAACCTCAGCACCAATATCATTTCACTTCCATAACAACTCTTTCCTCTAGTCAGTCTCCTCGAACAAGTACAGACAAAATCCTAGTGCAACTTCAATTCATCATCCCATACAATCCGAAGACACAGTGTCCACACACAACCTCTGTGTAATCCATCTGACCCAAATTTTCTACTCATTATAAATTACAAGATACATTTTGGTTCCTTGTCCATCATTAAATAAAAGAAATGCATACATGACCTCTAACAGACTTAGTTCGAATAACTCTCAGTAATTAAGTACGATTACGGAGTGTGAATAATCATAATATTTCACAGTGTGTACACCACTTCAAGAATCATGGCAGAAGCAATCATGTGGAGTATTCCTTGTGTCAAGTGTCACTTCCTATTTCAATTGCTCACGAAAAATGCAGTGTAATACTGTCAATGGTCTAAACCTAGTTTTGGTCTGTCATGTCGTTAGCTTCCTTCCTATTAGCATAAATTTATACAGCTTCCATAAAACCTCAGCTCATGTGACTTCTATGACTTTCTTGTACTAATGTCGTTCGTCGAATTATAGCAGTTCATTTTCTTATCTTAAAAATATAAGGCACTGAGCGTAAGCAAAACAAGCAATAGCGAGTAAATATACCAGTAGAGAACAGAATGTCAACAAGTGGATGCAGCACAATCCCTACAACGAGGCTCTGCCAAGCGAACAATCTACAATTAATACCATAGTGTGACCTAAACTCTATGTACGTACACAGTATATCAGCATTTCTATATTCTAAATTGAAGAGTAGTTATGACAACAAAACAGAAACGTGTAAATATGCAATCCATAAGCAAGGCAGCAAATATGTTATCTATCATAATAAACAGGTCATTAGAATCACATCGCCATAAGCAAATAAATCTTCATATGTAATCTTAATAAGTAAACATGAAGGCGCAAGGAGATAAATCACAAAGTATAACTTACATATCTAACCACATCAGCACAATTAATCAGGTGACAATTATAATTTAAATAACTAAGCACAGCAGGCACATAATAAAAAAAATATGACGTCAGTGAAAAAGCATAGCAGCCAAGCGATGCATAATATACGCAAGTAATAACACTGTTCATTAATCAATAATTGTCAAAATCAGTAAATGTACACAAGCACGTCGCTTCACAAGTAATTTCATAGAACATAAAATTTAGCACAAAGTATGAGTCACGTAATCGCGAGCAGCAAATTACGTCTAAAGTACGTACCTAAGTGAAATTATGTTACCTGAAAAATAAACTCAATTAATAGTTACCCTTTTTAGTTTATTAGTTTCATCTTCGAAATGACATTCTTCCTGAAAATTTTCTCCAAAGCAAGTCGTCTTAACGTCGGACACGCACAGAATTTACCTGAAGGTCTTAAATACTTTATACAACCGTATCCTGAAAAATACTGAACGTTAATGACATAATTTATGAGGTCACCATAGCTTTATACTGAATTTAATCCGAGAAATTAGACTGTGTATTTGTTTACGTCTGTCAGTGCATTCGCACTGAGCGCTCGATCAGCTGTAGGCGCGTGACGTAGGAATTCATTGTTTGCGGTCAACGACTGCCTCGTGCGGCGCGCAGACTGACTGTTGCTTTGAGTACGCGCCGCCGCCGGAACACGGCGCGGTATCCTTGTATTCTCCGCATGTTTACATGTAGCTGTTAGTTTCTCTAAAGTATGTCATTCCACAAAAAATTTTTTACGTTAGATATGTGATGTATTCCCTTAGAGCGTCGAGATTTAAGAGTTTCTACTTCAACAGTGTTATCATGTATAATTTTGCGAATCCTATATGGACCGTTATAAAGCAGAAAAAATTTGCGACACAAGCCTTTTCCTTTATGAGACAAACGGTGGGACTTAATTAACACCTTCTGGCCAACTGACAAGATTTTTAAACGACCAGGACGTTTCGCTGATTTCTCTCTTCTAGCAGCCGCCGATGCAATATTTTGTAGAGCCAGGTTGACAACTTCAGAATGCCGCAGTTTCCGTGAAGGCGGAAAAGGAACGATTTCAGAAATGCGATTTGTTGGTACTTTATTTTTTAATATCAATAGAGGCGGTAAAGAAGTTGAGTCATTAGGAAGTTCATTCAGAATGTTTTGAAAAATATGAAGATACTGATCCCAAGTTCTGTGATTCTGATGACAATAAAGACGACACAATTTATTGATTTCCTTCATCCATCTCTCTGAAGGATTAGATTGAGGGTGAAAAAGTGAAATGAAAATTGGTTTAATTTTACGACGCCGTAGAGTACGAAGCCAAATTTTAGAGCGAAACTGTGATCCATTATCTGATATAACCTTATCAACATGACCAACTTCCTTAAGAAAATGTTTGATGAAAGCATTGGATACTGAACGAGCTGTTGCTTTGCGTAAAGGTGTAAAACACACATATTTTGATGTTAATTCCACTGCTACGAAAATATACGCAAAACCATTAGTAGAACGAACCACTGGACCGAACAAATCGACTGCAGCCATCTCCTTTAATTTCGCTGGAATGATAGGAAACAATGGTGCTCTGTGAGAAACTGTTGGCGGCTTAGCCTTTTGACATAATTTGCATTTGGCAAGAACAGATCGAATACGTTTTTCCATATTACTGAAGTAGCAATTTTCTCGTAATTTATGAAAGCATTTACTGGGACCAAAGTGCGCATAACTGAAATGTGTGTACCAAATCAATTTATTGACCCACTCATCAGGAATACAAACTAACCAAACAGAGTTGTCGACCGATTTTCGTTTGAAAAGAATATCATTGCGAACTAAATAATACTGTCTGATCGCTACGCTTTCCTTTCTCCTCCACTTCTCCTTAATGTCCTTCCAGATTGGATCCTTATTTTGCTCCTTAGCGATGTCCTGGAGCGAAGACGAAATAAAGTTCTCAAACGCAACACCTTGAATGTACATCAAACAATAATGGTTTTCTTTGCCGTCCTCTTCGGCACTTTGTTTCAAACCCATAGGTGCACGTGATAAAGCATCAGCAACAATATTTGAAGATCCCTGTATGTAAACAATACTAAAATCAAATTCCTGTAGGTACAACGCCCATCGTGACAATCTTCCATGAGTTAATTTTGTTGACATAAGAAATTCCAGAGCTCGATGATCGGTGTAAACCTTAGTATGTCTGCCAAACAAAAATGTGCGAAATTTTGTGAAAGCCCATACAACAGCCAAAGCTTCAAGTTCCGTAATCGAATAATTCTTCTCTGATTTAGAGAGAACACGACTTCCAAATGCAATTGTCTTCTGTACTACAACGCCGTTTTCTTCTACCTCTTGAAATAAATGTGCACCTAGGCCTTTGTATGATGAGTCCGTCGCCAAACAAAAATCTTTAGATAGATCCGGATGTGAAAGAAGTGGAGCAGCAACTAAAGCATCACGAAGTTGTTCAAATTCTGATTGAGCTTCCTCATCCCAACACCAATTAGATTTCTTTCCAGATAGTTCACATAAACGAGGTGTGGCCAAATTGTCCAATCTAACAAAGCGTCTAAGAAAATTACAGACACCAAGGAAACTACGAACATCACGTTTTGTGGTAGGAACAGCATAATTACGAATAGCGTCTAGTTTCTCTGGATCAGGGAGAATACCTTCTGTAGAAATAATGTGACCGAGAAATTTCACCTGAGAACGACCAAATTCAGATTTTTTTCAAGTTCACCGTTCTTGCAAAAATACGTAATAATGAATCCAAAATTTTGTTGTGCTCACTCCAAGAATGTTTAGCAATGAGAATGTCGTCAACATATGAAGTAATATTGTCACGAAGATAAACAGGTAAGATTTCGTTTAAACTACGAATGAATGCTGCTGAAGATACAGTAAGTCCAAATGGCAATTTCCAAAGTCACTTTTGGGTAAAACAGTCAAATCCGGTTATTGTTTACTTACTGTCTAGATAGATGGATAGTAGAAGAATTGTTTTTTATAGATGCAAAGAATAGTGAAAGAGTAGGCAGCGGTGCAGAAAACTAAGAGGGAAATAGCACCACTACAGCTCGGGGCCCTATGCTCGCTACGGCACATATTCACTTAGTATAGTGAATCCCCTGAGGACATTAATAGCTGCACATTAATTTCAGTTTGTGACTTATTGGCAAATTTGGCGGAAATGCGTACGTAAATTGATCTAACCCTGAACATGGATGTATGTCATTCCTAGAATTACAAAAGATCTTAAATTTCCGAACAGTCAAGAAGTGTTTACAGTCAAAGTTTTCGCCTCGTGGCGACAAAGACCTACCGCGTCTGTCCCAGTCCCAATGTCGATTATTGTCAAGTTCGCGCGCCTGGCGCTCTCTTGTTGCGTCCCGTAAATGAAACAAATTACTTTCTTCAAACCCCTCTGCTACCTGTGATTCTAAATTTCTTTTGCTGTCTTTTCCTACGATTTCGCTTTCAATATATTTGTCTTGCTTTTGTAATGCCTCAAATTCCCTTTTGACGCATTCGTTAACTTTTCCCTGATTTTCAACATGCTTATTTATGTTCTGGTACTCTTCGGTTTCTGCAAATGGTAATGGAGCTGTATCATCTGAATCTCTATCCCCATTTAAACTAAGACTTGTCAATTTATCTGAAATCTCCTCAACTCTTTCCGATAAATCACCTATTTGTTCTTTCTGTCTATTTACGTCTTCCGTAAGTGTCGCGACTCGGGTTTCAGTATTAACACATTTGGTAGTTAACTGTTCATATTGTTGTGTTAGTTTATTTATTCTGTCATTTGGTACGGATTCCTCGATTCTCTCAAATATTTCTTCCTTATCGTGTGCACGTTGTAAATTTAACTCTGAAAATTTCTGTACTATCACGCGATCTCTCTCCTCCTGTTCTCTATCCTGTTCCCTTTGTCTAATCTCTACTGCAATTAATCTATTATTGTGAGCATTCAAAATCGGTTGTACTTCTTCTCTGATTTCTTTTTTTAATTCATCTTTCATATTTTTGAAACATGTCCCTATTCGTGAATCTAACCGTGTTTCCATTGTTTCCATCTCTGTTTTAATTGTGCCTATTTGTGATCCCAACTGTGATCCCAGTGAGTCTAACCGTGTTTCCATTGTTCCCCTATCTGTTTTTAATTCAGATCGTAACTGTGATCCCAGTGAGTCTAACCGTGTTTCCATTGTTCCCATCTGTGTTTTAATTGTTCCTATTTGTGATCCCAAATTTAATATTGCACCCATCAACTGCTCCATAATAGCCGGTTCGAAATTCTTTTCGCCCCTAACATTTCCCGCAAAACCAGTTTCATTCGTCATAGCTGTAAAGCTATCTGTGTTTGATGCTATTCCAGAACTTTCTGATTGAGAAAAATTTTGAAATGGTTCCGGACTACTTTCCCGACTTATTAAATTGATTTCCACTTCATTATTCAACATACTGTTCTCCTGTGTTGGCGAGTTCGCCATGTCAACAATTTCGTCATTCTCACTATTCATCATTTTTGCCTTTTTCATCGATCGCGTAATCATTTACAAAACATACAAAACTCGTCACAGTACGAAAATTACACACAATGACTCTTTATAATCAACAATACCATTCACTCGAAATGTTTCCCGAAAAACACGATTAACGAACAATTGAAATAATTGCACTAAATCGTCAAACGCGTATACAAGACAACAATCAAATTCAGAGAAAAAATTACCATTATAAGAATGACAATTACCAAATCTACACATGCAAAATAGACTATAATTACTAAACTACAAATTACAACAACAATGCTACTGTCCACTATTTTTACAATCAGAAGAATTCCAAGGGACGATCCGAAGCAGTGGTCGCCACGTGCATGGGGGCTTAATAAAAATATTAATGCAAATAATTTTAATTTTTTTTTTTTTGCTTTAGTAGCTGTCTGTCCGATTACGAAGTCTCGTAACGGTTGGCCCTGACTGTTATTGTTACGCAATCTGACTGCTTAGAACAATAACAAAGAATGAAATGGAAATTTTCATTAACACAGTTAATTAATTAAGCCCCCAGCAACTATAAAACCAACGCAACAACAAGCACAAGAGTAACTGTTCTGTGTGTGGGAGTGTGACTCAACGTACGCATCTGGCACGGTTCTTCTTCAACAACACAACAATTTTTAAATAACATTATACTGAATTAATTAAAGAAAATACAAATACCATAATTACTCAAGAGAACCACAATTACACTCTAATCCAAGAACCCAAGCCAGATGCTTTGTTGACTGAACCTGTAATGACACATTATTTAAAACATGGAAATAATGAAAAATAAATCAAGTTTCGTTACCTTCATATATTGACCAAAATCACTCTCATAATTACAATATATCTCCACACCGCCTCGCTATTACCACATCTGAACAAGAACCTTTCAGTATCACATCTCAGCAAGCACTCCCTACTAGCACATCTGAACACCAACTGACTACTACGAGCTCTCCCCAAGCAGTGACCTCTAGCACATCTCAATAATGACTGCCCGTGGAGGCGGCGGAACAATGCTCTCTAGCGATCTCTGGCGCTGTGGCTCAGTGTAGCCACCTTTCAACTGTAGCGCCTAGAACTGCTCGGCCATTCCGGCCGGCCAAGGAGAAACAGACATCGTTTTGGCATTATTTGTGAACTGAGACAGTCTGCGTGAAATCTGTGTCGGTATTTATCAAAAGAAATTATCTTTATTAACGACTCTGCGTCAAAACAGTGACAAACATTTCTAGATACTTATTCACTCGTGTTCGTACAATAGCGTAGAACTGTTATTAATTTCATTAGATGCACCTGCAGTTATAAATTAACCGATTGTATTGCTTCGATGTACGAAGTCATACTGTAGTTCGTTCCCCCTCTTTTCTCGATTTTCGTTATCTATTTCTGAGGCTGTTTTCCTCCCATATATATTCATATTATTTCATATGCAATCTAGATCGTTACCAGACAGAGACTATCTTCCATCCTCAACATATTGCGGTCTTTGTGTTGTTATCCAAAAACAGACATATTATGTTTCACTTTAGAGTTTAACCCAAAGGAGCATACGACGTTTTTTTATTAATCTTCAGAGAAGCGCTCGTAGAAAAACTGCCATTCTGTATTTTGCAACATATTGCTTCTTACTTCGATGCCATATTTTCTCACAGCGACTACTTTATAGCCTTCCCTAGTGACACTAATCTCCTCGGCCATTTCCATGCACACAGTTTAAGCTTTATTTTCTCACAACGGTTATCTTATAGCCTTCCATAGTGATACTAATCGCCTCGGCCATTTCCATGCACACAGTTTAAGCTTTATTAATTTTTATAACCAGGATGGCAGCAGTTGTACAACATTGTGATGTCTTCATACTTTTAAAGTATACACTTTGTAACACAGCTGCTCCTACACAATTAGGAACATTTATATTACGATGGAGGCAAATAAATGAGGCACGAATCGTTAATAAATTCTAGGAATTCGCATACAAAAGTTTGTATTTAATCTTTTTCAAAAATTCTTTGTCTTACTATTTGTCAAATAAAAGTGATGGCGTAATAGTGGTTCAAATGGCTCTGAGCACTATGGGACTCAACTGCTGCGGTCATAAGTCCCCTAGAACTTAGAACTACTTAAACCTAACTAACCTAAGGACATCACACACATCCATGCCCGAGGCAGGATTCGAACCTGCGACCGTAGCGGTCGTGCGGTTCCAGACTGTAGCGCCTTTAACCGCTCGGCCACTCCGGCCGGCGCGTAATGGTCTTTCATGTTTTTCCTACTGTATAGAAGATGAGTGCGAAGTCAAGAAAACAAGAAATAAAACAAAAACTAATGCCTGGTGAGTACAGAACCATAAAGCCTGATCCAAATCTCAAAAGTTCTATTTGGTAGTGCTTCAGTCTATAGCAGATGGTGATGACAACAGTGTTAACTGTGTTTCTTTTGTGGAGTGCAGTGAACTTTACTATCAGCTTAAGATAAGTAACTTTCTGTTTTGATTAATAAAGAGCTCCGTTAATACATGCATGCAGTTATGTTATAGAAAGAGGATACCGGCAATCAAACAACATCCTCTCCTTGCTTCCCATGGTACAAGCCTACAGTGAAAACGAGACGACACGGATGGGATATTTGGATCTGACTTAGAGATTGGTCGACACTGCAGCGACTTACGCAAAAGAATTCTCAATATCTGTTATGCTTCATCTTACAACCGTCTCACGACACATTATAGAAAAAGCGAAACATCTTAGAAAGGAAATTATGCCTGAAGAAATGTATTACGTGAACGGAGGTGAATGCTATCACACTTTTTGTTTACAACCCAATTTCCAGACGAGCTTAAATCCGGTTAAAATACTGGAAAAGAATTGTTGAGACGGTTTATCTCCTTTGGTATTCACGAGAATAGTCTCAAAGATGACTGAGCAAGGTACAAACACTATCGCTGCTCTTTGTAGATATTCTAGACTGACTTATTCCTGTCTTGTGCTGAACATATCCTAACAAATGCGTTTAATGTGCAGAAATGTCAACCAACTGCCCGCGACTTCATTTTGTTGTCACTGCAGTGAAGGAATTTCTAATATTTGTAAAGCAAAGTGACCTTGATCATAGGCTGGAGCAGTTCAATGATACTCGCTGGAACACACGGTTGACTATGCTTAAATTTGTCAAAAGGCAGTATTCAGTATTGTGTAAAAAGCTCTCTAAGACATGATAAACAAAGAGACTAAAAGGAATTCACATCATGTTGATGGAGGAACTGATTTCTGATCTGATGGTGTGTACAGTATTATGTTTTTATACACACTTCAACAAAAGTTTGAAATATGGTAGGGTTTGCTACAGTGACTTCTTCTAGTACACCCATTGAGTTTGTACAATACTTTACAAACAAAATAAACACCATTCCTTCTGAAAACAAGAACGATTTTGGTTAGTTATAAAAAATCATTGCAAAACAAAGCAGGCTCTCTCCAAAGCGTACATCTTGAAAACAAAAGGAGTGAACACTTTTATCTCATGATGATGGTTGTTAGTCCTTAGTAGTAAATATCTCTTCCCTGCATAGATGAGTTCTTCCACTCTGCGAGGCATTCTCTGGATGAGACCATCAAGTATATCTTGAGGTATGAGTTCCCACTGCTCAATGGCAGCTGCAGTGAACTCCTGAAGATTGACTGGTGGATTCGGACGCTATGCAATTGCCACCTTCAACCAGTCCCATGCATACTCAGCTGAATTCATGTCTGGGGACTGTGGTGGCAAATGCATTTGGCTGATGTTGCACCTTTGAAGATACCAAGACACTACTAGAGTACGGTTCGGGCTTTCCTTGTCATCGACTAGGATGAAGTTGTCACCAACTTCGTGTCTGTAAGTCCTTACAATCGCTTGTAGGACCACTTGAAGGTATTCGGAACCAGTCAAATTACCGTAGATGGAAATTACAGGGGTCCACCGTCCCATCATTATTGCGACCCAGAACATTATACTTCTACCTGAAAACGGATGGACTTCCTGAACTTATCGGCGTTCCTGCTATCTTTTAGCGCTTCTCGAAAGCCTAACACATTTACTTTCATGCCGCAAATCAGTACTGGTCTTTTCAGCAAACATGAAATTATCCATTCTGCAATGATACGATGTTTGTGTGCAAGATCCCTGGTCATTCGATTTCGTCGGTTCCGTTGGCTCAGTGCAATACTTATCATTGGTCTTCTGGAATGAAGGCCACCTTGATGAGATCTTCTACGCGCTGTTTGGTCTGAGATACGAATCCCTGTTGCCGGGGAGAAGAGTGTGTGTGTGTTTGAGGTTTACGGGCGCTAAACAGCGGGGTCATCAGCGCCCAGGGAGAAGACATTTCCAATACTTCTGGCAGTTGATAATGGGCGCCTGCAAGCCGACATTTGGAGGAAACCATCCTGCATTGGTGTTGTCATGTGTGGTCGACAATTGCGAGGCCTATCGCTCGCATTTTCCGTCTCTCTGTACTTTCTCCACTCCGTAGTCACACCACTTTGAGTGGCAAGTAACCGATGGGCATCTTGCTGCGTATGACCTGCTGAAACTAAAGCCACTATCCTGACTATATGAAAGTGCTGTATGCCTCTACGAGGCATGTTTCTGGAAAGCTGAACACAAACTGGATGACTCTGTTGTTGGTACGGGACTGCCCGCGGTGTGTCGCTGCGACAGCGATATGTTTATATTACTGGGAAACGGCCACAAAGTATACCAACACTAAACACAGTCAAGTATATGGACTCTAACTCGATAATGCATAAAGTGCCTAGGTTAATGAGACCCGTGGTATCGTAGACTACATTTTTCGATACTGTTGCAAACTTTTCTTGAGTAGTGTACTAAACTGGTGTACATTAGGACGTAAATTATTTCAGGAATTGTAAAGCAGGGATTTTTCTTACATCTCTTTAAGGAAACCTCAGAACAACAGGAAACGGCAAACTCGCCTACACTGCACTTTCTTTTTCCATGGAAAATGACACGTATCTGGAACACTTAAGTAGACAACTTAAAGACGGAGGAGCCTCTGAAATAAATCTTGCCAATCCGCCTGAAGATTTGTGCAGAGGGAAAAGCACAACGAGCTAGCTACTTTCATATGGGCACCATTTCCCTATCTGAAAATAATGACTGAATCTCAGAGGCGTGAAGTTATGGAAGAGGTAAAGCATACAATTCGCTAACTACTATATCAGTAATTTTGAGTGACAAGTCACAAAAGGATGCTCACTCGTGAAGCGCCGTCTACCAACGCCTAAAGACTAGCCAAATATACGTGAACTGTTTGTCGGACTGTCCAGTTCCAATTTTTTTAAGAACGGAACATTTGGTTTCGTTTGCAGTAGTACTTTTACGTTCTTCTGATTTGCTCTCTGAGCACTATGGGACTTAACATCTGAGGTCATCAGTCCCCTAGAACTTAGAACTACTTAAACCTAACTAACCTAAGAACATCACACACATCCATGCCCGAGGCAGGATTCGAACCTGCGACCGTAGCGGTCGCGCGGTTCCAGACTGAAGTGCCTAGAACCGCTCGGCCACACGGCCGGCTTCTGATTTGCCACACGATCTGTTTTGTCATCACTAATAAAAGTATAGAAGTTAGCTTTGTGGGAGGATATTGCCGATATTAGACACGTATTTAAACCAGAATTGTAAACTGGTCGAAAATGTGGCTCTTATTGGAATGAAAATGGAGAAATGTTTCCGACTCTCCGGAGGATAGCCAGAAAAATTTTATGTGCGCAGTCAGCCAACTTCGCAGCAGAGCGAAATTTTAGTTTTGCAGGTTTTAGTCTAAGTGCTCGACGGTCACATTTGGACCCAGACAATGTTGATGCTCTTCTCTTTCTTCGTAACAAATTCCATATCAGAGAAAGTGTTGTAAATAAATTTTTCACACCGCGTTTTGTTTCATGTTCTCTCTCTGTTGTCGACTATTGTTAGTGTTGATTTAGGGCAGCCAAATAAACGAACCTGTTTCTTTGTGAACTATGACTGCATTGTAGAAATTATGTTGGCAGTTTTACCAGACACGAGATCATCATGTTTTGAAGTTAGTTCCGTGATAATCGTTTAACATGAAAACGTTTGATTTGAATAATATTTTGACATGAAATTGTGTTGTGGAATCGACGTAATTCCATACTCAGTTTTTCTTTGGCACGCATCAAAATGGTTTGACACGACAATAATCCGCTTCTCGGGAAAATGAAATGTTCAGTACCTACTTTCTGCATTCTCATCAACACTCATAAGGTTTGTTCTTATTTTCGTTTATTTGTTCGACCAAACAGAATAAACAATGCTGCTTTTGGGTAGGTTCAGGTACCGCCTGTGTGAGCACATTTCACTCTACTAGTCAGTTACATTTCGAACTCGGTTCTGAATGTGTCGAAATCTAATTTACGCATATAATGGCCGAGCAATCTATAAGAATATAACCCATCACTTTACTTAAAATGTGGATATTCATAGTTTAAACAAATGTATCTAATCAGACGTATTAACAACTGCATGTGTACATTTTAGCAGCAAATAGCATCAGACGTATTAACAACTGCATGTGTACATTTTAGCAGCAAATGGCATTTCTAAGAATTACTTGGAGCAGGAGAGGCACCACTGTCTAAACTTTTACAAATAAATTCATAAAATTTTGTCAGCATGATCAGAAAGGATTCAGGATTCACACTCATAGCAGTGGAAGTTCAAAAAGATAAAATAAATTTTTTTACATGTGAAATTTCATCAATTTTTTAAATTTCTATTTGACTGCATTTGTTGCTATAGGTACACTTTTCTTCATAAGTAGGTGAGAATCTTCGATGAATTTCGCTCAGCATACAAACCATACTTACAGGTGTATGAAAACCTAGAATTTTCCAAATCTATTAAAACTGTGGTAAAAATGGAGATGATTAACCATAAAATTAGAGTTTTTTTCTAAACACGAAGTTTAATATGTAACAGCTCATTCACTTCTTCATAAATTAAATAAATTGTAGAGTTTCAGACAACTGTAAGTATTGTTTGTATGCTGTGCAAAATTCATCGAGGAATCTCCCTTACTTATGAAGAAAAGTGTACCTATAGCAACAAATGCAGCCAATAGTAAGAGAAAAAAAGATGAAATTTCATATAAAAAATTATTTTGTTATGTTTGAGTGTGAACCCTGAATCCGTCTTGATCATGCTGACAAAGTTTAATGAATTTCTTTGAAAAAGTATACACAGTAGAAATTAAAATGTGCTTTAGTGCCTCTCGTGCTCCAAGTCAGCCAGTTTGATGTCCTACTCCCCTTAACAAAGAAAAATATTTTGGCCTCGTCAGTATCGTGTTAAACGCTTTTCATGGTACAAAGCGAAATCCCTCACAGAGAGGAGGTAACAGCAGGTCTTTCTTCATGTCTTTATTTTGGCTTTGGATTACAAGGACCATACAGCCAACAATGGTTATGAAGTTCTAATAAAAAATAATTGCAAAACAGCAGAATAGAACAAAATTACGCAGGTGGCATACACACACACTGTTAAAGTAAAATGAAAGCGCAATTAGACAAACACCAGACAACCAGCGACAATGATGACAATAACATTGGAACAGAATTACAGACAGCACTATACAACAGCAGTGGTATAGTTTGGTATGCAGTGTGGGAGGTATATTCGATAGACGGCCCCGCCCATCCAATGTGGTGGGCTGCAGTGGGCTGAGCAGTCTGGTGTTGCAGGCTGGCAGTGCAGCTGCGTCAGCTGAGGCATTAAGTCAGTGCACTGGGCCAGTGAAGCCCCATGGGCCTGTCAAGCCTGTGGACCAGGCAAGCCGTGGGCTGGCCAAGCCTATGGATCAGTAAAGCCCATGGATCAGTCAAGCCCATGGGCTGACCAAGCCCATTGGTCGGTCAAGCCTGTGGACTGGTCAAGCCCATGGGCCAGTGAAGCCTGTAGGCTGGTCCAGCCCTTGGGCTGGCAGTGCTGCATGCCGGGCCGCCGTGCAGGACTCTGTTGGGTTAGTTGTCATTGTCCTCTATCAGCTGAATTGTGCCACTGCCTCATGGCTCATGATTATTTTTTGGACCACCTCTCCCTCTTGTTTATCTCCTTGATGTGTAACCTGTGCAACCCTGAACAGTGTTACAAAATCCATTACAAAAAAATAATATAAATAAACAAAATTATATCCTTCAATTATAATTTACTATTCTCCGTACACTTAATTTATGAAAATTACGATGTTACATTTATTTAAAAAAATGATTTTAATTTTCTGCACTTTATCATTATTTGTAAACCAAGTGCATCATCTACATTTACTTTATAGATAGATAAATCACCTACAAACTAGGTGGTCAAAAATTCTTCCTTAAATCAACGTGAAATAATTCCTGTTTATTCCTAGTAATTACAGGTTGGGTTGTCAAGTTTTGTTTCATTCATATTTTAATTAGGTTGTGGTTATTCATTCATTTGTACACTATGTTACTGCGCCAGAGATGTCTACTGATACAGAAATGAGGCCTTACTATTAGTTGCTAGCTCACAGGAAACTACTGTACCACCGCATCTACCATGCCATTCTACTCGCGCTGTCAGTACTACTATATCCATCTTATTGTTCACGCTCGCTTGTTCTCTGGCGATTCATCTTGCGTTTCCTTTGTGTTGGCGTGAACTGTCGCCAGCATACCGGCTGCGACAGTGCATAACGACCAGATCGAGACTAGCAGCGAGACTAGAGTTCGTTATAGCGAGATTATCGATATTGTCTGCAAAAGGACTATTACAAATGAGCTTGTACCACAACACATGGACTCTATTCAAGATAAGTAGCTTCCAGTTCATGTAAATAAAGAACCCTGGTAATCCACGTGTGCATTTGTGTCGTAGAAAGAGGGTAACGACCACCCATAACAAAATCATCTTCCTTGCTTCCTTGGCGCAAGACTCTACATGCTTTTCATTCACTGCTTTTCCTTGTATGATTGTATTTGCTTTTTTTGCTATTAATCTCTCACACATTTTGTAATAAATAATTTATCCTGCAACATACTAAACATTTACGTAGTGCTATTTAATGTTCACACTAAAATTACCACTCAACATAGTTCCCGTATTTTATAGAGTATGGTATCACATCATACCGTCCTTACCTCCTTACCATACGTTTAGTTTTACTATCATTGTCGCATCTTGGAATTTCATTACTTGCATGGTCTACGTACTCATTATCTTTTCGTGTAATCCTTCTTTTAAACTTAAGACTCATCTCTCATGATACATCTTTTTTTCTTATTTGGATATGGGTTTCTTCCAACGGCTCAGATGCTCATCCTGAAAACAATACAGTAAAATATACACAAAATTCACATGCTACTCTCAAGTAAAATTGAATATCTTCTTACATATCAACTAATACCCATGACACAGTGCTATGTTGCAACTTGCTCATTTATGCAAAATCCTCATAAGCCTACGGCTACCTCGCAACTGGCTCATTCAATGTAAACCATCAGTACATCACTACATCGCAGGAGCTCAGTTAATCTTAAATAGTTCCTGCTCACTGCTACCTCGCGACCGGGTCACTTAATGCCCAATGGCTCTGACACAGTGGTACCTTGCGACTGGGTTACTAAAAATTATAATCACCAAAATACGCACATTCTCCTTGCTTCAGCACCACGCAATGTTCGTACGATGCCTCTTCTTTGGGTGACTTTCACACAGTCTCCATGACTCCATGTGTCGACTATTGGTATTATCCGACACACGAAAATACTAAACATGGTTTTACGACTCTTCTTTACTTGGATCAAACTACCTCCTGTTCACAAATCTCCACTTTTTTTTAACGAACATGAGTCTGGCTATACCGTCTAAGCATCTTCCTACGAATTTTCTTACTCCCTAAACATCTTGACATGAGGAAGATGATGTCTTCCCCTCTACTTGCAGTTTCGCAAATCTCCAATTCCACAACATTACCATATATAACCCTTCATAAATGGCGTGGTCCACAGATTATATAAAATAATTTGCTGCGTTATGTATCTACTTTTCTTAAATCTTCTTCTTGATTGCAACAAGACTTTATCACCCAGGGCTAGTTGAACTTTCTGTACTGATATCTTCTGACTTCCAAAAATCCATGTTTGATTCACGTACACAATTTCATTAAGCTTACCATGTTACACAAATAACTTAACATGCAACACACTTATTCTAGATAACACAATAACAATTTATACATTTGTTACCATATCCTAATACTCTTGATATTTACTACCTTTCTGCACTGAGCCTTCATTGAAGATGTTACCCCACAGATTGTACTCGCTGTCACTATCTAGTCGTTACTCGTTACATTCTCGCTACCATTGTGCTTCCATCAACAGAACGGGTGAACTTCCTTTCGTCGCAGTCTGCTCTTCTCCTTGATGCCTCGTCATACGTTCATCATAACTCATCTTTTTCTCTTACTGAGGTGCGTCCAATAGTCCATCGACAAACTTGTTCAAATTAAAAGTTTCAAACGCAGGACGGTTCTCAATTTTGCATCCTACATGTTCCGTCTCTTTGTCCTCAGGTCCGCTAGTCCTCATGTCTTTTCATTCTTCGTCATCCTGACATTATTTTACACTATCTGTTTCTCTTTTTCCGTGATTGGATTGACAATCGTGTCTGTCAAGCAATCATGTGTTCCCATAATACTATAAATCTTCCTTCTCCTCTCTGCTCATCTCTCTCATCTCTTCCGTTTCGCTGCCGAGTGGAATCTCCTACTCCACATAATCCTTGACAACAAGACCTAGTTCATCAAACCTTCCTCCTCTCGACTCTTCTGCGTTGCCCGTGAAATTTAATTTAACTGCTTCGTCATTCAGATGCACCATAGAAAATCTTTCCTTCAAGTGCAAAATAACTCGGTAATATTTTTAAAAAGTCGTGATATAACATTTGCTGCGAGGTTATGTATCACTAGAAAGTTTGCTTTGAGTACATGTGATTGGCACTCAGAGTCGACTCTTATTTGCTCTTTCACTCCCGCACAGCTGTCTTTTACCGCTCCTTGAATTTTCATGCCCTACATTATGAACATTGGTCATTTCTTCTCAGTGTCGCACTTTTCATACTCTTCTTTATCTATGCCAGCATTTGGCTTTCCGATTCCAGAACAAATGGTACTACGTTAAAGCCCATATTTACATCTATAATTGAGTATGAAACCTCGTCCGTTCTGTTGTCGAATTTCTTTACTTCTTGTGATTATGTTTTCTTTATCTCTTCGCTATTTACAAACAAGGCTACCGGTAGACTAATATCTTCTGCGGCCAAATCAAATACCCAGTTACTTGTCAAATTTTCTGATCATCTCCTTCCTCCACATTCCGCTGATTTCTAGCAGGAGATGTCGTATCTCTACTATTTCGACTCGCTGTCTGTACTTTTCTTTTCTTCTCCCATTATTTCTTCGTTCATTCAGCCTATTTCACTGTCCTCACAACCCAAATTGATTATGATGGTTCCAACGATTTCCGTTCCTTTCAGGTGGATGCCTCGCACTCCGATTCTGATGGTCTTGTTCATTTGTTTCTGGTTTAAAGTGAGTTTGCGCAAAGCATACCGGCTGCTTCGCTCCTGCACCATGATCATATCCAACCTCCACACGTAAGATTTGGAAGGTTATTACATGAGACAAATTTTGGCCTGCTATCATAATCTCTTCCGTCATAAAATCCTTATCAACTCTGTCGGTTCATACGGTGAATCTAGAAACTGATTACAGCTAACCACATCTTTAAAATATTGTATTAGATCTGGCCATCTGGAACCTACATATGTAGGCATCATGATAATTCGTAATTGTACCTCATTCTGTTTGCGTAACGGTCAGCACTCATTCAAGAATGCATGCTTAAAATCATATGTTTTACACTCTCTCGCAATTATTCACTTTCTACATGGCTACATCATCAACATTCCTTAACTCTTAGCCGGCCGAAGTGGCCGTGGGGTTAAAGGCGCTGCAGTCTGGAACCGCAAGACCGCTACGATCGCAGGTTCGAATCCTGCCTAGGGCATGGATGTTTGTGATGTCCTTAGGTTAGTTAGGTTTAACTAGTTCTAAGTTCTAGGGGACTAATGACCTCAGCAGTTGAGTCCCATAGTGCTCAGAGCCATTTGAACCTTAACTCTTGTGCAGAAAGGTATGCAGTATACTGCTGCATCCATTTTCAGTAGGCTACCACAAGAATTCAAAAATCTACGCAGTGATCCATGCGCTTTCAAATTGAAACTGAAAAGTTTCCTCTTGGTTTACTTATTTTATTCTGTTGAGGAGTTTCTTGAAACATTAAGCTGATTCTTATGTTATATTTTTGAATGCTTTTACTGAAACTCATGGCTTCACTTTTTTTGGCTTCATAAACATTTTATTTTTATGTGTTATTGCTTTTATGTTGTATTTTCATGTGCTGACCCGTTCCATGACCTTCAAGATATGTTCCTCATTTTTGTCCTACGGAACTTGACGTGTAGATAAATAAATCAGTAGGTGAAGGTCCGGCCTCGCATAGCTCCTTCTTCACCAAAAAGGAGCACAAGCAAAATATATTTTCACTGTGTGTGACTACGACATTGGCAGTGCTTCTTGAAACTGTTGTATCCAAATTTTGGCAAGCATTCTATTTGAAGAATCTGGAAGCACAGATCACTTTTGTACTGACACGAAGAGTTTTTGGATCTAGTTCTCGTCAATGTGTTGCCGTACTGTACCTACTGTTTCTGGAGAATTTATGGGTGGAGATGAATATGTAGGGACGCCTCTAATACTAAAAAGTCTGTCTGTTAGAACTCGTTATTCTTCTTCTTCTTCTCTGCTCCTTTCTGCTTCACTCGTGCTTCTATCAGTATATTTTCCATTACGTTTGGAGCTACTGCTCTCTTTCTCCTTTTGTAATGCAACTAATGCTCCGCTGCTCCACCGATAGATGTGGACCTGTGTTCGCTTAACTTCAATAAGTCCTTGATCTCTTCATTATCATGGAAATTTGTCAGGACGGTTCTACCAGACGAAAAATCATTACCCATAGATAAATGTTCTACAGCTGTGATCAAAACTTCGACTCGCTTATCTACTTTCTGTATTGCATCTTCCCGTGACTTGATATTTTCCATGACTTCCCTTTCCCACGTACTAGTTGTTTCAGTACTGTTCGTGTTACTGCCAACTTCTTTCCTTAATTCATCGGTACTCTCCTTAATGTTATGCGTCAACGTCCCTAATTTGTTATGAAAACCACGCGAATGCTCGTCAGCTTCCTGCATTAACTGATCCTGCAACTGGTTCATTTGATCTTCAAGCATCTTGTCTAATTTTTAGAACTGTTCGATGTTTTATTTGCACAGTTTTTCCTCCTTTTTTTAATCCAATTTCGCATACTGTTCATCGTGCCTTTTCACTTGTCCGTCTGTCATTCTTGATTACTCTTTGAACTGTGCGTCACTTGTTGCGACCTGTTGTATTAAAAATACTTGTAAATTAAATGCTGCTGGAACCTGAGGATTCGGTTCCTGATTTACGACACTCTGCACAACTGTTCCAAGACCGATTGCTTTGCGTACTTCCGTCGCCAGTGAATTCGTCACACTATCCAAGCTCGTGGATTCTGTTCCTAAGACATCTCAGCTATTCTGTATTTTACTGTGTTCCCCTTCCACATCAGTTGCACTCTGTGAGTTTCCTCGTTCAAATTAACTTGCTGAATTCTTTTCTGGTGCTTTTCGAAACAGCTCTCCTGGCCAATCTTCAGTCGCTTGCCGTTTTCCCGTGCATTATTGGCTCCCATACTGTTCGGAACACACTTATGGTCACCTTTAGCTATGTTGTCCGAACCGAAACGTCCCGCCACGTCATGTGGTACCCTAGTCGCATGATGGAAAACCACGAAAACCCAGTGTTCGATAAACTGAGCGACGTTATTTATTCAGCAATTCTATTCCTTTGTGGGCAAAATACTGGGAGCCTCTAAACATCTGGTACTGCATTATGCAAATGCCTTACTTCATCTCGATATTATATCCTTTACGTGATACCATGAGATAAATCAGGTAGTAAAGTAACGAGATGCCGCTTGCGGCGTCTCTCAGCTCCATCGAACGACGCGCCATATTGTACTGGGCGATATTTACTTGCACTCCACAAATTACAACCAAGTATTTTTTGCTACTCCATGAACTTATAAACAGTCCTTCGTGGCTCGAAACAGCATATCCAGACACTCCGGGATGATGATGGCATTGAAACAGAGGATGACACGCGTAAAGCTGAAATACTAAACACCTTTTTCCAAAGCTGTTTCACAGACGAAGACCGCACTGCAGTTCCTTCTCTAAATCCTCGCACAAACGAAAAAATGGCTGACATCGAAATAAGTGTCCAAGGAATAGAAAAGCAACTGGAATCACTCAACAGAGGAAAGTCCACTGGACCTGACGGGATACCACTTCGACTCTACACAGAGTACGCGAAAGAACTTGCCCCCCTTCTAACAGCCGTGTACCGCAAGTCTCTAGAGGAACGGAGGGTTCGAAATGATTGGAAAAGAGCACAGGTAGTCCCAGTCTTCAGAGAAGGGTCGTCGAGCAGATGCGCAAAACTATAGACCTATATCTCTGACGTCGATCTGTTGTAGAATTTTAGAACACGTTTTTTGCTCGAGTATCATGTCGTTTTTGGAAACCCAGAATTTCCTCTGTAGGAATCAACATGGATTCCGTAAACAGCGATCGTGTGAGACCCAACTCGCTTTATTTATTCACGAGACCCAGAAAATATTAGATACCGGCTCCCAGGTAGATGCTATTTTTCTTGACTTCCGGAAGGCGTTCGATACAAAAAAATGGCTCTGAGCACTATGGGACTCAACTGCTGTGGTCATAAGTCCCCTAGAACTTAGAACTACTTAAACCTAACTAACCTAAGGACATCACACACATCCATGCCCGAGGCAGGATTCGAACCTGCGACCGTAGCGGTCGTGCGGTTCCAGACTGTAGCGCCTTTAACCGCTCGGCCACTCCGGCCGGCGGCGTTCGATACAGTTCCGCACTGTCGCCTGATAAACAAAGTAAGAGCCTACGGAATATCAGACCAGCTGTGTGGCTGGATTGAAGAGTTTTTAGCAAACAGAACACACCATGTTGTTATCAATGGAGAGACGTCTACAGACGTTAAAGTAACCTCTGGCGTGCCACAGGGGAGTGTTATGGGACCATTGCTTTTCACAATATATATAAATGACCTAGTAGATAGTGTCGGAAGTTCCATGCGGCTTTTCGCGGATGATGCTGTAGTATACAGAGAAGTTGCAGCGTTAGAAAATTGTAGCGAAATGCAGGAAGATCTGCAGCGGATAGGCACTTGGTGCAGGGAGTGGCAACTGTCCCTTAACATTGACAAATGTAATGTATTGCGAATACATAGAAAGAAGGATCCTTTATTGTATGATTATATGATAGCGGAACAAACACTGGTAGCAGTTACTTCTGTAAAATATCTGGGAGTATGCGTGCGGAACGATTTGAAGTGGAATGATCATATAAAATTAATTGTTGGTAAGGCAGGTACCAGGTTGAGATTCATTGGGAGAGTGCTTAGAAAATGTAGTCCATCAACAAAGGAGGTGGCTTACAAAACACTCGTTCGACCTATACTTGAGTATTGCTCATCAGTGTGGGATCCGTACCAGATCGGGTTGACGGAGGAGATAGAGAAGATCCAAAGAAGAGCGGCGCGTTTCGTCACAGGGTTATTTGGTAACCGTGATAGCGTTACGGAGATGTTTAATACACTCAAGTGGCAGACTCTGCAAGAGAGGCGCTCTGCATCGCGGTGTAGCTTACTCGCCAGGTCTCGAGAGGGTGCGTTTCTGGATGAGGTATCGAATATATTGCTTCCCCCTACTTATACCTCCCGAGGAGATCACGAATGTAAAATTAGAGAGATTAGAGCGCGCACGGAGGCTTTCAGACAGTCGTTCTTCCCGCGAATCATACGCGACTGGAACAGGAAAGGGAGGTAATGACAGTGGCACGTAAAGTGCCCTCCGCCACACACCGTTGGGTGGCTTGCGGAGTATAAATGTAGATGTAGATGTAGATTAATATAAGTCATTCCCACATTCATAATTTCTCTAAATTCTGCTAGTTTCTTCTACACATGTCCAGTAATTTCGACTAGGTTTTTCGTCGAACGGCCAGCCGTGCATGTTCTCCACATTCGCTTGCAAGGTGACTGTTATACTTACAGATTGAAGAAAACGCTAGTGTCGACTGATTACACAGGGCTCGGTGTCTGATTGGGTTACACGGAGTAAACCTGGCGGGATAAAGGCTACCATCCACCCTTCTGTTAGTCCCTCAAATCATCGCAAGTCAGGCCCTAAACTCTCCTGTAACAAATTAACACGGACTACTGGATAACGAGACATCGTAATCGTTGTACTACGACAAATTTTGTACTCTCACTTTTCACCCTAACATTATTCTACTTTATTTCCTCGCTAAAGGAAGATAGACCTGACTTCCAGCACTCCTAACCTCACTCACTTTGCAACACAAATATCACATTTACACTCAATCCTACTAAAACATAGAATTCAAAGCTAAACATCTTCAAAATTTAAACTACGGTTTTCAACTGGACAACGACTGGCCAATACAAACCACCTCTTCTTGCTGAAAGAAAGTACATCGTTTAGTTATGTAACAGCAACTTACTGATAATTTAATTTCATTAGTTTAATAATTATTAAGGTTGCCATGGGGATTCTTTCTACACTGCGCTGACTGTCAAGGAAAAGACGAAGAAATTTAACTGAAAGTAAAAGTTCTGACCTCTAAATTAGGAAATCGCAAGTAACCGAAATCGTGGCAGATTTCGCCAGTTTTGTATATGATTTTGAGAAGAGGTTGTCCGTCTTGTCATATGGGGGGATGCGTGGATAGTAGAGAGAATTATTATTGTCAGTGCCAGGGGTAATGGTACGAAAGAGCGAACGAATATTTCGGAAACTCCTTACGGTCACGCTATCTTTTCTGAGTCAATGCTTGTTAGAAAACAATAAGGGATGGCCCGAATAGTTACTAAACAATCAAGTACACTGACCATGAAATGAAATAACTAGCACAACGGATAACGCTAAAGGGAAACAAACAACCAAAGAATATAACGCATTGCGAGTGACTACACTTTTGTCTGACATGCGTCTTATCAGCATATTATTCTAAAGTAATTATTTATGAACTCAAACATGATTCCTTCATGGGGGTAAATTTGTATAGAATTCAATTATCTGATGCTGTACAGTGACTGCAAGTAATGGACCAGGTTAGTTTTAGCGATAAGAGTGATCATGTAATGTCATACTGCATTATAGGAACACGAGGAAGCGAAGAAGACATAAATACACAGCATAGAATAGCATATTAATCATACTTGCACCCTAATAAAACTTCACACGATCAAACGCATTGTCTAACATGAAAACGATCAGAGCCCATTGACTGTGTAGCCACCACCACATGGATGACTGGAACTTAGTACTCACCATTTCGGATCGTTCTTGAATCATAATTAAAATCGCACACGTAACATACGTAATGCCTAGCCTTAACTTATATAAGACTGGTATGGTTCGTTGTCTACCCAGTCGTGCCCACGTGGATGTATGACGATAAAGACCATACAAAACTTAGCAAACAAAATCAGTTAACATCACACAAAAAAAACTTATATATTTGACGCTGTCCACACGCATGGAAACCTGAGCTGAAATAGTTAAAAGTTACGTCTTCTTTGTTAGAGTGGTTGCTTCCACATGACTACTTAGAGGATGAAGGCATCAGGCCTATTTCACAAATAAAATGGTAAAAGTTCTTAAGAAAAACTAAAGAAAATGAATAACCGAAAACACATCATGATGTAAAGTCAGTGTACACCTAGATGTGCTGAAGACACCATTTAATTAGGCATATCCGCGTGGTTTGAAATGAGCACGAAGATACCATTAAGAAACGCAAGTCCGTATCACTGAATTTATGTGAAAAATCACTAAAAAGAAAGTCTCAGCATTACCATAACTGAAACAGACCAGAGAGAACAGGTTTACTAGAATCTTAACAATAACATACCTCGTTCTGAACTGCACCATTCAAACCGCTTTAGACGATCACAGAGTCCGTCTATTCCCTTACCAAGTCGGAATCTGAATGCCAAAAATGGTGGAGGACTGCCTAACCGTCTCTTTGAGCCACCCAGGTGGAGTGAGAAGGACGCCCTACCAACCCTATAGAGTAGTCCAGTTCAACACTCTCTACTACAAATGTATTTCTGATTTGAACTTCCTCGTTTCCAAACATTCACCCCAGGTATCAAGTTGGCAGAAAAACTCTAGTATCACATGAATGTTTGAAATACCACTGAATAAACCACACAAAAAAATCATTCAAACATTAAAAAACTAATAACAACATTTTATGAAAGAGGAAAAAATGGATGGTTCAAAATGGTTCAAATGGCTCTGAGCACTATGGGACTTAACATGTAAGGTCAGCAGTCCCCTAGAACAGAACTACTTAAACCTAACTAACCTGAGGACATCACACACATCCATGCCCGAGGCAGGATTCGAACCTGCGACCGTAGCGGTCGCGCGGTTCCAGAATGAAGCGCCTAGAACCGCTCGGCCATAACGACCGGCTGAAAAAAAAGGATGTTTACCAGAAAATAAAGTGACTCAGTTTGTATCCATTCCAAAAATCCTCGGTACTTTTACAGATTATGTATGTGTCATTGATACTAAAAACACAATGTACCATGAGTGACAGTAATGGTACAGTAACAATGCTGAACCATCGACTTATCCCTGTGTATGTCAGAATGAGCTGTACCAGGTGGTCGTACCGATAATAAGCTTGACATGAGTTTGATTACATGCGCCTCCCAATGCATATATTAATAAATTTAGTTTATTAATGCGGCTGGCATACATGAAATATGGGTTCAGTAGTAACTCACAAGATGATAAGATACGGAGTTTCGTCGAGCTGCTGAATGAAGCAGTGGTCACTATAAAACCCTATTCACCCTAATTTGCTGTGGACTTCCAGTTATACACAAGTACACATGGAGATGAAGTCATTAATCCATCGGGTATTAATACAACTGTAGAACAGGATTAAAACAACAACGGCATGGGAAAAAGCCGAGTAAAGAGATGGAGGTGAACGCATTAACCTCACACAACATAGTGGCGGGGGGAGAAGGGGGGATGTGAGTTCACGGGAGTCACATTGTGACTGCCAAATGTTAATCAGAGAGGAAAGAAGGAACTACAGGGAGAATCATACATACACCTACCATTTGACTGTGCACATGTTGAGTTCGAGAGTGCTAACAGATGTACACCTAACAGACCTAACATCAGTCTGAAACCTCCATGTACTTACTGCCACCTGATTTGTGACTGCTGCACTGGCTCACCGAACTTAACGCCACCGGTGCCTACTAGTGGCAACTGTGGCTGTTCAAAATTCAAAATCATTTGGTCTGCCTTAGAGCTGTCTTGGCTGAAGCGCCCTCTGACGAGTCTCGTGAGAACATTCTGCCACAAAGAAAAACGCCTTTGTTTTAATGACGTCCACCCCAAATCCCATATTATTTCAGTGACACTCTCTCCCCTATTTCGTGATAATACAAAACGTGCGGCCCTTCTTCGAACTTTCTCGATGTACTCCGTCAATCCTATGTGGTAAGGATCCCACACCGCGCAGCAGTATTCTAAAAGATGACGGACAAGCAGTCTCTTTAGTTGGACCGTTACATTTTCTAAGTGTCCTCCCAATAAAACGCAGTATTTGGTTAGCCTTCCCCACAACATTTTCCATGTGTTCCTTTCAGTTGTAATTCCTAAGTATTTAGTTGAATTTACTGCCTTTAGATTTGACTGATTTATCGTGTAACCGACGTTTAACGGATTCCTTTTAGCACTCATGTGGATGACCTCAAATTTTTCGTTAATTAGGGTCAATTGCCAGTTTTTGCACCATACATATAGCTTTAGCTTTGCTAAATCGGTTTGTTTTGATCTTCTGATAACGTTACTAGTCGATAAACGACATCATCATCTGCAAACAACCTAAGACGGCTGCCCAGATTGTCTTCTAGATCGTTTATACAGATAAGGAACAGCAAAGGACCTATGACACTACCGTGGGGAACGTCAGAAATCAGATTTCCACACCATATTCTTCTCCTAAAAATCTGTTTAATTGCAGCTGGGCGTCTTATAAAGTACAGGTTGGGCAGAGGCTACACAAGCAGGGGGAAATAGCAAGTGTTCGGCCATTAGATGGGCCGCAAGGCTTTTCAAGTAACTAACTCTGCCAAGGGGATAAGAAGCGCAGGTAGAAAGTAGAAACAGTGTCTTGTGTGTGGCTAAACTCCATCAACGAGGGACCGAATATTTGTCCAAAACGATGAGAAGCCTATGTATCGTGTTTTAATGCGAGCGGTCCGCTGGCGGTTGAGAGGGACATCACGAGCAGACAGTGAAACAGCGACGCTCTGGGAAGTCACGGTTCTGGGAAATGCTAGACCTGAAGCAATACAAAGAGAGAAATCTCGGAAGCGGAATGAGACAGGCGGCCATTTAGAGCTTTTGTGTTTAAGTACACAGGACGCACAGTCGCTAGACTGGCGCCAAGTTATTTGCCTCGTTATTGACTCTGCTACGAAATAATAATAGCTAATACCATTGGACAAGAGAAACCACTAAGTGCACATGCAGGAGACCAGGATGGCTAATAACGAGAGATAGGACAGATGGTGAGAGTCAGGAGCTGCTTTTTTCCGAACTCCAACACTAAAAACTCATACTACTAGTTAATTGTGTATAAAATGAGTATGAACAGGAAATGTTTGCAATTTAGAATGGACTGGATTGGTTGGCACCCGGAAGGGTAACAGTCATTGGTGCTCAAAATCATCTTCAAGTATAAATTCTACTTCTTTCTGGGTCAGCTCTGTGGAACTTACATCCATCCGCTATTAACTGCTCCGAATGCGAAAATAATTTTGTTGATGCCGACCTTCATAGGGAGAAACGATCATCACAATAAAATAAGGGAAATCAGAACTCGCACAGAAAGATATAGGTGTTCGTTTTTTCTGCTCGCTGTGCGAGATTGGAATAATAAAGTATTATTGTGAAGCTGGTTCGATGAACCCTCTGCCAGGCACTTAAATGCGGTTTGAAGAGTATCCATGTTGATGTAGATATAGAAATCTAGTAACTGGACGTAGCTATCACTGACATTAACTTTAATCAGACTTGTATTCTCAGTTCTAGATTGGGGTTAATTTAGATTGACTGGAAGTGTTAATTTATCGGAATTTAATTAAGGATCATGACAATTTTACCCAAAACTGCAAAAACAAGCTACAAATACAAAGGTCCAGGGCTCAGTCCTCAGTCAGTTCTAAGATTTTTTCTTACACTTATCCTTCCTCTCACGATTGAAATGATTTGTATATGCGAAAAACGCCAAGTTGCACCATTACTAGGAGTTCGTGCTAAACTGAAGGTCTCACTGTGGAACATAATGGGTAAGTCAGCGCCAAGATCGGAGAAAAGGCAGTATAAGAATGGCGAGTAAATAAGTGCACTGTTCAAAAGAAGCTTCAAGTTTAGTTTTAGACTATTTGTGACTTATAAAATTTGACAACATTTCTTTAAAAAAGATAAATTTGGTTATAAGTTTTTTCTTTAGACTGTTTGTTTGGTCTGACCTGTGCTTGTTTGTAAACTATTGCCCATCTAGTGTTTCTGGTTGTCGAGTGTGGCGCTGTGTGTGTTCCCTTATATACAAATTGCCTTCCTGTTTCGATTTAAGAAACTCTGTATAAAGAAACGATAATTTCTTAGGTGTGTGACTTACACACTTCTGTAGCCCTTATTTTGTTGTACTGTTGATGATTATGGTATGCATTAAAGACTTCTCTAAACGTCCGACAGCGGCGCCACTTGCAGGAAAATTTCCTCAGGCTCACTAAGGTTAGGCTGTCTGTTTCTGTTTGTATCTAGTTTCACGATCACTTTCACAGTATTTCTTTGGATAAGCCGAGGATGTAGAGCATATATTATTACCACCAACTTTCAAATCGCGCAATGATCACCATTCAAAAATAAGGAAATTAGAGCTCGTTCTGAAGCCTTCTGACAGTCGTTTTTCCCTCGCGTGATTCGCGAGTGGAACAGAGGTGGGAAATATGACTCTGGCGCAAATTGTGCCTTCCGTCACACACCGCTTGGTGGCTAGCGGATTATACATATAGATGTAGATTGTCCTGATTTTGCTATGTGGAGTAATATTTATTCTGAAATGATGGTGCGTATTTTGATACGTTAGAAAGGGATATTTTGCAATTTTGTCTGTTTGTTGTCTTGAAATTTAATTTTTTGTATTTAACAGTAATTTTACATTTCATCTTTTCTGTAATTTTAATTGTGCTATGACCCATAAGAGTCAAAACAGAAAAAATGTTTAAGTCCATTCAGTGAAATGAAGAGAATTCTTAATAAAATAAAAAGTATTTTTGAAAATATATCCCGTGCAACAGTTTGCCAACGTAGAATTTCATTTCTATGTTCCTACTTTAGCAGGTACTTGTCTGTCTCTGCAGCAGTTTGGTATTTTGTCTAGATGTATCGATATTGCTGCAGTTGTTGTGAAATGACACTGTCTCAAACAGAACGATGCGATCTTAGAACTGTCTAGAATTGCTATACTTTATTCACAAAATCTTTGAGGTGTAAGATTAGCAGTAGTTACCCTATTAAAATCCTCAGTTGAACTTTGGTCAAATCGTTTTTATTGTTAACAATAGCACTGTTGACAATGGCAGTGGGCAGCGTGCTAAGGGTCAACCAAGTATCCTCATTGTGTATTTCCATCTCAGATGAATCGTCAAAGAAACCGGAAGGACTGATGATTGAAGTTTAATGCTCCGTCAACGACGAATCTATTAAACATGTAACATAAACTCGGATTGGACAAGAAGCGGTAAGGAAAATCGCCTGTGATCCTTCCGAAGCAACCACCCCCAATATTCGGCTTCAGTGAAATGAAGAAGCCATAGAAAAATAATATCTGGAATTCTGGACGGATAAAACGAACGGGCGAGAATGCGGTGTAATAGTGAAAGTGCACAGTTTGGACACACGTCCGTATTACTGGTCTGTCTCAACATTATCGTTGGGCCTGCAGGGCGCTGGGGTCTGTTAGCATAGAAATTGCGCCGCAGCCTTTGGTGGTGCGCCGCAGCAGCACTCCGTTTCGTAATGTTCTTGGCACTGCGAAAATACAGGCTGCTTCAGAGAAAGGTATATCTCCCATATGAATCAAGATAGAATGTTTGGGTAAGTTTTAAGTTACATGTAGAACTACGAAGTTTCCATTTTCAAAAGAACAATCCGAGTTTACATGGCTATCTCTTCTACATTCGTATACATTGTAATATATTTTACAATAAAGTTTAGGATAAGAGTTCTGGTTTATCTTTCACAAATATTCAATGTGCCCTCCACTAGGTGCACCACAGACATTTAAAAAGCAGGGTCGTCCCATACTGCGACACGATTAGACTTACTGCATTCATTGTGGTTGCTATGCGGTGAAGCTATTAACCCAAATTTGCTTTAAAGGGAACTACATAGATGTAACCTTTCACAAATCCCCGCAAAAAGGAAAAGATCAATACTGTGATCTCCAGCAACCTTGGGGGCCAATGGTGCAACGTGATACCCAGACTCAATCTTTTTGTCAAGATACGCTCTTGCATTCAGGTGAGAGCAAGTTAGTGCTTCTTCCGATCGTAAAATGAAAGTTTTGGCATGTTCTAGATATTGCGGGAAAAGCTAGATCTCCAGAATATCCAGCTACATAATTCCGTAAACGTATTTTCCGAAAAAAAAAAAACAGAATATCCTTTCTTATGGAAAGTCGCAAAACACATCAAGCTTTGGAGAGTATCTTTTGTGCTCTACTATGGTACCTAGGGGTTATTTTACGCTTGTCGACCCAAGATGAAACTGTTGAGCAAAAAGAATGGCGCATTGTCAGAAGAGGGTACATGTTGTGGCTCGTGCAGACACAGTTTTTATGCGGTGCGGATAACATATACATCACAGTGTGCAATCGAAATGGCGCGGCAACTGTAAACGTTCTGCGAAGTTGAGGAACTCGGGACAATACGATTCTTGTGGGCAAAATGTCTAAATTGCTCATAGATTCACACTAAAATTCTGGCGCTGTATGGAACAAACACAGCATCGCTTGCAGAATTATAAAATAATCTCAACAACTTGGTAGACGTGGGCGATACTGATCCGCCGTGCAGTCCAGATCTTGCACCTTTCTGGCACGCCGAAAGAATATTTGGAGGAAAGAGATTTTCCCACAGTGAGGACGTTCACACAGTGGTTCCCGAATAGCTCTGAGATCGAGTAGTGGATTTCAATCATCGAGGAACTAAACGATTGGTAGAACGTTCCAACCGTTGCTTATACCTTGTCACTACGTTGAAAAATAGTGTCGTGTGGTTGTAAGAAACTATAATGCCTTGTGTTGGTAATAAAAAGAACGAATGCACATATTCTGAACGTGGTGATTTAATTTTTCGTGTAGAAATTTCGAGAAGGTACGCTTCCGGATACGTGGCATTCACTGATTAGCATAACTGTTTGAATAAATTATGAAGGGCACAACGGCTATGACGCAGTGACTGAAGCGAACAAAATTTGACACAACAGATAACGCGAAATTTGACGAGCGTATCAGAGAATGTGACGTATCATAGTAGCGCTAGATTCTGTCGTACTGCACATTTCTCTTCATTCTTTACTTTCTGTAAGTGTTTCGATATTACATGCATGATGATCTCTCTGAGTTAAATACAGACGGGTGGAATGGGTAAAGCATCGGTGACAACGAGATCTTTTATGTAACATTTAGGGTTCCTTTTATCACGAATGACGAACTCTCATTCATCTAACGCCAAATGATTGTTAACAATAACTTTTTGGAATACACTCAGTACATTATGTCCGTGGCGCAAACAGGCGTATTTAGTCACAATTGATTACTGAATGGGAGATCCCTTAACACATTAATATGGTAAAATCACTTTGATACAAGCTTCATTTGTAATGGACACAGTCTTGGGTTGGAGACATCGTAAGCGGTGTTGGTGGAGAAAATAATGTAAATCACACTCTCATTCACACAATTAAAATAGTGGACAATGGTTTATTTCACTCTCTATTGTTAATGAGATAAATAAAGAATGACTGCAGTAAGTAATGGATAAAATCACAGCATAAAAAGACAATCGCAAACATTTCTTAAATAATCAAAAACTAGTCACCAGAGAATAACTGGAACTCATACACAGGGTGATTCAGCTGCCCCTAACGCTAGATTTTATGCAGCCCACAATGCCGTCAGTTACCGTGCACAAGATTTTCTTATCCTCTCGCATTGATACTTGGAAACTATTAGTCCTGCACCAAAATTAACAGGCCCTTTTGGTAGAAAATTTAACATAGTTAAATTTAGCACTGGAGTATGTTTTCAATGGCGGCTACGGTTTTCGAGTTATTCAAGAAAAAGGTGTCTGAAGTTTTTGGACTTTTTTCTTGAGTAATTTGAAAATTGGAGCCTATGGCGAAAATGCATCCCAGTACAAAATTTAACTACATTAAATTTTCTACAGAAGGGTCCCCTCATTTTTTCTGTTGGACTTACAGTTTGTGCACAGCGAGCGAGAGAATGTATGTTCCACAACCTTGAAACAGTTTCGGGTTGCATGAAACTTAGCGGCAGGAGCAGCTGAATCATCCTGTATAAGGGGCAGCCAAATGAAAACGACACAGACTGAAAGATATAAGTAGACTGCTTAGTATTTCCATAATAGTTAATACATTTATCCCACTGTGTGACAAGGCAGTCAGTGCCTTCATGGAAAAATGAAGTTGTCTATGGGTCCATGATTGTACCCAGGCATTCACCTCTTTCTTCAAAAATCAATGGAAGGACTGTATAGTCCCTAAGTCTCGCGATGTGACTTCCATAGATTTGGAACCCAGACGAAATTCATTCCTGGCCACTGACTACTTCGGATGAAGAGGTGCGTGCACACCTTGGTAAAATCGTGATTCTGTAGGCAAACAGCAAAAATTTTTCCACAAAGTTACTGGCCCTCTTTTCTGATGATGGTATAAATGTATTGATAGTAATGAGGATTATTTTTCAGATACTGAACAGATTACTACTTTTTTTCATATGTCCCATTTTTATTTGACTGCCCCATATACACTCCTGGAAATGGAAAAAAGAACACATTGACACCGGTGTGTCAGACCCACCATACTTGCTCCGGACACTGCGAGAGGGCTGTACAAGCAATGATCACACGCACGGCACAGCGGACACACCAGGAACCGCGGTGTTGGCCGTCGAATGGCGCTAGCTGCGCAGCATTTGTGCACCGCCGCCGTCAGTGTCAGCCAGTTTGCCGTGGCATACGGAGCTCCATCGCAGTCTTTAACACTGGTAGCATGCCGCGACAGCGTGGACGTGAACCGTATGTGCAGTTGACGGACTTTGAGCGAGGGCGTATAGTGGGCATGCGGGAGGCCGGGTGGACGTGCCGCCGAATTGCTCAACACGTGGGGCGTGAGGTCTCCACAGTACATCGATGTTGTCGCCAGTGGTCGGCGGAAGGTGCACGTGCCCGTCGACCTGGGACCGGACCGCAGCGACGCACGGATGCACGCCAAGACCGTAGGATCCTACGCAGTGCCGTAGGGGACCGCACCGCCACTTCCCAGCAAATTAGGGACACTGTTGCTCCTGGGGTATCGGCGAGGACCATTCGCAACCGTCTCCATGAAGCTGGGCTACGGTCCCGCACACCGTTAGGCCGTCTTCCGCTCACGCCCCAACATCGTGCAGCCCGCCTCCAGTGGTGTCGCGACAGGCGTGAATGGAGGGACGAATGGAGACGTGTCGTCTTCAGCGATGAGAGTCGCTTCTGCCTTGGTGCCAATGATGGTCGTATGCGTGTTTGGCGCCGTGCAGGTGAGCGCCACAATCAGGACTGCATACGACCGAGGCACACAGGGCCAACACCCGGCATCATGGTGTGGGGAGCGATCTCCTACACTGGCCGTACACCACTGGTGATCGTCGAGGGGACACTGAATAGTGAACGGTACATCCAAACCGTCATCGAACCCATCGTTCTACCATTCCTAGACCGGCAAGGGAACTTGCTGTTCCAACAGGACAATGCACGTCCGCATGTATCCCGTGCCACCCAACGTGCTCTAGAAGGTGTAAGTCAACTACCCTGGCCAGCAAGATCTCCGGATCTGTCCCCCATTGAGCATGTTTGGGACTGGATGAAGCGTCGTCTCACGCGGTCTGCACGTCCAGCACGAACGCTGGTCCAACTGAGGCACCAGGTGGAAATGGCATGGCAAGCCGTTCCACAGGACTACATCCAGCATCTCTACGATCGTCTCCATGGGAGAATAGCAGCCTGCATTGCTGCGAAAGGTGGATATACACTGTACTAGTGCCGACATTGTGCATGCTCTGTTGCCTGTGTCTATGTGCCTGTGGTTCTGTCAGTGTGATCATGTGATGTATCTGACACCAGGAATGTGTCAATAAAGTTTCCCCTTCCTGGGACAATGAATTCACGGTGTTCTTATTTCAATTTCCAGGAGTGTAGATAGTCTTACTACACAATACAAGATACAGGTTACTAGTAATGAAATCATGAACACATTAGGTTGTGCCAAACAAAGGCCATTTTACTAGACACAAAGAGAAAGCCATTGAAAAGATATAAAATCCCATACGAATTTCTCCACTCAAATCACAAGTTAATGCTAATGAGAATTCAACAAACTATAGATCCATAATGCTTAAGGCACTAGAGTAAGTTAACATAGAATGCTGGTTCAAGTTCAGGAAAGGAAGTCGCCATCAGATTGCTCTTTCACACAAAATCTAACAAAATAAGCCAAGTAGGGAACATCAACACTTACCTGAACACAAATGAATACAAAAGAAAGAAATAAAAAGAATTAAGTTATTCTCCAATTCAAGTAACAAATCCATGTACATGTATCCTCTAGTAGAATATGTTCTATCTCACTTTTCCAAAATCGTCTGAATTCCGAAAATTCCTTGGAATTTTTTCAAACCTACGATCTTTTTTTCCAGTTTTTGAAAAATTATCCAAACATTCATTTATATTCTTTTATATTCTAATATAGGACGATGACTAAATTACCCCTTTTTCAAGTATTTTCAAAATTTTAAGGGCTTTTCATAATTTTTTCACATATTTTCACCATAATTTCCAATGTTTCCATTATTTGTCCAAAGATTTTTCACATATGTCCCAAACATTTCAAAGAGGAACCGTGAAATTTCAAGCATGAACTCCAGATGTTAAAGTTTCAAATTATGTCCTCACTTTCAGTTCTGTTTTTCTATAAAATATGTATAAGGAAATGGAAAACTCAGTAAATCAACAACTAATTTTTTCACTTGTCCCATGTTCTTATTTAAATAATTTTTTTTTATATTAAAATGTGTTTTTTCAATATAAATGGGTCTCTTCAATGTACTGGAAGAGTAAGAAAATTTTTGCACAGAATATATTTTAAAAGAAACTCAAAGGTGTTAGCTGATAAATCTACGAAAATGATAAACATCGCACATGCATTCTACATTGAGAATTATGATAAGAGAATTTCTTCAAATTTAGTGATGTTAAGAGTTTAAAAGATGAACATAACAGCTGGATATACAGCGTAAGACTCAAACAACATGTAATTAATATATTAAAAGTGAATTTTATAAAAATTGGAAATATGTTAAGTACAAATTGTAACACCTCACCCGTCACTTATCTGGTTTTGGTGTGTGTTCACCCCAGGTAATTGACTAACAGATTAACAGAGTGTGCAAAACTGCCGCAATGTCAGATAACGCAAAGAAAGCAATAAGGCCCTGTGACTCCTGATTGAACTGCGGTGGCAGTGTTGACATTAATTGATTCAGAATTGATCCCTTTTAATTAAAAAGGGGTGCACATAGATGTTATATTCAGCTATTGGACACCACATGCTAATGTTGAACATAAAATTAATTAAGAAAGTGACTTGGGATTTCAACTACTTGATTGAAAACAGATGCAGTCGATTAGCACAGATTTATTTTAACTGACGACCTTCAATCATCACATTACATGACTCTCCTAACAGGCAGTGGTAATAAATTGCGTTTGCATGGAGTAAAGCGCGATAAATCAAAAGTAATTCCTGTCGACTGACCCAGGCGTAATGCGAACTGCAAGAAGAATTCTACAATAACAGCCCATGAAACCCTTATGGAAACTTTGCCGACGTGATGCAACAAATTAATCAGTGGCCGGAGCGGGCGTAATATCACCGAATTCAGCGTGGCGGAGCGGTGTCGTTGTGCGGACATCGGCCAACCTCGTGGTGCTGCAAGGCTGCGCTCGTCTATTCACTCCTAGCTATCTTGCTCAGTACATAGGTGAACCAAAACTTCCTATCTCCAAGCTCAATCGTTCCATTTGCTAAGTCCTAAACTGCACAGATGCTCACTCTTTCTCAGGCAAGCTGAGTAAAGAACGCCACGTCCGCACTCTAGGCAAGCTGGGAATGAAAGACCTCTACGGAGACTTCTCACAGTCTGCTCTTCACCTCGGTTTACCCTCCAGCAAAATCACTTACGCCAATTGCAGCGCAAGTCGCGTTAGTTATGCGTCGCTTCCCAGCGCCGACCAATGCCTGCTCTGGGAAGTGAACAAATTCCCACAAAATTTCCCTTCCTCTCAACTTCTGCTATTTAGCTCCTCCCAGGCCACCCATCAAGGTTAGCGTCTGCACAAACACCAAGTTTTCCGGAATTCTGACACCCAGGAGAGTACTTCAAATTCCTTGGTCCTACGTTCCCATCGGAGGCTGGCATATTTCATTCTGTCGCTCTTCACCTGATTGACTTCAGACTCTGTGGACCGTGAATTCAGCGTGAAGTTGCTATAGTCACGAACACACATATTTTGACCTCTGTTGACTGCTCCACCGTAGCTTTGCGTTCCTTTCTCGAATGTTTCACTGAAAATGGGACGACGGACATTTATCAACAGGTGTACAAGTTCTCCGTCGGCTTCCCGCTACACCAGCATGGGGTCAACCACCCCCCTTTATTGTCACTCATCTTAAGGCAGCTGGAGGCCACGCCCCGTTACCGCTTTCGCAAGAGTTTGACCCGCCCTAAGCTGCCTATTGTCGCTTCCCTTCGCCGTTCCCCAGCCACGAGCTGTGGTCAACTCGAATACTTCCCTGGGGTAAACTAGCCTCCAGTAAATTGACGCGTTTCCACAAAGTTTTCATGTCATGTGAATTACTTTAAAACCATCACCCGACAGTAATTATTCCAATACATTCATACTATACCCTCTACCAGATGCATTGTGCCTTGTCAGTCATTTTTGTTCAGCCCTACTGTTCGCTCAACTTGAGTTAGGTGATCTTTAATGACTACATGTAAGGGGCATAGTTCTTGCCACCTTACAAAATTTTATGTAATTAAACAATTTTATGGCATCCATATAGTTATTTTATTAATCTCAACAGAATAATTTACATCTTTATTAGTTTCGATAAAATTCATCGTTCTATATTGTTCAGTATCATGAAATTAAAGTTTATTGTTTTGTAAGCTTATTTTTTTGCAACATATTTCTTAGCTCCTTTAGATTTTTGTTCCTGAGTACCACCAGTTAACAAAAGCATACATTTTTGAGCTGAAACTACAAAATTCTTCAATCATTATTCCATTACCTTCATCTTCCATTTTACCGAGTACTTTCTTATCACTTGTATCAGATCTGTTAAGAGTTTTCTACATATCTTCATAAAATCTACTCTTTCTATATTATAAATGTTACTGCCACTATCTTGATATGAGAGTGAAATTTTATATCTATATTTTGGTTTTATAAAATTATACTGAAAATTATACATTAATTCTTTAGTTAAATCGACTATGCTCATTTCAATATAAATTTTTTAACAATTTTTATCTTTTTCATGTGAATCGCAGCATGATTTTCATTAAATGTAGTTCTTCAATTGAAATTTTGTTTTGCTATACCGTTTTCACACTTTTCTTGAATTCAAACTAATTTTATACCCACTCTGTTGCTTATATTTTCAATTGTTTTTCCAAATCAGAGTTATTCATTAACTTGCAGATATCTTATGCAAAATCATTTCACACTTTTGTCCTCATTTCTCTATTCAAATATATATATTTTTTTAACCAGTCAGATTGCTCTTAAATTATAAAACCATATATCTTTTTGGTGTTTTAATTCCATGAGACAAATATTGTTAAATATTCCTATAGGGAACTAAATAATATTTTTGTCATTTGGTGTTGTTAATAACTTTTTTCTTTAGCCTCAGGCACAATTTTATTTTCTGAGCTAAATCTTTATGTGTTTCATGTAAATTTTTGGATATTCTAAATCTACTTCAAAAATATACCCATATTCTGAGTTATCAGCAGCTTCTCTTATTTCTTTAGAATCAAGATCATTTGAATTATCCCATTCAAATCCATCATATGTCAAATGTTGACTAATAGCCCAACCATATTAGTTATTGCCACAAAGGGTAGCCGCATGGTCTGAGGAATCTTGTGATGGTTCATGTGTCTCCCCCCTCAGAGGTTCGAGTACTCCCTCAGACATGGGTATGTGTGTTGTTCTTTGCATAAGTTAGTTTAAGTTAGATTAAGTAGTGTGTAAGCCTAGGAACCGATGACCTCAGCAATTTGGTCACATATGAACTCACAACAAATTTCCAAAATATCAATTATTTGCATAAATATATGTTAAATAATTTGACCTCATATGTGAATGGTAATTTTTCCAACATTTATTATTTGCTTTAACATATCTTTTCCAACAATGAGATATACTGCCTTTAATTCTTTTCAGTCTTAACGATCACACCATAACCACCAAATAATTATAATTTAACTTTCCTCATATTTAAAATCGTATCCCAACATAAACCTTGTATGATAAAAGCCATGATGGATGTAAATCATAAGACTTTGTACAAGATTTTCTAAAATTTTCGGAAATATCAGATAACAACAAAACATCAGTTTTAATATATAAATCATGATATTTAACATGATTTTTATATTACATTTTTCTTAAATTGATTTGTGTTTATAATTTTCCCCACTAATATCACATTACTTTAATTTATCATAGAATTTTTCTTCTGATGCAAGTTCTGTCCCTTAAAAATTTTTCCGATTATCCATATAACCTTAAGGACAACTCCTTTTTTGGTTATTAAATTTATTAAATATTCTGAAAAAGTTTCTAATATTTTTCATTTGATCTTTTCTCAAATTTCATGGAAGTTTTTGAGATGTGAAGTCATGAACTTAAATGTATCAATAAATCTAATTTTCAATTTTTTTGCCAAAACAAATATATACATCTATTCCAGAAATGATGATGAAGCCTTTTGTTTATTGTGAGTAATTACATCTACATATTGAAAAAGTTTTTGATTTATTACGTCTCATTTATTCTTGAGACATTAGTGGTTTGAATTCTCAATATCAGAAAAAAATCACCAATTTCTTAAGCTTCTTTCATCACACATTCGATAAATATTTTATGACAATTTGGCCATGACTTACAACTGGATTTTTATAATGTCCTGCCATGTATTAAATGTAATAACAAAAACCACTTGGTTCATGTTTTTTATATTTTATAGCATATATTTTTCTGGATGAGTCTGGCAAATATCCATTTTTGAAAGTAAACTTTCAAAATTAGCATAATTAACAAATGGAACTTGCATTTATGTTGACAATTTTTAAAACTTATTTATAAATTATTAACTGCTGATACAAATTTTAATGGTTTATTAAGTAAACAATTTGGAATGTGGATCTCTCATTATTCATTATTAACGACTTGCATTAAACACATTTTACATAAAATTTCACTTCTATATCTCATGTTCACTGAACTCAAACTAATGTTGAGATATTTTTTTATCCAACAATAATGTGAAATATTTTCATCTTTAAAATGTAATGGATTAATAAGCTAATTGTGTTTAGATTTAATTATTTTCAATGGATATACTTGAGATTTTTCATCAGATGAGTCACCATAAATAGAAATATTTTAGTCCTGATTTTGGAAATATCTTCAAGTGTAAAGGGGAATTGAAATTTGTCACTCTTCTGGTCGGTATCCAGTATATCATCCATATATTCTGTAATTCTCTCTGCAGTTTTGTCTATAAAATGATATATCGATTTTGTAGACCACTGGAAATAGCTTTGATCTTTTTTTTTCATTAACACAAATTTCCTTATTTTTCCTTTTTATGGCTGTTCAGTGTATGATGAACGTCTTAATGGGACATATTTATCAAATACTAAGAGATTGAATAATTCGATGTGAACTGCTTTCAAATTCTCGAGTTCGAAATTCGGACATTCATGAAAGAATTTATTTTTTCTCATTTTTACCCCATTTAATTAAAGCTCTTCCATTCATTCCACTGCCGATGAGTTCCCTGTTGTTTTTTTGGAATCTGATAACATTTTATCATCACAAAAAAATAAAATTTAAATTCAATCTACTATGTAATTTTAAATTTTCTTTCACTATTTCAATAACTTTTGATTTTGTTGCATTCAAAAAGAAATTTATGTTAAGTAAATTAAGATTGTTTACTATGTTAACAGTTCGTCATCTACTGCCAAATGCTTTGTTAACTAGATACTGATTAACTGTTTTTCTTTTTCTTTGTTTCTCAACTATGTCAGTTGAAACTAGAAACATTTCTTGCAATTCCTGAGGGTATTTTCATTCTGTCGATGAAATTACAAGAAAATATCGTTTTTTTTTTCCTACCAGATGCATCTTGCTTTGTTGAGGTAAAGCATCATCAGTGGTCTGCAATTAAAGATATGTACTGTTTGATCTGTTTTTAACATAAAAAAATAGTTCGTCAACAATACGTTGCTTTTTACATATGCTGATTTCTCCCCGGTTTCTCTCCTACATTGGGAAATGAAATTGTTTAACTTCGCTATTTTTCAAGTTTCATCGTTACTTTCAGCTTCAAAATATGGTAATTGTTGGAACTTCATCGCAGATTAAAACTGTGTCCAAACTGAGACTTGACATTGGAGGCTTTCACAGGCATGTGCTCTGCCAACCGAGTTACCTAAGCACAACTCATAATCCATTCTCACAGCTTTACTTCCACTGGACCTCATCTCCTATATTCCAAACTGGACGGAATCTGTTCTGCGAAACTTGCAGGACTTGCACTCCTGGAAGAAAGGATATTGTGGAGAGAAGGCTTAGCCACAGCCTCGGTGTCTTTCCAGAATGAAATTTTTGCTCTGCATAGGAGTGTGCACTGATGTGATGTCACTAAACCCGCCCAAATATGTAAACAACCATGCATGAGCAGCGCCTATTAGACCAGAGGGGGTCTGACAGCCAATCAGTTCCAGTCATTGCACCAGGAAGGAGGAACACAGCTCGTGTTGTCTGTAGTTCAACCATGCCTAGACGGTCAATACCGCAGTTCGATTGCGTCCGCATTGTTACTTTGTGCCAGGAAAGGCTCTCAACAGGGAAGTGTCCAGGCGTCTCGGAGTGAATCAAAGCGATGTTGTTCGGACACGGAGGAGATACAGGGAGACAGGAACTATCGATGAAATGCCTCGCTCAGGCCGCCCAAGGGCTTTACTGCAGTAGATGACCGCTACCTACGGATTATGGCTCGGAGGAACCCTGACAGCAACGCCACCATGTTGAATAATGCTCTTCGTGCAGCCACAGGACGTTGTGTTACGACTCAAACTTTGCGCAATAGGCTGCATGACGCGCAACTTTACTCCCGACATGACGAGATCCATCTTCCCAACTACGACACCATGCAACGCCATACAGATGGGCCAAACAACATGCCGAACGGACTGCTCAGGATTGGCATCACGTTCTCTTCGCCGATGAGTGTCGCATATGTCTTCAACCATACAATCGTTGGAGGCGTGTTGGGAGGCAACCCGGTCAGGTTGAACGCCTTAGACACACTATCCGGCGAGTGCAGAAGGTGGAGGTTCCCTGGTGGTTGGGGTGCCATTATGTGGGGCCGACGTACGCCGTTGGTGGTCATGAAAGGCGCCGTAGCGGCTGTACGATATGTGAATGCCATCCTCCAACCGATAGTGCAACCATATCGGCAGCATATTGGACAGGCATTCGTCTTCATGGACGACAATTCGCGCCTCCACCGTACACATCTTGTGAATGACTTCCTTCAGAATAACGACATCATTCGACTAGAGTGGCCAACATGTTCTCCAGACATGAACCCTAGTGAACATGCCTGTGATAGATTGAAAAGGGCTGTTTATGGACGACGTGACCCATCAGTCACTCTGAGGTATCTACGCCGAATCGCCGTTGAGTAGGACCAAGAGTGCCTTGATGAACTTGTGGATAGTATGCCACGAAGAATACAGGCATGCATCAATGCAAGAGGACGTGCTACTGGGTATTAGAGGTACTGACGTGTACAGCAATCTGGACCACCAACCCTGAAGGTCTCAGTGTATGGTGGTAATAGACGCAATGTTTGGTTTTCATGAACAATAAAAGGGCAGAAATGATGTTTATGTTGATCTCTATTCCAGTTTTCTATACAGGTTCCGGAACTCTCGGAACCGAGGTGATGCAAATCTTTTTTTGATGTGGTGACAGGCTAGTGATATCGAATAATCATGATCTACATATACAGAAAAAGTATCACATAAACGCAGGATCATCACCAGTTCTGGGCAGAAACTCATTGACACCAACATCGGTATTTCTGGAATTGACATCAGCGTCAGCATTCACAGGATCGCTGATACCAGCATCCGGCACTCAGGCAATGTCATTAATCCTGCAATTCCCGACTCTGCTTCCGCTCTCACCCATGTAGCCAGTGGCGCTATGCCGAGAGGCCCCATGGCATCAATTGCATGCAAACTCAGCAGGTTCCCCCTCCCGCTTTCGAGCAATTTTAATTTTTATAGTTGGATTGTCAATACATCCATGCAATATGAAGCGATAACACCAGCAGCAGCGATGAAATGGACAAATGAACTCTAACAGTAAGTATTTGTCTTTTTCTTTTCTATTTTAACAATATGGTTATTACTAACAAAAACACACTAATTTCCATGCACACATCGCAGGATCCCGATGCGGCAGCTGATGTGCTACAGCTTCCATGTGTGTGTATTTTACAGATACACTAGCCTATTGTGGTAAGCTAATAACGTTTGTAATCAGGTTTTTTGTTTTTGTTACAGGCAAGGACACATAAGTGTTCTGCAACATACTAGATCCTCAGGATGTCTGTCTGACTTTTCGCAACTGGTTCGTTCGACTATGTCATCGCACAGCCACAGCAGCTACTGTCTGCAGCCCAAAGAGCTCTAATCACATGCTAGACCAGGACATGGAGGTGTTCCACAAGCAACAGCAGCAGTCTTCTACATTGCGTATACTTGGACTCAAAGCAAGCAGAAAGGAATGTAGTATGACAATGAGTGCTTCTAGTTTATTGTTACTGTACATTGACAATATACATATGTAAATAAAACATGTACTATATTTCTTGTTATTATTCAACCCTGTCAACCAATAACAGCATGCAGGCACGCGCGCTCACACACACGCGCACGCACACACACACACACACACACACACACACACACACACACACACACACACATACACACAATTTGCATAAATGTGATGCATGCACCAGTGATACACCGGCATTATATTTTATGCCAGCCAGCATCATATTTTACTCTAGCATATTCTAGCATATTCGCCACAGTTACACCATGGTAAAATGCACTGACAATATAAAAAATAATGACGTAATAGCATAGTCAGCAAAATGCTAGTGAAGTGGTACCATATCTTGAAATTAGTAAAAAACTGGTAGTATACATCGAAATCAAACGTACCAACGCAAAAAATTCAGCACTTCATGCAGATGTGTGTGTATCTGCCTAGTATGTAAATGCAGGAGAAGACATGGGCAGTATAAATAATCAGTTGCCTGATATTTAGCGTAGGTCTCCGCCCAGACAGCACTCCAACAACAGCTAATCACAATGTCACAATGACTGTACTCAAAATTATCTGAATTATTTATCACTCAAGCTCTGTTGCTCCACTTCCTTTAGGCATTTGCTCTCCATTATAGGTCTTTACTCTGCTGTGAGAGGATTAGGATGTAGGTATCAAGATCGAAATCATTACTACGATGAAATATGTCATTCAATGCCCTCTGTGGGCATTTGCATTAAAATATTCCGCTGAACTTGCATTTCCGTAAGTCTCAGTTGTCCCTACACACTCTTTCATTTTTATCAAATCAGTGTTTGCTAAAAGTATTGAGTATTATGGGACTTGTCGAGATGGTGAAATACGGAATTACGTACGTAGGAGATGTAGTGTTTGTAGGTATTGTGGTAAAAAAGAATATTTCTCCTGGTTGAGTGTGGCACTTCTGCGACATATTTGGTGGAGATTGTGTACTGTATTAAAGCTATAAGCAGGCAGAACATAGTAATAATAATCATGTTCGGCTGGGCGGTTTATCTGTACAGTGGGAGATGAACTGCAGAATGTTTTTAAACTCCACACAGCAGATATTCTACACGTTATTCATTAACTGGCACCACATGGAAGCACATTGTAAACACCTTTTGTTAGCATTTAAAAATGGCTCTGAGCACTATGCGACTAAACTTCTGAGGTCATCAGTCGCCTAGAACCTAGAACTAATTAAACCTAACCAACCTAAGGACATCACACACATCCATGCCCGAGGCAGGATTCGAACCAGCGACCGTTGCGGTCGCTCGGTTCCAGACTGTAGCGCCTAGAACCGCACGGCCACTACGGCCGGCTGTTAGCATTTAAAAAAAACGCTTATTCATTCTCTCTCAGGGTCAAACACGTGTCTACTGAAAACTTTGTTCACTCGTGGGCCAAATTTTAAACGAAACTCTATTAAAAATTCAGTTATAGACTATATGTTTTCTATATAACGATGTACAGGTTTTCTGTTAAACCTAGGTGTGAGAAAGAAAATGCTCTACTGTGCTCTGTGGTATAAATGTGCAGTTTTATTTCCTTTGTTGCAGGCAGTTTCAACTACAATAATAGTGAACTGAAAACATAGGGCAAATTGTTTCTTTTGTATGTATTCTTTCTCATTATACACTCCTGGAAATTGAAATAAGAACACCGTGAATTCATTGTCCCAGGAAGGGGAAACTTTATTGACACATTCCTGGTGTCAGATACATCACGTGATCACACTGACAGAACCACAGGCACATAGACACAGGCAACAGAGCATGCACAATGTCGGCACTAGTACAGTGTATATCCACCTTTCGCAGCAATGCAGGCTGCTATTCTCCCATGGAGACGATCGTAGATATGCTGGATGTAGTCCTGTGGAACGGCTTGCCATGCCATTTCCACCTGGCGCCTCAGTTGGACCAGCGTTCATGCTGGACGTGCAGACCGCGTGAGACGACGCTTCATCCAGTCCCAAACATGCTCAATGGGGGACAGATCCGGAGATCTTGCTGGCCAGGGTAGTTGACTTACACCTTCTAGAGCACGTTGGGTGGCACGGGATACATGCGGACGTGCATTGTCCTGTTGGAACAGCAAGTTCCCTTGCCGGTCTAGGAATGGTAGAACGATGGGTTCGATGACGGTTTGGATGTACCGTGCACTATTCAGTGTCCCCTCGACGATCACCAGTGGTGTACGGCCAGTGTAGGAGATCGCTCCCCACACCATGATGCCGGGTATTGGCCCTGTGTGCCTCGGTCGTATGCAGTCCTGATTGTGGCGCTCACCTGCACGGCGCCAAACACGCATACGACCATCATTGGCACCAAGGCAGAAGCGACTCTCATCGCTGAAGACGACACGTCTCCATTCGTCCCTCCATTCACGTCTGTCGCGACACCACTGGAGGCGGGCTGCACGATGTTGGGGCGTGAGCGGAAGACGGCCTAACGGTGTGCGGGAGCGTAGCCCAGCTTCATGGAGACGGTTGCGAATGGTCCTCGCCGATACCCCAGGAGCAACAGTGTCCCTAATTTGCTGGGAAGTGGCGGTGCGGTCCCCTACGGCACTGCGTAGGATCCTACGGTCTTGGCGTGCATCCGTGCGTCGCTACGGTCCGGTCCCAGGTCGACGGGCACGTGCACCTTCCGCCGACCACTGGCGACAACATCGATGTACTGTGGAGGCCTCACGCCCCACGTGTTGAGCAATTCGGCGGTACGTCCACCCGGCCTCCCGCATGCCCACTATACGCCCTCGCTCAAAGTCCGTCAACTGCACATACGGTTCACGTCCACGCTGTCGCGGCATGCTACCAGTGTTAAAGACTGCGATGGAGCTCCGTACGTCACGGCAAACTGGCTGACACTGACGGCGGCGGTGCACAAATGCTGCGCAGCTAGCGCCATTCGACGGCCAACACCGCGGTTCCTGGTGTGTCCGCTGGGCCGTGCGTGTGATCATTGCTTGTACAGTCCTCTCGCAGTGTCCGGAGCAAGTATGGTGGGTCTGACACACCGGTGTCAATATGTTCTTTTTTCCATTTCCAGGAGTGTATGTATTTTGAACATAAATTCTATACACAACAGTGTGCTGTTTTGTTTTTTTCTCACAGACGGTTTTCACAGAAAACAGGAAATTTGTATTCCTGGATAGTCAGCTTATAATTAGAATACTACTAACAGTAAACGAGGCTCGAGGTCTGAGGGGCGCGGAAGAGGAGATGAGCAGAGAGGTGGGGGGAAACAGATATAGAGAGCAGATAGGAGAAGATGGACATAGAGAGGGGGTAAAAAATTGAAGCGATCGTGTGACATTGTTAGCCGGGAGGCTCCATCCAGGGAAGTTCGGCCGCTGGGCTGCAAGTCTTATTTCAGGTGACGCCACATTGGGCGACTTGCGCGTCGCTGATGATGATAAGGAGGAGGATGAACATGACACAGCACCCAGTCTACAAATGGAGAAAATCTCCAACCCGGCTAGGAATCGAATCCGGACCCACTGCATCGTAGGCAATCATGTCACCACTCAGCAAAGCAGGCAGACAGGGAGAGTGAGCAGAGGAGCTATAGAGAAATGTGGGAGGAGAAGGTGGACAGAGAGGGGGAGAAAGTGATGGATGGAGAGAGAAGGAAGAAGGAGGAGATGGACAAAGAGAGGGGGAGGAGGAAGTAGTCTAGTGAAGGAGAGTAGGACGTATATCCAGTCTCCAAAAATATTAGGAATGTGTTCTTTCTCTTTTCTTTCACTTCCGTTTAAACAGACTGAGACACAGCAATGTATGGTCAGGTTCACCAATTTTATTATGTGCTTTTACTCTACAATTGGAAATCATCCACATTTTATCGTTATTAAAAGAATGGTTCAAACGGCTCTAATTACTATGGGACTTAAAATCTGAGACCATCAGTCCCCTAGACTTAGAACTACTTAAACCTAACTAACCTAAGGACATCACACACATCCATGCCCGAGGTAGGATTCGAACCTGCGACCGTAGCAGCCGCGCGGTTCTGGACTGAAGCGCCTAGAACTGCTCGGCGACAGCGGTCGGCTATCATTATTCATAATCACATTGCTGTTGTGAGACAATGAGATCTTTGTGTACATCAGTGTGTAAAACTGATTAAATTGGAAAGCCTTCTAAGTTCGAATTGTGTCATCCTTGGTAAATGTAACCAGTCATAATAAATGGTGGCAGAGACCAAAATGCAAGGGCAAAAAACGGTACAATCTGTTGCCTGATGTTAAGATAATACAATTAGGACCCTTGCCTCTCTTCTTTATGCAATAATACAATACCTACAGCAAAGAAATAAGTTCCATCTATCAACAACATAATTCGCCCTGTCACGTGGCATACACACCAAACACGTGGGACTTTACCGCCAAAGCTGCTAGTTGGGCTAAAAGGATGGAAAGAGAAAAGTCGTTGGAATAACATGTGTCCTAGATCCATTTATGTGACAGCACACATCTTAATGCCTACCCATAAATTAACATAGAGAGACTGTACAGCAACAGAATGCCATGTAGCCAGCCAGCTCTGCACTAAGTGCATTTTCTTGAAGCACTGTTTCTCTCTCCCCCCTCCACACACACACACACACACACACAGCTGCATTGCCCAGTGGAAATGAATCATGCAGCCAATATTAACAAGCCGATTCGGAGCTGTATTTTATGCTACCAGCACCCAGCTACCACCAGAACGGACATGACACCACTGAGTAGGGAGGCATATAAACGGTAGTATTTTCCTCCACTGCTATAGATTGATTGCATGCATGTGCGCTGTCATTTAGCATCTGTATTTCCATCAAGATCTCATGTGCTCAGTTGACAAGATTCTTATGCTAGCAGAACTACTGGAGCAGGTTATGTGGATATTCTGGGGTCCATTATTGTTTGAGGTATCAGAGCTCAGCAAATGCCTACAGCCGAACAGACCTCTGATCCAATGCTAGCAGAACTGTTGTATTGGGACATTAATGTGTTCTGCAAACCAGTGTTGCCAGAACCCTCATATCAGCAACAGATATCTGCACAATGCACTATTTCTGGACTCATGGCAGCAGCAGGGGCAACAACATACAAGTGTGAGATACACATTAGAAGATAGGATACTCGAATACAATGAGTGGTACCTTCTGTACTTGAGTGATTATAAATTGTAAATTTCTGTGTGGTAAATAAATATACAGGGTGTTTCAAAAAGAATATACCTATTTCTAATGCATATATTTATTAAACTTTAAGACATACGAATATGAAACTTTACACACACATTTACGAACCTCTCAAGTTCAGATTACAGGTGTCAAATACGTCCTCCATCAGTGACACGAATAATATCACACCGATACTCAAATTCCTCCCATACTCGGGCAAGAATGTCCTTCGTCACTGTACGGATGCAGTTCTCCAACTCTTCCAGATTCTGTGGGAGTGCTGGTACATAAACGTTGTCTTTAAGGAAACCCCACAGGAAGAAGTCAGAGGGTGTCAAATCCGGTGACCGTGGAGCCCAGCTGAGACACGCTATGTCGCCAGCTCCTTGACGACCAATCCAAAGGTTCTGTAGAGTTTCATTCAGATATTCACGCACTTGGCGACTCCAGTGTGGGGGTGCCCCGTCTTGTTGGAAAAACGAAGTTGTCTTCATGCAGCCTCGGAAAAAACCAGTTTTGTAAGATAACAAGATACTGCTGAACCGTGTTTCCATCAAAGAAGAACGGGCCGTAAACAGATGATCAGGATATCGCACAAAACACATTGACTTCGGGCGAATCTCGTACATGTTCATTGGCTGCATGTGGGTTCTCTAGGCCCCTAATTCGAACATTGTGTTTGTTTACCTGACCACTAACACTGAACATGATGCGTTGTGCGAAAGTGTTATCATTGTCAGTAGCATCAAGAATCTCGTTACAAAATGCCACACGTTTGCGTTTGTCATCAGGACGCAGAGCTTGTAACAGCTGTAACTTGTACGGTTTCATAAACAACTGACGTCTCAAAACACACCAAATAGTTTTTGTAGGCAATTGCAACTCCCGACTGGCATGACGAGTTGATTTTGAAGGACTATGATGGATAATAGTTTGAATTCGTGCTACATTTTCTTCAGGAACACGAGGGCGGCCAGGACTCTTTACTTTACATACACTTCCTATATCTAGAAACTGTCGATACCATCTGCGAATGTTCCACCCATTCGGAGCATCAATTTGGTAGCTCAACCTGAAACGTCTTTGCATTGTAATCACGGAATTGCACTTCGAAAACTCGAGAACACAGATTGATTTCTGCTGCCGAGTAGCCATTTTAAACATATGAAGGTTACCTAGCAAAACAGAAGACAACTGACATCTGGCGGCTATTAATATAAACTAGACTACGTATTGGTTTCTCCTATAGCCGAGCCGAGGCGAAGCGATCGATAGTTTGGACAAAATAATACTTTGTAATACGTATATTATTTTTGGAACACCCTGTATATGTATGATACAAATGGGAGTGTCATTAGTTATTATGTGCTCCATGTGCTATTGAGGATCAGGTTGTCTGTATTTTAATGACAAATAATTTCTTTATATCAATTACGTGAGCCAGTATTAGCTTATTTAATGGTATTTGTATCCAGTGGCAAAGTATTGGAGATTTGTGTAGCCGTGTAGCAATTGCAACGAGGAAATACATTTTGCACATTTACACTGAATATTTGAATGCTGCTTATGACCATGTAGAGTATTTTTTTGGTGTAGTACTTATTTTATTTTTTATTTGTTTATTTAATTATCCTGATCTGATTAGGCCAATCAGGTCCCCTCTTACATTGAACCAGTGTTAAACACATACAGTAAATTCTTTACATCACAGTATCCAAAGGACAATATGACATATAGCGTTAAAATTATTTGAGTGTCTGAAGTCGCAATGTGAGTAAATATCACTGACTATGAACTCATGAAGTTGGCAGTACTTGTACTTCAAATGGCTCTGAGCACTATGGGACTCAACTGCCGAGGTCATTAGTCCCCTAGAACTTAGAACTAGTTAAACCTAACTAACCTAAGGACATCACAAACATCCATGCCCGAGGCAGGATTCGAACCTGCGACCGTAGCGGTCTTGCGGGTCCAGACTGCAGCGCCTTTAACCGCACGGCCACTTCGGCCGGCGCAGTACTTGTACTATTGCAGCTGCTGTCACTAAGAGTTATAATAGTAATATTAATAATAATGATGACAATAATAATGATAATGATAGTGGCAGATATAAAAAGGAATTGGTTGGTGTACAAGATAGCTGTTTTCTGATGTATCGAGTTCTGAGGAAAGCAAATTTAAGAAGACTGCACCAGCTAAGTATACTGGGAAAAGATGAAGATCGTTGGAAACAAGGATGTACGAGGGTAATGAGTGCTACAGTGGCAATGGTATTCCTTATTTTTGCTTTAGTAGATACGTTATTAACTGTCTTCTGAAGCTGGAGATGTTATTAAGTTCCCTAATATAATGCGGGAAGTTATTGAGGTGATTCCAGAGTCGATTTCCTGCTACTGAGAAGCACTTCGAGTATGTGAATGAACGATGGAGTGGGACAGAAAGCATTTTGCTCTGATGTGTATAGGTGCTTCTGCCATGTTAGGTAAGAGCGTTAAGCTCGATGAGAGATGCGAGGGCCAGTGTCCGTTGACAAGACAGTAGAGCAGACAGAGGGTATGGTAATCTTTGTCCTTGTATGCATGAAGCCCGGATATGCAGGATAACATCGCTGTAATCAATAATTGGAAGCATAACTGTCTGCAGTAGTTTGCTTTTCAGGTCAAGAGGGGATAGCTTTTTATAATTTTGTAGGATATGGAGATACTGACGCCTTTTTACATATTGCTGTTACATCCTGAGTACAAGAGTCCCAGACTCTTTGCTGAGGGAGAGAAGTTGATATTTGTCCCATTCAGGATTAAGTATGGTAGGTATTCCCAATAAATTGGGCTAATGAGCCTAGAATGACCAATGGACGGGCTGAGCTTTTATCCTGTATCCTGCAGCCATTGTGATAGTGCACAAAGGTCATTGTTGAGAATCTCAATACCTGTCTTCAGGTTTATAGGTTTTTCATTTAGATACAATGACAGGTCGTCAGCGTACATGTACTTGCAGTAGGACGAAACTGATGACACATCCTCTACATAGAAAGAAAAGAGTAAAGGACCTAATAACGAATCGTAGGGGGACGCATGGTACTACCTGCCTCCATTGTGACTTTATGGTGCTGGATATGACGCATCGCTTGTGAGACGTCCGGTTTGAGGGAAACCATTGCACCGCACTTTGCGAGAAATTTCGGCTGCTAAGTTTGGCAAGTGAATTGTCGAAGGCAAGAATGTCAAAGGCTTTGCTGAAGTCTGTGAACCACTTGATATTTGTCTCTTGTGCATCCATGGCAAGCTTCAGTTCATCTCTTACCTTTATTAAGGCAGTTGTTACGGTGCGATGTTTATGGAAACCTGACTGGTATTCATCATGTTGGTCGTTTGTAGTTAGGTAGTTTATTAGCTCGATGTAGAGTATATGAAGGGCTTATTTCATTAGTGGTACAAGTCCATTTTTGTTCATATTGAGATACAGTGTCCTAAAGTTAAATGAGCGCTGAAAAATCTGCAGTTGAGATATCAGAAATATTCAAGCATATGGCTTCTTGCTAGAGATGAACCTTTCTTTCTGTTTGTTTTGCTCACTAATTTCAGAAGCATTATGGACAGAAAAGTGCAGGTAATGGACTTATACCACTATTGAAATAAGCCCTTCATATATCCTAAGGCCTTGGATAGTGCAGGAAGAATGCAAATAGGTTGGTAATGAGAGGATGCACTGGCAATATCCATGTTTCTTAGTGGCTTAACTAGACCCTGTTTCAAGGTCTTGGGGAAAACACTTGTGATTAAGGAGTACTTGAAGATATCTGTTGTAGTGTGGAGTGATAGGTCAGTAATAAGCTTCATAGTTTGGACTGTAACACCATCATTCCCAGTAAATGCTTATCTGATATGCGTTCTTTTTGATGTTGTCGCAAGTAATATGCTTTAGATAGAATTTTTGGGGGCTACAATAGTTTACCTCCCTGAAGTAGTCAATGAGTCTGTTTCATTTGTTGTTCAGTTGTGGTTGTTCGTATAAGAAGTGCTAGGTCAGTTATTCGGTTGGGACAATGGGGTCAGCTGCAGCTTTTACTTTACTTGTACCAACACCACCTATCTTTTTCCATAGGACAACTGGTCTGTTTTTGTTGTCGGTTAATGTATGGATATGCCTGAGTTTTGCATTTCTCGGAGACTGACTGACTTTGTTCTGCTTCTGCTCTGTAAGCAATATGATGTTCAGGCATGGGGAGTAGTTAGTTTGTATGCCCGATGTGGAGCGTCTCTGAGATTCGTGAGCTGTTTTAGTTCATTTAGCCAAGGTGCAGGTTTCCGTCTTACTTTTCGGTTTTTAGGGGAGCATATTTGTCGTACAGTTAAGTAACAAGTCGATTAGTTGGCAGCAAGTCGAAACTGCAAGTCGCGGCCAGGTAGAACTTCTTGATATGAAATTGCAATATGTAAAACAAGTGTCAACGCTCCTACCTCCAACAGAATACTAGAGAACGATCAGTCCAGGGGATATGTTTAAATGTATACAGACAACAGTATTTCACTCTACACCTCAGACATATACTATGTTGTACATTCAGTAAACTGGTTTCATGTTGCTGTATCCAGTGTCTACATACGTAACATATCCCTGTCATCGACAGATCATCGAGATATTAGATGAGGTATCATAGCAACGGCATACATTCATCCCAGACATAAACTGATTTGCTGACTACACATCGCCACCTCTGTATAGTCTTAACTAAAATAATTGTTATCAAAACAGACTACATTGTCATATAAAGTAATTTTTAACACCGTATGCTTGGCTGCGTAGTGGAATTAGTAGCAGCAGCATCACCTACAGACAGTCCATTTTCTACACGGATTATTATTATTAGATTACTAGTATGAGCAGACAGTAACGAAATGTGTTACTTTGCTACAGCTATATATTTCAGTTAAATTTGAGATTCACTAAGGCTTAGACTCTGTACATGTTAACCATCGACAGTGTTACCAGCAGATGTGTACATGCTTTGAGTAGTTGAGTGATCAGTCCAGGATATACACTCCTGGAAATTGAAATAAGAACACCGTGAATTCATTGTCCCAGGAAGGGGAAACTTTATTGACACATTCCTGGGGTCAGATACATCACATGATCACACTGACAGAACCACAGGCACATAGACACAGGCAACAGAGCATGCACAATGTCGGCACTAGTACAGTGTACATCCACCTTTCGCAGCAATGCAGGCTGCTATTCTCCCATGGAGACGATCGTAGAGATGCTGGATGTAGTCCTGTGGAACGGCTTGCCATGCCATTTCCACCTGGCGCCTCAGTTGGACCAGCGTTCGTGCTGGACGTGCAGACCGCGTGAGACGACGCTTCATCCAGTCCCAAACATGCTCAATGGGGGACAGATCCGGGGATCTTGCTGGCCAGGGTAGTTGACTTACACCTTCTAGAGCACGTTGGGTGGCACGGGATACATGCGGACGTGCATTGTCCTGTTGGACCAGCAAGTTCCCTTGCCGGTCTAGGAATGGTAGAACGATGGGTTCGATGACGGTTTGGATGTACCGTACACTATTCAGTGTCCCCTCGACGATCACCAGTGGTGTACGGCCAGTGTAGGAGATCGCTCCCCACACCATGATGCCGGGTGTTGGGCCTGTGTGCCTCGGTCGTATGCAGTCCTGATTGTGGCGCTCACCTGCACGGCGCCAAACACGCATACGACCATCATTGGCACCAAGGCAGAAGCGACTCTCATCGCTGAAGACGACACGTCTCCATTCGTCCCTCCATTCACGCCTGTCGCGACACCACTGGAGGCGGGCTGCACGATGTTGGGGCGTGAGCGGAAGACGGCCTAACGGTGTGCGGGAGCGTAGCCCAGCTTCATGGAGACGGTTGCGAATGGTCCTCGCCGATACCCCAGGAGCAACAGTGTCCCTAATTTGCTGGGAAGTGGCGGTGCGGTCCCCTACGGCACTGCGTAGGATCCTACGGTCTTGGCGTGCATCTGTGCGTCGCTGCGGTCCGGTCCCAGGTCGACGGGCACGTGCACCTTCCGCCGACCACTGGCAACAACATCGATGTACTGTGGAGACCTCACGCCCCACGTGTTGAGCAATTCGGCGGTACGTCCACCCGGCCTCCCGCATGCCCACTATACGCCCTCGCTCAAAGTCCGTCAACTGCACATACGGTTCACGTCCACGCTGTCGCGGCATGCTACCAGTGTTAAAGACTGCGATGGAGCTCCGTATGCCACGGCAAACTGGCTGACACTGACGGCGGCGGTGCACAAATGCTGCGCAGCTAGCGCCATTCGACGGCCAACACCGCGGTTCCTGGTGTGTCCGCTGTGCCGTGCGTGTGATCATTGCTTGTACAGCCCTCTCGCAGTGTCCGGAGCAAGTATGGTGGGTCTGACACACCGGTGTCAATGTGTTCTTTTTTCCATTTCCAGGAGTGTATGTGTAAGTGCTTGTACACAGCAGTATCTGACTCAACCCCTCAGACATATACCATGTTACTCATTCAGTTAAGTGGTTACCTGGTTACATGCTGAGAAATAAATATAAATTTTAACATGCATATAATGTTAAAATTTGTATTTATTTCTCAGCATTTAACCAGTCAACTGAATGTGTAACATGGTATATGTCTGCTGTTTAAGAACTGCAGATCTTCAACATTCATGTCTCAAAATTCCGGTGGTAGAAAGAGCATGTAGCTCAGCCAGTACTGCCTTCCATAAGGTTTTGTTAGTTTTGTAACTTTCAGCATAAGTAACTGTTTTATAAGTAGTGATGAAAGCCTCGACGGAGGTTCTAATAGGTGTCCCCACTACAGATGCTGTTGTTCTGCAAAGAAGGCGTCCTATCTTGAAATATAAATCATATTCTTTCACTGTAATGTTAGTATATAACAGTGCTTAAAAAACAGTCGTGTAACCACACATTTTGATTTCTTCTTCTTAACAGTGGTTGATGTGTATCAGTAATCCCTCTGTGGTATCAGCAGGTGATGGATGGATGCGAATAATGGCTACAATGCGGAGACACTGTCTGGAATACATAATGAGAATGAAATGATGATAATGTGAACACCTCACACATTCAACATTTTTAGGGTACTATGATGTTCAGGATCGCTACCCACTCCCACACAGCGGTGAGGATGCAGTCATTGCATATAAGCATAATTTGCGTAATTTGGGGACACAGATCAGACCATAACGCTTTTCTTCCATCGGATTGTGCAACCGCCGTATTTCATCACCTCGATGCATCCTGCAAAGAAAAAAGGTACGAGATGGTATTATCACAGTCAGCCCACAAACGCATAATTTCAGGACCTCATATCACACCGTGTCATTCCTCTCCCGAACTACTGAGAGTGCAGTGTATTCAGTATTGGTAGCAGCACACATACACGGAACTTCTGGAACTAGATCACGCCACAAAACTCGCAAGTGCATTTCCGCTACATGAGTGTTATGGCACATGGCCCTGGGCAGTTGGCCATCAACGATCTCACCGAGCTCACATCGAGTATGTGGTCTAGTCTGACAGCACAGAGCGTGGAGAAAACAGTTCACTTCCCATATGAGGTGTGTACATCAATTCATGCATTGGGCGGTTAGCATTTTGCTTTATACAGATAGGCTCCAATTGAAAGTTTCTAAACTTATTCATGAACAGAAAAGGTGGCATATGTAAAATACTTGCTTGAAGACTGAGAGTGAGGTTCTGAGAAAAATATGAAGTGAATAAGTAAATACAAAGCTCATGTTTTTAAAAATATTTGTACATTCTCTGAAACACACACATAACTGCTGCTTGACTATTTATTGTTCGTTTGTTTTACACAATCGTGATACATAATGAGGCTGACACTGTGCACAATGAAAAACCATTGACACAGGATGGCTTATTTAACACCCAATATATTCCTGTGAGCTGAATTCGTCACTTCTGTTCGTCAGCTGACATATGTCAAAATAGTTACACAAATTGTAACAAAGCGGCACCTCTGCGTGGGGCGTATGACCTCTGAACTACCAGAGGTATTACCAGGAACGGACAGGTGGATGTTTATTTAGCTAAATGCTTAACATGTACTTGTAATACATGTTCATAGCAGCTTCTTACAATGTGACATCTAGTTTATGGAACAAAATTGTGAGCTTCAGATCTCCTCTTTATGGAAGTGTTAAGACATCATCGATAAGAAATGTATGTAGAACTTATAATTTTTGGTTCAGGTCTACATGTTCTGTATATAGTGGGGGTACATTGATATGAATTTAATGGACATTCATGTAATACTGAAGTATATAACCAGGTGTATAATATAGTTCACGGATAGACCATAGTCTTGAGGGTGGGGGTGAGGTGAATAGGATGACCATAGATGGTGCCATAAAATTGAAGGAGGCGGAAGGAATGGGTGGTTTTGCGTACAATGATTGCCTGGGTTTTGGAAGGATTGACCTTGAGCAGCCACTGGTTACACCAAGTGGTGAACCGGTCAAGATGGGATTGGAGAAGGTGCTGGGAGCGTTGCAGGGTGGGGGTGAGGGCAAGGAAGGCAGTGTCATCGGCGTAATGGAGAAGGTAGATGTGGGGTGAAGGTGGTGGCATGTCTGCCATATATAGAAGGAAGAGAAGAGGCGACGGAACCTTTGGGCACACTGGTGAAGGGGTGGAAAGTGTAGGAATCCATGTTATGGATGCTGACATAGGAAGGACAGTGAGAAGGGAAGGAGGCGATCAGACAGACGTAGTTAACAGGAAGGGCAAAGGTTTAGAGCTTGAAGAGGAGACTGGAATGCCATACACGGTTGTAGGCACGCTCAAGGTCGAGAGAGAGGAAGATGGTGGAGTGACGGGAATTTAGTTGTTTGGAGAGGAGGTGAAGGAGAAGGTCATCGGCAGAGAAGGATGGTCGAAAGCCACATTGGGTAGAGGGAAGGAGGCGGTAATGGTGGAGTTGTCGGTGGATGTGTCGGGTGAGGATGGATTCCAGGACCTTGCTGAAGACCGAGGTAAGGCTGATGGGGCGGTAGGACGAGACAGCGGAAGGCGGTTTGTCGGATTTGAGGAACATCAGTATCTGGGAGATTTTCCACAGGTTGCAGTAGAAGCCAGTGGACAAGACCACTTTTTAGAATCTGGCCAGGGTGGAGAGGAAGGATGCGGGAGCTTCACGGAGGTGACAGTAGGTAACACGGTCGTAACCCAGAGTGATGTTGCGTTTTGTGCATAGTATAGCTATGATATTTTGAGTTGTGATTGGGGTGTTGAGTTCAGTGTGTGGAATGTTGTCCAAGTACTGGAAGCCAGGAGCGAGTGGAGTGGCAGAGGTGTCAGTTCGATCACGGACATCAGGGAAGAGGGTGTAATCGAAGTGCGGATCCTCAGGGATGGTAAAGATATTAGATAAGTAGGAAGTGAAATGGTTGGCCTTACTACGGTTATCAGGAAAGGGGTTCTCATCATGAAGGAGAAGGTAGTAGGGGGGGGGGGGGGAAGACTGACGAGTACTTAGGCGAGTTAATAGGCAGGGTAGCCTTAAGGCAGGTACATGTCTGTCGCCAGTCCCGGCGTTTCTTGGCCGCGAGCAAGTTTCATATATGTCGTTGGAGTTGCCGGTGGGGTTGTAGTGTGTCCCAGTCTCGCGTGTCAAGGAATGCAAGGTATAGACGGCAGAATTCACGCAGGAGGAGGACGGCCTGTGGGGGTAAGGTGGGGCGGTGCGGGTGGATGGCGATGGTAGGGATGTGTGCCTCCACGGCCTCAGACGTGGTCTGCTGGAGAAAGGAGGTGGCATGGGTAACGCCATCGGGATGGTGGTAGGCGAGGGGTGACTATCGATCTGGGTAGAGAGAGTATCCCGTTAGGCATTCCAGTTGGCACGGGAATTGTCATGGACATATTTCGGGGGAGGGTCGATGTGAGGGTTGAGGCACGGGCGACGACCGTCTGATATGGTGAGGAGGACAGGGAGGTGGTCACTGCCAGTAGGGTCGAGGACGTTCACTGTGATGCGGCCAAGGAGGTTGGGGGAGGCCAGGATGACATCGGGAGTGGTATTGGATTTGGGGTGGGTGTGTTGGGGAAGGGGAAGGAGGTCACCTTGGAGCGTGGTCAGGAACCGATACCACCACCGTAGCTGGGTGGCGGAACGACTATGGGTGTTGAGGCCGGCGGCAATCATGTAGGAGGAGAAGGTACGGTCGATGTGAGAAAGGAAGTCGAACGGAATAGGGGTCGAGGGGTGGACATAGATGGTGGTGCAGGTAATGGTAATGGCAGGGCAGAAGAGACTTAGGATCAGGTGTTCGGGGGGGTCGGGAAGGAGGGGTTGGAGACTAACAGGGATCTGGCGGTGGTGGCCGATGGCTACTCCGTCACGCGCTATCGGGAGGGGATTATCGGAGCGGTGAAGGAGGTAGGGCGACGTGTGTACAGGATTTTGGGGCTGGAGAAATGTTTCGTTCAGGAGGAAGGCACCCACGCAGTTGGTCGTGAGGGTATGAATAAGGCGGTTCTTGTTAATGGGAAGGGAGCGGATGTTGTTGAACAAGATACAGTGCTGTCACGCTCCATAAATCAGTGAATTACGATTTTCTGATATTGAAGCCACGCCATCGTTTTGAGATCAAAATTTTATTGTGCATCTAAAATCTTTATTTTTACACTCAAAGTATGGAATATTACAATAGCTCCGTGTTAGAGGCTGTGATGAACATGTATTACAAGGATACGTTAAGCATTTAGCTAAATAAATATCCACCCGCCCTTACCTGGTAATGCCTCTAGTAATGCAGAGATCATGTGACCCACACAGTGGTGCCGCTTTGTTACAATCTCTGGCACTGTTTTGATATACGTTAACGTCAGCTGATGGACAAAACTGAAAACTGCAGGTCACAAGAATATATTTCTGTTAAATAAGCCATAATGTGTTTTAACGGTTTTTCACTGTGCAGAGTGTCGGCCATATTATATATCTTCGATATATACTCGTATCCTGTAATGCAACTGGTCTATAAGGCCACACGTATGTGTTTTCGACGATGATATATCACAGACAGGTCAGACGTACTTTAACTTGTAAGTAATTTTTTCAAATGCATAGTAATGTCTTGTTCCTATGCCCGACACTGTATGGTAAATATTAGACCTTCTGGTGACAAACAGACCGGAACTATTTGAAACAGTTAACGCAGAACAGGGAATCAGCGATCATAAAGCGGTTACTGCATCGATGATTTCAGCCGTAAATAGAAATATTAAAAAAGGTAGGAAGATTTTTCTGTTTAGCAAAATTGACAAAAAGCAGATTACAGAGTACCTGACGGCTCAACACAAAAGTTTTGTCTCAAGTGCAGATAGTGTTGAAGATCAGTGGACAAAGTTCAGGACCATCGTACAATATGCGTTAGATGAGTATGTGCCAAGCAAGATCGTAAGAGATGGAAAAGAGCCACCGTGGTACAACAACCGAGTTAGAAAACTGCTGCGGAAGCAAAAGGAACTTCACAGGAAACATAAACATAGCCAAAGCCCTGCAGACAAACAAAAATTACTCGAAGCAAAATGTAGTGTGATGAGGGCTATGCGAGAGGCGTTCAATGAATTCGAAAGTAGAGTCCTATGTACTGACTTGGCAGAAAATCCTAAGAAATTCTGGTCTTATGTCAAAGCGGTAGGTGGATCAAAACAAAATGTCCAGACACTCTGTGACCAAAATGGTACTGAAACAGAGGATGACAGACTAAAGGCCGAAATACTAAATATCTTTTTCCAAAGCTATTTCACAGAGGAAGACTGCACTGTAGTTCCTTCTCCAGATTGTCGTACAGATGACAAAATGGCAGATATCGAAACAGACGACAGACGGATAGATAAACAATTAAAATCGCTCAAAAGACGAAAGGCCACTGGACCTGATGGGATACCAGTTCGATTTTACACAGAGTACGCGAAGGAACTTGGCCCCCTTCTTGCAGCGGTGTACTGTAGGTCTCTACAAGAGCGTAGCGTTCCAAAGGATTGGAAAAGGACACAGGTCATCCCCGTTTTCAGGAAGGGACGTCGAACAGATGTGCAGAACTATAGACCTATATCTCTAACGTCGATCAGTTGTAGAATTTTGGAACACGTATTATGTTCGAGTGTAATGACTTTTCTGGAGACTAGAAATCTACTCTGTAGGAATCAGCATGGGTTTCGAAAAAGACGATCGTGTGAAACCCAGCTGGCGCTATTCGTCCACGAGACTCAGAGGGCCATAGACACGGGTTCCTAGGTAGATGCCGTGTTTCTTGACTTCCGCAAGGCGTTCGATACAGTTCCCCACAGTCGTTTAATGAACAAAGTAAGAGCATATGGACTATCAGACCAATTTTGTGATTGGATTGAAGAGTTCCTAGATAACAGAACGCAGCATGTCATTCTCTATGGAGAGAAGTCTTCCGAAGTAAGAGTGATTTCAGGTGTGCCGCAGGGGTGTGTCATAGGACCGTTGCTATTCACAATATACATAAATGACCTTGTGGATGACAACGGAAGTTCACTGAGGCTTTTTGCAGATGATGCTGCGGTGTATCGAGAGGTTGTAACAATGGAAAATTGTACTGAAATACAGGAGGATCTGCAGCGAATTGACGCATGGTGCAGGGAGTGGCAATTGAATCTCAATGTAGACAAGTGTAATGTGCTGCGAATACATAGAAAGATAGTTCCCTTATCATTTAGCTACAAAATAGCAGGTCAGCAACTGGAAGCAGTTAATTCCATAAATTATCTGGGAGTACGCATTAGAAGTGATTTAAAATGGAAAGATCATATAAAGTTGATCGTTGGTAAAGCAGATGCCAGCCTGAGATTCATTGGAAGAATCCTAAGGAAATGCAATCCGAAAACAAAGGAAGTAGATTACAGTACGCTTGTTCGCCCACTGCTTGAATACTGCTCAGCAGTGTGGGATCCGTACCAGATAGGGTTGATGGAAGATATAGAGAAGATCCAACGGAGAGCAGTGCGCTTCTTTACAGAATCATTTAGTAATCGCGAAAGCGTTACGGAGATGATAGATAAACTCCAGTGGAAGACTGCAGGAGAGACGCTCAGTAGCTCGGTACGGGCTTTTGTTAAAGTTTCGAGAACATACCTTCACCGAAGATTCAAGCAGTATATTGCTCCCTCCTACGTATATCTCGCGAAGAGACCATGAGGATAAAATCAGAGAGATTAGAGCCCACACAGAAGCATACCGACAATCCTTCTTTCCACGAACAATACGTGACTGGAATAGAAGGGAGAACCGATAGAGGTACTCAAGGTACCCTCCGCCACACACCGTCAGGTGGTTTGCGTAGTACGAATGTAGATGTAGATGTAGACATGCACGCTCCATTAATTTTTACTTCGGCAATCGCTTGAGATGGCTATAAAGCCGAAATCAGGATTGTGTAAAATAAATGAACAGTTAACAGTCAAATGGCGGAAATTTGTTTAAAAAAATTCTACATGACTGTGATCCCCTGTGAAAGAGAGATCCGCTGCTGTCACCATACCTTTGCTTTAGTCTTCGAATTGATGGGCAGCTGAAATCATGTAGCTCGTGCATTGATGCGCTCCTAAGATATCATGCAACCACAAGACTTTTTCACGGCCTTTGACGTAAAGTATGCTGTGTCTACGGCCATAGATTCGACGCAATATCACCATATTTTCATTCAACTCTCCATCCTCGTCCCACAGTATTCTGTCATGACAGCGATTAATCCATGCAATTGTTCGACGAGTTTAGCACAGTGTATTATACTAAATGGTTTAGGCGAAGCAGCGGTTGTTGATTTCTTCAATAATACTTTTCCAATCTTGGAGAATGCCGTGAAGGGACCATCTTTAAACAGAAACTGTCCACACTTATCGTGAATCCCCTGTATACACACAACGACATTTACACTCAGACGTCAGTGTGAGACATGATGCATGTAGTGGAATATCTCTACATTCATACCACATGTTCTTCGATTCCTGTTAGAGGTGTGTAAATTACCATTCGGTCTGATAGCAATATTGCGTATCCTGCAATGCCTTTAGGGAAGTTTGCGATGGTTCAAATTCACTACGTACGTCTACAGTTCTGCGTTTAATGACTTCCTTTGGTCTGGAGCAATCAATCACCGTTAAGGCCGCTAATTCTTTAAATTTCTTAGGACTGAATATGCAACCAAATTCTTTGCTCTCATAGTAAAAAGAACAAAATCTTGCATAAATATCATCTAGTAAACTAACAGTGTCACTCTTCCAGTCAAGCTGTAAGTTATAGTATGGAAAATACTCGGAATTAGGTACACTCTTGCATTGGTTAGTTTTCAGTTGTGAAATGCGCTTGAATTCTTTTTCCGATTCCCCCTTCTGTTTGTTTGCAGCGCTGTAATGACAAAACGAAGCTATTCTAGTTGAACATATGCCACAATTGTCTCTGATTGTTCGGAAGTATCTATGAGGACTGGATACTCGTCAAGTTCCCGTGAATAGAAAGTTAATGGCAGCTGGGCACCTGCATGCAAGTCACGCAAAAGTTGCAGGCACTCTTCATCGGATACTGATAAATGGGGTACTTCCCACAGCAATTTATCCAACACAATTTTATTTTTGTCTTATGATGCTTCTTGAATGTATGAGTTATTAGCCATAGCACTTCGAATTGGAATAATTTCCTGTTTAGCGTTCAAAAACAGTCATGCAATATCCTAAAAAAATACCACTAACATTTTGAGTGGGATACAGGCGCTAATGGGAGCACCTATAGATCCATCTATAAACCGTCCTGCATTTTAGAATGTATTTAGATCCAAAGGTGATGTAGAGTTGTATGTTTTGAAAATCGATGTGATTCCATCATATTTTGTGCAGTCGAGCTTGATACCATTAGGTTCATGTCTTATTTCCTGAAACAGAAACGAGAATGCAATACGTGTAAATAGCTAATTGCTGTTGGCAGATTGCTTCCATCCTTCTTCGTGATCACAAATATTTCTTCTAAATACAGAAAACTGTTGACTGGAAGTGTTAACTCATCTAGATAGTAGATAACAATTCTTATCTCATCGTTATTCTTGCAGATTGTTGAAACGAAAAGTTTGTGGGAGAAATATTCCTGATGAATGATCCAATCATCATATTTAACTGGAGCTGTTATATCGAGTGATGTCATCGCGAGGCTTCAGGCCTGTCGATTTAAGAAACTCATAATTCTCACATTTATCACGTTGTGTTCCACTGCGAAGTGGTCTTTTGATAGCTATTTGTGGTTTATTTATACTTTAAACCCATGATGCTGCTCCAGATGGAGACATACTATAATTTCCTCACTGCAAATGCCTACTAGATTTCCACTTTGATGTAGAATATTCATCTCAAGATAATCTAATTTCTGAACAGTCACTGGGAGATGTATTGGACTACCAGGCACCTCCACAATTTTGTACCCTAGCTGCACTGTGGCAACACGTCTGTTGATGGTGTGCAATAATCTACACTATGTGATCAAAAGTATCCGGGAACCTGTCTGAAAATGACTTACAAGTTCATGGCGCCCTACATCTGTAATGCTGGAGTTCAGTATGGTATTGGCCCACCCTTAGCCTGACAGCTTCCACTCTCGCAGGCGTACGTTCTATCAGGTGCTGGGAGGTTTCTTGGGAAATGGCAGCCCATTCTTCACGGAGTGCTGCACTGAGGAGAGGTATCGATGTTGGTTGGTGAGGTCTGGTAGGAAGTTGGCGTTCCAAAACTTCCAAGAGGTGTTCTGTAGGATTCAGGTCAGGACCCTGTGCAGGCCAGTCCATTACAGGGATATTACTGTCGTGTAAACACTCCGCCACAGGCCGTGCATTATGAACAGGTGCTCGATCGTGTTGAAAGGCAATCGTCATCCCCGAACAGTGGGAAGCAAGAAGGTGCTTAAAACATCAGTGTAGGCCTGTGCTTTGCTAGTGCCACGCAAAACAACAAGGGGTGCAAGCCGCCTGCATGAAAAACATGACCACACCATGACACCACCTCCTCCGAATTTTACTGTTGGTACTACACACGTTGGCAGATGACGTTCACTGGGCATTCAACATACCCGCACCCTGCCTCGGATCTCCAAATTGTGTACCGTGATTCGTCACTCCACACAACGTTTTTCCACTGTTCAATCCTCCAATGTTTACGTTCCTTACACGAAGCGAGGCAACGTTGGCATTTACCGGCATGATGTGTGACTTATGAGCAGCCGCTCCCGCTCAACCACGAAATCCAAGTTTTCTCACCTTTCGCACCGCGTGGTTTGAGGCGTCATGTCACGGACTGCGCGGCCCCTCCCACCGGAAGTTCGAGTCCTCCCTCGGGCATGGGTCTGTGTGTTGTTCTTAGTATAAGTTAGTTTAAGTAGTGTGTAAGTCTAGGGACCGATGACCTAAGCAGTTTGGTCCCTTACGAATTCACACACATTTGAACATTTTCACCTCCCGCCTAACTGTCATAGTACTTGCAGTGGATCGTGATGCAGTTTGGAATTCCTGTGTGATGTTCTGAATAGATGTCTGCCTATTACACATTACGACCCTCTTCAACCGTCGGCGGTCTCTGTCAGTCAACAGACGAGCTAGGCCTTTACGCTTTTGTGCTGTACGTGTCCCTTCACGTTGCCACTTCACTATCACATCGGAAACAGTGGACCTAGGGATGTTTAGGAGTGTGGAAATCTCGCGTACAGACGTATGACAAATGACATCCAATCACTTGACCACGTTCGAAGTCCGTGAGCTCCGCGGAGCGCCCCATTCTGCTTTCTCACGATGTCTAATGACTACTCAGGTCGCTGATATGGAGTACATGGCAGTAGGTGGCAGCACAATGCAAGTAATATGAAAAACGTATGTTTTTGGGGGTGTCCGGATACTTTTGATCCATAGTGTATCATTAAGGTATGAACTTGTTGTGACATTACACCAAGGATCGTGCTCACAGGCAGGACATTCGCTTGCTGATTCGACTCCTAAATTTTGTCAGTATATTTCCGCTAGTATTTGACTGCTTCAGAAACTTGGCAGCGCTCCTGTACAGCCTTCGTGCTTAAAGTCTATTACATCTGCATCTACATCAACATACATACTCCACAAGCCACCGTACGGTGCGTGGCGGAAGGTACCCTACACTACAACAAGTCGCTTCCTTTCCTGTTCCATTCGCAGATAGAGCGAGGGAAAACCGACAATCTAGATGTCTCCATATGAGCCCTACTTTCTCGTACCTTATATTCGTGGTCCCTACACGAAATGTATGTTCCAGGGATTCCCACTTGAGCTCCCGAAGCATATCCGCAACATTTTCGTGCTGATCGAACCTACCGGTAACAAATCTAGTTGTTTTTCTGTTCCGCGATCGGTTATCTCAATATCTGCCATTCCGGCGTTCGTATAATAATCATTGAAATGAGGGACCGTGTTAAAATCTATCGCGTTAAACAGTTTAGGAAGACCGAATTCAGGATTTAGAACTTCTTTCTGTTATCTTACATTTCGGTTTCACAATTGTCACTGAATTAATGAGTGTTCAACTGCTTACTGATATTACGTGAGACAGAAACCTCTTTAATCTGTGATGAAGCTCTATTTGTTTACGTTGGAGTTTTCTGACACTTCTGTTAAACCACGGGGGATCCATCCTATCCGTTGAGAACTTGCTCGGAACTTACCTGTCTGAGGCACGGTGAACGATGCTTTTGAGCCGGCCGAAGTGGCCGTGCGGTTAAAGGCGCTGCAGTCTGGAACCGCAAGACCGCTACGGTCGCAGGTTCGAATCCTGCCTCGGGCATGGATGTTTGTGATGTCCTTAGGTTAGTTAGGTTTAACTAGTTCTAAGTTCTAGGGGACTAATGACCTCAGCAGTTGAGTCCCATAGTGCTCAGAGCCATTTTTGATGCTTTTGAATTTGTTCCATTTGTGCTCCGCGAGTTCATCCTCAGCACTGAATATTTGATGCTGATTGCTCAGATACTCTGCAATTTGTATCATGTCAGTCTCTTGAAGCAAAAACATTTTCATATCTTTCTTAAAATTCCTTGTAAAAACCGTTAGCATGGATCGCTGATACCTTCCTCAACGTTGACTGTTCCGGTACGTTCAGGCTGTTTGTTGCTAGGAGGTCTAAGACGTTACCTTTTCGGGTTGGTTCTCTAATTAACTGCTCGAAGTAATTTTCGGACAACGCATTCAGAATAATGTCACACGAATTCCTGTCTTTGGCATTAGTTCTGAAGGCGTCACACTCCCAATCACTACCTGGCAAGTTAAAGTCACTCCATATTACATCGGTATAATGAGGAAAAATGCTAGCGATATTCTGCAAGACTACGTTCTAACTCATCCCAGAAGTGTTCCATTGGGTCCAGGTCGGGACTCTGGATAGGACAGTACATTTCAGGAATGCTGTTTTCCGCAAACCGTTGCTTCAGGAGTGCTACTTTATGACAGGGTGCAATCATCGTGCCGTAACTGTTCCTCTGCTGCACACTGTACACATTACTGTGTATCGATATTCTTTCGCGTTTAGCGTTTCCTTGAATCCAATAATGAAAATGTGCTCATAGCTTTCTGCATCAAGAATGGAAAGGTATGGTAACAGAGGAGCGTATGACTGCAGACATGAGGAGTATTGTTCAACAAAAAATGGTTCAAATGGCTCTGAGCACTATGGGACTTAACATCTGTGGTCATCAGTCCCCTAGAACTTAGAACTACTTAAACCTAACTAACCTAAGGACATCACACACATCCATGCCCGAGGCAGGATTCGAACCTGCGACCGTAGCAGTCGCGCGGTTCCGGACTGCGCGCCTAGAACCGCCAGACCACCGCGGCCGGCTATTGTTCAACAAATTATGTCATTGTAACAGAACGGCAAGAAGATACATTACCTGTTTCACTCCACCAACACAACGCGTTGTATCTGCTGTTGCCAGGCGTATGACAGCCATGCACAGCTTCCTGCTAAGTAACGAACTATTCCACAGGTATGCATGAAGCAGTATGCAGCCTGCGCGTTTCTAAGCGAGCACAAGCTGCTTAGAGCACCAATGGAATTGCATAATTTACTGTAAAAAGGTTTAACCACTTGACCGTACTCTCGCTGCTTAGATAAAGAACATTATATTTAGTGCCAGAGCTAGTAACATTATTTATAATACTGAAATGTATATATTTACAACTATCGATAAACGGTTCAGTCAGTCGTGTATGAACTCTCAAACAGTGAACATGTCAAGGGGTATAGTGGCAAGGCAGTCGTCAATGATGAATAAGAAAAATTCCGTCGTTAACATAGAATGTGCTAAATATTTTTTTTTTTTTTTTTTTTTTTTTTACTTACAGACAAGGCACTGTCATTGCAGCAGATGCCTGATGCAGAAATAATTTTGCATAACCGTACCTGCATTTTCTACAAATATGATACTAAACTAGTTAGCGTAGGAAAGACGCTGGGTATGGAATTCTACCAAGAGATGGTACTTGAAAACCCACGATGTAGTGACATCAAAGTTACATTATCTCCAGATGAACAGAATCGTCTGTGTGGTGCTTGAACGCAATTCTGCTATGTTCTATGAAAATGCACTCCCCTCTCCCCTCCCCCTCCATCCCCCGTGATACTGATTACTGTGTCCGCAGCTCGTGGTCGTGCGGTAGCGTTCTCGCTTCCCGCGCCCGGGTTCCCGGGTTCGATTCCCGGCGGGGTCAGGGATTTTCTCTGCCTCGTGATGACTGGGTGTTGTGTGATGTCCTTAGGTTAGTTAGGTTTAAGTAGTTCTAAGTTCTTGGGGACTGATGACCATAGATGTTAAGTACCATAGTGCTCAGAGCCATTTTGAACTGATTACTGTCATCACACGAAGTATGGTTCAAATGGCTCTGAGCACTATGGGACTCAACTGCTGAGGTCATTAGTCCCCTAGAACTTAGAACTAGTTAAACCTAACTAACCTAAGGACATCACAAACATCCATGCCCGAGGCAGGATTCGAACCTGCGGTCGTAGCGGTCTTGCGGTTCCAGACTGCAGCGCCTTTAACCGCACGGCCACTTCGGCCGGCACACGAAGTATGGATGTGGAGCACATGTGTCTATTCTTTGACACGAAAATTCAGATAATCGACACAAAAATAATGTAACTGGAAAATATTGTAGAGTCAGTAGCTAGATAAGGTGAGATGCTGAACGACAAAATTGAAGAGATCAACGGAAGACTAACGGATATGCTCAGCTTTATCCATGCAACAGGTAGGGAACAAGCATCCCATCACCACCAGTAATTTCAGAGGATATATAAGTTGTACGCCATTACAAAAACCGGCTTAGTAAACAACAGCATATCGGCGTCAAAGCGTAAAGTTGTTGAAGCATGAAAGCTATTCGTCGGGGATTAGGATTGCTAAAATTAGGACAGCTGCAGCGAGAACATTCTCTCTCAGAAAAGTGTAAACCGGTAACGGAAAGTCCAAAAACGCTGTTGAAAACTGCGAATGATGGTAGAAGAGCAGAAGAAAGAGGAGCGAGAGGAACCCCTATTACCGAATACGTTGACGAACATTACCTGGTTTATTAGACCTAATATTCTTCAAAACATCAAGTTTTGAAACATATCTCCCGAAAAAAGCAAGCACATGCCGAACTATTTATTACGTATGATTAAAGCACATAGGCAAGGCAACAGCCCAAAATGGAGATTGAAAGGCTGTAAAAGTGAGAGATTCGATAACATTATTAAACCTGCTTTAAATGACATAGTGGCACAGATAAATTGACATTCAGAATAAAAGAATGAGCACTCTACCTCTGGGGTATACATACTACGATCACCCAAACCGAGGTCACAGAACAGTTACAAATACTCACAGCATCAGCCACAGCAGGGAATATAGCTCACACGAATGAAATCATATCAATTATTTCGGAGTTTCAAGAAAGACATGTAATCCGGTAATTGTGGAGACAGTCTTTCATAAGCTTCACAAACTTGCATCAATAACTTTCCCATGTAGACAAATCTTAGTGTGAGGTTCAGGTGAGTTGCGGCAAACACGTCTCGTAAATATAAATCGATATTCAAGGTGGGATAAAGGCTTCAAATATATTTTATTGATCATAAATGTGTATTCCAAATTCGCCTGAGTCGTGCATGTGAAGGCAGAGACAACGAAAGGTATAGTGCAGGCGTTTGAGTAGTCGCTGTCGATGGAAACGAATCGATGACCGGACAATCTTCAAGCCGATCATGGAAGCGAGGGCGATGAAAAACTGCATATGGCTGAAATAATCTTCTAAGGTCACACACAGAGCTAGACAGTCTACCACCAATAACTGAGTAGTATAGCAGAACTAGACAGTACGATAAAGACGAAGCCTTTTGATGTAAATGATAATGGACTTCTAAATACTGTATACAGCCGTATTAGTATGGTGTATTTGTGCAAGCAGAAATTTAATGTAGGTGACTTCGAACATATTTTGAAATACAAAACTGCATTTGAGGAGTCTTACCTGCCAAAATGGTCAACGGAGAAACTGTTCCCAAACTGCAATGCACCAACCTGAGAACTTACAACTTAAAGGATAGAAATGTTGAAGGCACTGTCAAAATTTTTCATAGTGAGAAATCACAAGAAAAACCTCTGAAAAATATTAGTTTCTTGTGGAGTATGTTGTAAGACGTCGAGAGAACAAGGCTTTTGTTAAGCAGATTTAGGTAAGCTGAGTACACGTTCACGATTTAGTATGTAAACAGGACACATATACAGCAAACCATATCGTAGTGTGACATGAGTGCTAGGAAGTATAAGAGGTGGGGGCGGGAGGGGGGTGGTATCCTCGATAAAATAGCAGTTGAATTACATTTACCAGTATACAATTATTGTGGACCTGGAACAAAAAGCGTCTAGCTCATGGCAATAAGAAAATTAATGCACTGGACGACGCCTCCAAGGACAACAATACTGCTTATGCCACAAATAAAAATCGTCATGCTGCAGGTTGCATATTAGCTGATACAGCCCGGCAAATACATGGAAGAAAGGACGTAGGCATAGGCCAACGTATTGCAGCATTCACAGTTGGTAAAGCGATGCATTCAAAACTTAAACCGGGTGTTCGATTAAATGTTAACAAATTATGAACGCAGCTCGTTGCACACTGAAGAAGAAAAAAATTGTAGGGAGTTTTAAAACAAATTACATCAAGTCAGCCGTGGCAGTGGATAAAAGTGGTGTGAAATGGAAAGCAGGAAGAAAATGGAGCCATGTTAAAATGGCTAGGGTTCTGTTAATACCTAAGACATCAGGTGGATTACTTGTGTTTCTAATTGCAAAGCTCACAGTGCTATTAGCAGAAGATTCCCGAACTGTCAAGAATGCACAAAACTCAGAGAAGCAACTTCAGGAAGCTATAAGGCATATTAGAGCAATGGAGGCCATCACTATCGGTAAAGGACTCTATTTAAAACCATACAACAAAGGAATTCGACTGTTTGTATATAAAAAGCATTCCTTCTACCTGTACTAGCGGACAGACCGCTTACCGATACAGACCCGCTTAAATTCGTCAAGAAACTCAAAAACCCAAGATTTCGTGTAGTGTTTATGTGGGATTGTTGCCAACAAAGATGTGGAACTGAAGGAAAGTCGGACTATCAATTTAATGTTGGAGGGGTAAATGGCACTCCCTGGGTTCCATGTGTTACAAACAACCAAAATTCCATCTACTACTTTGACTCATATGGTGATCTGAGACCATGTGAGGAATTGTGCCGATACATTACGGACAAGAACCAGGTGTTCTACAGTTCTTGACGCCACCAAGAATCGATTCATAACTCTCTGATCATTTCTGTTTACTGTTTCTCCTGACAAATACTTAAAAACAAGCACTATATATATTACTACATTAGTTGACATGTAGCTATGATGTCGTACTCACTCACTTTAAAACAATGCTTGTGGATATTAAAAGTGAACTGTTTTCCCCCAGTATATCCAAGCAAGGCCGGGTGGAGCATTACATTGTTCGGTCTGGCACCATGTAACAGCGTACCTAAGATCACCAAGGCTTAAACGAAACTACATCTACGAAGTGGTGATCTGGTGGTAATACTGTCTAACTCATATGATACTGACGATTTTCTACATATACATCTACGTGATTACTCTGCTATTCACAACAAAGTGCCTGGCAGAGGGTTCAATGAACCACCTTCATGCTGTCTCTCTACCGTTCCACTCTCGAACGGCAAGAGGGAAATACGAGCACTTAAATTTTTCTGTGCGAGCCCTGATTTCTCTTATTTTACCGTGATGATCATTTCTCCTTATGTAGGTGCGTGCCAACAGAATGTTTTCGCAATCGGAGGAGAAAACTGGTGATTGAAATTTCATGAGAAGATCCCGTCGCAACGAAAAACGCCTTTGTTTTAATGATTGCCACTCCAATTCATGTATCATGTCTGTGACACTATATCCTTATTTCGTGATAATACAAAACGAGCTGCCCTTCTTTGTACTTTTTCTATGTCATCCGTCAGTCCCACCTGATGCGGATCCTACACCGCACAGCAATACTCCAGAACAGGGCGGACAAACGTGGTGTAAGCAATCTCTTTGATAGACCTGTTGCACCTTCTAAGTGTTCTGCCAATGAATCAGTCTTTGGTTTGCTCTACCCACAGTATTATCTATGTGATCGTTCCAATTTAGCTTATTTGTAATTGTAATCCCTAAGTATTTAGTTGAATTTACAGCCCTCAGATTTGTGTGACTTATCGCGTAATCGAAATTTAGCTGATTTCTTTTAGTACTCATGTGAATAACTTCACACTTTTCTTTATTCAGGGTCAATTGCCACTTTTCGGACCATACAGATATCTTATCTAAATCATTTTGCAAGTCGTTTTGATCATCTGATGGCTTTACAAGACGGTAAATGACAGTATCATCTGCAAACAATCTAAGATGGCTACTCAGATTGTCTCCTATGTCGTTAATATAGATCAGGAACAATAGAAGGCCTATAACACTTCCTTGGAGAACGCCGGATGTTACTTCTGTTTCACTCGATGACTTTCCGTCTATTATTACGAACTGTGACCGTTCTGACAGGAAATCACGAATCCAGTCGCACAACTGAGGCGATACTCCGTAGGCACGCAATTTGGTTAGAAGACGCTTGTGAGGAACGGTGTCTAAAGCCTTCTGGGAATCTGGAATTTTAATGAGCGTATAAAGTGATTTGCACAAAGTTTTGAGTTACGTGCAAACATTAATACAGTTAAAACAGAGATATAAGCAACAAAACAGAAAATTAAGGACCAATATCCTTAACAATGGTTTGCTGTAGAATCCTTGAGCATATTCTGAGTTCGAATATAACAAATTTCCTAGAGACTGAAAAGCTCACATTCACGAATCATCATGGCTTTAGGAAGCATCGCTCGTGCAAAGCCCAGCTTGTTCTTTCCTCACACGATATACTGCGAACTATGGAAGTAGGGCAACAGGCAGATTATACACTCCTGGAAATTGAAATAAGAACACCGTGAATTCATTGTCCCAGGAAGGGGAAACTTTATTGACACATTCCTGGGGTCAGATACATCACATGATCACACTGACAGAACCACAGGCACATAGACACAGGCAACAGAGCATGCACAATGTCGGCACTAGTACAGTGTATATCCACCTTTCGCAGCAATGCAGGCTGCTATTCTCCCATGGAGACGATCGTAGAGATGCTGGATGTAGTCCTGTGGAACGGCTTGCCATGCCATTTCCACCTGGCGCCTCAGTTGGACCAGCGTTCGTGCTGGACGTGCAGACCGCGTGAGACGACGCTTCATCCAGTCCCAAACATGCTCAATGGGGGACAGATCCGGAGATCTTGCTGGCCAGGGTAGTTGACTTACACCTTCTAGAGCACGTTGGGTGGCACGGGATACATGCGGACGTGCATTGTCCTGTTGGAACAGCAAGTTCCCTTGCCGGTCTAGGAATGGTAGAACGATGGGTTCGATGACGGTTTGGATGTACCGTGCACTATTCAGTGTCCCCTCGACGATCACCAGTGGTGTACGGCCAGTGTAGGAGATCGCTCCCCACACCATGATGCCGGGTGTTGGCCCTGTGTGCCTCGGTCGTATGCAGTCCTGATTGTGGCGCTCACCTGCACGGCGCCAAACACGCATACGACCATCATTGGCACCAAGGCAGAAGCGACTCTCATCGCTGAAGACGACACGTCTCCATTCGTCCCTCCATTCACGCCTGTCGCGACACCACTGGAGGCGGGCTGCACGATGTTGGGGCGTGAGCGGAAGACGGCCTAACGGTGTGCGGGACCGTAGCCCAGCTTCATGGAGACGGTTGCGAATGGTCCTCGCCGATACCCCAGGAGCAACAGTGTCCCTAATTTGCTGGGAAGTGGCGGTGCGGTCCCCTACGGCACTGCGTAGGATCCTACGGTCTTGGCGTGCATCCGTGCGTCGCTGCGGTCCGGTCCCAGGTCGACGGGCACGTGCACCTTCCGCCGACCACTGGCGACAACATCGATGTACTGTGGAGACCTCACGCCCCACGTGTTGAGCAATTCGGCGGTACGTCCACCCGGCCTCCCGCATGCCCACTATACGCCCTCGCTCAAAGTCCGTCAACTGCACATACGGTTCACGTCCACGCTGTCGCGGCATGCTACCAGTGTTAAAGACTGCGATGGAGCTCCGTATGCCACGGCAAACTGGCTGACACTGACGGCGGCGGTGCACAAATGCTGCGCAGCTAGCGCCATTCGACGGCCAACACCGCGGTTCCTGGTGTGTCCGCTGTGCCGTGCGTGTGATCGTTGCTTGTACAGCCCTCTCGCAGTGTCCGGAGCAAGTATGGTGGGTCTGACACACCGGTGTCAATGTGTTCTTTTTTCCATTTCCAGGAGTGTATATTTCTGTATTTCGAGACGGTGTCCCACTGCAGACTGTTAACGAAGGTACGTGCATACGGAATGGTCTCCCAGATGTGTGACTGACTCGAAGACTTCTAAAACAATAGAGCGCAGTATGTTGTGCACGGCGGCGAGTGTTCATCGGAGACAGGGGTAACATCAGTAGTGGCCTAGGGATGTGTGATAGGACAGTTGCTATTTTCTATATACATAAGAGATCTGGTAGAAAGAGTAGACAGCAATCTGTTGTTGTTCCCTGATGATAATGTGGTGTACACGGAGGTGTCGAAGATAAGTGACTGTAGGTTGATACAAAATGACCTAGACAAAATTTCTAGTTTGTGTGATGAACGGCAGCTGACTCTTAATTTAGAAAAATGTAGGTTAATGCGGATGAGTAGGAACAACAAACCCGTAATGTTCGGATGCAACAGTAGTAGTGTCCTGCTTGGCACAGTCACGTCATCTAAATCTCTGTGCGACACCTTATAAAGTGATATGAAACGCAACAAGCATGTGAGGATCGTGGTAGGGAAAGCGAATTGTCAGTCTCGGTTTATTGGTGGACTTTTAGGAAAGTGTAGTTCGTCAGTAAAGGTGACCACATATAGGTCGCTACTGCGACCTACTCTTGAGTACTGCTCGAGTGTTTGGGATCCGCACCAGGTCGCATTGAAAGAAGACACTGAAGCATCGTTCACTGTGCCTTAGACAGGTAAGTTCCGAGCAAGTTCTCAACGGATAGGATAGATCCCCCATGGTTTAACAGCAGTGTCAGAAAACACCACCGTAAACAAATAGAGCTTCATTACAGATTAAAGAGGTTTCTGTCTCACGTAATATCAGTAAGCAGCTGAACACTCATTTTTTCAGTGACAATTGTGAAACCGAAATGTAAGATAACAGAAAGAAGTTCTAAATCCTGAATTCGTTCTTCCTAAACTGTTTAACGCGAAAGATGGTAACACGTCCCTGATTTCAATCATTATACGAACGCCGGAATGGCAGATATTGAGATAACCGATCGCGGAACAGAAAAACAACTGCAATCGCTTTGTAGTGGGAAGGCAGCAGGTCCAGGTGAGACATCTATAAGATTCTACAAATATTAAGCGAAATAATTTGCTCCCGTTCCAGCGGCAGTTCATCGTAAATCGCTGGAGCAGCGAAAGGTACCTAGCGACTGAGCGACTGGAAGAAAGCGCAGCCCATTCCCGTCTTCAAGAATGGGTGTAGGACACAAGCACATGATTATAGGTCTATATTGTTGACGTCAGTCTATTGTATAATTTAGGAACATTACTTATGTTCACCGATTATGACATTTCCTGGAGACCGAAAATTTGCGCTACTAAAATGAACGTGCAAGATGTTGCAAAACTCAGCTCGTTCTCTTCTTCATGAGATCCATAACGCTGTAGACAACGATGCTCAGGTTGAGGCCATGTTCCTCGGCTTCAGGATAGCATTTGATACCGTCCCGCACTGCAATTTAGTGGAAAAAAAGCGAACTTACCAAGTATTGGACCAGATTTGCGACTGGTTTCAACATTTCCTAGTAGATGGAACTGAACACGTCGCCCTTAACGGAACAAAGTCGACAGATGGAAATATAATTTCTGCAGTACCCCAAGGAAGTGTGATGGGATCTTTACTGGTTAGTAGAAAGCGTCGGAAGCTCTTCAAGACTGTTCGCAGATGATATGGTTGTCTACAAGAAAATAGCAACGCCAGAAGAACGTGTCGATTTGCAGAATGACCTGCAGAGGCTTGATGACTTGTGCAGGCTCTGCCGCAACAGATACTGAAAAAAAGTGTGAAGTCCTCCACATGAGCACTAAAAAACTTTCCTTCAATTTCGTTACGTGATAAATAACATAAATGTACAACGTAGTCGATCGAACTAAATTCCTAGAGGTTATAATTATCAACAACTTAAGATGGAATACTGTGGGAAGGCGAACAGAAGATTGCGTGTTATTGGCAGAACACATGGAAGGTGCAGCATATCAGCTGAAGAACCTTGTCCGTCCTCTTCTGGAGTACAACTGCGCGGTATGGGATCCTTACGAAATAGGATTACGGAGGATTTCTAAAAAGTTCAAGGAATAGCAGCTCCTTCTGTTTAATCGTGAAAGAGGGGAGAGAGTGTACCCGATAAGATACACGAGTTGAGGTGGCAATCATTAAAACAAAGGCTTTTTCGTTGCCGCGAGGCATGCATACACATGACACTAACAGATGCTAGAAGTAGACTGAGGAGAAAGTTCATCTGCTAAACTATCTTATATACTGTTGGTCGGTGGATAAGTGGTGTGGGTGTTGATGAGGTGGTGGGGATAAAATCATGCCACTATGGCTGCAGCTTTCACCAGCAGTGACACATGTCACCATTGCTACATACGTGGAGGGTGACTAGGAAATAAGACGATAACAAGACATGAGAGCTAGTTTTAAAATAATTTATTTATAATCCAATTAAATAGCACCTTTACATTATCTATTGCACATATATTCGTCTTCTTCAGCCTAACACGATTCTGTGGAAGACATCCATATCTTTGTAGATCTTTAACGGAGGCATTCCTTAAATATCATGTATCGATGAAGATTTCCCATAACCTGTCACATAAACAATCGAGTCAGTAAGATCGAAATTTCGAAGTAATGTCACTATATCTTCAAACATAAATCTGTGTTCCTCCCAGTTGATGCCATGATAATATTAACTAAACCATGACACATTTTTATGCGTTTTGACGCTGTTGATGTCTTTGAAAGGTTTGTTTGGAGCCACGATTGTTGCAAAGGTTATAATAACTCATCTCTCATTCGTGAAGGAAAATACGACTTCACTGAATACGAAACGCTCATATTCGTCAAGAAATCCTTGGTTAGCAGTTGCAGATTCCACTGTGGAATGGTTCAGTTGTTATGCTACATCTAGTAATTTGTACAGGTATCTGTACAATTCCAGTAAGTGGACTGTAGTTGGTGATCCAACAATGTAGCATAAATTCCAATACTTCCACGTTTTCTGGAAAGCTTTGGAAATTTAAAACTCGATAAAAACGTCAATAGCACCTTCGTTCACTGTTTCATTCAATTTGGAGCAGTCTGTAATGTGAACTGGAGCTAGCTTCTTCGATTTCTTAGGACTGAGCAGGCACGCATTACCCTCTTCACTGTCATAGTATGCAGGACAAAACGCAGCATATATATCAAAAAGCAGGCTTTATACATTATTAGACCAACCTTGCTGTAAGTTGTCATATGGGTAAAATTCGGCATTTAAGTATACTCGAGTGTTTGTTAAATTACAGTTGTGTAATTCAGTAGAATCACATTTAAGGTTCACATTCCTATCGGTCTGAAATGAGAGGATGATAGATTGAGGTCTTTCTAATAGGACTGATGTCTAAATGGTGCATGATCGACAGAAAGAACTTGGAAGTAGAGGATATTCAAATAGTTTCGATGGTCTGAAACTAAAGGCAGTTGAGTTCCAGATCCAAGTTTTTTTTATGTTTCAAGCGTTCTTCAATGGTTGCAGAGGCATGGAGCATCTTCCAAATTAATTTCTTGAGCACTGTCTTGCTCTGCTCTCCATTGGCACCTTGAATATATGCATAGCCGTCTGTTTCACTTCTTAGTGATATAAGTTCCTGCTTCACATTAATTAGAATCAGAATCATCAAATCCTCTTTATATCCTCAAAGTATCTCATCGGCATTTTGAGAGGTATGCATGCAATAAATCGCTTGTACTCATTTGTTGATGGCAGTTTATCGGTAAACCATTCTGTATTTTCTAAGTCATTCAAGTCTGACTTTGACACTAAAACGTATGTTTTTAAGATTTATTTGATACCTGCATTCCCACTGTGGTCAATTTCTACACCATTCAGCTCATATCTTATTTCCTGAAACAGGAATGCGAATGTGTTACGAATTATATCTGGTGCTAGTCCTAGATCATCATGCAGAGACCTCTTTAAGAAACTTGGTATTCTAACTACCACTGCTCAGTACATATACTCATTGATGTTCTTTGTCATTTTCAACATGTCTCTTTTTACACAAAACAGTGCAAAACATGATTATAATACCAGAACCAAAAACAATCTGCATAAGGACTATAAAAGCTTAACATTAGTACAAAAATGTGTCAAGTACATGGGTACTCATACATTCAGTTACTTACCAGAGCACATCAAAGGTCCTGTAAGTGATAAATATCGGATTCAGAGTGAATTAAAGAACTTCCTGCTGGCCAACTCCTTCTAATCCGTCGATGAATATCTTCACGAGGATTATAGCTCATAACTCTGTCTGCATTAGAATTGTACAATATCCATGTATCTGATAACAATGAAAAAAATTTAAAATAAGAAAAATTTAAAAAACCTTTGACTCTTTCCACATCCCGGAGACTCCTCTCTAATGGATCCATGGAAAACGATAAAAGTAATCTAAAATAAGATGTTGCCGTGGGAGTCCCATCCGTTTTCGTGAATTTACCTCCCAAATATAGGAAACTTCTGCCGAGAATGGTCAAAGTACCCTGGTGTTGAATCACAATGCGGATTTCATCATTGTTCTCGAATGATGCTGATACAAAAGGTTTGTGTTGGGAGTATTCTTGATGAATTTCTCATTCATCATATTCGACTAGAGCAATTACGTTGAGTGATGACATTGTTCTTGCATGGCTGAAGCCGAGAGATTTAAGGAATTGACAGTTCTTTAGTGTTAAAACGCTTCGTTTCAGTTGTAAAGTGAAGTGCTGTTGGCTGTGCATGTGTTTTTTTCTTTTTTATCGCGTGCCCATCATGCTTCAAATGACAGCACCTTACAATTTCTTCATCCCAAAAATTTGCGAGACCGCCGCTCTAGTCCGTAATTCTCAACTCAGGATGGTCTAATGTCTAAACAGACACTGGTAGGTAAATGGCATTGCTTAGTGCCTCCATAATTATATATCCAGGACCCACTATAGGGAAGAGCCCGTAGTTGCTGTGAATCAGTTTATCATTGAGAAATGAATTGCACTCGATACGAATTGTGCCAACCCGTAGTATATCCACTGAATGCACTAACTCGTAAAACTTCTTTGGATCTTTTTTGCGGAATCTGATCGTTTGAGAAGCCTAGTAACGATCTGATTGAATTTTCCTTTGCAAAGTTTATTATATGCTTCGTCATTCTTGTTTCGGTTTTAAGTATGTTGACGTTCAAGCATGACTTGAAACCTGGTACAGCCTGTTTTAAATATCCTTTTACATCATCAATTTCATATTCCCTGTGACATACTTGTACAACTTTAGCACTTCTCAGATATACATTGCTGTCTGATGCAGTAATATTTGGAATTGTGTTGTACATTTTTAAGCCTATCAGCGCAATATTCCAGCCACATTTGTCTGCTCGACTGGTGTGAAATAATTCACACTTAGTACTGACAATCGACCATTCGACCATTTAAAGTTAGATGTATGACATCGCCCCTCAAACTTAACTGACGAACTGGTGAGCTGGATTACCGTTGTCAGATCTTCCTTGTAGCTATCAGGATGAACAATAGATATACATAGTGAAAATTATTGAACTATATGAAAAAAAAAATTAGCTACAAACTACGGCGTCCACACCCTTTTTTCAACATATAAACGTCACTACAGATATTGGGATTTAGGTTATGACATGTTCGATATGCCTGCCATCATTGGCAATGATGTGGCGCAGACGAATGGTGAGATTCTGCATGACCCACTGAAATGTCAGAATATCGATGCTGTCGTTGACCTCCTTCATGGCTGTTTTCAGCTCAGCAATTTTTTGGTGTTATTACTGTACATGTTTCTTTAATATAGACCCATAAAAAGGAGTCACATGAGTTCAGATCCGGAGAATATGGCGACCAATGGAGGCCCATACCAGTAGCCTCTGGGTACACGAGAGCAAGAATGCGGTCCCTGAAGTGCTCCTCCAGGACAGCAAACACTCTCCTGCTTCGATGGGCTCGTGGTCCGTCTTGCATGAACCACACCTTGTCGAAATTAGAGTCACATTAGGTAATGGGGATAATATCCTCTTCCAAAACCTTCAGTTACCGTTCGATACTCACCATACCATCAAGGAATGTAACACCGCTTATTCCGCGATTGGACGTTGCACACCACACAGTCACCCGTTGAGGATGAAGAGACTTCTAAAGCGCGAAATGCTGATCCTGAGTCCCTCAAATGCGTCAGTTTTGCTTATTGACTAACTGGTCCACATAAAAGTGGACTTCGTTGCTAAACCAAACCATGAATGTGCATACTAATTCCCATCATGCCCCACCCAACCGTGCAGTTTGAACGTGCTAACGCAAACCGTTCAGAAGTTATGACGACTATATTTCACATAGATCAATAATTGTCACCCTGTATGGTTCCAGAGAGGTATTTATGGAAGTTCTGGTAAAAATGTAAAATACATGGTTACCAGCAAAGTAGCTGCGTAATTCTGCGGGAGGCCTCAAATCGCCAAATGAGTCGAAGTAGTGAACACTATTTTGAGATCTTCTTCTAACATCAGTAATACAGTGAGCTCCAGATCCACTCGTAACATCAAATTTTAAAATTGCACGTTCATTAGGTTCTCATCTATTGTATTCTGCATGATCGCTCCATGAAATCGGAGGAGAGAGAACTTTTTGACGAATTTAAGCAGGTCGATATTTGTAAATGTGTGTCGGGGGCTTTTTTTATTGTACGATCCAAGCCCTCTCCTGTGAAGTTGTAAATATGGCCCTTTCCAATAGCCACAGATTTCACGATTATATGCCTCTGGCTTCGTCAAGTTGCTTCTGTGTGTTTTTCGCATTTTTCACTGTTCTGACGATAGCCGCCGCACCCCCAGCCAGGGGACCGACCGCTGAAAGCCCTGCCAAGGCTTCAATTAAGGAGGAAGGAATCCACGAGATGTGCTTTGCTGTGATGGGATTCTAAGCATTTTAATAAGTTTGCCGGACGCTGAGGCCGAGCGGTTATACGGTCGCAGGTTCGAATCCTGCCTTGGGCATGGATGTGTGTGATGTCCATAGGTTAGTTAGGTTTAAGTAGTTCTAAGTTCTAGCGGACTGATGACCTCAGGTGTTAAATACCATAGTGCTCAGAGCCATTTAAACCATTTTTTAAAATAAGTTTGCCCTTTGAAGCTCTTTCAGCTGACCACGAAGGTTAGGTTGAATACACAGTATATATGGTTTTCTCTTGCTTGCATTGTAAATTCTTTCTATTTGACTATTGCTTGCCATGTTACTGTCTCCTTCAAATGCTCCACAATACATGTTTCATCTGAGAGAACGTAGAATAGTGATGTATTACATACTGTTCCATTACCGCCTCGAAATACCTATTCTAGAACTCACCGCCATGATCTGCTCGTAGGTTGTGTGGTGTGAAGTTGGTTCTTGTCTGTAATACACACATCAAAAAAAGTTTTGCATCACCCCGGTTCCTGCAACTCCTGAAGATAGACGTTGGCTGTGGATATTATATCACAGACACAGTCCCTTTGAGTGTTCAGAGATGTACTAAGCCCGCCCAAAGATGTAAGCAACCATGCATGAGCAGCGCCTATTCTACGGAGGGGGTCCGACAGCCGATCAGTTCCAGTCATTCCACGGGAAAGAGGAACACGGCTCGTGTTGTCTGTAGTTCAACTATGCCTAGACGCTCAATACCGCGGTTCGATCGCGTCCGCATTGTTACTTTGTGCCAGGAAGGACAAGGGAAGTGTCCAGGCGTCGCGGAGTGAACCAAAGCGATGCTTTTCGGTCATGGAGGAGATACGGAGAGACAGGAACTGTCGAAGGCATGCCTCTCTCAGGCCGCCCAACGGCTACTACTGCAGTGGATGACAGCTACCTACGGATTATGGCTCGGAGGAACCCTGACAGCAATCCAACCATGTTTAATATGATTTTCGTGCAGCCACAGGACGTCGTTTTACGACTCAAACTGTGCGCAATAGGCTGCATGACGCGCAACCTCACTCCCGGCGTCCATGGCGAGGTCCATCCGTGCAACCATGAAACCATGCAGTGCAGTACATATGGACCCAACAACATGCCGAATGGACCACTCAGGATTGGCATCACGTTCTCTTCACCGATGAGCGCCGCATATGCCTTCAACCAGACAATCGTCGGAGACGTGTTTGGATGCAACTCGGTCAGGCTGAACACCTTAGACACACCGTCCAGCGAGTGCAGCAAGGTGAAGGTTCCCTGCTCTTTTGGGGTGGCATTATGTGGGGCTGACGTACGCCGCTGGTGGTCATGGAAGGCACCATAACGGCTGTACGATATGTGAATCATATCCTCCGACCGCCAGTGCAACCATATCTGCAGCATATTGGCGAGGCATTCGTCTTCATGGACGATAATTCGCGCCTACATCGTGTACATGACTTGTGAATGACTTCCTTCAGGATAACGACATCACTCGACTAGAGCGGCCAGCATGTTCTCCAGACATGAAGCCTATCGAACAGGATTGGGATAGATTGAAAATGCTGTTCATGGATGACGCGACCCACCAATCACTGTGAGGGATCTACGCCGAATCACCGTTGAGGAGTGGAACAATCTGGACCAACAGTGCCTTGATGAACTTGTGGATAGTATGCCACGACGAATACAGGCATGCATCAACGCAAGAGGACGTGCTACTGGGTATTAGAGGTACCGCTTTGTACAGCAATGTGGACCACCACCTATGAAGGTCTCACTGTATGGTGGTACAACATGCAATGTGTGGTTTTCATGAGCAGTAAACAGGGCGGAAATGTTGTTTATGTTAACCTCTTTTCCAGTTTTCTGTACAGGTTCCAGAACTCTCTGAACCGAGGTGATGCAAAACTTTTTTTTGATGTGTGTAGTTGTCCAGACACCAGTGCAACACTCTTTCTCGTCTTTGTTTTCACTAGTAGAGCCCAAGCAAGTTTTGAGCACATGTCAATTACCAGTAAAATGTATCTGAAACATTTCTTCTCCCATGAATATTGTCTCATATCGACAAGGTCTACCTGCCATAAGTCATACAAACATTGCTTTATAGACGACCTATGAGGGAAAGTCCTGCTACTGTTTTAAGGGATTCTTCTTGAACAACTTTCTCCTTGGTTATTCGATAGGATGTCTTTCTCTAATTTCAGAAATTATAAAAGTAATTTCATTTGGAAGTGGTGTATTCTCAGCTGCAGACAGTGCTGTGATCAACTGCAAACATTCAACTATTTTGTCGGGATCGTAGTACGAGTAATAAGTATATTGGGGTGACCTGTTGTTAATTTTCTTATTCTGAATGACGATAATGCCGCTGGGAGGTATGTTTGCCAACGCATGTTTAATAATCTTTTTGTATTTGAGCTGTTGGTACAGTTAACCCCTTCTCTATTGACTTTCTTATATACCTCTGCCTTTCTTAATATCTGGCCTTAGATTTTAATATCTTTCGGTTAACAGCTGTCTAGTTATGTAGTTTTTAAGAACATAAGATTTAGGAAACGAACTTTTTTTTTGGAATTCTCTGTCTCTGATCTGTATTGCATTCTTGGTTCAACGTATAGGTTGAGTACCTTACATATATGGTTATCCGTTGCTTACACTATAAGTCGTTTCTATCCGACTATTGCTGTAACGTTTAATGAAATCACTAATATGATTTTATTCACCCTCTTCTTTAGCGTTCGAGAGTTGTCCGAGAAATTCTTTGATGGGCCTAAACATGTCTCTTTCCAGATGACCTAACTTCAACAATCGCTGTTTCTCTCGGATAACCTTACGTGCATCAACGACTTTATGTTCTGTCGACACGTTGTTACACACTAAATACACTTTGAAGTGGACAAAACTTATATACACTCCTGTTGGCCTTCTTTTAATTTACATCAAGCTGTGCAGTTAACGTGCTTGTCTTCTTTTCAGTGACATCAAACGTTGCAGTTAAATCGTTGATTAACCCCAGAGTGGTTTGAGAATAAGTACTTAACTCCTTGATCCTTTTGTTGAGTTCTTCAAAACTAGTAGTATGGCGTTTAATACTGTCACTGAGTGATTCAGTTTTCACGTCAACATACAAGACGAATGTTGTGCTTTCCCCTCTTGACTGGTTGTGGTTGGACGATCTTCCGCGAGTTTGTCTACACCATAAAGTACGATTTCATGTTCATTTCATTGTATTACTACACTCACACTCACACTCACACACACACATACAAACACACACATGCCATCGTCTTTTAAAAACATCCTGACAGTTCCGGCAGTATTGGTCCTCATTCAGCTGTTTAGCTTTATTGATAACAAATCTGTAGTGTGAACGATCCTTGAGTCTCTACATAAATTTATAAAATCACCGAATATCACGTCAGTTCTTACATATGCCTGGTAAATGTGTTTTAAATTCATATTATCCTGTTTGAAGGCAATAATAATGTTTGTATTATCTATTATCAGTTGCTTTGGGGTCCATGAACATGTCTAATTTAGGTAAAAGACATCAAGACCTCTATGCCCGTGCTCAACGATATCAAGCATCCCGTTGGGAATAGAAAACTATTACAGTTACATCGTTGTACCTGGATCATGCTAAACGTAGTTTTTAAACAGACATTGAAACGGCTAAGCATACTGTACTGCACAAGCAAATTTGCTACGCTGAAGTAAATTTTGAGCATAAATAACAACCGTTAGAAGACAAAGGTCTACATTTACATTGTAAATGAAATGTAGAATCAAATGCGTCGGTTCTTAATTGCAAAAACGGGCACACGTGACATTTGTAGATTGCAGTAACACTTACCACGAATGGAAAACAATGATTTGAGTAAACCGTACGTATATTTTGGTGTAGACTCGGAATATGCAATAAAAACAGGGATTTCTCATTTGAAAATACAAAACTGACCCCACCCATACAGGAGGGGTGGTTAGGAGGTGGCCAGCTGTAGCACAGATGTCACCTTCACTAATATTAACGTTTCACCTGGAACACTTTTTTTGTACGATGCGTCGTTTTCGAGATATTTAGTTGTCTGAAGTTAAAACAAACACCCTCTGTATGCTAAAAAAGCACACATGGATTGTTGACTATACCCAATATCTTAAATGCAGCTTTATGCCTACTGATACTCCATGATCACATAACAACGTGACTAATAGTTTGTACTGCATTCTCCTTACTGTTTACGATACTGACAGATAATGCTCACACTACTTGTACATTAGGTGTAATTTTTTAGAGTAATTGTTCTTTCAGAGACCATGCTAGGGTAATTGGAAGCAGTGATTTTCACCTTAGCATCGGCATCTACATTCACTGAGTGTTTACGGTTATTTCATGCGTCATAAAACGTAGGGCACAAGCGGATGACCGCAGCTATTTGTCAGCTTATCAACACTTACCTAAATAACAATAAAATGACGGAATTTTCCAGCTCTCCATACTGAGAAAGTAAGTTGTTCGGACACATGTATGTGTGAACACTGGACTGGTTTACTACCCCTACAGGAAAAATTAGGCTTCCATCATATTGTGCTCTACATCTATTAATCCAAACTGGTAAATGTCCCAGGCTAACGAACATATCCCATATTTTTTTGCACGTAACACACAACGAAAATCCAAATCGGTTATGCATGTGATAAATAATTATAGATTTGATTGAATAAACGGGTAACCATAAGTATCTTTTACGAATGCATATTTGTCATGAGTGTAGCGTGGTGGAGCTGTAGTACATTTGCACATACAATGTTACCTGCTGTAGCGTTAGAGCACTAAACTAGCACATCGACAAGTGACACCATAGTCATGCGTCCAGCATATAGGCTCTCAAGAGGTGATACATTAAGTCTGCTAGACACATTGACTCCTTTAAGTATCTGTATCTTTGCCAGCAAGACAGTCAGGCCTCCAGAGGTGTATAGACATTCTCTACATTCCTCTTCCTAGATTTTGTCCTTACTCTTTAAACACTAGCAAAGAAAACCGGTGGTGCTTTTGCCAGCCATAGTAACCACAAATAATGTACACGCTTCATGGTATCATCATCTTAATCAATCTTGACTCCATGGCAAGTTTCCGACCCAAGTAACTTAGCTGGCGACTCGATTTCCCCCGTAGACGAACTTAACAAGTTCTACATGAGAATTTCGCAACGAATAGCCAGTCACCATTTCATACCAACCGGTAACAAATACTCCGTTAAAAAACAGGCACTCGTGTACATCATACACATTTCATACTGAATTTGAAATGTTATTTGTTTACAACCAGTATACAGTCATCTAGCTGAACAACATAGAATTCCATCAAGAGACTGTCCACAACACAACTGTCTGTATCGATGTTTTGGTAGTTTTTGTAATCTATTGCCTTGTTAATATAATTGAAACTTTAGCCATACAGAGCCTAGTTTTACAACCAATTATCGGTCGTTATTACTGGGAATGTATTTAATTCCCTGGAATATGTCGCTTTAGATCACATGTTGGTCTGTCATAGTATTTGCATATGTGTAGGACAAAACACAAGAAGGCGTTTTAATATAGCTCGCAAATGCGAAGGCAAGCTTTAAATATACACTCCTGGAAATGGAAAAAAGAACACATTGACACCGGTGTGTCAGTCCCACCATACTTGCTCCGGACACTGCGAGAGGGCTGTACAAGCAATGATCACACGCACGGCACAGCGGACACACCAGGAACCGCGGTGTTGGCCGTCGAATGGCGCTAGCTGCGCAGCATTTGTGCACCGCCGCCGTCAGTGTCAGCCAGTTTGCCGTGGCATACGGAGCTCCATCGCAGTCTTTAACACTGGTAGCATGCCGCGACAGCGTGGACGTGAACCGTATGTGCAGTTGACGGACTTTGAGCGAGGGCGTATAGTGGGCATGCGGGAGGCCGGGTGGACGTACCGCCGAATTGCTCAACACGTGGGGCGTGAGGTCTCCACAGTACATCGATGTTGTCGCCAGTGGTCGGCGGAAGGTGCACGTGCCCGTCGACCTGGGACCGGACCGCAGCGACGCACGGATGCACGCCAAGACCGTAGGATCCTACGCAGTGCCGTAGGGGACCGCACCGCCACTTCCCAGCAAATTAGGGACACTGTTGCTCCTGGGGTATCGGCGAGGACCATTCGCAACCGTCTCCATGAAGCTGGGCTACGGTCCCGCACACCGTTAGGCCGTCTTCCGCTCACGCCCCAACATCGTGCAGCCCGCCTCCAGTGGTGTCGCGACAGGTGTGAATGGAGGGACGAATGGAGACGTGTCGTCTTCAGCGATGAGAGTCGCTTCTGCCTTGGTGCCAATGATGGTCGTATGCGTGTTTGGCGCCGTGCAGGTGAGCGCCACAATCAGGACTGCATACGACCGAGGCACACAGGGCCAACACCCGGCATCATGGTGTGGGGAGCGATCTCCTACACTGGCCGTACACCACTGGTGATCGTCGAGGGGACACTGAATAGTGCACGGTACATCCAAACCGTCATCGAACCCATCGTTCTACCATTCCTAGACCGGCAAGGGAACTTGCTGTTCCAACAGGACAATGCACGTCCGCATGTATCCCGTGCCACCCAACGTGCTCTAGAAGGTGTAAGTCAACTACCCTGGCCAGCAAGATCTCCGGATCTGTCCCCCATTGAGCATGTTTGGGACTGGATGAAGCGTCGTCTCACGCGGTCTGCACGTCCAGCACGAACGCTGGTCCAACTGAGGCGCCAGGTGGAAATGGCATGGCAAGCCGTTCCACAGGACTACATCCAGCATCTCTACGATCGTCTCCATGGGAGAATAGCAGCCTGCATTGCTGCGAAAGGTGGATATACACTGTACTAGTGCCGACATTGTGCATGCTCTGTTGCCTGTGTCTATGTGCCTGTGGTTCTGTCAGTGTGATCATGTGATGTATCTGACCCCAGGAATGTGTCAATAAAGTTTCCCCTTCCTGGGACAATGAATTCACGGTGTTCTTATTTGAATTTCCAGGAGTGTAGCTTTAAACATAGGGAGATATTATCATTCTACCATAAATAGGAATGTTGAGTAACCATACGTTGGAGTACTGGTGGGAAATGTAATCGAGACCGTTTACTGCATTATGGGACGAACGAAAAAACCAAGAAATTATTTATACAGGGTGTTACAAAAAGGTACGGCCAAACTTTCAGGAAAAATTCCTCACACATAAATAAAGAAAAGATGTTATGTGGACATGTGTCCGGAAACGCTTAATTTCCATGTTAGAGCTCATTTTAGTTTCGTCAGTATGTACTGTACTTCCTCGATTCACCGCCAGTTGGCCCAATTGAAGGAAGGTAGAACATGTGCCTTTACAAGTACGACGCAACATGTGGTTCATGCACGATGGAGCTCCTGCACATTTCAGTCGAAGTATTCGTACGCTTCTCAACAACAGATTCGGTGACCGATGGATTGGTAGAGGCGGACCAATTCCATGGCCTCCACGCTCTCCTGACCTCAACCTTCTTTACTTTCATTTATGGGGGCATTTGAAAGCTCTTGTCTACGCAACCCCGGTACCAAATGTAGACACTCTTCGTGCTCGTATTGTGGACGGCTGTGATACAATACGCCATTCTCCAGGGCTGCATCAGCGCATCAGGGATTCCATGCGACGGAGGGTGGATGCATGTATCCTCGCTAACGGAGGACATTTTGAACATTTCCTGTAACAAAGTGTTTGAAGTCACGCTGGTACGTTCTGTTGCTGTGTGTTTCCATTCCATGATTAATGTGATTTGAAGAGAAGTAATAAAATGAGCTCTAACATGGAAAGTAAGCGTTTCCGGACACATGTCCACATAACATATTTTCTTTCTTTGTGTGTGAGGAATGTTTCCTGAAAGTTTGGCCGTACCTTTTTGTAACATCTTGTATAGCTCCACTTACATTTGGACTTACTTAGATGTTGTACACTTAACATAACAACCGTCTGCAGAGTTTAAAACCAATGGAATAACAGTTTTTAATTGCAGTTCGTTTGCAAAAGAATTGTTAACTTGAGGTTTCAGATGGCTGTACGACGTTGGAAGCGGAAGCGCTCACCAGCAGCCTGTTCTCATATTCCAGCTGGGAGTCTTTCCGCGTACAGTAAAATGACAGTGTGCGTGTGTGGTGTTTAACAGGGTTCTGCTGTTTTCCTATTGGGGTAATAAGCTCCTAAGGACGTTTAATGTGTGATTTATACAAAGAAAAAGAAAGAAAACTGGAAATGTAGGACATCGAAGTGAAGAAACGGAAAACTAGAGTATATGGCATAGACAACTGCCGTAAATGAAGAATGTGTAAATTAAAATTGAGAAAACAGAAGAAGCTGTCACAAAATATGTGGAGCAAGTTCTACTTATTGATTTAAACACAGGAATATATTAGCATTTACTGTAGAATAGCAATGGGAGGTAGCCATATGGCCAATGCCCTTGCTGCAGTGGTAACACCGTTTCCCATACGATCACCGAAGTTAAGCGCTGTCGAGTTTGACTAGCACTTGGATGGATGACCGTCCGGGACTGCCGAGTGCTGATGGGGGGTGACCTCAGACCTTATGTGGCCATTTGAGGAGAAGTAGGGCTCCACTCACGAAAACTGACAATGACCCGAAGAGCGGTATGCTCCCCATGTGGCCCTCTACATCTGTTTCCAGTTACGCCTATGTGCTGAGGGTGACACGATGGTCAGTCGATACTTCCGACAGATAGCGTAGCTGCAGGACGGTGTCAAAATGGCGTCTGTGGGTGCTGTACCGTACAAGCAACGTGGTTTCATCGAATTTCTCACTGTAGAGAAAGAAACTATGGGGAATATTCACAAACGCTTGCACAAAGTCTATGGAGAATATGCTGTCGACAGAAGTGCAGTTAGTCGCTGGACACGGAGGGTGAGGTCTTCAGAATGCGGTTCGGCGGAGGTCTACGATTGGCAGCGGTCGAGGAGATCATCCACGGCTGTCGCATCTGACACGTTGCAGCGAGCTGATGTTGTCATTCGCGAGGACAGACACATTGGCATCTGCCAGTCAGCAAAGGAAGGGTGGATGCAAATATCTGCACTCTTGGATATTCAAAAGTGTGTGAAAGATGGGCCACGCGGCTACTAACGGTGGATCACAAATCGCGCAGAACCTTTTTGCAGTTTCTTCAGTTGTAATATACTATTCATAACCAATAAATTGTGGTCAGAGTCCACATCTGCCCCTGGAAATGTCTTACAATTTAAAACCTGGTTCCTAAATCTCTGTCGTACCATTATACAATCAATCTGAAACTTTCCGATGTCTTCAGGTCGCTTCCACATATACAAACTTCTTTCATGATTCTTAAACCAAGTGTTGGCGATGATTAAGTTATGCTCTGTGCAAAATTCTACCAGTCGGCTTCCTCTTTCATTCTTTACTCCAGTCCATATTCACCTACAGCTTTTCCTTCTCTTTCCTTACCTACTACCGAATTCCAGTCTCCCATGACTATTAAATTTTCGTCTCCCTTAACTATCTGAATAATTTCTTTTTTCTCATCACACATTTCTTCAAGTGTTTCATCAACTGCAGAGCTAGAGCTACTTATAGAAGATATAGATAGATAATAGTTTGCGTTTTATACACTGGTTCTTTTTTTCTTAAGATCTACGATCTGATTCGACTAGTAGATGGAATGTCCTGACAATACGGGGCGTGCAAAAGTATTTCGTCACTACTTCTACTAATCACTGACTTCGTAGAATGCGTGTGCCTAGTGACAGGCTGAGAAGTGCAGAAATGAGAGTTTAGTCGAATATTTAATTAAGATGCACACGGAAGGCACTGCAAGACCTGTTTCCTGGTAACAATAGTTTCCATCTCGATACCCACACCCTAATCCTCCCACTGCAGAGAACGGATCTATAATGGAGAGCGAATTGCCTAAGAACAGTGGAGACCTACAGCTACTGGCTGAGAGCAACAGCGCGTGATTGGAGACAGGTATATCATAGTTTGCGTTTGATACACTGGTTCGTTTTTCTTAAGAGCTACAAAACAACGTTTCTTGACGATATTGTAGTGGTACCTCGTCAATACTTAGGACATATATATAGATATCGTCGATTTACAAACGACAATTACAGTAATAGCCACTCATTGTCATGTCATATTCCTCCTGATTGCTTGGCAGTGAAAAAATTAAAAATTCTAAGTAGATGGCTGCTGTTGTGGCTCAGTCAATGATGGATCTTTTTTTCTTAAGATCTACGATCTGATTCGACCAGTAGAAACACCTCCATATCCTGGTACAGCAGTTTTGCCAGCTTTGGAGTAGAGGCTCTTTGGGTGTGGTCGGTTGCTGCTGTTGCTGTGCTACGGCATAGTCAAATGACAATACGTCCGATAGGGCACGCAGACAACGTATGGAGAGGGACTGCTGCTGTTGCAAAGGTACCAGTGCATTGCGGAACACGTCTGCGTCCTCATCTGCAAGAATAACAACAAAAACGTAGGTATAAACACATGAAAGAGATAATATCAAATTGATTTATCACAATAGGTCAATGTGTCTGTAAAATACACGTGTCATAATTCTCTAAATGTTGCACAGAAGCAATATAAGCTAGCTGCTGCACTCGTGTGCTGTGTTGGAGTGCTGTAACATACACATGGAAATCGGTGGGTTTTGCTAGTAATAATCATATTGTTACAACGAAAAAGAACTGACAGATACTTATTGATAGCGTTACTCTTCCCAGCTGATCGATGCTGTTGCAGCTGGTGGCAATTCATACTGGATGTACGTACAGACTCTATGGAAGACTACTCAGGCGCAATCGAGTTTTCAAAATTGAATTTGCTCGAAGATTGCTCTGGGGGAGAGGGGGGAGAGGGGAAGAGGGGGAGGGCGAGCTTCAACTTCTCGGTACCCCGGGAGGCCCTTCGTGTAACGCCATAGGCTACAGGGAGTGGGGGATGGATCAGTGATGTCATGAATTCCAGGAATTCCGATGGTGATGTCAGCAAAATTCCCGCTATAACTGGCAGAGACCCTCCATTTATGACCCTTCTCCTTCCTAGTTTAAGGTTCTGAAAGTCCATCTGTGTTTGTTAAGAATAGTTTTAATGTTATGTAAGCTCATTGTCTGACTATTCCCACTAATCTCATAAACTTTTTTGTACTAATGTAGGTTGAATGACTCTCAGTGGCCACCACTACAGATTTTGTTGAAACTGAGTCAAAATCGTTATCAAAATATATGAATTCCATCCAGGGTGGTAATTCAAACAAATTGCTTCATTGTAGAATATAGTTCATGACTTAGAAATAGTCCATTGTTTTATATACACTCCAGATGACAGTTTATTACATAGCTTGATTAAAACCCAATATTGAAATGTGTATGGTTGGTGATAATTGATAATTTTAGTTACTATGATGGGTAGATCACATAACTAATGAGGAGGTATTGAAAAGGATTGGGGAGAAGAGGAGTTTGTGGCACAACTTGACTAGAAGAAGGGATCGGTTGATCTGACACGTTCTGAGGCATCAAGGGATCACCAATTTAGTATTTGAGGGCAGCGTGGAGGGTAAAAATCGTAGAGGGAGACAAAGAGATGAGTACATTAAGCAGATTCAGAAGGATGTAGGTTGCAGTAGGTACTGGGAGATGAAGGAACTTGCACAGGATAGAGTAGCATGGAGAGAGCTGCATCAAACCAGTCTCAGGACTGAAGACCACAACAACATGTTCTATAGTACTGAAAAGGGAAGACCTCAGAAATGGTCAACCCATTCAGCTCATTTTTCTAAGGTCGCTTGTATACAAACTAAAATTAAATACGCTAAGATATTTTCTCCCCAAAACCCACCATTTTGAGAGAACTATTCCTCAATTTCAAAACACACAGTTGACTTGTAATTGATGGGATTGATAGATAATTGAAAATTGAGCATATTTCATAAATATATATGGAACATCTAATGACAGCAATCTTCGAACAACTGCGTTGTTGTCTCCAACGATTCATAGGAAAACAAACATGATTTACATTTTAAAATATTTATTCTTCACAAATTAATTTTGATGCATACCATGCATACAGTAACATTGTATGAAAAATCGGCTGAAAGTTAGTCACGAATTACGCTGTAAATCTTTATTGTGTCCGCATGGTTGCGTGATTCCCATTCGGTTACCAGAAGCAGACGCAAATTTTTAATCATCGGGATAATGTTTTTAAAGATAAAAATAAACACCACATGGCTGGCACAGACGTCTACAATTTGGCGATATTACTTCTACCATGCAACTCAGTTGACCCAAGTCATCTATAAACATGCGATCATACATTATGGTATTAGTATTTCCACACCAGAATCCCATTTTCAGACAAAACTTGTCATCAGCAACATCCGTTTTTAAAATGTGCTCAAGATATATTTTGTGAATTGAATTCTTCAGTTTACCTGGTTTGGAGAAAGTGACACAAACATTTTTAACACGTTGGTTAAATGGTTGACATCTTCTATGTCCTGAGGATCAAATTAATTGGCAGGAGGCACGGCACTCTCCCACTTTAACAACATTGTCAGAAAGATTAACATTCATATTTTAGGACACGATCTCTGTGTTCCCAGGTACCACATTTGCTATGTTTGGTTACTGACTTTTTCTAAATGAGGAAATTATGAGCAGAATGTTCTTGTAACTGTAAATGTAACCTGTATAGAGTTTGTACCCAGGGGTCATAGCAGAAGCGACAAAAGATAGGGAGAGAGATGAATTCGGGCCGTAAATACTGAGTGCAGCGACCTGGCTATGCGTGTGGGGCTGGGAAACAGTGTTCTGTGGCTCGTACCTGTAGAGGCACATCTGACCAAAGCAGTCTCCTCCTTCCACTTAGTATTGGATAGAAGGGAACTGGCTTGCAAAACACTTTACGTGGGCCAGGCGCCAGTCCATCAACGGAAAACAGTTGAATGGCTGAAAGTGGGACAAGGAAGCTATTTAAGAGAGACTGCTGTAAACTGAGCTTGTGCAAGTAGTGGTAAGGTCATAAAACTCCATGCATTCTCATGTTAGAAGCTGGAACATTACGGACAGATTCGCATCTCATAGTCGTGCGGTAGCGTTCTCGCTTCCCACGCCTGGGTTCCCGGGTTCGATTCCCGGCGGGGTCAGGGATTTTCTCTGCCTCGTGATGGCTGGGTGTTGTGTGCTGTCCTTAGGTTAGTTAGGTTTAAGTAGTTCTAAGTTCTAGGGGACTGATGACCATAGATGTTAAGTCCCATAGTGCTCAGAGCCATTTGAACCAGCCATTACGGACAGATTGACTAGCATACATGTCTAGTGGAGGTGGGACTGTGACACGCCCCCTGACGCCAGGATGTCGCCAAATTCTTTTAGTGAGCGGCAAAAGCATGTATTTCATGGGCATGACTGTCTGAGAACCTTAACAAATTTCTTTCAGAAACTGGAAATGGTCCCCCTGAAAGGATTAGATCACTCACAAGGGAACCTCCCCATCGCACCCCCCCCCCCCCCCTCAGATTTAGTTATAAGTTGGCACAGGGATAGGCCATGAAAAACTGAACACAGATCAATCGAGAAAACAGGAAGAAGTTGTATGGAACTATGAAAAAAATAAGCAAAATATACAAACTGAGTAGTCCGTGTGCAAGATATGTCACATTAAGATACCTGTTCACTGAGGAGCACCGTGGTCCCGTGGTTACCGTGAGCAGCTACGGAACGGAAGGTCCCTGGTTCAACCCTCCCTCGAGTGAAAAGTTTTAATTTTTTATTTTCAGACAATTATCAAAGTTCATGCACTCAGACATGATCAACTTTGCTCTCCAAAATTCCAGGACATGTTCAGATTTGCTTGGACACATGCAGGATTTGACGGTATACACACGGAAAAACTTGAAAACGTTAAAAACGTTTGTTTTGACAGAGCACAGGGAAAACTGTGCGACTGTGAAACTGTTGCATTCATTTGTTGCCGTTTATGAGACAAACTCAATGTTTTCATCACTTTTTTGGGAGTGATTATCACATCCACAAGAAAACCTAAATCGGGCAAGGTAGAAGAATCTTTTTACCCATTCGCCAAGCGTGCAAGTTAGGTGGGTCGACAACATATTCCTGTAATGTGACGCACATGCCGTCACCAGTGTCGTATAGAATATTTCAGACGTGTTTTCCTGTGGAGGAATCGGTTGACCTATGAATTTGCGATCAAATGTTTTCGGTTCCTATTGGAGAGGCACGTCCTTTCGTCTACTAATCGCACGGTTTTGTGGTGCGGTCGCAAAACACAGACACTAAACTTATTACAGTGAACAGAGACGTCAATGAATGAACGGTCAGATCGTAACTTTGCGAAAATAAAGTAAGTAAAATTTTTGATCGAGGGAGGAGTCGAACCAAGGACCTCTCGCTTCGCAGTTGCTCACTCTAACCACGGGACCACGGCGCTCTTCGTGTTATATAGTCCTAGATGTTGGATATGTTACACTTGGACTACTCAGTTTTTATATTTTGTTTATTTTTTCATAGTTCCACACAACTTCTTCCTGTTTTCTCGATTGATCTGTGTTCAGTTTTTTAAGGCCTATCCACTGTGTCAATTTATAACTAAATCTGAGGGGGGTACGATGGGGAGGTTCCCTTGTCAGTAAATGAGGGACCCTGATACCCTCTGGGTACATGTTTTTTGCCAAAGTGTGTCCATGCTTTCAGTGAGAATGTTGCCTCCTTGGTCTATAATCTTATTTTTTTCAGACAGCAGAAGTTTCAAGCCGCTGATCGGCTTCTCTCAGGATATGCAATGTAGGAGCTGGCTCCACCAGCGTGGGAACCCTTGTGCCATGTCCGGATAGACAACCAGCCTAACAGAACAGTCAAGAGTGATGATTCAATGAATAGAGGGTTGTTCGATTGGTTTGTGCAATGTGAGGGCAGTTTCGTTTTGTTATTCGCTCCCTGCTCCCTGTCCTCAGGTGAGCCATAGTTTGTAGTACAGTTGATCGTAGTTGATTCCATTTGACTAGAGTTGGGCCTCACAGGGGATCGATGTAAACAAAGTCAGATTGCGTTATAAAAGGGATTAATTCAGGGGAGAATTTGTATAGCTTCCACTCCAATGTGTGCTTTGCCTCTCAGACAACATTCCCTATCTGACTTATGTTTCTCATTTTTGTATAATATTTATCAGTCAGTTGTAGTTACTAAAGCTTTAATAAAACTTATTATTATTTTGTAAACTCAAATACGCCATTGTGCTCATTTATACTCCCACTACTATTCACTGCTTTTATTTTATTGTGGTACATGAGTACCTTCACGCAGACATATATTTATGATTAAAGCGAGCAACGGCTTGGGTAATCATTAGTTTCTTATAACAGAAATCTTCGGGCAACAAGTTTCCAGACGCAGCGACGGAATATTGCGCCGTTTACGAATGCGTAATTTTATGTGCACTATCAACTGCGAGAACGGTTAGCTTTTCTCCTTTATATGATAAAGTGAGTCCAATGCTCGTCTTCGAAGAATTCTTACTTGGAATTGTTTTCATACAACGAGGCTTAGCAGTTAAATTCTTTACTAACACAAGGCATTTGAGAAATTTATTTGTCTACCTCGTTATTACTAATTCTTTGTTTAATTGAGTTATTTACCCTGCTATTCCTAAAATATCGATTCAGAAAAAAATATAAATGATAAAAAAATACTGCAGAATGTACCTGGAAATGGAAGCCATGATCTATGCTTGATAGGCAGATTCCATGGCCAATTTAGCAGCACTTACACAGTGGGTACATAAGAGCCAGTCAGAAAAGTATGTTTCTTCGATTTCTAGGAAAATATAAATCTGCGGACCCAATATAAGTTGGTGAAAAATGCTCAGTTTTAAGTTATCTATTAACCCCGTCAATTCTGACTCGATTACACGCCAGGAATTTTAGGGGCGGTTTTCTCAGAAACGAAGAGTTGTTGAGCCAAAATAACTTGCTGTCTCTCATTTTATGTTGTACATAAGCGACCTGTCAAATATAAGCCGAATCGGATGGCCTTAACCCAGGTCTACCCCTCGTGAGAGGTGCTTGACAGGCCTTTTATATATATTGTGCTTACTTTCTTGTGATGTAAAAAAATTACATTGTTTCATTTTTTGGGAACTGCCTTCAAAACAAGACAGTATTAATTTAATCGTGCAAGAATCTTTTTTATTACGTTCTTTGCAATTATAATAATTGCAACTGAATAGCTCCATATGCCTTGTCTAGAATACTATCATTTTTATTATTGTCTATCTGTCTACTTACTTTCTGTCTTGAACTATACACTCATTAAAAATGTTTAATTGTCTTTACAATTTGCTTTCTTTTAACTTTTTATCTATAGTTACTTGAAAGCTGTTTTAACAGTGGTCGACGTTTTGAAGGATTCGTACTTCTATGGCACAATATGTTTTATAATAGCTGCCCTCGTGACGTATTATTAAAAAATTTTATTGTCTCTTGGTATTGCCGCTTTCAAACAATTCTTCATCATCGCCTGACTGCACTACATTTAATGATCAGGTGTTTAATGCTTACAGTGCTATGATGTAATAGAGTGAGAAACAATTTTTATTTGTGATACACTCTAAATAGAAACGAAAATCGAGTGTAAACTACAATTAAAATCATTAGGATTATTACACGCTCCATGTACTTCTTACTTTTGGAAATAACTGACACAGTAATTTATCCATTTTACTGGCTGTTGAGCTCAATGGCTGTGGATTGTATTATTTAAATAAAGACGGCAACCAGAAACATTCTTAGATATTTTCATTGAATCCAATATGCGTTCAGGCTTTCGCCTATCTTCAGTTAGCATGATACGCATTTGAGTCTTCAGTGAGTGGATAGTCACAACATCGACAGAGAATTCGATGCTGCAGCTGCCTTTCTGCGCTGCTTACTGTTATTCCGATTTACGCCCTTATGGATGCCGTACAAAGACTTTTTTACTTCTGTTTTGCACAAAAACGGGCAAGTATCTACCATGTTGCCGACGATGCAAAATAGGAGTAAAAAAGTGCTTTTGGCACATCCATAAGGGCGAAAGTAGGGGTAGCAGCAAGCAGAGTAAAACGGCAGCTGCAGCATCCAGCTTGCCGTCGATACTGTAACTGTGCACTGACTGAAGACTCAAGTATCTATTGCGCTAATTGAAGATGGGTGAAAACCCAAAACGCGTATCAGCTTAAATAAAAAATACTTAAGTGGCTGACTGCTGTGTTTATGAAAATTTTTATTGTAAGCACGTGAGTCACACGTTTACCTTATTGCTTTTAACTTGAGTTTACCCTGAGTTTTCGTACCCATTTCGAATGTATCTGGATTGAACATCAAATGTTTTTAAATTATATCACGAATTGAGTGGTTGTTTAAAGCGTAATTTTACTCAGCATATTACTTGTCTACGAGTTACATTTGACTGTCGGCTAAAAGATAACATGAACGAAAAACTTGTTTTAGCGCCTCTCGAGAAGAAATTAATAACAGTTTCTGTTTGGCTCCAGCGAGCACATGCATCAAATCCTGTGGCACTACCGGAAGACGTTGGCAGCATCACGTGGCAGTGGCAGATGTCGAGGAAGGCGCATCTCGCTCGATGACTACTCTGCCGACTTGTCGGGGATAAACGGCGAGTTGTAACACGGGCAACGTACTCACTCCAGTGGCTGTCCCAGCGCCAGATTGCGGAAGAGCCGGAAACAGCTACCTAACTTACTCGAGTTCCACGGACGTATTATGCAGAAGCTAAACCACTTTTCTGCTTTCTGTTCCTACGCTTCTCCTGTTTTCTCGAGCTTACAATTTCCATATATTTTCTTTATTTAACTGTCATTCTGAAAGCTCCTTCCATCAGTGAAACACTATAACCTACCCCTAGGTTTGGCGTAGACTAGGATGCAATTGGCATAGGCAGGCAGGCTGTCAAAGAGGCAGCGTACGCGGTATCGCAGGACTGTCTGTAACAGGACGGTGCTCGGCCCTCTTAAAGTTACCTGCTTCCTGAACCGTGCTTTCACCCTTAGCTTAATTCAAATTAGCATCTGATGTTGAAGATGCAAAGTAGCGACGTTGCTCCGGACAAGCACTGTTTCCAGACAGCCGTCTCATCGCTTTGTTCTTCGCGACAATAGAAACTGACATTGCAGCCTTTATCTTCCACAAAAGTCACGTAAAAGTAATAAATTCACTTACGGTATAGACCTCTAACGAACATCTAAGCATGTCGAAAATCTTCACTACCTTTTGATGAGGATTAATGCTATGTTAATTTTTCTGAAATGGTCGAAATTGTCTCGTCCGGGAAGCAGTTCAGACTTATCTCGTCGCGGCTAGACACTATTTTATTGAAATACTTATACTTATTGATTACATACATTCCTCGTTTGCCAACAGATCTTTCAAACTATGGCGTTTCTAGAATTCCATTCCTTATTTGGTAAAAACGGACCCCTTACAGGATTGTCTGTCTGTCCGACTGTTAAGAACCCGATCTTCCAAGTCAATTGTTTTGGTTTGTGGTAAGTTCCTGTGAGACCAAACTGCTGAGGTCATCGGTCCCGAGGCTTACAAACTACTTAATCTAACTTAAACCAACTTACGCTAAGGACAACACACACACCCGTGCCCGAGGGAGGACGCGAAACCTCCGGGAGGGGGGGAGGGGAACGCGTGGGGGGGGGGGGGGGGGCAACCGTGGCAAGGCGCCCTGGACCACGTAGCTAAGTCAATGCAATAAAAAGATACGGCCATTTATGTCACGTATTTTGATTTTCGCAAACTCACTCATCGAAACCTATAGGGTACTTCCCGTTGACCTAGAATCACGAAATTTGGCAGGAATCTAGGTTTCACAGTACAAGCAGAAGGAAAAAGTCCGGAATCTCCATATTGTAATTATATCACATAAAAAATCCTTGTTGCCATTAGAACTTACACTGCATTCATCATCCGTCAAAAACATAACAGAAAAATGGTACTGCATGCAAACATAAAATGTTAAGTTTTAGTCACGTTTTAGTAAGTAAATAAAATATATTTTAATAACTGGACTCGTAGGTGTGTCAAGTGGTTGCCTACCTGCAAGCACCTCGGCCTCTGTCACAAGTTCTCTCTGTACACTTTCATTTATAAAATTCTCAATAAATGAGGGCGGGTGTCACCGAGGGTTTCGCTTTGTCGATGATGTGTCAGTGTCGCATCCCTCTGTGTTCACGCCACAGGAGGAGGCGAAACAGGAGGCCTGGAAAAGCATAAGCACCCATTGCTGCTTCGAATTACGTTCAGATTTCGTCGAATGCTTGTGAACGGTCCCTTGTGGTATCAAACTGTACAAGAGAGCAAACACTGCAGTCACGATGCATTCCAAAGGGGTGCGATCATTTTTAATTAGGATGCAGCCCCACAATGTCCGTACAAAATGACTGAAGGGTCCAGAGGTATCAACAGGGTCAGAGGTTTTCAAGAACGTCCTCTAGTTGCTCACAGCGCTGCAAACTGTCGTTTCCTGCAGCTCAATGTGTAGGAATCAATGGCAAAGGGAAAAGGATTGTTTCATTGACGCCCCTGAGTACTTTTCGTGACGGTTCTGAGCAGCAGCATGTCTGCAATGTTTTCCTCGGTGACTTCAACGCTTGGCGTCGCGGTCCACCGCAGAGGCGTCAACAAAAGGGATGACATGTGGGTAAGAGGGGCTGTGACAACCTTCCCATTGTGTAACACACCCACGCTGACGCTGGGCAGAATTGTGGTGGAATTTGGTGCCAATTTGACATCATTAACCAGCCTTACACGTCACATGAACTTCCGAGCTAGGACGCTTGTGTGCACCTTTGAGCTAAATTTCAAACGTATGCGTCGAAATGGCAGGCAAAGCAATTTTTTCATTGTGCTGCGCAGTGTATATAAATAAGACCATAGCAACTGGAGTACCAACATGCGAAATGAAAGCTTCTCTCTGTAACCAGGTGTATCACTGAAGCCGGCCGCGGTGGTCTCGCGGTTCTAGGCGTGCAGTCCGGAACTGTGCGACCGCTACGGTCGCAGGTTCGAATCCTGCCTCGGGCATGGATGTGTGTGATGTCCTTCGGTTAGTTAGGCTTAAGTAGTTCTAAGTTCTAGGGGACTGATGACCACAGCAGTTGAGTCCCATAGTGCTCAGAGCCATTTGTATCACTGAAATGAATAACATTTAGACATATAGCATACAAAATGCTTTATTCGAATTAGCCTATACTAATTTCTCCTAAAATACTTAATATTCCTCCTGCAGCACTTATATTTTTACAGTGAACATTCAGTTCTGAATATATAATGTTAATGCCTATCACTCTCATTTATTTATCTTAGACTGCGAATAGTTAACTGTATCTGTGTCATATTAATGTTTAAAAGTTTACATATTTGTACTCTAAGCGCTATTTTAGCTCATCTGTATCTTATGATTTATGACCGTCGTCTATGGGTTAATGTTTAATGACCAAGGAAAAATAATAATAATAAAAAAAATCCGATATGTGGCCCCAGAATGCTCGCAAAATGCTAGTCTTCCCAGCTACTGATTTTGCATGTCCTTTCCACTTTACATACTTTCGCAGTTTTATGTCTAGGTATTTTAATGGAATGAGAGCTTACAGAAGTTTACAACCAATGCGTCAGTCTAGTATCAGGTCTGTTTTGTCGTATTGAGTGTTATTTTGCATTTAGCCACTTTTAATCAGGACTCTCATTATAACAATTGTGGATTTGTATGAGGACATCACTTTGTAACTTGGTTTTCTCACATTTTTTGTTGGGCTTGATATTCAGTACGTAGTTGATGCGCAGTTTGATTAGGTGTCAGTCTAGCCATTTCTCTGCTTTCTTTTTGGCCCCTATTGAGTTTTATGATCAAATTCCATGAAGATTTTCCGCTACGTGGTTCAAATGGCTCTGAGCACTATGAGACTTAACCTCTGAGGTCATCAGTCCCCTAGCACTTAGAACTACTTAAACCTAACTAACCTAAGGACATCACACACATCCATACCCGAGGCAGGATTCGAACCTGCGATCGTAGCGGTCGCGCGGCTCCAGACTGAAGTGCCTAGAACCGCTCGGCCACACCGGCTGTCCTCTGCTACGTGATATGTCCATTTTCTCAAAGGTTTCGACGGATTTCTTTTGCCTTTTTCACTTAGTGCTGTCACAGGAGTTGTGCCACAAGCTGTTGTCTTGTCACTAAAAGGGTCTTTTGAGTACAATTCTTCATTTCGTTAAGATGTGTTTGGTCCCCCCTCCAGAGAGTCCTGGTACGAAGTTCTGTCTACAGCCTCTGGGAATGTGCTTTTTTGATACTTTACGAAGAATTTGTACAAAAAGTATGCAGTTTCCTGGTACGGGATTTATGTCGTTAATTTCCACGTCTAATTCCCTGGAGAAATCCATCTATCTGGCTTTCTTAAAGTAGAACCTTCTTTGAAAGGGCATGTTAACAGATTTGCCTGCCGAGAGGACCTGAACTGCAATGGGACTATGTCGAGTTCTTGGAAGAGCTTCATATGCATTTTTAACACATCTGTCATGGATATTGCTGCTGGTAAAGCGGTTATCAAGGTTGTAACCTAGTTTCCAAATTTTACTCACGAAGGATTAATGCAGCTTTGAGTCATGTAGGAGAAAGAAGTTATTCAGTTCCATCCAGTCTTCTAGGCAATGGCTAATGCCATCAGTTTCGTTGTATTCCCGGTTTATAACATAGCAGTTCAAGTCACCTGAGATAAACCCTTTGTTTTGGTTTTTAAAATCGTCTGGCATAATAAGCTTAAGGTTACCACTTGGGGGCTTCTATGCAGACGTTATTGTGAAGATTACGCATTCTTTAGATAAGATCTCAGTGTCATTTACCGCTATTTACCCTATGGAAGTTAAGGACATGTCAGATCTAATGAAGATTATACTGCCGTATCTAGTGTGTAGTACCTTTATTGCTAAATGCATTGCATTAATTTGGGACCTATCTGCTGATTCACCTCTGTGTGTTTCCTGTAGACACAGTATGCCACAGTTATACATTTCGCATAGCTGCGAAATAATGTCTTGTTTGTTCTTCGTTATTCATTCGATATTCAGGCTAGCTATAAGTCACAGTTGGCTCTGAGAAGTGCCTTTCATTTTATTTTGATTCTCTGCGGTGATGGATTGGTCGGTACCAGTATGGGCATCATTTCCAGAGAGCGCCGGCATTATCTAGTCTTGATGGTGATTTCGAGTGGAAATGCACACTTAAAGGCTCCTTCCGTGCGCCAGTGCCCAAAGATACGAGACATTTTCTCTATCCTGACGATTTGGGTATCACAGCGTAAGGAAGAAACTTTGAGGAAGTAGAGGTAAAGTTGGAGAATACCCTAGAAGCTATGCCAACATATTACGATGACAAATCTCTCAAACCAAATCCCATTAAAACGAAAGTTTGCACCTTTTACCTGCACGCACACCTAGCAAATAGAAAGCTGCGCCGACCGCGGTGGCCACGTGGTTCTAGGCGCTGCAGTCCGGAACCGCGCGACTGCTACGGTCGCAGGTTCGAATCCTGCCTCGGGCATGGATGTGTGTGATGTCCTTAGGTTAGTTAGGTTTAAGTAGTTCTAAGTTCTAGGGGACATATGACCTCAGATGTGCCTGGTGTGTATAAAGAACTTGTTGTGTTTCATAAGAACCTGTTTTCCAAATCCGTGTTGACTGTGTGTCAATAGACCGTTCTCTTCGAGGTAATTCATAATGTTCGAACACAATATATGCTCCAAAATCCTGCTGCATATTGACGTTAATGATATGGACCTGTAATTTAGTGGATTATTCCTACTACCTTTCCTGAATATTGGTGTTACTTGTGCAGCTTTCCAGTCTTAGGGTACAGATCTTTAGTCGAGCGAGTGGTTGTATATGAGTGTTTAGTATGGAGTTATTGCATCAGCATACTGTGAAAGGAACCTAATTGGTATACTGTCCGGACCGGAAGACTTGCTTTTATTAAGTGATTTAAGTTGCTCCATTACTCCGAGGATACCTACTTCTAAGTTACTTATGTTGGCAGCTTTTCTTGATTCGAATTCTGTAACATTGTAACATCAATTTTGGTCATATAAATACCTGATATCGAATCTGATGATGTAAATATTCCAATATCGGTTTAATAAGTGCGGTACTGACTGCCGGATTGCAGGTTCCACAACCGGGTTTCGAACACTGTTGCATTTGGATCGTGAATAAGTAGGTTTCTCCTTGCTTTAGAAATTGCTGGTTAATGTCGGTGATGTGCTTTTTCGTGGAATAAACGAAAAGAGCAAGAAGTGGACTGATCAGGAAGTTGTCCCCCCACGAACCATGGACCTTGCCGTTCGTGGGGAGGCTTGCGTGCCTCAGCAATACAGATAGCCGTACCATAGGTGCAACCACAACGGAGGGGTATCTGTTGAAAGGCCAGACAAACGTGTGGTACTTGAAGAGCGGCACCAACCTTTTCAGTAGTTGCAAGGGCAACAGTCTGGATGATTGACTGATCTGGCCTTTTAAAATTAACCAAAACGACCTTTATGTACTGGTACTGCGAACGGCTGAAAGCAAGGGGAAACTACAGCCGTAATTTTTCCTGAGTGCATCCAGCTTTACTGTGTGGTCAAATGATGTTGGCGCCCTCTTGGGTAAAATAGTTCCCCATTTGAATCTCCGGGCGAGGACTACTCATAAGGACGTCATTATCAGGAGAAAAAAAACTGGCGTTCTACGGATCGGAGCGTGGAATGTCAGATCCCTAAATCGGGCAGGTAGGTTAGAAAATTTAAAAAGGGAAATGGATAGGTTGAATTTAGATATAGCGAGAATTAGTGAAGTTCGGTGGCAGAAGGAACAAGACTTCTCGTCGGGTGAATACAGAGTTATAAATACAAAATCTAATAGAGGTAACAGAGGAGAAGGTTTAATAATGAATAAAAAATAGGAGTGCCGTTAAGCTACTACGAACAGCATAGTGAACGCATTATTGTAGCCAAGATAGACACGAAGCCCACGCCTACCACAGTAGTACGAGTTTATTCTCCGCAGATGACAAAGAGATTGATGAAATGTATGATGAGATAAAAGAAATTATTCAGATAGTTAAGGGAGACGAAAATTTAATAGTCATGGGTGGCTGGAATTCGATAGTAGGAAAAGGAAGAGAAGGAAAAGTAGTAGGTGAATGTGGACTATGGGAAAGGAATGAAAGAGGAAGCCACCTGGTAGAATTTTGCACAGAGTATAATTTAATCATAGCTAACACTTGGTTTATGAATCATGAAAGAAGGTTGTGTACGTAGAAGAGACCTGGAGACACCGGAAGATTTCAGATTGATTATGTAATGGTAAGACAGAGATTCCGGAACCAGGTTTTAAATTGTAAGACATTTCCAGGGGCAGATGTGAACTCGGGCCACAAATAATTGGTTATGAACTGTAGATTAAAACTGAAGAGTTTCGTCCACGAGACTCAGAGGGCCATAGACACGGGTTCAAAGGTAGATGCCGTGTTTCTTGACTTCCGCAAGGCGTTCGATACAGTTCCCCACAGTCGTTTAATGAACAAAGTAAGAGCACATGGACTATCAGACCAATTGTGTCATTGGATTGAAGAGTTCCTAGATAACAGAACGCAGCATGTCATTCTCAATGGAGAGAAGTCTTCCGAAGTAAGAGTGATTTCAGGTGTGCCACAGGGGAGTGTCATAGGACCGTTGCTATTCACAATATACATAAATGAGCTTGTGGATGACATCGGTAGTTCACTGAGGTTTTTTGCGGATGATGCTGTGGTGTATCGAGAGGTTGTAACAATGGAAAATTGTACTGAAATGCAGGAGGATCTGCAGCGAATTGACGCATGGTGCAGGGAATGGCAATTGAATCTCAATGTAGACAAGTGTAATGTGCTGCGAATACATAGAAAGATAGTTCCCTTATCATTTAGCTACAAAATAGCAGGTCAGCAACTGGAAGCAGTTAATTCCATATATATTATCTGGGAGTACGCATTACGAGTGATTTAAAATGGAATGATTTTATAAAGTTGATCGTCGGTGAAGCAGATGCCAGACTGAGATTCATTGGAAGAATCCTAAGGAAATGCAATCCGAAAACAAAGGAAGTAGGTTACAGTACGCTTGTTCGCCCACTGCTTGAATACTGCTCAGCAGTGTGGGATCCGTACCAGATAGGGTTGATGGAAGAGATAGAGAAGATCCAACGGAGAGCAGCGCGCTTCGTTACAGGATCATTTAGTAATCGCGAAAGCGTTACGGAGATGATAGATAAACTCCAGTGGAAGACTCTGCAGGAGAGACGCTCAGTAGCTCGGTACGGGCTTTTGTTAAAGTTTCGAGAACATACCTTCACCGAAGAGTCAAGCAGTATATTGCTCCCTCCTACGTATATCTCGCGAAGAGGCCATGAGGATAAAATCAGAGAGATTAGAGCCCACACAGAAGCATACCGACAATCCTTCTTTCCACGAACAATACGAGACTGGAATAGAAGGGAGAACCGATAGAGGTACTCAGGGTATCCTCCGCCACACACCGTCAGGTGGCTTGCGGAGTATGGATGTAGATGTAGCTGTAGAAACTGCAAAAACGTGGTAATTTAAGGAGATGGGACCTGGATAAACTGGAACAACCAGAGGTTGCAGAGAGTTTCATGGAGAGCATGAGGGAACGATTGACAAGAACGGGCGAAGGAAATACAGTAGAAGAAGATGTGGTAGCTTTGAGAAATGAAATAGCTAAGTCAGCAAAGGATCAAGTAGGTAAAAGGACGATGGCTTGTAGAAATCCTTGGGTAACAGAAGAAATATTGAATATAATTGATGAAAGGAGAAAATACAAAAATACAGTAAATGAAGTAGGCAAAAAGGAATACAAGCGTCTCAAAAATGAGATCAACAGGGAGTGCAAAATGGCTAAGAAGGGATAGCTAAAGGACAAATGTAAGGATGCTGATGCATATATCACTAGGGGTAAGATAGATAATGCCTACAGGAAAATTAAAGAGACCTTTGGAGTAAAGAGAACCACTTGTATGAATATCAAGAGCTCAGATGGAAACCCAGTTATGAGCAAAGAAGGGAAAGCAGAAAGGTGTGAGGAGTATATATAGGGTCTATACAAGGGCAATTTACTAGAGGACAATATTATGGAAATGGAAGAGGACGTAGATACTGCGTGAAGAGTTTGACAGAGGAATGGAAGGCCTAAGTCGAAGCAAGAACGTTAGAACTATTGATAGCCTTGGGAGAGCCAAGCCATGACAGTACTCTTCCAGCTGGTGAGCAAGATACATGAGACAGTCGAAATACCCTCAGACTTTAAGAATAATATAATAATTGCAATCCCAAAGGGAGCAGGTGTTGCAGGTCTTGACAGATATGAAAATTACCAAACTATCAGTTTAATATGTCACGGCTGCTAAATACTAACAGGAATTCTCTACAGACGAATGGAAAAACTGGGAAGCCGTCCTGGGGGAAGATCAGTTTGGATCCCGTAGAAATGTTGGAACACGTGAGGCAATACTGGCCATACGACTTATCTTGGAAGGTAGATTAAGGAAAGGCAAACCTGCGTTTCTAGCATTTGTAGACTTAGAGAAATCTTTTGACAGTGCTGACTGGAATACTCTCTTTCAAACTCTGAAGGTGGCAGGGGTAAAATAGAGGGAGCGAAAGACTATTTACAATTTGTACAGAAACCAGATGGCAGTTTTAAGAGTCGAGGGCATGAAAGGGAAGTAGTGTTTAGGAAGGGAGTGAGACAGGGTTGTAGCCTATCCTAGGTGTTATTCAATCTGTATATTGAGCAAGCAGTAAAGGAAACAAAAGAAAAATTCGGAGTAGGGATTAAAATCCATGGGGGAGAAATAAAAGCTTTGCGGTTTACTGCTGATAGTGTAATCCTATCAACGACAGCAAAGGACCTGGAAGAGCAGCTGAACGGAATGGACAGTGTCTGGGAAGGAGGATATGGGATGAACATCAACAAAAGCAAAACGAGGTTAATCGAATGTAGTCGAATTAAATCGTGTGATGCTGAGGGAATTAGATTAGGAAATGAGACACTGAAAGTAGTTGATGAATTTTACTATTTGGGGAGCAAAATAACTGATGATGGTCGAAGTAGAGAGGATATAAAATGTAGACTGGCAATGGCAAGGAAAGCGTTTTTGTAGAAGACAAGTTTGTTAACATCGAGAATAGATTTAAGTATCACGAAGTCGTTTCTGAAAGTATTTGTATGGACTGTAGCCATGTATGGAAGTGAAACATGGACGATAAATAGTTTAGACAAGAAGAGAATAGAAGCTTTCGAAATGTGGTGCTACAGAAGAATGCTGAACATTAGATGGGTAGATCACATAACCAATGAGGAGATATTGAATACAATTGGGGAGAAGAGAAATTTGTGGCACAACTTGACTAGAAGAAAGGATCGGCTGATAGGACATGTTCTGAGGCATCAAGGGATCAGCAATTTTGTATTGGGGGGCAGCGTGGAGGGTAAAAGTCGTAGAGGGAGACCAAGAGATGAATAGACTAAACAGATTCAGAAAGATGTAGGTTGCAGTAGGCACTGGGAGATGAAGGAGCTTGCACAGGATAGAGTAGCATAGAGAGCTGCATCAAACCAGTCTCTGGACTGAAGACCACAACAACAACATGCAATTGTATGTTTATTAGATGAGAACATATAGTTAGATAGTGAAATATTTACGGAAGTACCAAAATTGAACTGCTTGGTTACGTCCGTATACCCTTCGTTGTTGATTAATTTGTTTCTGTTCTCACTCTAGGTTTTAAATGCAACGACACTCGAATACAGTCAATACCTGACGGCAAAATATTCGCTAATGGTTATTCTTCTCGTTCTCCTTAAACGTTCAATGAAAACAATAAGGAAGTCGTTCTGTGACTTATCTATGTTTCATTGTTTTTGCACGAAAGGCAATCCCAGATTCTCAGATTCATAGCCCCCGTGGATATACTCTGTCCAGTCACATTAATGTGACCTCATGTCGAAAGCCTGAATAACCACGTTTTGTAGCGCGGACCGCTGCGAGACGTGCAGGTGGAGAGTCAATGAGATTCCGGAAGGTACTGACAGGGATGTGGAACAATGCCGACACTAGTGCAGTGGCCGACTGCGCTAGGTTTCTCGGTCGAGGGTCAATGTCGCAAACAGCGAGCAAGTGGTCCTACAGCTTCTCCACTGGGAGCTTGGTGGCTAAAGTACAGTAAACCCATCCTGGTGCTCTTCCAACCACTGCGATTTGTATGACACGTTGCAGTGTCCTGCTGGTAGATGTCATCATGCGGAGGAACAACAGACTGCATGTAGCGGTGGACACTGTTCCCAAGGATAGATGCATACAGGTGTTGATCCATTGTGCCTTCCAGAATGACACGATCACCCACGGAATGCCACTAAAACATTTCCCAGGCCATAACGCTCCCTCCTCGGGCCTGCATGCTTCCGGTCATGTTCCGTGGTGTTTATTTTATGACGTTTCACGCCGTACACACCAACGGCCATCGGTCGGATGGTGTATGAAACGTGATTCACTTGGAAAGGCTACCTGTATCTACTCAGAGGACGCCCAGTTGCGGTATTGGCATGAAAACTCCAGCCTACGTCGCCGATGATGAGCGGTCAGCATGTGTACACGAACCAGGCGCCTGCTGCGGAGGTCCATACGCAACAACATTCGATAAACGGTCGACGAGTAGGCGCTGTTAAAAGCACCTTGGCTCATCTTGGCTGTCATTTGCTCAACAGTTGCACGTCTATTCCCTCGTACACATCTCTGCAGACAGAATGAGATTTTCAATCTGCAGCGGAGTGTGCACTGATATTAAACTTCCTGGCAGGTTAAAACTGTGTGCCGGACCGAGACTCACAGATTCGCAGGAGAGTTTTTGTAAAGTTTGGAAGGTAGGAGGCGAGGTACTGGCAGAAGTAAAGCTGTGAGGACGGGGCGTGAGTCGTGCTTGGGTAGCTCAGATTGTAGAGCACTTGCCCGCGAAAGGAACATGTCCCGAGTTTGAGTGTCGGTCCGGCACACAGTTTTAATCTGCCAGGGAGTTTCGTCTCTGCAGACGTTTTCCACCCCTGTCATCTATGGGCCGTGGCGCACCACAGTTGGCTCGAGTGCAGCTTTGGATAGTGCCAGTTTGCCACGTACGGTATATTTTAACCACAATGGCACGCGAGCAGTTTATAGCTTACGCGTTTCGGAAATGCTGCCACCCTTGGCCCGAAATCCTATTATTGTGGCCTTTTGGACGTCACATAAACCGTTCCACACTACGACAACGACTGCTCTGTTTTCCGCGTTCTTGCACACGCTTCACACACCCTCCACTGCCAGTGCTGCCACCCCCGTCTGTGAGTGTTTGCTGCACGTTGACGTCGGACATAGGCGGTAGTCACATTAATGTGATTCGACCGTGTATTTGTACTTATGTTGATTTGATTTGCTTAGGGTTGCATGTCTACAGGTTCATATATCACAGGCAATACTACACAACTGAAAAATTTTCCAAAACTTTGCGTAATGTTTGTTTATTCTCTTTGAGTAGAGAAACATAAATGTATTTGTCCGGTTTGACATGGCATCATCAGTGTGCCATCACTGTATTTATTAGAATCGAATCATCTTCTCAGTTGAAGGCATAAAGTCTGAAAATGAGTCCATGATCATATTTTTGGCACTTTATTTTACAGGTCCGTCTTCAGATAAATATTTACATTTCACTGTGACCGTTTTCGGCTACTGCCATCTTCAGATCATAAAATATCCTGATGTAGTATCAACGTCAAACTAAACACGTAGGTACGTAGTAAGTGCTCATCTTCCGTCACGCTGCTAGTAATAGGCCCAACTCACTGAGAACTCTCCAGAACTGCCTTTAGCCCACCTTCAGCTGAGGCGGCTTGTTTATTGTGGTGGCTTGTGACGTCATTCTGTGTTTTCTTTTCTTTTTTTTTTTTATTTATTAGCCTTTGAGTACTCCCCATATAGCCAACTATGTAAGTAAAACATAATGGCATACAGCTGATACAGATACAAAAGCAAATGGATAAAAACAGAAACTACTGATGATTACATAAAACAAAAACAATATAAAAATGAAATAAAATACTTAAATTAACAAAGTTATGTAATTTATGTGAGCTAGATCATCGCTGTCTTCGTGACTGCGTTAAAAAAGAGAAAATTTCCTTATACCCTGCAAAGTCCGTGGTTCCCAATAATGTTTCGACAGATGTTGGTAACTAGTATTTCTTGTCCGCAACATTCCTCAGCATTTTCTATATGAGCCTGCCGGGGTGGCCAAGCGGTTAAAGGCGCTACAGTCTGGAACCGCGCGACCGCTACGGTCGCAGGTTCGAATCCTGCCTCGGGCATGGATGTGTGTGATGTCCTTAGGTTAGTTAGGTTTAAGTAGTTCTAAGTTCTAGGGGACTGATGACCTTAGAAGTTAAGTCCCATAGTGCTCAGAGCCATTTGAACCACTTTTTTTTCTATATGATGTCTCACCGATTGATGCATCCAAAAAATATGTGATTTATGTTTTCTACTTGGCCTCAGTCACAAAGTGAAGATGGTGCTGTGCGTATGTGGTGGAGAAGCTGTGCTTATCGACAGCGGTTGAACTTCAACCGCGCAACACTAATTGCAAATATTCCTGAGCCCCATGGTACCGAGGCCTCGTTGACAGTACTGGAGCCAACTGCGCATAGTCTTTTCCTGTAGCTGTCTGAGAAGCTTTCCATTCTTTGTCCCACTCGGTTAGAAACTTCTTCCTGTAAATCTGAAAGAGATGCTCCACTGTAATACGTGTATATCTTAAGCCTGAGGTCACCGCCTCCTGTTAATATACATATGTTACTACCTCGTGGGCTATCGGGTGGTTTGAGTGCCCTCGATGCAAATAGTTTAGGAGAGTGAGCCCGGACTGAGAGTCCGGAAAGACAACAATGATTTCTTCCGGCACCGCAAAGCAGTACTTAATCAGTTCATCACGAATGGTGTCTGTTCTGTCGGACACCACTTAGATTTACATATTTCTGTAAGAGCGCGACGACTCCTTGGCGTTTCTTTCAATGCAGATGCACTAATATCGTCCGACCTCCTACGGAATCAGTAATTTGGGAATAGGAGTTTAATGGAAGATGGATGCTGAATTGTCGTGTGCGTAACGTTTGAACCAGGGACCGCTTCCGGCTGGCCAAAGTGATTAGGAACCCGTCCGACACAAAATTACAACTTTCGCCACTGCATTACCACAGTGCCCTGTACAGCTGGAAGTGAACGAGTTCCACACTCAGCCTTTCCTTTCATTTCCTTTCCCCATCCCCAATGTCATATACATAACGCTATCCTCTACTTCATATAAATGTATGCGCCAGCCACGTCATAACGAGTGATGTTTGTTCTGTCGGACATGTCCAACAGAACAGACACCACTTAGATATACGCAACCCGTATTTACTGTCCCGGTAGTCACAGTGCCATACATCCAACCTGCCCAGTGCATCTAAAACACAAGGAAATTAACAAAAATATGTCTCTCAATAACATTTCCTTTCGATAAGCAGTAGCTGTGTTTGAAACCAGGCCTTATGCGAATGTGGTTACTTTTCCCCACACATTACGAGACAGGGTACAGAATTTCCATCCCTTCACGCTCAACAGCCGCCCAAAGTAAATGTCAGGACCGTCACGTACGATCTGAAACAAGCAACCCATGCCATGACGACAATGCCGCAGACCTCAGGAACGGTGGCTCCAGTGGATTCAGCAACGATACCGCCGCCATCTCCTCTAATCCAGCATACGCAACTACGCCACCAGCAACGTGAAAATTCTGCAGAACGTAGAGAACCCCACCAAAGTATGGTCCTACGTTACCAGTTGTACCAACCAGTACTCCGCCCTCCTCTTGCTCCAATGGGTCGCAGCTCCTACCCACCACAATTTCACAAATTCAGCCAACAGACTGATGTTGGGAATTACCACGTTAACAACATTTTAATTATAATTATGGCTGTGATGAATGATACATCGTACCAGCAGGATACCTAAGGGCCCACTCTAGAACTACATACAAATTTGATCTGGATGTGAATCCAAATCATGCCGACCCCACTCCTTACACCCAAAAGTGGCCTATAAAATTATCTATTGGAATGTAAGGTCGCTCAAGGTAAGCAAATACAGCCTTAGACATTTTCTGCTCGAACTAACGTAGAAATCCATGCCATCACGGAAACATGGTTAAAACCGAACGACCCGTTCGCTCTCCTAGGCTACTATGCCATTGTAGAAGTCATAGATGGCGGTGCAGCGTTCTTGGTAAAACAAGATATCCATTTCCCCGTTGTCAGTACTGGCAATGAAAACGATCCGCCCGCATCTCGTGGTCATGCGGTAGCGTTCTCGCTTCCCACGCCCGGGTTCCCGGGTTCGATTCCCGGCGGGGTCAGGGATTTTCTCTGCCTCGTGATGGCTGGGTGTTGTGTGCTGTCCTTAGGTTAGTTAGGTTTAAGTAGTTCTAAGTTCTAGGGGACTTATGACCACGGCAGTTGAGTCCCATAGTGCTCAGAGCCATTTTGAACCATTTTGAAAACGATCCATTGCAAATGGTGGGTATTCTTCTGCGGATCAAGGACGTGAATGCGAATTTTGTCTCAGCATACATAGCACCTAACGACAGACTTTCCAAACAATAGTTAACAACAATAATTGACTCCATCGGGAGACGCCTTCTGCTAACAGGTGGCTTTAACGGCCATCACAAACCATACACTGTGGGACTGCAAAATTGCCGACGCAATGGGAAAAATACTAGTGGATGTACTAGATTCGGAAAACCTTATAGTACTGTACGATAGCTCACCAGCACGAATAGTCCGACCAAATGGTAGACCTTTGCATAGCATCCCCTGCACTGTGTACCGGAACAACATGGGAAGGGATGCAAGATACTTTAGATTCGGGCCACGTACCAGTTCAAATTATAATAAACGATCAACCTAGGGAGACTGTCAGACACGTAATCAGCCGAAAATGGAAGACAAACAATACCAATTGGAACCTATACCAAACACTACTGCCGCGCGGGGTAGCCGCGCTGTCACAGGCGCCTTGTTACGGGCAGTGCGGCTCCCCCCGTCGGAGGACCTTCGGAGGTTCGAGTCCTCCCTCGAGCATATGTGTGTGTGTTCTTCATAGCGTAAGTTAGTTTAAGTTAGATTAAGTAGTGTGTAGACTTAGAGACCGATGACCTCGGCAGTTTGGTCGCATAAGACCTTACCGCAAATTTCCAAAATGTCCAAACACTACCAGAAGAAAAACTGAAATAATCAATAATGGAAACTGGAGATTACGAAAGAGACCATGGCGTCTCAGTATCGCTTACCAATGAAGCAGCGGAAGTCTCAGTATCTCAAAATGGACATAATTGGACCCCTCATAGGTCATAAACCTTTTGATGGGATTCGGAATGTGACGCAGTCCTCAAGGAACGCAGGGAGGCGTACTGAAAATACAAAATTCTCTTTAATGATACAAACTTTATTGCTCTGAAGAAGGCACAAGCTACAGTCAAGAAAATTTTCAAATACAAAAATAGGAGGTCGTGGCAAAATTACTGCCTATGGTCTGCAAAGAAACAGAACTAACCAGTATTTGGAATGTAGGTAAGGAACATAAAAAACGGCCTGATGGACATACACACACTTCCACCAACAGTCGAACTTTTACAATCGTTTTTGTGTGTGGTAGTACCATGTAATGTGATGGAAAAGGAAGAAAGGCGGATTATGAAGAGGACAACAATGTCACTACACAACCCTTTTCGCTGCAAGAACTCCAGTTTTCGCTCTCCCAAAGGGTGCTGCCCGTGGCCCGGATTGTATTGACTACCCGAAAGGACGAAAGACTGGGAAGTTGCACAGGTCACATCAATATTCAAGAAAGGTAGTAGGAGTAATCCACTAAATTACAGGTCCGTATAATCAAAATCGGTATGCAGCTTGATTTTGGAGCATATATTGTGTTCAAACATTATGAATTACCTCGAAGAGAACGGTCTATTGGCACACTGTCAATACGGATTTAAAAAACATCGTTCTTGTGAAACACAACTAGCTCTTTACACTCACGGAGTGCTGAGTGCTGTTGACAAGCGATTTCAAATTTATTCTTTATTTCTAGATTTCCTAAAGGTTTTTGACATCAACCGACAAGCGGCTTGTAGTGAAATAGCGTGATTATGGAATATCATCTCAGTATGTGAATGGATTCGTGATTTCCTGTGAAGAAGAGGTCACAGTTCGTAGTAATTGACGGAAGGTCATGGGGTAAAACAGAAGTAATTTTTGACTTTCCCAAGGTAGTGTTATAGGCCCTCTGCTGTTCCTTATCTATATAAAAGATTTAGGAGACAATCTGAGCAGCCGTCTTAGGTTGTTTGCAGATAATACTATCGGTTTTTGCGTAGTAAACTCATCACAAGATCGAAACAAATTGCAAAACGATTTAGAAAAGATATATGAATGCTGCAAAAATTTGCAATTGACCCTAAATAATGAAAAGTGTGAGGTCATCCACACGAGTGCTAAAAGGAATCCGTAAAATTAGTCAAATCTAAAGGCCGTAAATTCAACTAAATACCCAGGAATTACAATAACGAACAATTTAAATTGTAAAGAACACAAAGAAATGTTGTGGGGAATGCAAACCAAAGACTGCGTTTTATTGGCAGAACACTTAGAAAATGTAACAGATCTACTAACGAGACTGCCTACAGTACTCTTGTCCGTCCTCTGTACTACTGCGCGGCCTGGGATCCTTACCAGATGGAATTAACGGAGTACGTCGAGAAAGTTCAAAGAAGAGCAGCACGTTTTGTGTTACCGCGAAACAGGGTAGGGAGTCTCACGGACATGATACAGGCCTCGGATGGACAACATTAAAACAACATTTTCGTTGAGGCGGAATCTTCTCACGAAATTCAGTCACCCCGTTTCTCCTCCGAATGCGACAACATTTTGTTGATGCCGTCCTACATTGGAAGAAACGATCATCATAATAAAATAAGGGAAATCAGAGCTCGCACGGAGAGATACAGGTGTTCGTTTTTTCCACACGCTGTTCGAGAGTGAAATAATAGAGAATTAATGTGAAGGTGGTTCGATAAATCCTTTGACAGGCACTTAAGTGTGATTTGCAGAGTATCCATGTTGAGGTAGATATAGATGCAGATGCTGCGACACATCCCTCACAAAGGGATGCTGATTCTGCTCAAAATTTATCGTAGTGTATGGACTCAAAAGATTCAAATCGATTTTCTGGGAACATGTGTCGTCCCCATCCACAAATTGGGAAATGGATGAAATAAATCCGAACCCGAGTAGTATCGGCCAGTCACCTTACAACAGTGTTCGGCCAAGGTAATAGACAGCACCATTTAAAATAGTGGTGTGAAACCAAGAAAATATTATCAAAGAAAAAACTGGAAAAACAGCAGAGTCCACAACCATTCACCTGTAACATTATAAGCCTCCTGAGCAATCATTTTGCAACACATGACTACACTGGGACCCAGAGAAACTAGCAAAGGACTCCCGCAGGGATCAGTCTCGGCTCCCTTAGCATTTAATCTTTATACTGCAGACCTTCATGACCTCTTTGCCAGTGATATGCAAATATTACAGTACGCATCTATTCCGAAAACTACCCTTCAGTCCTACCTACTGAAAATGCTTACCGCTCTCGTACGTCTGCGTGAGTGGTGTACAGAAAATGGCCCCGCAATCGCTGATAGCAAGTCCACTCTAATGACTTTTACTCAGCAAAGAATTCCACTTCCCCAAACAGCGCAAATAGGACAATATAATTTTTCAGCTGCGAAAACAACGTAATACCTTGGGATGATTAACGATGATAAACTCAGATGAGCTCATCATATCCGACATATCATTAATAGATGTGAAAAGGCTTGCACTCTCATCAGAGCTACGATTGGAGTATGGTGGGGCTCTCATTGGTGGACAGCGATGACGTTATATCGATCTCTACTAGGGATGCTGTTCGGCTAAAAAGACATGTGCTACGGATCAGCTTCAGGCAGCACGCTCCAAAGACTCGACACTATGCAGAACAAAAGCTTACGTATAATTACTGGGGCGCTCATGTGAATTCCAATAAATGCATTATTGGTTGAAGCGGAAGAACCACCGTTAAAACTGCGAAGAATGTTCCTCAGCAATAAATTCTCCCCTGCGGCTCTTTCTCAAAGAATAAGGACCCCTGACGAAAATACCCTGGAATTAACATCCTAGTGTGTAAGCGGACTTTATTGGATAAATAAGCAACTTCCACACGTCGTGGCTGAGTATATGGATATGCAGGCATTAATGCACAAGTTGTGGAAAAGTCCTCTTATACCATATCGCAACATCGTGATGGTATGGATTAAAGGCCACTCTGGGATACCTGAACACGTAGATGTCCTAGCAAAGCAAGCATTTATACATGGAGCTATTAAATATGAAAAATTCCCTTTCACCGATATGATACCCATGCTCAGAAAGCTATTGCCATCAGACTGGCACGGCAATGGTCGAGGACATTTAAAATCAAAGGCAGCCACTACGCACTAATGCATCCCACGATTCCAAGAGTACCGTGGTATAAAAGGATACAAATCTCGAGGAGCTTTACAACAGTTATGGCATGGCTGAAATTTAATCACTGGAAGTTCAAATACACCTCTATCGGCTCAACCTAAGCCCCGCCCCTATATGAGTTTGCACAGAGGAGGAAGATCCAAATCATATGTTCCTACAATGTCCTCGGAACACGTATCACATCAACATCTTTACAAGCAATGTTCGGGCTCTTGATCATGAGTTCCCAAGCAGCCTCCAAACCTTTTTCCGCTGTAGCAACGTATAAAATACTGTACAACATTAACTGACTTTTCCATCGATGCTTGTCAGAACATGATAATTATATTAAAAACGAAAACACCTCCTAACGTTCTGCAAAATTATACGTATCGCATTTATTTGAGCACGGACCGGATTTCAGCTTCTCTGTGTTTGCGACATTCAGTTGTCACTTGAAGATGGCCTGAGAAGCTGAAAGCTGGTTCGTGGCCAAATAAATATAATTTTTCAGAACATTAGGAAGTGTTTTTCCTTTTTAATATTATATACTGTACAAGTTCGTTAACAGTGCCAAAATGCAGATACAGCTCCCTGCGCTGCTAATCTAATGCTCTTGGTAATCCAAATGCTGAGAGATGAACGCACCCAAGTTCACTGACTATGTTGTCAGGATGTGAAACGCTCATTGTGTAAAACGTTTCCTCCTATATGTACTGTATATGTCTGAATATTGGTGTATCCATATGTACGGCAGTAACACACAAATCTGCTGAATGTATACTGTTGCCGGCCGGAGTGGCCGAGCGGTTCTAGGCGCTACAGTCTGGAACCGCGCGACCACTGCGGTCGCAGGTTCGAATCCTGCCTTGGGCATGGATGTGTGTGATGTCGTTAGGTTAGTTAGGTTTAAGTAGTTCTAAGTTCTAGGGGACTGATGACTTCAGCAGTTAAGTCCCATAGTGCTCAGAGCCATTTGAAACATATTTTTGTATACTGTTCTCGTGTTGTGTGTAGATGGTACGTATCGACCAGCACAAATATTCAATTATCTATCCACAGCTTTTAAAACATTTCTTAAAGGACATACAAAAGAACATTTCCTTGTTAATTTAGATGCATAGTCATTAATATGGATTGAATTCGGAATATCCCGAATGAGTACCAACGGCGTTTTAACATTTTTCGTCTTGTTTACTAGTCTTAGTATACTGTGCATGTAAAATTTGTTATATATCGAAATCTACCCTTTCTTAAGCCAATGTAGCTTCATTCCAGCATACGACTTACACTAATACATACTCTCTATTGTCAGAACGAACTGTAGAAGCCTATTTTCAGTGTTGAGATGGCTGTGTGGGCACATAACGAAAGACATGAAAAAAAAAAAAAAAACTGCGTGTATGCATTCTCCGTATCCGTATGAACCGCTATTAGGAACCTGTTATTGCTGAGACAAATCTGGATATTTGTAATAAGCTATACTAGTGTTTCATAGGTTCCTCCGCTTCTGCGGAAGCCCACCTGTGCAATCTGTAACATGCCGTTATTTTCGCACCACCATTCTGTCTTACGTTTATTACCCTTTCTGACACCTTCAATGAGCATGACTAATGCGATGCGTCTTTATGAGATTTCATCTGGAGGGTTCCAGGCTTCAAAACTGGAGTAGCTCGCACTGTCTTCAGTTGAAGATCGTAATTCCTACTGCAGCAGGAATTGCTTAAAATATTTCTCAGGTCAGTTTTTCTGATACCGTCAAATTATACAGCATGGAAAAGACGACGTTGTCAGGACCAGGGACCCTGCTTGTGCGAACCGGCAACACTCGATTTCGTTCGCTTATTGTTATCGATTCGTCCAAGATACGAGGGTTGTCCAGAAAGTAAGTTCCGATCGGTCGCGAAATGGAAACCATAGTGAAAACCAGAGACGTTTTATTTGCAGCAGTTAGGTACACCTTACACCTACTTCTCTACACAGTCGCCGCTCCAACTTCGAGTTTTGTCGTAGTATGGTGTCAGCTTTCCAATATCCTCGTTATATAAAGCAGCCGCTTGTGTTTTCGGCCAGTTATCTAGTCTGCAGCTCGTTGCCTGGGGAAAAATTTTGTCTTCATAGCCAGCGGTTATTGTGAGCAGAGATGAGACTCAGAGGGAGCCAATTACGGACTGTATTGTGGGTGATCAAACACTTCTCATCGCAAACGCTGCAGGAGCGCCTTCATTGCCCCTGCAGTGTGCGGCCGACAATTGGCATGAAGAAGGAACTGCTCGACAGTTGTGTTATGTGGGCTGCATGACGCAGGCGAAATCTCTAACCAGGCCCTCATACTAGGCGGGAGACGCTGTTCCCTACGCGTCTTTACGTGCTCACTGTTCATTCAAAACTGAAAAGAGCGATGCGACAAGATCGACGGGCATACTAGACACATTGTCCAACGCATCTGTGCAAACCTTTACCGGATTTTCCCAGTGGTTTCCATTTCGCGACCAATCGGAACTTGCTTTCTGGTCAACCCTCGTATGATGTACACCAGAAGCATCTAAATTGACAGCAAGGTTCACAGAGTCAGCTGTAAAATGTTGAATAAACAAATCATGCCGCTGGACGTCTGGATTTGAACCCTTCCGATAAGTTTAATTTTTTCCCACACAGATGAAATGGATGTCCTTGCATTTAATCTCCCGTAAATTTCCATCCAGTTATTTGGTTTCATGTCCTTTAGGAGACTTTTCAGTTTTTTATGCACTCTATTGAAAGCAACGTAGTTTTCTACTGTCACTTGATGTTTTTATAATTTGAGTGCGCTCTTAAGTTCTTTCACCGCGTTTTGAAACTCTTTGTCCCACCGAACTGGTACTTTGTTTTTTTTTCTATCAGAAGAAATGGTTTATTCTGTTGAGTGTACATCTTCGCTGCTTCCTCAGTATTTTTTTCTGAAATTCTAAAATTGGTATAATCCACTGCTAGGTTGCCTCGAATCTCGAAGCTGGTCATTACGGGTGCTATTACCATTTGATATTGCCTCCAGCGCCAAAAATGTTGATCGATATTGAAAAAGAGACCGATAATTTCGAGAAAATTTAAATAGTAGCCGAAAGCGTTTGTTGCGTTACACAAGAAACAACTTTTCTGACGGGAAAATTTCGTTTACGCTGAACAATGGATGTTCCTTGTTTAGCAATTGCTTCAGTAAAATTCAAGAGCTGGCAGTCGATCTTTGATTTACAAAAAGAGCGGAGAATTCCCTTTACCAAAAATATCACGAAAATACTGATAAACTCACTTTCGAAAGTGGCGAAACTAACGAAACTGAAAAGTCTTATTTACAGACACGACTCGTGTAAAACAATCGAATCTCGGAAAACCAAAAATCGACAGGGATAACAAAATCGATTCAGACCTTACAAGTAAACACAAGTCAGATTCTTTAATTTTGTTTTGACTTCCACACGTTGCATTGGAAGTAAGCCTAGTGTCTGATAAAATGATTCTGCAGCAAAGCAGTAGCTAGCCTACTGCGGTTTTGGCACACACGCAATGTTACTTCGTTAATCGTACACATAAGATCACTGGTTTATCACCATTGTCGATTTTGGGCTTCAGGAAATGCTCATAGTTTATGGCTTCACAAGTGAATTGTTGTAACTACGTGACGCTACTTTCGTTCTGTTTAGCTAACCGTGCGGCTAACTAGGGACTGCATCTGCATTTATAATGAGCAAATAGCCGTGAAGTGCATGGCAGAGGGTACTTCCCAATGTACTTCATATTAGAATATTTTGCAGTTCCGTTCACGTGCGGAGTACGGGAAGAATCAGTGGGTAAATACCTCTCTATGCAATGTACTTTGTGTTATTTAGCTTTCGCAATCCCTAATATTTAGGAGACTTTAGTGTATTCCTAGATTCGTAACTCAGTACTGGTACTTGAATCTTTGTCAACAGGCTTTCGTTGAATGTTGTCAGCCAAAGTTTTTCGGCATTTCCGTTATGCTCTCTAGTGAGTCAGAGCGGCTCTTCTTTGTATACGTTCAACATTTCCGGTTAGTCCTATCTGGAGCAGATCCAACACGTTTCAGCAGATTGTTGGATGGGTGGCAGGAGTCTTTTCTGAACAATGTCCTTTGTAGACTAACTGCATTTTCCCCACAGCCTACCTGTGACCTAAATTCCGCCAAGTGCTTTACCTAAAATTGATACTGTGTGATCATACTACTTTATTACCCCACAAAGTATTGCATTCAGGTTTATGTATCCTTTCAGCGATTCCAATTGTGACTCGTTTTTATTGTAGTCATAGGATACTAATCTCGGCGGGGAAAATATTAAGTACGAGGGGCGTTTGAGAAGTCCGTGCAAAAATAAAAACTACTTACGTTCTTGGTGTAAACCTTTTTTATTTTTCGACATAGTCTCCTTTTAGACTTGTACACTTCGTCCAACACTATTCTAATTTGTTGATCCCTTCCGAATATTAGGAATTGTCCAAGTCTGCAAAATTGCTATTAGTTGCTGCAACCACCTCCTCGTTTGAATAAAATCTTTGTCCCGCCAGCCATTTCTTCAAATTGGGGAACAAATAGTAGTCCGAGGGAGACAAGTCTGGAGAATAGGGGGCGGGGGGATGTGAAACTAGTTGGAATTCTATTTCCATTAATTTTAAGACCACAACTGCTGAGGTGTGTGCTGGTGCATCGTCGTGTGACTAACTTTTTACCCCTTTATTGTGTTTAGCCAAGACCATAATATTACATTTCGCAACATTAAAAGCAAGATGTCAATCTTTGTACCAGTTTGAAATATTATCAAGTTATGAGCGACTATTTGTGCAGCGTTTTTCACACAGTATTTCATTATATACCTGCAATAGGTCTGATGTTACTATTAAAATTGACTGCCAGGTCATCAATATACGAAGTAAACAGCAAGGCTGCCAACGCACTTCACTGGGACACGCCCAAAATTACTTTCACATCTGTCGCAGACTCTCCATCCTCGACAACATTCTGCGCCCTCCGTACCAATAAATCTTCATTTCAGGCAGAAAGTTCGTTACTGCCCCATATAACTGTACTTTCGTTAATAAACGTTGATACGATGTCGATTCAAATGCTTTTCGAAAGTCAAGAAATATTGCATCCACCTGTCTATCTTGATCCTCGGCTTTCAGGACGTCACGTGAGAACAAAGCGAGTTGCGTTTCGCAAGAACGACGTTTACGGAACCAAGCTGGTTGTCTCGGTCGAGATAATTCTGTTCGAAGTATCTCATTAGGTCTGAGAAGTTGTTATAAGATACTACAACAGATGATCGAATGTTCCAGTTAATCACTGGAAGCAACATAAGTATGGAGAGGAAGTTGAACAATGGATTGCCTCAAGGATCAGTTCTTTCACACTTACTGTTCAACCTATATCTATCTGATCTACCTGACACTTCGTCCAGAAAATACTGCTATGCTGATGACCTGGCTCAAGCCGTAAAACACCAAGAAATGAAGACAACAGAAGACATTCTAGCCAATGACCTGTCTGCATTAGATAATTACTTCAAAATCTGGAGACTCCAACCCAGTGTGAGTAAAACAGAAGTTTGTTGCTTCCATCTAAATAACCGGTTGGCGATCGTAAAACTGGAAGTAAGTTTTAGAGGCAGAATTCTTCGTCATAATTGGAACCCAAAATATCTTGGTGTCATCCTGGATCGTACACTATGCTTCAAACAACACCTTCTTAACTTAGCTCAAAAGTTGAGGACTCCATAAGTTATGCGGAACTACCTGGGGATCTTCAGCAACCACCCTGCGATCTTCTGCTCTGGGCTTGGTGTACTCAAGTGCTGAGTATTGTGCGCCTGTTTGGACGAACAGTCATCATACAAGGCTTGTTGATACCCAGCTGAATACGACAATGCGCATAATATCTGGCGCAATCAGATCTACTCCAGTTTATTGGCTTCCACTGTTAAACGGTATAATGCCTCCTGATCTACGCAGATGTACTGCCCTAATGAGAGAGTTCCACAAGATCTCCAGGAATTCTAACCTACCCGTGCACAGCGACCTGCCGCTTTTAAATCGTAAGAGACTTAAATCACGCCATCCAACTCTGTGCGATGCTGCTGACATGGTTGCTAAGGATTTCAAACCTCTTGAAGAATGGAAAGGTCGGTGGGCAGCAGTGACAGATGTGCACCTGCATAACATCTTCTCAGGTGCTAAACTTCCAAGTGGATTCGACATACCAAGCAAGACCTGGACTACTCTGAACAGAATCCGTACCGGCCATGGCCGATGCAGGGATGCTCTCTTTAAGTGGAAGAAGCTGCCTGATACAGCCTGTGACTGCGGGGCTCCATACCAGACTGTTCACCACATTGTCAGTGAATGCAGGATTCGAGCCTATCACGGCGCCAAAGAGGACTTCCTGCTAGCAACTCCAGATGCAGTGCGCTGGATTGAAGGACTGGATATTCAGTTGTAAAGACAAACTTAAGTTTCTTGTGTGTTAATATGTACATATGTATACGTAATTTAATTTCATGATATGTCTGTATTAGCCATACGCTAAATAATACTAACAGATGGATATCGAGACACGATCGTACAGATACAAATTTCTGGCTCGTCTCTACCTTCGTTTTTGTAACATTAAAGTATATTCGGCTCCAGTCGTCTCAGATTGCTGATTGTACCACTTAGCTATCCGATTAGTTTACTAGGGCCGTGATCGGAGTCTCCAAAAAACCGGTTTATATCGCGAGTAACCCGACGAGCGTAACTAGGGCAGAGGTGCAAAGCGAGGGAGGAACGTGGCACTTGTCGCATTTGGGCTGCGGTGCTAACTCGATCGGATTGTGGCCGCATACATTGACGAGCGGCTGAATGAAGCGCCTTGTAGCGGGCGGGCACCCGCCTGCGAAATCAATACCAGGGGGGAGCAGCTGGCTACACTCGCCACTAGAGCGCAGCAGCAGCGCGCGCCATCTTGTAACGTTACTATGATAGCGTATTAACCCGCAGTGCTCGGCCGTGCTTTGCTGACAGTCACTAACACCTGGGTGCGCGACGCACTCTCGCGATATTCGGCTGGTGCGTGGCGTGTCTGTCAGTCGGTGAACACCACAGCGCACTCATCACCAGGTCTGTTCTCCTTCGACGCGCTTTCCGCGTAGCTCTAGCCGCGCGCAATGCAACATTTTTCTCGGATCCTTGCGTAGCCTTGCTCAGAAATATGCGGCGACTGTATAATTGTTAATGTAATAAATATTTTTGCAACTGCGCGACCTGTTGCGAATAGCATTTCGAGAATGTGCCGTAGTCTCCGATGTACTCGATTTTGGCGGTAAACTAGTTTCGGGAAAAGTTTCTCGCACCTCAGACAGTGCAAAAAAAACTGCAACTCATTGCATATCTTTCCTGACGGTCGCCTATAACCGCCAATCCCCTGTGTTCGTTGACCCGTACACCGAGCAGTTTTCGTCAATAACGCCTCCTCCTTGCGTCAGTAGAGATTGTCGAACACGGATGTCATTTGAACACGAGAGTACTGTGTTGCAACATTTAGCTAGCAATACGCATACGCCTGTTGCAATTCTGTGGGAATGATAATGATTAAATGTCCACGTAACACGCTGTTACATGTGTTACCAGTTGCGAGTACATATTTTTGCACCATTTCAGTCATAATGGGCCTCACGAAACACGGGAATTCGCTGCTGTGCCCCAATCAAATAATTTTTTCTGACTAGATCTGCGTATTATTCGAGAATACAGATCATTTATTTAACAGAGTAAACGTATGTTTTACTCCCTTTGTGGCCAATGCCTCCTACTTTGGTTAATATAAGCAAAAGTATTGCGTGGTTTCTCAAAATATACTTTAGGTTTAAAAATTACTGTTTCCTAGTACTATATCAATGGCAGTTCGTATGAAACTGACTTAGCGTGAAGTACTTACGTATTAAGGGAAATGTGTCGTGTATACAATTGAAATACACGAAATTTATCCATCCCTTTCAAATCCGTGACAGGCTCTCTGAAATCATTAACTAACTTTCACGTATTATAATTCTGTCCTCCACACAAAAATTTCGACACTTTTCAAGACGACAGAAGTTCGAAGTGTGGCGGGAAGCGTAACACTAACGCAGCAACGGAAAAAGTCCGTGCTTTTCGTGGAATCTGATTGCACACAGCAGTGTATCGATGAGGTAAATTATTTATACGTCTAGAACTTCTTTCAAACATTGTAGGTAGCACCATATGTGTACTATTTTGGGTTGCTACTGCCGATTTCGATTCATACCTTATTCGATATGTCGTACTGGTTAGCGATTATTTCATTCAAAGGATGTATGCATAAGGAAAAACTGAACTACAAAGCAACTGAAAACTGTTAGAAACAGGTATTAAATCACGATCTCTCACACAAGACTATGTTGAACTCCACTTTTTTATAGTTTTAATGAAAGATTATTCAGACACTTTCACATACGTAGAACTCTTGAAACATTTAAAAAGTATGATTTGGTGCATTATTGGTGACACCCCTGTGAGCAGAAACAATTCTGTACCTTTCGGCAACAGCTGAATATTGATTACTATGCTCAAACTGGCGGGTCACAACGCTGAATCGACATCAGGCAGACACAAGCCTACAGTTGCTAACATCCTGAAACAGGCATACGTAAATCTGCTTTTATTGCACATCTCATGGTGTGTTTTTCCGTTAAGTGTTCTCGACTGTTTCAACAGCAAAGAAAGTGGTGCGCATATGGGTCCTAGATATTGGTTACAAGTTCTACGTAGCATATTTCTCCATTACAGACTTTAGAAGAAGCGTTTCATGACTGACAGATCTCACTATCTGAGGCCTTCCGTGCGAATACGAACAGATCAATATAACACCATTTTCGTTCTTTCCTTTTTCCCAGAGTATCTTTTTCGTGAGTTGTACTGTCTCGTTAAGTGTGCTTTCACTGCGGAAAACGTGTCCGTATAGATTACGTTTACTCTAAGAATTAAGCTGTTATTACTTTGCGTAAACTGTATGCCTTCTTGTATTACAGCAGCATAACAATATTGTTTAGGCGCGTTAATTAATCTGTTCCCCACACTTTCACACTTCACACTTTCAGATTTAACACAAAACTTCATTTTAAAAGTGGGATTTTCTTTTCGGTTATCTTATTTAATAAAATAATTGTCGATGGAAACGCCTTCAGCTGGCGCGTTGCTATTGCCTTGCATTGTTCCCAAATGTCAGTTAGTCTTGCAGTTTTTTGTTTAATATTTTTCCTAGTGCACAGCGCAGCTTTCGTGTCTACCTTGTAATTGCACTGTTCGGTCAAATATTGCAAACGAATGCCGCTCCAGTAAGCACACAAGAGTGCTCTAGCAGCAGGCCCCTGCATCGCCAATGAGACTTCGCCCGTTTCTTCCGAAGTCATTGCTCCTGCTCGTAGCAGTTCCTGTAGCTTGTAGGATAAAATTGTAAGCTATAAGCTGGATTGTTAATATCGTCGTCTCTGCTGAACTGCTAGCATTCTCACATAAGTTGTGCCCGGAGTGTTGAGAATACAGCAGTGTAACTCAGCAGTTGACAATGAAAGAGGTTTTGGCATTTTCTACACGGCAACGAACTGCTGTCATATGTTAGTGTAAGTGGATAAGTTCCATATGGACACACTTAAAAAGTAGCTGTATCCATATGTATGTCTTTAGCGTTGGGCCCATCGCGCCATCCGACAATAATCCAAAGAGACTTGTACGGAGGGTAATCTTTCCACAGATTTCGTCACCAGAGGCTGCTTCCGTTACTGAATATCTCAGTGACGCCATTTATAGGTGTAACTGGTGCTGTGTGCAATCGGACTTTGAACAACTTTCAGGTATTCATCACGAAAAAAAGTAAAATATATCATTCATGCGTATCCAAAATATGAAGGACGTTCCAGCCCTAGATAGTAGACTGAGCGAACGCGCTGGATCGAAAGTTTACCGTACTCTCACCGTCGGTCATTTAAGTTTACCCAACTCCAAGCTACTCCCGCTGGCTCGTAAAGCCTATCTTGACTATATATGATAACTTCTACAAACAGTATTAATTTTTGCATGTGTAGTCCGTGCGATACCTTTCGGTGTGTGGCGGAGGTTACAATATCAACCCTCCACCCACCAGCGCACCACTCCTATTCCTTCAGTGGGTGGTGCGGGGGAAGAACAATGTCGACACGTCTCGATATAGCTGTAATTTATGTAGTTGTACTGCTATCTCATTCTGCGAGTGGTAGCGAAAGAAAGAAATATCTACTGACGCTCTTGGAAGTTTAAGTCGGAGATGCGTTCACCGACGACGCCGTTAACATACGGCGCAAGAGTTTCGAGTACTAGTTCGTTATGAATACCACATAAACAACGAATAACACAAGTGTACCCCATTAATTTTCGCTATAACGCTTTTTGGAACGTTGCTTTCATTTCAGAGCTTTTTGTGGGTTCTCTAGCATCAACAACAGCCTGCCCACGGAGACAGGTTCACTGAATTGAGTTGCAGTGTTGTGGCACAGCGGAAATTCTCTCAGCCGTTACCACAGTGCCCGATGCTGCAGTCATTGCATCACAGCGAGCACGTTCCTGGAGCGGCGCTATCAACCAAATGACACAAGACGTCTCAATTAATTTATGTACGCAAATCTCACTCGTTGTCAATACTGAACTGCTGCTAAAATTTGGTTTATTGAGTAGCAGCGAACAAATACGTCGTAATGCAATAATTACTCAATACGTAGCTTTCATATCTCAAATATGACGTCCTGTGTATTCAAGTTCTTCTTTATTACGTGAATATAAGTTTGGAGTTATTTCACTAGACTCCAACTTAAATCGTTCCAACAGATCCTCTATGGCGTTCCGTTCGCTGCGATTCACAATTCCTATACAAGTTATTTTCTTGTCGCGTCACAAATTTTACTGTCAGCTTCATAGAGGAAAAGAACGCCCGATTTAGGCTGAGTATACGACCAAATATTTCGACATCTGTATCGCGATGTTATATAACTGGAGTTCTATGTTGAATTAGACCCATAAAAGATGTATCGCATGTAGAAAGTTGATAGCTGACCGGTTCCTGCGGGTTGGAATGTCTTTGACCTAAGCAGCATTTCAAATAAATTTCGATTGTACGTAACACATAGTCCTGGTAGTCATTACTTTGGTTACTATTTTGTCAGTTGTCTGATGTAAGATACACAAAATAAATTTTATACTTCGATACCTGTCAGAGAATGCAGTATACATTTCCAGTTATCTGTGTTGCGTAAGCGACAAATTACACTATCGCTTATTGAAAGAGAAATTTACACATTGTTCGTGGTGACTAATGAGCCCAGTGAGGGGTCAGAGGGGCGTACTTCATTAAGCTGCATCATCACAGCTGATATTCACTTGTTGAATTACATCATATATTCCAGCGATTGGCGCAGGTTGCCAAACTTGTAAGTGAATACAAGTCGTCGTCTTCTTTTTCTTGGCCATATCAGCATGTTAATCTGGATTTGGCAATGTCAGTGGTAGAGGGTGGCCTGATGCCGTCTGTTTGGAATTGGCCCTCCAGTGCATGCAAACAACAAAATCTTACTATATTACTTTTTTTTGCACTAACGTATTTTGGCACAGTATAGTGAGAAACATGAACAAATATTTTGTTCGCTGTCTCCTTTGTATGAAGGAGTGTCAAAATGTGTGAACGCGTTGCTCTATGGTATATGCAACCCAGCGCGAATCCGATGCAGGTATACAAGCACTGACCCGTAGGTGCGGGCTTGGTGTAGCCTGCGTATGGAAACTTTTTGATCGCTCCTTATAGATAAGCGCAACATCCTAAAATTCTCCCAATAAACTGGTGTCCGTTTTGTACCTTCCCTACAACCAACCTTACGTGCTGATTCCATTTCACGTCGCTTTGCAACGTCCCGTGTATTTAATCGACGTGACTGTCTCAAGCAACAAACCACCCATACTGGTTTTGAAGATTACTGGATTGTTTTTCCTCTTTTTTACATTAACTTAGATTTTTACAGTGAGCTGCTACTGATCATACCAATTAGAAATTCTGTCAAAGTCATCTTATAGCTGTAGTGCAAGCATTTTTGGTTGCAAAATTAAAACATACGTTCTGGAAAGTACGACAGTGTGTTGTAAAGTAATGACTCCGAATTTTTTATGTGAAAACTATTAAGGCTTTTGAAATAAAATAAACTTTAATATTCTACATTTTACTCCTCATGTCTACATACATTGCTGAATAAAAATAGTACACCTGGAAAATGGATGTTGATTTCGATCCAATGGCAGCATATCACCAGTGCAGATACTAATTTTATTGATAATGGTTTCAGCGTCGTGTGCCAACAAATAGCGTAGTTGCATATCAACCAGAGCACACTCTGTGTCTAAACTTTAATAGGGAATACTCACAACCAGAAGACTCAGTGTGGTGCAAACATCTGAAACAAGCCGCCATTCCACGGAGGACGACTCGTGCAAAAAAAAAAAGGTTCAAATGTCTCCAAGCGCTATGGGACTCAACATCTGAGATCATCAGTCCCCTAGAATTAGAACTACTTAAACCTAACTAACCTAAGGACATCACACACATCCATGCCTGAGGCAGGATTGGAACCTGCGACCGTAGCAGCAGCGTGGTTCTGGACTGAAGCGCCTAGAACCGTTAGGCCACAGCGGCCAGCTGCACGGAAGAGATAGTCGTTTGTGCGTACGACATACGAGGTGCGACAATAAAGTAATGAGACTGCTTTTCTTTCAAGATGTGGCAACCCTGCAGGCTTGAGTAGGCACAATATCTTTGACCTTGGTCTGTAAGCTGCTTCTTGTCCAAGCGGCACATCGATGCAACTGCTCAGTCGTGAGTTGTGCTGTAATAAGTTAACATGTGTTTGTGTCTCTCGTCACGGAAATGGAACCGCATAATATTGCGCAACGGTATGCCATTTCTTTTTGCGTTGAACTGTGTAAAAACGCGACAACTTACGGTAAGCTTCAGAAGGCTTTTTGAGAGGAGGTTATGTCAAGAGCTCAAGTTTTTCGTTGGCATAAAATGTTTAGTGAAGGCAGTATAAATGTTCAAGATGAAGACTGCAGTGGACGATCATCAACCTCATGGATGGATGTCAACTTGGCCAGGGTGCGTGGACTCGTACGATCTGATCGAAAATTATCCGTGAAAATGATTGCAGAAGAACTGAACATCAATCGAGAAATGGTTCGTCTAATAATACCTGAAGATCTTGGTATGAGAAAGATTTGTGCAAAAATGGTCCCCAAAAATTTCACACAACAACAGCGAGAAACACGGAAAAATGAGGCTGCCGATCAGTTAGAGAAAACTGAAATCAATCGAGAATTGTTGAGCCATGTTATCACTGGTGATGAAAGTTGGTTTTTTCATTGCGATCCAGAGACAAAACCCAGCCCAAAAAAAAGCTCGCATGTTAAAGTCAAAAGTGAAATGCATGCTTATGTGCTTCTTTGATTCCAAGGAAACTGTTCATAAAGAGTGGGTGCCTCCTGGACAAACAGTTAACCAATATTACTACAAAGAAATTTTAGGAAGGCTTCGTAAAAGAGTTCTTCTTCTCTGTGCCAACATTGCTGATAATTGGATTCTGCATCACGATAATGCGCCATCCCATACTGCTCTGTCAGTACAGCAATTTTTAACCTCTAAACAAATTTCAGTACTTCCCCAGCCATCTTATTCACCAGATATCGCTCCATGCGACTTTTTTCTATTTCCAAGAGTCAAAACGGCGGTCAAGGGACACCATTTTTAAACAACACAAGATGTCCAAAAAGCTGTGACGAGGGTCTTGGAGGATATTACAGAAGATGAGTTCCAGAAATGTTACCATCAATGGCAGAAACGCTGGAAAAAGTGTGTGCAATAAGAAGGGAACTACTTTGAAGGAGACAACACTAAACTTGACTAAATCGGTAAGCAACATTTTTTTTTCACATCAGTCTCATTACTTTATTGTCGCACCTCGTATACATGGTGAGCGCTGTCTCGTAGAATGCATTCGTACCAGTCACACTGGCCCCACCCCATCCGGCCGCGGTGGCCGTGCGGTTCTAGGCGCTTCAGTCCGGAACCGCGCGACTGCTACGGTCACAGGTTAGAATCCTGCCTCGGGCACGGATGTGTGTGATGTCCTTAGGTTAGTTAGGTTTAAGTAGTTCTAGGGGACTGATGACCTCAGATGTTAAGTCCCAAGTGCCATTTGAACCAGCCCCACCCCAGACCTTATGGTCTGGGGTACGATAAGCTACAGCTCTCGTTCACCTTTGGTGTTTCTGGAGGGGACGCTAACAAGCGTTCGGTACGTTCAGAAAGTTGTTAGAACCGTTCTTACTACGTTCTTGAAACAGGAATGTGATGTGCTATTCCGACATGATAACGCTCACCCACACACTGCCTGTGAAACTCAGCGTGCTCTGCAATACATGCGGCAACTTCATAGACCAGCACGATCCTCGGACTTGGATCCGATCGAGCACGTGGGATATGTTTGGACGAGAAATGACTAATGCACATTGTCATCCAAAAACTCTTAAAGAATTACGTGAAAAAGTCGAGCAAGCATGGTATAACATATCCTAGGACAGTATTCGCCATCTGTATGATCGACTGGATGCCAAAATCAGCGCCTGCATTACTGCCCGTGGTGGGTACATCACGCATGGATTGATACCTGATATATAGAACCGCTTGTGCTATTGGTTTGTAAATGTAATCATTCTATGTTCTCCATATGCACTGTTGCAACAGTAAATATTGAGTGAATTGGAAACGCCTAAAACTGTGTACATTTGCAGCCTTCTGCCACTGGAGGGCTCCGAATTGTAGCCATAACATGGCGATGTGTAACGTGACTATGTTGGTGCGTGAGAAACAGCGTACTGCAATCCAGTTTAGAATTCGAAGGATTCGTCCACCCACAGAGCATGACAATGCCAGATCACAAACGAGCGCTGCAACATCAACAATCCTATGCGTTGCGTTCACTGTCATCCATCATACTCCATACAGTGCAGACTTGGATCCATTAGATTTTCATTTCTATCCAAAACTTAAAGAACACTTACGAGGACTTCACTTTGATAGTGATGAAGAAGCGCAAGCAGAAGTAACGTTGTAGCTCCGTCAACAAAGTCAAACGTTCAACAATGGTGGTACCAACTACGTGGTCTCTCGTTTGGAGAAATGTGTTCGTCGCCAGGGTGACTATATTGAGTTGAGGAATGAATAATGGTTCAAATGGCTCTAAGCAATATGGGACTTAACATCTGAGGTTCAAAATGGTTCAAATGGCACTGAGCACTATGGGACTTAACTTCTGAGGTCATCAGTCCCCTAGAACTTAGAACTACTTAAACCCAACTAACCTAAGGACATCACACACATCCATGCCCGAGGCAGGATTCGAACCTGCGACTGTAGCGGTCGCGCGGTTCTAGACTGTAGCGCCTACAACCGCACGGCCACACCGACCGGCTAACATCTGATGTCATCGGTCCCCTAGACTTAGAACTACTTAAACCTAACTAACCTAAGGACATCACACACATCCATGCCCGAGGCAGGATTCGAACCTGGGACCGTAGCAGCAGCGCGGTTCAGGACTGAAGCGCCTAGAACAGCTCGGTCACAACTGGAATGAATATGTGGACATGAAGAACAAAGGTGTATAATGTAAATAAGACCTATTTTACTTAGAAAGCTTTAAGAGTTTTTACATGAAAAATTCAGAGGCATTACTTTTCAGCACTCGCACATATTTCTTTTAAACAACAATCACCACACTCCATTTAGAACATTTAGAACCAGGAACTACGTTTAGACACACGAGGTGCAACAAAACAATACTTATGACCTTGGAATATTTGCAAGGAATGTCACGAGAATCATACTGAAGAGAGGAGCCCATATCCAGGAACGACATCCCTCGTCGCTACAGAGCGCCGAAACTAGTGAGCGAAACTTGCCGCTAACCCAGCAAACGTCACTTGTGAGGCTGATAATTCTGCCGTCCCTGCGCTGAATACCCTCAAAAGTCTTATTATGACAGGCGTATACGCAATAGACTCCATCTAACGTCCTCCATTTACAGGAGATAGGATTGCGGTTAGTCAGCGTTCGAAAGGGTGTGTCCGCTGTAGCGTAGCTGAATGGCGTTGCTGGACATGGTATGTTACATCTACACTACTGGCCATTAAAATTGCTACACCACGACGATGACGCGCTACAGACGCGAAATTTAACCGACAGGAAGAAGATGCTGTGATATGCAAATGATTAGCTTTCCAGAGCATTCACACAAGGTTGGCGCCGGTGGCGACACCTACAACATACTGACATGAGCAAAGTTTCCAACCGATTTCTCATACACAAACAGCAGTTGACCGGCGTTGTCTGGTGAAACGTTGTTGTGATGCCTCGTGTAAGGAGGAGAAAAGCGTACCATCACGTTTCCGACTTGATAAAGGTCGGATTGTAGCCTATAGCGACTGCGGTTTATCGTATCGCGACATTGCTGCTCGCGTTGGTCGAGATCCAATGACTGCTAGCAGAATATGGAATCGGTGGGTTCAGGAGGGTAATACGGAACGCCGTGTTGGATCCCAACGGCCTCGTATCACTAGCAGTCGAGATGACAGGCATCTTATCCGCATGGCTGTAACGGATCGTGCAGCCACGTCTCGATCCCTGAGTCAACAGATGGGGACGTTTGCAAGACAACAACCATCTGTACGAACAGTTTCGACGACATTTGCAGCAGCATGGACTATCAGCTCGGAGACCATGGCTGCGGTTACCCTTGACGCTGCATCACAGACAGGAGCGCCTGCGATGGTGTACTCAACGACGAAACTGGGTGCACGAATGGCAAAACGTCATTTTTTCGGATAAATCCAGGTTCTGTTTACAGCATCATGATGGTCGAATCCGTGTTTGGCGACATCGCGGTGAACGCACATTGGAAGCGTGTATTCGTCATCGCCATACTGGCGTATCACCCGACGTGATGGTATGGGGTGCCATTGGTTACACGTCTCGGTCACCTCTTGTTCGCATTGACGGTACTTTGAACAGTGGACGTTACATTTCAAATGTGTTACGACCCGTGGCTCTACCCTTCATTCGATCGCTGCGAAACCCTACATTTCAGCTGGATAATGCACGACCGCATGTTGTACGTCCTGTACGGGCCTTTGTGGATACAGATAATGTTCGACTGCTGCCCTGGCCAGCACATTCTCCAGATCTCTCACCAATTGAAAACGTCTGGTCAATGGTGGTAAAGCAACTGGCTCGTCACAATACGCCAGTCACTATTCTTGATGAACGATGGTGTCGTGTTGAAGCTGCATGGGTAACTGTACCTGTACACGCCATCCAAGCTCTGTTTGACTCAATGCCCAGGAGTATCAAAGCCGTTATTACGGCCACAGGTGGTTGTTCTGGGTACTGATTTCTCAGGATCTATGCACTCAAATTTCGTGAAAATGTAATCACATGTCAGTTCTAGCTGGTATAATTAATTTGTCCAATGAATACCCATTTATCATCTGCATTTCTTCTTGGTGTAGCACTTTTAATGGCCAGTAGTGTGCATACACGGAGGTGACAAAAGTCATGGGATACCTCCTTCTGCCCGGTGAAGTGGATGAAAGTCCTATTCAAAAATTTGAGCCGTGATGTCTCTATAACCGTTTTTAATTGCTGAAGTGTTGCCGGTGCAATATTTTGTGCAAGAACTGACCTCTCCATTATGTCCCATAAATGTTCGATGGGATTCATCTCGGGCGATCTGGGTGGTCAAAACTCAGTCAAATTGTCCGAACTGTTCTTCAAAACAGTCCCAAACAGCTGTGGTCCGGTGATATGGCTTATTGCCATCCGTAAAAATTCCATCGTTGTTTGGCTGAAAATGGACTCCAGGCAGGCGAACATAACCATTTCCAGTCAATGATTGGTTCAGTTGTACCAGAAGACCCAATACATTCCACGTAAATACAGCCCACACCATTATGTTGCTGACAGTAGCTTGCACTGTGCCTTCTTGACAGCTCGGGTCCAGGACTTCGTGCGGTCTGCCTCACACGATCAGCTCCTAACAGTATGAGCATTGGTTGGCAGTCATCGGGAAACGGTGTGTGAATTCGCTGTTTCTTCATGCGGGGCTTGGGTCGCGTGACGGCAGTTTCAATGTTTGCTGGCCACATTCACAAACAAGTGGAGATATTGTAATAAGTGTGCGGAAACAAATAAGACTGCTCGAAGCGAACAAGTTGCCAGGCCCTGAGAAAATAGGAGTACCTAATAGACATTGCATTGAGTTTGTAGTGGAATTAGTCACTTTCTCAGACTATTCGATTCCGCGACTGTAGATGTTTCTGGCTACCTCTGCTGCTGTCACCCCACTACAGAATTCAAACAGAAGAATATTTCGGAAAGGTTCCGATTTCTCCACTTGGCCCTCCATGTTCTAGCGATCACAGTTCCTCTCACTATGTCCAACTGACAAAATGACAGTATGAAACACTCAAATAGCAACAGTGACAACAAATAAAATTGAAATCGACAAACCCATATCTACGGAAATACCAACCCGCAAAACAAAAACGTTACTAACTTTTTCACAATCCTAATAGTTTAAGGTTCATTTCTTTATAGACTCTCCGTGCATTGTAATATGCTTATGTTTTTGTTATTGATATATATAATCGTAAAGTGTCACATTTCTTTCCTAAAAGAATCTTTGTATAATTATAAACTCTCGCTGATGTTGTGTGAACTATCTGTCTGGTCTTATGTCATCTGATGGTGATCTAGAAATCTGAAAGCCAATACACAGCGAATTATAAAAAATATTATTGTGGACACCAATACCGTGCACTTCAATTTTTAATTTGTTTATGCTCCTGCAAGTACCGGTGGAGTATTTCATAAAAAATAATATACATTCGTCGAATAATATTACAGGCAATGCACCTCGTAGTATTAAACTTCCTAACAATCTTTAAAAATATTAATCAAAACTGCAATAGCCCCAGCCTGGAGCATCTGCTGTATAAACCTATCAGTGCAGAACAAATGCCTCTGTCGCAAGCACCTCAGTTTCCCGGGCACTGCATTCCCGGAATGTAAGACTCGATGGTGACTCGGACGTTCGTAGACGTGAAAATGAAACAAGATTTTCCAAAATTAATATTAAATGGATTTATCCTACTTGCGCCCTTCTTCCATCACTGAATATTTAATACTTGTTTTTATACTTGAAGCTGAACTTTAGTAGGGAATAGAGAAAAACTTATGTAACTGGGCCGTTATACAAGCCAAGATATGACTATGCGGACTATCTTTCCAGATGTATGGATGACTCGATGTATTTTCGAGTAATAGGACACAGTACGTTATACTGGATGGCAAATTTTTGAACTAAACGAAATTGTCAGGTGTGCCTTAAAAAAGGCATAATAGGAACTCTAATATTGTCAGTGTATCATGTACACAATCTCAAATGGCTCTGAGCACTATGGGACTAAACATCTGAGGTCATCAGTCCCCTAGAACTTAGAACTACTTAAACCTAACTAACCTAAGGACATCACACACATCCATGCCCGAGGCAGGATTCGAACCTGCGACCGTGGCGATCGCGCGGTTCAAGACTGAAGCGCCTAGAACCGCTCGGCCACTTCGGCCGGCACACAATCTCAGATAGGGTCGTCAGCACAAAATGTTCGATGGCGATGCGACAGAGGAAGACTTGGGTAAAATTTTCACTTAGTGTAAACAGTAACAGTTTTCTTTAAATATGGATAGATGCAAGATAAGAACCGTAAGGAGGAGAAAAAACCCAAGAGTATCTGATTACAAGATTATTGGTCTAGATCTGATGCAAGAAGCAACATTCAGATGTTTATGACATACTAAGAAGCAATATGAAGTGGGACGAACACGTAAAATCTGTATCAGCAATTGGGAATTTAAGAGTTATGTTTGTTAGAAAGGGTCTGGAAAGTGCAGTGCGTTTGCAAAGGAAATAGTACACAGGGTGTTACAAAAAGGTACGGCCAAACTTTCAGGAAACATTCCTCACACACAAAGAAAGAAAATATGTTATATGGACATGTGACCGGAAACGCTTGCTTTCCATGTTAGAGCTCATTTTATTACTTCTCTTCAAATCACATTAATCATGGAATGGAAACACAGCAACAGAACGTACCAGCGTGACTTCAAACACTTTGTTACAGGAAATGTTCAAAATGTCCTCCGTTAGCGAGGATACATGCATTCACCCTGATGCACTGATGCAGCCCTGGAGAATGGCGTATTGTATCACAGCCGTCCACAATACGAGCACGAAGAATCTCTACATTTGGTACCGGGGTTGCGTAGACAAGAGCTTTCAAATGCCCCCATAAATGAAAGTTAAGAGGGTTGAGGTCAGGAGAGCGTGGAGGTCATGGAATTGACCCGCCTCTACCAAATCCATCGGACACCGAATCTGTTGTTGAGAAGCGTACGAACACTTCGACTGAAATGTGCAGGAGCTCCATCGTGCATTAACCACATGTTGTGTCGTACTTGTAAAGGCACATGTTCTAGCAGCATAGGTAGAGTATCCCGTATGAAATCATGATAACGTGCTCCACTGAGCGTAGGTGGAAGAAACTAAAATGAGCTCTAACATGGAAATTAAGCGTTTCCGGACACATGTCCACATAACATCTTTTCTTTATTTGCGTGTGAGGAATGTTTTCTGAAAGTTTGGCCGTACCTTTTTGTAACACCCTGTATAAGATGGCAGTGCGAACATTTCTAACGGCACAGCTGTAGCATTTGGAGTACGTATGACGGCAGACATTGAACTTGCAACAGGTCTGCTCTCACTATCGTATATCTCGCGCAGGGGTAAGAGAAATTATGTTGCGTACAGTGTACCATATACACAGTAATTTTTCTCTTGGGTAGTACGCAAATGAAGGACAGAAAGTCGATAATATCGGCATGAAGTATGCAATCCTGCCACACACTTTTCACTGGCTTGCGAAGTGTGTACGTAGGTGTAGTCGATAAATATTTATCTTCAGTGCGCACGGTAGCTGAGGTATTAGTTCCAAGGCCTAGGAATAATCTGTCATTCGGCACACGCTCCACACTCGGACGGAGCAGTGAGTTGACTGTTTGGTAAAACGAAAGGTATTCCCTGCCGCGCGCTTTTCGAGCGATTCGCGGGAGTGTAACTGTGGGCGACGATCTTATGCAGAAGATATCGAGGTCTCGTCATACACGCAGGATCATTGATTTCTACTGGTGCAAGCCCTAAGACGTCGCGTGCGACCTTTACTTTCCAGCCCTGCCTTTGCTCGCGAAGGGACAGAAATAAAAAAAGTGGCACAAATACGTGGTATTTCGTATCGTGCGCTCAAATACATTCACAAAGCTCCGCACGCAACTTTTGTTGGTGAGTATTTTCTGTCGCTTATTCTGTCTCCGAACCAGGGATATCATTACAAACGTAATGATGTTGCTCTCATTTTTAGTAGTAATCGGTGATTCGCTATCGTCATACTCACTACTGAATAGTTAGACTTGTACAGTGGGAACGGACACTACTGCTCTTACACCTCGTTCTCTTTCATTCTCTCTTTCGTTGTTCCATTATTAAATCTAAATGTACGCCTATAGATTAGTTTTTCGAAGGCATTCAGCCGGCCGCTGTGGACGAGCGGTTCTAGACGCTTCAGTCCGGAACCGCGCGACTGCTACGGTCGCAAGTTTGAATCCTGCCTCGGGCATGGATGTGTGTGATGTCCTTAGGTTAGTTAGGTTTACGTAGTTCTAAGTTCTAGGGGGACTGATGACCTCAGATATTACGTCCCATAGTGCTCAGAGCCATTTGAACCATTTCGATGGCATCCGCTTTGAGCAAAACACCATTTTTTTCTTTCTGCCAGGCATTTGTTTTTTTTTTTAATTCTACCACAAAAACCACAGCACATGGTAATAGGAAAGAACATAAAAACCAATTGATGATGCTGTAACTTTAACTGTGTTTTGCTCAAGGCGGATCCCACTTAAAAACAAATTTATTGGTATGCAAACAGCAACACATGAGCTTTGGCCTCAAAATAAATGTCTATATATATATTCTGCAAGCCACATTATGATGTGTGGCGGAGGGGATTTCTGGTGCCACTATATTTTCCACACCTTTCTGGTCCATTCACGAATGGCGCGTGGGAAGAATGTTTGTTTGTAAACCTCCGGAATTTTTTGTTTCGGTCATTGCGTGAGACATATGTGGGAGGAAGTCATGTATTTCCCAACTCCGTGCTCCCCGAATTTCAATAGTTGACCTGTGTCTGGTGTGTGACGCCTCTCTTGCAGTGTCCAGCACAGGATTTTTATGGCTAGCTGCGTGACGAAGCGCGCCACTCTTTCTCGGATCTTCTCTATCTCTACGTCTTCTATTAATCCAGCATGGTGAGGGTCCAACACTGACGAGCAGTTCTAAAGAACAGGTCGAACAAGTGTTTTATAAGCCACTTCTTCCCAGGATGAATTCTATTTCCTTAATGGGAGGTTTACTATCTTTGCAAGAAAAAAGCATGTTCTTTGAGAATTCTTTTCTCGGGATGTATTATAGACATCAGTGTCAAATTTGGTCACAATGTTTATTAATATTTCCTCTACAAACTGGAATTTTTTCGACCTGAAATTTCGATGTAGACCCCCACGTGTGGTATGTCACAGGTCAGCCGGTTTGTCTGAAATCAAAATTGAGTTGACGTTAGCGAAGTATGTAAGATTCTTTAGGAGTTGTACCTTGCTTAAGTTATTTGGACCATAGGAAACAATATGGCAGCCATTTGAAGAAAAAAGCTTTTTTCATCGCTTTTGTGACTTCGTCGGCCAAGTAAAAATATTTATAGTTGATGGATCGGAATAAAAGTGGTACAACTCCTAGACAATTTAGTTAGCTTCGTCGGAAACAAAGAATCATGCCAATCGGTTCAGTAGATTTGAAGTTACCATACCGCGCGATAAAAAGAACTTCATTTCGAGAAAAACGCGTTTGAAGTTTTGACTACATATAAAAGCAATATTACGAAACTTACGTTCAATCTGCTATTCCGGGTTCATAAACTATTCCGTTCTCTTCCTAATAGAGGGCGTTCTGCTCAATCTGGGCCATCCTGCGCTGCTCCAGGGCCGCTCGTACGGCCGGTGACAAGCAGTTTTCGGCCGCGTGAATCCGGTGGTCGTCCGAATGCTTGGCGAATTGCGTCGAATAGACTCACAGGGTGACGTCCATCGTTGTCATGGTCTTCAGAATTGCTGAACATCCTTCGCTGAACTGCTCACTGCTCACTGCCAGGAAAATCGCAATCTCCATAGTCTTCGGACCAGAACGCAAATGCTTGGGGGCTAACTTCCAAACACACGCATTCAAACTTTCATTTGAATTTTGTGTGTTTCCCCCCAAGAACCAGTACAATAACTCTTACTGCGAAAGAAAAAAAAACTGGTGCGTGAAAAAGTCCGATTTCAGGCGGGTGCATTTTTTGTTCAGCCGCGAATAACAAACATTTCCGTTCCATATTCGGAAAAACCGTTTCATGGGTGGATTCTAAACACTTTTTTGGATCCAAAAATATAATTTTTAAAAAATCGATTTTTTGAACCAAAAGATAGTAAACTTCCCCTTAATATTCTTCCAATGGATCAACGTGGCATATGCTTTCCCTACAATTTATTTCATATAGGCATCCCACTTTAGATCGCTCGAATATTGGACAGTAGCTGCTTCTCCAGCGATCTGTCGCCAATAGTGTAATCGTACAGTAGTCGATTTCTTCGCCTTCTAATGCGCACTATAGTGTATTTATTTATATTCAGTGTCAACTGGCAGTCGACCTCCTGTAGGTCTCCCTGCAATACGTCAGTTCTCTGGCGTTGCAACAGCTTTGTGTCTGAATAGTCTCACGGAGTATAGGGCGTTATTCATTAGGTTGTCTCTATACAGGGTGGTCCATTGATCGTGATCGGGCCAAATATATCACGAAATAAGCGTCAAACGAAAAAACTACAAAGAACGAAACTTGTCTAGCTTGAAGGGGGAAAGCAGATGGCGCTAAGATTGGCCCGCTAGATGGCGTTGCCATAGGTCAGACGGATATCAACTGCGTTTTTTTAAAATAGAAACCCCCATTTTTTATTACATATTCGTGTAGTACGTAAAGATATATGAATGTTTTAGTTGGACCACTTCTTTCGCTTTGTGATAGATGGCACTGTAATAGTCACAAACATATGGCTCACAATTTTAGACGAACAGTTGGTAACAGGTAGGTTTTCTAAATTAAAATACAGAACGTAGGTACGTTTGAACATTTTATTTCGGTTGTTCCAATGTGATACATGTACCTTTGTGAATATGTAATAAAAATGTGGGTTCCTATTTAAAAAGACGCAGTTGATATCCGTTTGACCTATGGCAGCGCTATCTAGCGGGCCAACCATAGCGCCATCTGGTTTCCCCCTTCAAGCTAGACAAGTTTCGTTCTTTGTAGTTTTTTCGTTTGATGCTTATTTCGTGAGATATTTGGTCCGGTCACTGTCAATGGACCACCCTGCATAATGTAACGAGAATATATATATTAATACCTTGTTCGTCATCATACATGTATAGTCTGATGAGCCAAAACACTATGTTCAGCTCACTAACAGGTTGTCGGCTCACCTTCTTGAGGCTACACAGCAGCGATTCTGACAAGGGAACCTCCCCATCGCACCCCCCTCAGATTTAGTTATAAGTTGGCACAGGGATAGGCCTTGAAAAACTGAACACAGATCAGTCGAGAAAACAGAAAGAAGTTGTGTGGAACTATGAAAAAAATAAGCAAAATATACAAACTGAGTAGTCCATGCGCAAGGTAGGCAACATCAAGGAGAGCGTTGGCTTACAAGCACCGTGGTCCCGTGGTTAGCGTGAGCAGCTGTGGAACGACGGGTCCTTGGTTCAAGTCTTCTCTCGGGTGAAAATTTTAATTTTTTGTTTTCAGATAATTGTCAAAGTTCAGGCACTCACACATAATCAACTTCGCTCTCCAAAATTCCAGGACATGTTCAGATTTGCTTGGACATATACAGAATTTGACGGTCTACGCACGGAAACATTTGAAAACGTAAAAAACATATGTTTTGACAGAGCACAGGGAAAACTGTGCGACTCTGAAACTGTTGCATTCATTTGATGCAGTTTATGTGACAAACTCTTATGTTTTCATCACTTTTTTTGGAGTGATTATCACATCCACAAGAAAACCTAAGTCGGGCAAGGTAGAAGAATCTTTTTACCCATTCGCCAAGTGTGCAAGTTAGGTGGGTCGACAACATATTCCTGTCATGTGACGCACATGCCGTCACCAGTGTCGTAAAGAATATATCAGACGTGTTTTCCTGTGGAGGAATCGGTTGACCTATGACCTTGCGATCAAATGTTTTCGGTTCCTATTGGAGAGGAACGTCCTTTCGTCTACTAATCGCACGGTTTTGCGGTGCGGTCGCAAAACACAGACACTAAACTTATTACAGTGAACAGAGACGTCAATGAATGAACGGACAGATCGTAACTTTGCGAAAATAAAGAAAGTAAAATTTTCACTCGAGGGAGGACTCGAACCAAGGACCTTTCGTTCCGCAGTTGCTCACTCTAACCACGAGACCATGGCGCTCATCGGCTAATATTCTCCTTTATGTTGCCTATCTTGCACATGGACTACTCAGTTTGTATATTTTGCTTATTTTTTCATAGTTCCACACAACTTCTTCCTGTTTTCTCGATTGATCTGTGTTCAGTTTTTCAAGGCCTATCCACTGTGTCAATTTATAACTAAATCTGAGGGGGGTGCGATGGGGAGGTTCCCTTGTGAGTAGCACGGATTCGTCAGGTGGTTGGTGGCATCTTGGAGATATGTCGTACTATGTATCACACAGGGGTCGTGGTTTGTGTACGTGGAGTCGGCACCCGATAATGTGTCAGATGTATTCCGTAGACTTGTGATCAGGTGAATTCAGTGGCCGAGACATCGACGTGAGTTCACTATCGTGCTATGCAAATCACTGTGCACGATTCTGGCCGTGTGTCACCGACAGTTATCCTGCTGGAAGATGCCATCACCATCGGGGAAGATATGGAGCGTGAAGGGATGAGCGTTCACGACGTCCACAGCCTTGGACTGCATCCACAGAAGGCCAGGTGAACGTCCCACACTGCACAATGCTATCCTCGCCGACCTGCGTCCGTGTGCGGTGCATTTTTTGAGCAGCAATTCGCTCGGAAGACGGCGTACACTTAAACGATTGTCGAGTTGTTGTAATAATAAATGTGATTACTCTGACCGGGACTAACGTTTATATCGATTCTCGATTTAATCTCGATTATCCCGTGGCCACTTCAGTCGTAATTGACGACGTCTGCAAGTCAACAGTGGATCACTTAGAGGTATCTGCTGCAGTGGATCAATTTTTAAGAATATGTGCTCCGAAGTACTTGTACCACACACAGCTGCGGTGTGCTCTGTCGTCATATCTACCACAGGTCGCCGCTAGAGATGGGCAAACTCGTTCATCCTTGGGAACTATTTCACTGGTGATAGCTCTTTTTTGAGAACAGTTCATTTTTACTCGTTCAACGTTCATTTGTGCTTGGTATGTGGTTCTCATCAAAAATTGAAAATTAGTAGCGCAGGTGACCGAAGATGGAAGGCACCAAAAGGGGCACTTTCGTCCCCCCTGGAGTACAGAGTTTTTATTCACAACAGAATTCTCACACAGTTGTAATTTTCGTGATTCTTCAAAACCTCTCGGTTAGCCGACTGTGGCGTTATGTGGCTGATTGCAGTGAAATAATATAAGGTGGCGCACGAATAACCGGCCCCGAGTACAGACTGCTCGCCAATTACGCACGATTTGTTGACCGCTACGAGGAGAATAGATAAACATGTAGTAATTAGGCAGTGAAGAAATAACAAATAAGCTAATGAAAACAAGAACTTCGAAACAGTAGAGGACGATTGGTGGGCGACAATGAGCAGTCTAGTACTCGGGGCCGATTTTTAGAGCGCCACCCTGTACCACTGAAATAATATTGTAGAAATTACTGTATTCTCTTTACAAAATGTGACACCAGACACCTGATTATGGAGCGCAGGCTTCATTCGGTTGTAAGTTGGTCTGCCTTCCATAACAATGAACATGCTCTTTTACCTTGTATCAAAAAAAGACGGAAAATGGCCACTCGTGTGTGCCGTGGCGACTTCCTTTGCATGTGTAATAACAAAAAATCTTGCCTTTTTACAAGTATTTTTTCTGCTGTTTATCGAAATAGTGAAGTAAGCTGATATGCCGTTTTGTTACCTGAAAAGATGTATGTATTACATTCCACGTAATTTTATGTAATTTACGTAATTATAAAATGCATTTTAATTAACGGTCGTGGACGCTGAATAGAATACGAAAAGAACCAGAAGTTCAGAGTTCAAAAAAGGTTTGAAACCGATCTAGAATTGGCGTGTGCAGCTAACGAAACGAACAACAACTCGATACTGAATTAACTATGAGCAGTCGGCAGTGGAACTGCGACGAGTGGCCACCGAAGAAGGATGAGTCCGGCTGAGGAAGACCGAGACAGAGACAGACGGGAACAGGACCGAGGCTGGAACGAGACCGGCCGACGTGCCGTTGCGGGAACGAGACCGACCGTTTTCCCGTTCCCGGGACCTATAAGTTGAAGGCCGCGACAGAAGTGAACTATGAAAGACCGTTCCTTAGAATTCGTTTATCGCTCGTTCTGTTCATCTTGACGAACGGTTCCTTTGGACCCGTTAGTTCGCGAACGACCCATCTCTAGTCGCCTCCTATAATGCTTTACAGCGCGGGCAAGCCTCCGACATCGACATTCTGTGATGAGGTGTGGACGTCCAACATGTCGCCTTCTCGTGGTTTCGCCGTCGCTCGTCCACTTTCCGCAGATGCTCACGAGAGTACTATTGACACAGCCGACCGTCTTTGCCCTTTGCGAGAAGCTCGTACCTAGGCGCCAGGCCATAACAGATGGTTCAAATGGCTCTGAGCACTATGGGACTTAACATCTGAGGTCATCAGTCCCCTAGAACTTAGAACTACTTAAACCTAACTAACCTAAGGACATCACACACATCCATGCCCGAGGCAGGATTCGAACCTGCGACCGTAGCAGTCGCTCGGTTCCGGACTGACGTGCCTAGAACCGCTCGACCACCGCGGCCGGCCAGGCCATAACAACCTGCCCTTTTTCAAAACTGCTTATGTCAGTAGATTTCCCCATTTATAACCCGTATTGTAATGAGAGTGATTCGTAATTGTCTCTGCTCCACTTTTACGTTTGGACACGGTCGCAATACCAGCAGACGGCACTGAATCTCACTGTGACCAGTAATCGTAACTATTTTGGTTCATTAGCGTACATGTTGTGTGCTTCATTTTCTGTCTTTCTACCAACATTATACTTTTAGTTTGGTCAGTACAGGAACTGAATCAACTGACATGGCAGTAATTGCTTGTTGTGTGACTAGCGGGCGAATTTGGAGTAATCTTTTATGTTCTCAATCGAATTTTTAATTAAACAGATGGCTGTAGACGGTATGCGTAACACGAGGTTGACCTCGCTCTATCTCTCTTCTTTTTTTCCCGTCGTACGTTCCACAGATTCCAGATCACGGACGAACGAGCATTTAGTCACCCTCAGCATGTTTTCGCCCTTCTTCCAAACTTTCAGCTACACGCCTCTAAAATGTGTTTTTCTGTACAGCCACACATATGGAAATACTAGATGAGTGTTGGTTCGTGGGATATTGAAGAAATGTTGTTTTTGTTGTTTCTGTTCTTCAATCCGAAGACTGGTTTGACGCAGCCCTCCACGCTATTCCATCATGCGGAAGCTACTTCATCTCTGCATTTAATGTTCCGCTCTCCACGTTGTGTAAACTTTAAAAAGAATAAATGCACAGGAAGACTGTCCACAACAAATAACACAGTCTTAGGGTAGCCACGTTTGTATTCCTGATGAAGCAGCAAAAAAAATTATTCAAATGGCTCTGAGCACTATGGGACTTAACAGCTGAGGTCATCAGTCCCCTAGAACTTAGAACTACTTAAACCTAACTAACCTAAGGACATCACACAGAGCCATTCCCGAGGCAGGATTCGAACCTGCAACCGTAGCGATCGCGCGGTTCCAGACTGAAGCGCCTAGAACCGCTCGGCCACATCGGCCGGCGATGAAGCAGCAAATGAAGTGCGAATACATTTTGTCACCGCAAGGAGTAGGGAAAAGAAACACACTACAGTTTCATTAGTTTAAATTGAAGTTGGGCAGCTCTTCAATCGAGTCTACGACTTAGTAACATCGTTACAATCACACAGAAGTACGAAACAATCGTTAGATTTCATTAGGCGAAAATATATGGGGACTACACAAAATTCAACTGATTCTGGAAGAAAATTCTTCCAAGAAAATAATTTACTAATGAATGGTGGTAGCAATCGAATCATTCTTTCTGGACGGATCGTTGTTTATACTCCTTGCCGACGTTAATAGTTCTTAGAAGGAAACGCACCATACCAGTTGTTTAAGCTTTGCTTCCAAATAAAAAGCGAGAAACATACGAATATTTTTTAAACTTATTAAAACTAACGTTCATGGATGGAACGCTGCATCTCTGATGATGAACTTCGAAATTGTTATCGTCCAAGCAGCCAACAGTTTATTTCCTAGAAAAGAGATTATTGGTTGCAATTATTATTTTAATCAATGTACGTGGAAACGAGTTCAGTGTTGCAGCCTCGTTCCAACACGTAAGGAAAATGAGGAAATACGCTGTCACATAAGAACGTGTTCTGCTGTAGTACATATTCACTGTAAATGTTGGACGATGGTTGGGTCTGTATTCAGCAGAGCACGCCTGGAAACCAAAGCTTCAGACTTTTATGACTATTTTTTGAAGCAGTGGCTCGATAACGAACATGCGCCAAGAGAGATGTGAAATTACAATGAAAGGCGCATCGCACTAATAACGTCTCAGGAGGATGGCACCGAAGAATTAATACTTTAGTATCAAAAGTTCATGCGAATGTTCACTCATTAGTGAAAAATCATGGAGAAGATGCAGAGCACCACGGCCACCAGTGTGACTGACTAATTTTAAACTTTGATGGAAAAGGAAAAAAATAGAGTCAGCAATGAAGGCTGACGAAACGGTAGCAAAGGCTTTAAAGAAACTCCAAACTGATGGAAACTTTAAAAATCATTTCTGACTTGTGTGCCTTACGCACAGAAGTTATAGTGACGAAGAGAACGTTTGGTTCACCCAAAAATTTGTAACTTTTGAAAAGTAGTTGAATGTAACCATTGTCAATCTTGTGAATATTATAAATAAATTTAATGGGGAACTAAAAGAGACTAACTTTTCGTGCTGTTCCCTGGAAACTACACAAAGTCGACTAAATGTCTCTTGAAATTTGTAAAATTTTCCCTAATAAAGACGAACATGACTATCCCAAAGCCCAACCTTTTTACGGAATATTCATACCATTCGCCTTGAGAAGTTCTTAGAGTCAAAATCTGTATGGGCGGACACAGAATACAAAATATTTGCAGCGATAACGCCGGCAAATGATATGCAATTAAATCCACACTTCTTCCCTCCGCTAGAAGAAATTGGTAAAGACAAAATAAATTATCATAACAAGTGACTGGTCGCAGTTCCGCAACATTTCACCATATCTTAAAACTAATTCCTAGAAACACATGTCGTAGACTACAGCAGGCCTGTTAAGGATGCGGCTACGCGAACAAGAGTGCTCACGCTCGCAAGCTGCCTGGGTTGTGAGCGCTCGCGGTAAAATGCGTTATGTAGTTCAGCACGGCCGACTGGTAAGCGCAAACAATATGCTGCCTTCAGAGGAATGAGCAAAAATACACACATAAAAAAAAGTTTAGCATCACCTCAGTTCCGAGAGTTCTGGAACCTGTACAGAAAATTGGAATAGAGATCAACATAAACATCATTTCCGCCCTTTTTATTGCTCATGAAAACCACACATTGCATGTTGTGCCACCATACAACGAGACTTTCAGAGGTGGTGGTCCAGATTGCTGTACACACCGGTACCTCTAATACCCAGTAGCACGTCCTCCTGCATTGATGCATGCCGGTATTCGCCGTGGCATATTATCCACAAGTTCATCAATGCACTGTTGGTCCAGATTGTCCCACTCCTCAACGGTGATTCGGCGTAGATCCCTCAGAGTGATTGGTGAGTCACGTCGTATATAAACAGCCCGTTTCAATCTATCCCAGGCATGTTCGATAGGGTTCGATAGGGTCCATGAAGACGAATGCCTCACCAATATGCTGCCGATATGGTTGCACTATCGGTTGGAGAATGGCATTCACCTATCGTGCAGTCGTTACGGCGCGTTCCATGACCACCAGCGTCGTACGTCGGCCCCTCACAGAGCCACTCCAAAACAGCAGGGAACCTCCCACCTTGCTGCACTCGCTGGATAGTGTGACAAAGGCGTTCATACTGACCAGCTTGCCTCCAGACACGTCTCCGACGATTGTATGGTTGAAGGCATATGCGATACTCATCGGTGAATGCCAATCCTTGGCGGTCCATTCGGCATGTTGATGGGCCCATCTGTACCGCGCTGCATGGTGTCGTGGTTGCAAAGATGGACCTCGCCATGGACGTCGGGAGTGAAGTTCCGCGTCATGCAGCCAACTGCGCATAGTTTGAGTCGTAACACGACGTCCTGTGGCTGTACGAAGAGCATTATTCAACATGGTGGCGTTGCTGTCAGGGTTTCTCCGAGCGATAATTCTTAGGTAGCGGTCATCCACTGCAGTAATAGCCCTTGGGCGGCGTGAGCGAGGCATGTCATCGACAGTTACTGTCTCTCTGTATCTCCTCCATGTCCGAACTACATCGCTTTGGTTCACTCCGACACGCCTTGACGCTTTCCTTGTTGAGCGCCCTTCCTGGCACAAAGTAACGGTATTGACCGTCTAGGTATGGTTGAACTACAGACAACACGAGCCTTGTACCTCGTTCCTGTTGGAATGACTGGGACTGATCGGCTGTCGGACCCCCTCCGTCTAATAGACGCTGCTCACGCATGATTTTTACATCTTTGGGCAGGTTTAGTCACATCTCTCAATAGTTAAAGGGACTCTGTCTGTGATACAACATCCCCAGCCAACGTCTATGTTCAAGAGTTCTGTGAACCGGGCTGACGCAAAACCTTTTTCGATGTGAGTTTAACCAAATTATCGAAACGGGAGGAGGAAAGAAGACTAGCGTTTAACAACTCGTCGAAGACTAAGTCATTTGAAATAGTACTAGCTAGGAATCTGGGAGGATGGGAAAGGAAATCGGCCATATCATCATAAGATGGTCTCGGCCTTCACTTCGATTAATTTCGGGAAACGACAGTAAATAAAATCTGGATTGCCGGACGAGGATTTGAACCACCTTCATCCCGAATGCGAGTCCAGTGTCTGAACTACTGCGTATTGTGTCTCGGAATGTTGGAAATAATACTTTACAAATTACGGAAACGAAATGTTTTTGGAGTCCAGTATATGATAGGAGTGAGACGACCTTCTGATGGATGGCGAGTAATTAACATTAGAAAAGATACAGGTGTCTGGAAGATTAGCTATGCTGGAGACAGAGAAGTGTGACACTTTCTTCACAGCACCGTTTAGTAAGCGGTGGCAGCGTTACGGAAATGCTCAACAAACTCCTCTGGCTGGCAACAAAAGAGGGGTGTTATTCATTATGGGCAGGTTTACAGATGAAATTCCTCGAGCGTACGTTCGAAGAAAAGTTGTACAACGTATTGCTTCCCACGTCACACGTTTCAAAAAATGCCCACTGCGAGAAATTAAGAGAATTTAGAACTGATATGGAGGTTTATCGAAAGTCGGTCTTACCCTTTAGAATTCGTGCAATTCGTGACTGGATCAGTGGGGGGTGGGGGGTGGGAAGAGCCTTCCACCACACTCCGTAAGATAGCTTGTCGAGTTTAGATGTGGATGTTGTGAAGGTTTTTCTACAATTTCTTCACACTTCCGCAGACTGAAATCGCCCAAACGCTACTGCATGTGTAAGATGCGAAATTATAGCAACAGGATACACAGTCAGCTACGTTGGAATTGGGCCGCCATGGTACAGAGCGCTGCTGCTCTTACGCTGCTACACGCAGATGAAAATTGCAATTACGTCAAATAATATGCGGCAGACCCACTTTAAATATGGTTTTTGTATCCATCATCATGATGAATTATTTGTCAGCCGGATTTTGCTCTTTAATTAGTCCTTGCCATTAGCAGTTCAGAGAGGCCACGTTGTAATATATGGCGTACATTCAATGAATGTGGAAGGCCAGATCTCTGTCTCGCGGGATTAGCCGAGCGGTCTCGGGCGCTGCAGTCATGGATTGTGCGGCTGGTCCCGGCGGAGGTTCGAGTCCTCCCTCGGGCGTGGGTGTGTGTGTTTGTCCTTAGGATAATTTAGGTTAAGTAGTGTGTAAACTTAGGGACTGATGACCTTAGCAGTTAAGTCCCATAAGATTTCACACACATTTGAACTTTTTTTTTTTTTTTTTGGAAATTGGAAATTTGTGGTAAGGCCTTATGGGACCAAACTACTGAGGTCATCGGTCTATCTGTTTCTCTGTTTGTATGAGAGAGTTCTTGCACAGCAAATACTTCCACATTATCACAAATGAGCGGAGCATCCTACTGCTTAAATACGGAAAAAAAGGATGGCTGCACGCAATTACAGGTCAGACTCCTAATATCCGTCTGCATTATTAGCATTCTACATGTTTATTCTCCATGTCTACATATTTGCAGCCCTCTGCCGCTATAGATCACAGCGGTGTGTAATGAACTGTGTCGGTGCGTGAGAAACAGCGTGCTGTAATTGAGTTTCGAATTCGGAGAGTTAGTCCAGACGTGCAGCAACCCCTCCTTCAGCATAACAATGCCAGACCACACACGAGCGGTGCGATGTCTCCGACAATCCGACACCTTGTATTTACTGTCATACGCCATCCTCCATACAATCCCGACTTGGTCCCATAGGATTTTCATCTGTTTCCAAAACGTAAAGAACACCTTCGAGGACCTTGCTTTGATAGTGATTGGCGGTGCGAGCAGATGTGATGTGGCTTCGTTAACAATGGCTAACAATTTACAGTGACAGTATCAACAAACTGGTCTCTCGTTGGGAGACATCTGTTCGTCGCCAGGGTGACTATATTAATAAATAAATATGTGCACATGAAGAATAAATATGTAGAATTTTAATAACGTATGTTTTATTTAAAAAGCTTTAAGAGTTTTCGCTTTAAAAATTCAGAGATTTTACTTCATAGCACGCCCTCGCTATTAAATGCAGCTATTTTTATATGTGGATAAATGGAATGTATTATCCATATCAAACAACAACAACTCCATAATATCCATTACAATATTAGTGACCAACAACTGGAGCATGCCACATTATTTAAAAATTTGATTGTTGTATTCACCAAATGCACGTGGCGTCAAACATATAAATGTGGCAGGAAAAGAATCCCCTAACAACGAGAACTTGCTGTTAGAAAATGGACTCCTTGTACGCAGCTACCATACGAAGAAGTCACAGGACCCAATAGGGTTAGGCTAGGCAACAGCTATAGCAAAATAAATGGTAACTCCGATTCGTAAAAATTCAAAAAACCGTTTACAAACTGACATGGCACATCGGGTAGAGAAGGATCACTAATCACTTAGGGACCAGTGGTCTCAAAGTCCACTTGGAGCTACTAAATGGCGTTTCAGTTATTTTGTCACATGCTACAAATGAACGCCAACTACAGGTGATAATCAAAGTTTTGTCCACATGAATAGAGACACGCCTTACATCTACGCCGCACTGAACGGCGCACCATCTGAAAGATATCTCGGTTATCTCGAAGACGTCCTACTGCTGCAACGTTCCTGCCCACTAAGTCATCCGGCGATGCAACAGATGTTTCATACACAACACTCTTCACATGCCCCCAAAGGAAAAAATAGATTGGGGAAATGGGACGATCGTGGTGGCCATGCGACTGGCCGACCGCGGCCAATCCAACGGCAGGGAATGGTTGCCCGCAGATGTGACCTCAGTTGCTTGCTGAAATGCGTCGGGGCTCCGTCGGGCTTAAGTTGAATGCTGAGACGAATAAACGTGGGAACATCATTCAGCATGTTCGTCAGAAACTCTCGCAGGAATACGAGATACCTGCGACCATCAAGTAGGTCCGGGAGAGTGTACGGCACAGTTAAACAGTCTCCGACGATGCCAGCCCACACGTACACGTAAATTTGCGTTGTAAGGCATGCGTACGTGTAGCGTGTCAAAAAAAAATGGCTCTGAGCACTATGGGACTTAACATCTGAGGTCATCAGTCTCCTAGAACTTAGAACTACTTAAACCTTACTAACCTAAGGACATTGCACACATCCATGCCCGAGGCAGAATTCGAACCTGTGACCGTAGCAGTCGCGCGGTTCCGGACTGAAACGCCTAGAACCGCTCGACCACAGCGGCCGGCTGTAGCGTGTCGATACACAGCCGCCCACGTATGCAGGTAGTGAACGTTCATAACACTCTCGAGTGAGAACGCAGCCTCGTCGGTGAAGAGGACACTCACTGTGACGCTTCGGCCTGCAGTGGATTCCTACACAAACTACCGCGCAAATCCCATGCGCATGCTGTTGTTCCCCGGTTGGAAAGCCTGGACGCACTGGAAACGAAACGGATGCAATCCGTCGTCGTGTAGGATGTGCCAGGTGGAGTGTTGGGGGCTATCAGTGGCGCGTTATGCACCTCGTGCACTTGTTTATGGTGTAAGCTGCAATGTTTCGAGAACACTTTCTTGCACCACAACTGTCAGTGTTGTTCGTTGGCGACTAGCATAGGGGTTGTGCACACGGAACGAGCCGGTTTCACTCATTCGGCGATGCAGGGTGGCGAATAACGTGTGGTACGGCACCTTTCCATCGGGGTATTTCACACGATACAATCGCACGGGCCGGCCGGAGTGGCCAAGCGGTTCTAGGCGCTACAGTCTGGAACCGCGCGACAGCTACGGTCGCAGGTTCGAATCCTGCCTCGCGCATGGATGTGTGTGATGTTCTTAGGTTAGTTAGGTTTAAGTAGTTCTATGTTCAAGGGGACTAATGACCTCAGAAGTTAAGTCCCATTTATCGAAGCACACGCTCTGACAATTCTCTCTCGTATATCGTGCAAATAACAAATATTCGCCGAATACGGCGTATCCGTCTAACGTGCCATTGACACGCAAATAGCATTCGACGGTTTCGCAATACAACACTAATAGGAACGGTAAGACTAGTATCGTCGAATCAAACGAATGTGAATGATATATTCCTTCGAAGAACAAGTCGATATGCTTCTCATTTACGGAAAATTCCAACAAAATTCATTGATATCTGAAAGCAATCTTCAGCGTACTCACCCTACACATCGTAAATTTAAATATGTGTGTGATAAATGGAGAACAACTGGATCTTTAACGCATCGGAATCATATCCGGCAAAGGAAAGCTACTAACGAGGAAACGGGAATTGGTACTCTTGCCCCTGTGGTTCGAGATCCTTGTGTTAGATCGCGTCAAATCGCAAGGGAATCTGGCATGAACCAGAGTAGTAGTGTTCGTGTTGTACATCACCGTAAATATCGTCCTTACCATATCAGTCTCCACCAAGAAATAACTGGTATGGATTGTATGCGTCGCATTGGATTCTGCCGATAAGCCCGACTTCAGATTCAGAGGGATGTCACATTTATTAATTTGATTTTATTTACTGACGAGGCTACATTCACGAACAATGGAAATGTCAATTTGTATAACATGTATTACTGGGCAACTGAAAATCCATGTTTGCTGCGGTATGTTGCACACCAAAAATCGAGGTCGGTGAATGTATGGTGTGGGATTCTGGAGGACAGAATTGCAGGACCCTACGGCGGTGCGGGTCTCCCGCATCGTTCCCCTACGCTCTGTTAAGGAGTATGGGACTTCATCATCATCATTTCATCGATGGTAATCTTAATGGCCGGAAGTACACCACATTCCTGCAAGAAACATTAGGTCTGTTATTGGAGGAAATACGTTTAGGAACAAGGAACAGAATGGGTATCCGGCAGTTTTTGCTGATGGCTAGAAATGAGTTGCAGAGATAATTCCCAAATAGTTGGTTTGGACGCAGAGGAGATGTGTCGTGGTCGGCTCCTTCGCCAGAGTTGACGCCTCTGGATTTTTTATTGTGGGGATTCGTAAAAGACATTGTTTATAAAAATGTTCCAACGACACCTGAAGATATGTGAGAGAGCATTGTCAGAGCATGTGATTCGATAGGTACCGATGTGATAAGATATAGCCCGCATCTCGTGGTCGTGCGGTAGCGTTCTCGCTTCCCACGCCCGGGTTCCCGGGTTCGATTCCCGGCGGGGTCAGGGATTTTCTCTGCCTCGTGATGGCTGGGTGTTGTGTGATGTCCTTAGGTTAGTTAGGTTTAAGTAGTTCTAAGTTCTAGGGGACTGATGATCATAGATGTTAAGTCCCATAGTGCTGAGAGCCATTTGAACCATTTTTGATAAGATATACCACTCAGTCCATGATAAGAAGATTGCAGCACTGCATTGCACTTACGAGTACCTTCTTTAAATGGACGTTCATGCTACCCTTGTGAGCTTCGTTGACCTTCAAAGACCTTACTGTTACACATCATTGGATTCGACTCGAGCCGGCCGGAGTGGCCGTGCGGTTCTAGGCGCTACAGTCTGGAACCGAGCGACCGCTATGGTCGCAGGTTCGAATCCTGCCTCGGGCATGGATGTGTGTGCTGTCCTTAGGTTAGTTAGGTTTAATTAGTTCTAAGTTCTAGGCGACTGATGACCTCAGAAGTTGAGTCGCATAGTGCTCAGAGCCATTAGAACCATTTGATTCGACTCGATAGCCGCTATCAGAAAGTAAGTACCAAACTATATCATCCCATTTAAAAAAGCAAAGTTGACCATATCTCTGAAGCGACCCCACCTACCGACAAAAAACCAACATCATATTATGGCCTCTGTTGTCCCATGCAACTTTTGTTTCACAAACTTTCAGCTCCTATCATACTTTCGGAGGTACTCTTGGTTGCAATAGTTAGTGACTCACCCTGTATAAAGGAAACATTTCTACCAGACATCTCGAAACGTACTTGATCTATTTGCTTCGAAGTTCGTGGACTATTTACTTAAAATTTCTACATTAAGATGAAACAATGGAGGAAATTAATGAAATATTAAATGCCTAACAAACGAAATATGTCGTGGCAAACTGACTGTAATTCCAACGGAGAGAACAAATTACAGCGGTAATACCCGTCTTGGAGATAGTACCATCAGACGTCACTAGATCGCGGGACGAGCGATAGCTCGAGCATTCAACACCTATGTATTGATTAGTTGCCGTTATTACATAAGACATATACACAGCTATTTTTATTATTAAAATCCATAGTGCTGTACAAACGCTAAGGCAGCTCGTGGATATAGTGCCAACAAGTCATTAGATCGCGGGCCGATCGAAATATCGAACAGAACATGACATTTTCCGAACTGTGACAATCTGTTCGAAGAGTTAGTCGTGCTCTAACACAGCGCTACTTGAATCAGTGAAAACAGCTGAAACAATAGATGGCGCAGCTAAACATCTTGCAACTTTTGAAGCAAGTGAAGACGTTCGTTGCATTCCGTTGATATCCAGTGATTCAAATAGGCGCTTCGCCTTAAAGCGATTAGTTTCGCAAGCGGCATGCATCAACAAGGAACAGGACCAGTCACTTTGTATGGCAGATATTAAACATCCCAGGCAGTGCCGGGCACTGCAGCTAGTACAGGGTAACTTAGAAGAATTTCTAGCTGGTGTGATGAATGGCACGTAGCTCTAAATGTAGAAAAATGTGAGTCAATGTACACACCCCAAAGAAGTTTTGCACCACCTCGGCTCCGAGAGCTCCAGAACCTGTACAGAAAATTGGAACAGAGATCGACATAAACATCATTTCCGCACTTTTTATAGCTCATCAAAACCACACAATGCATGTTGTACCACCATACAGGGAGACATTCAGAGGTGGTGGTGGTCCAGATTTGAATGTTCTGCAGGGGAAGTTGAATTTAGTGAAACTAAACTTCTAATTGTTGTTGTTTATAGGTCCCCTAATTCTGACTTCAGAGCATTTCTACTCAAGATAGTGTGTGCTCTTCATTCACTTTAAAGGAAGTACCAGAAATTAGTTATATGTGGTGGCTTCAACATAAATTTTGTATAGGGCAAGAAAAAGGATGTTGATAGAGCTCCTAAATTCATATGATCTGAAGCAGACTGTGTTTTGTTTTTCAGCTAGGGTGCTGGGGAACAGTAGCACAGCCATAGACAATATTTTAATCAGGATGCTATCCATTCGGAAAGTAGGTGCACTCAGCGACTGTTATGTGGCTTATAAATTATAAGAGTGCAGCAGTCAGTCGTCCTTTTTTAGATTTTATTACGCAAATCCAGATTTAGGCTAGTGGCTAGCCATTCTCAATGCACTATTTTCTATTCTCGATGGATGTAAGTCCCTGTTGTTCGGGCGTCAATCACATTTCTTTGAATTCTTGATACAGTAGTATTCAAAGGAATGTGACTTACATGCATCGAGAATAGAGCCGGCCGGTGTGGCCGTGCGGTTCTAGGCGCTTCAGTCTGGAATCGCGTGACCGCTACGGTCGCAGGTTCGAATACTGCCTCGGGCATGGATGTGTGTGATGTCCTTAGGTTAGTTAGGTTTAAGTAGTTCTAAGTTCTAGGCGACTGATGACCTCAGAAGTTGAGTCCCATAGTGCTCATAGCCATTTGAACCATTTTTTGAGAATAGAAAATAGTGCATTGAGAATGGCTAGCCACAAGCCGAAATCTGGATTTGCGTAATAAAATCTAAAAAAGGACGACTGCCCGGTGCACGCTATAATTTATAACACATATTTTTATTCATTCTTCATTACTAGATGGTCATTCAGTTAGTAAAAGGATGAATGGCCTTTCAGACCATGATCCACAAATTTTAACACTAAAAGGCTTTTCTACTCAAACAAATGTCACATATAATTACAAACTATGAAGGAAAGTTAATCCAACAGCAATAGAGAGGTTGTTAAACCTCGGCAAGGAACGAGAGTAGCTGGATGTTTATAGTGCCGATAACACAGATGATAAATATAATGCTTTCCTTAAGACATTTCTCGTGCTCTTTGAAAGCTGCTTTCCATTAGAACGTTCTAAACGGGGTACTAGCAGTAATAGGCAGCCCAGGTGCCTGACTGGTGGGATATCATATAGAACAAAGAGGGAATTATTTCAAAATGTTAGTTCAGAGTAGTTTCAGGGGTAAGACAAGGCTGCAACCTGTCTCCACTGTTGTTCATATTATTTATGGATCATATGTTGAAAACAATAGACTGGCTGGGTGAGATTAAGATATGTGAACACAAAATAAGCAGTCTTGCATATGCGGATGACTTAGTTGTGATGGCAGATTAGATTGAAAGTTTGCAAAGTAATATTTCAGAGCTAGATCAGAAATGTAAGGATTATGGTATGAAGATTAGCATCTCCAAAACGAAAGTAATGTCAGTGGGAAAGAAATATAAACGGATTGAGTGCCAAATAGGAGGAACAAAGTTAGAACAGGTGGACGGTTTCAAGTACTTAGGATGAATATTCTCACAGGATGGCAACATAGTGAAAGAACTGGAAGCGAGGTGTAGCAAAGCTAATGCAGTGAGCGCTCAGCTACGATCTACTCTATTCTGCAAGAAGGAAGTCAGTACCAAGCCTAAGTTATCTGTGCACCGTTCAATCTTTCGACCAACTTTGTTGTATGGGAGCGAAAGCTGGGTGGATTCAGGTTACCTTATCAACAAGGTTGAGGTTACGGATATGAAAGTAGCTAGGATGATTGCAGGTACTAACTAGTAGATGGGAACAATGGCAGGAGGGTGTCCACAATGAGGAAATCAAAGAAAAACTGGGAATGAACCCTATAGATGTAGCAATCAGGGCGAACAGGCTTAGATGGTGGGGTCATGTTACACGCATGGGAGAAGCAAGGTTACCCAAGAGACTCATGGGTTCAGCAGTAAAGGGTAGGAGGAGTCGGGGCAGACCAAGGAGAAGGTACCTGGATTCGGTTAAGAATGATTTTGAAGTAATAGGTTTAACATCAGAAGAGGCACCAATGTTAGCACTGAATAGGGGATCATGGAGGAATTTTATAAGGGGGCTATGCTCCAGACTGAACGCTGAAAGGCATAATCAGTCTTAAATGATGATGATGATGATGATGATGATGATGATGATAGTAGAACTATCCATGATGCACAGACCTTGAATAGAGGGCTACACAGTTAAATCAGTTATAAAGTGTGATACGTGGGATTGGGAGCTTGAGTGTTGTTGGTGCAGGGGGAGGGTGAAGGGTGAGAGGTTTCCTGTCATGATGATGTCCTCCCATTGGCTCACGATTTAAGTCCAAAATTGTGTATCACGTGACTAGTATCGAGTTATGCGACGAATGTGAATGTAACTAGGCCACTTGCCTAATGTGCACGAGGGGCTCCGCCGGATGACGTCAATGAGTTTCCAGTAGTCTCCCAGGGGCAGGCTAGTGGGGAGGGGGGGGGGGGTTGAAATCGAATATAAATCACACAAGTGGTAAGCCTTGTATCGAAAGGCCTTGTCAGTGACGGTGAGATGTTACCTCACCCAGTTCTCTCCTCCTATAGTACTGTGGCGTTATCATATCACCAAAAGTGATGTCACCGAATGTTTACCTGTGCTCGTATCCGCTCTCGATAACTACTGTGGGTATTATTACGGGTCAGAATGGTCCGAGCGTTGACTCCATAATCGTTCGAGATGATGTTGCAGGACTGTAGGCTGGGCAGCAAGTACGAAGAACCAGGTTCCCTAGTTGGCGTTGAATCATAGAGGCATAGGTGATGACAAGAAGATTTATTTAACACAGTTGGTACAGCTGATATAGTCTGTGTCCTAGAAGCATGCAGTGACCCCAGGCAGCAGTGCCTGCTTACCACAGCATGCAGCAGCGGTAGGCAGCCACCAGTGCAAGGACGCTGGACCGGTGAAGGGGCCGGAGTGAAGAAGAGAAGTCATGTCTCAGCAGGCGTGGAGCTGTGTCGAGCCTGCAGACATCGAGCATGCTGTGGCACCAGTCTTCGGTGCTATTAAGTGCAAATGTGGCGACCACCCAGCAGCTGATATTGGAGCCAGTGCAGGAGGCGCCCAGTCACGAAACGTGAACTGAGGAGCGCAGAAGGCACCCTGGGCTCAGTTGATGTCTGACAACACAATGACCCCTCCAGGGAGGCACCAGTTCAATTCCTGGCAGCATCACTGTTGGGTATGGAGCGTACACCAGCAGTTAGCAGAGGCGGGTACATCAGTCGATGGCCAGCATGGAATACTTCTCAGTGTACGCAGCGGTCGAGACGAGATACTCTTGAGATCTGGATGGCCAGTATTTATATTGGCTCGCCTCGGATTTATTAGGAAAAAGTGCAACGTAGCGCCTCATACGAGGGCTGGGCAAAAGGCAGTAGGGCCCAACTGTCGGTACCCTGCAGTCGCTTCGGTCCGAAAGCAGAGGCTTTCGCTCTGAGGGCTCAGCGTTTCCCGGCGCATGTGGTAAGCTGCCTGTCGACCCGCCTTCTTCCGGGTTGTGGAGTCGACTTAGGAAGATAGTGGCGTCACAGTACATACTTAATGCAGTCGTGGCCATGAGGCAGAATGCAAAAATGATTGTTGTGAAGCATTCTACATGATTACATATGGAAATCGGTGTTTCAGCAGAATCGCAGATTATGGGCAGGTGCAATGCAATGTACATTCTGTGTATGAGGCATTCAAAATACAAGTGGTTCAAGTCCAGAGAAAGTGGTTCTGAGATATCGCAGGATAAAAGTATATCAGAATTTTTAAAAAATCAGCATCAAATTTACAAACAAAAATTTACTTTATTTTGAAACAGACATTTGTTCTTCACTTGTTTCATGCAAAGTAGAGAACATAGAGGAAACATTGGAGACTGCAACAATGTTTGAAACAGAAAATATGGAAAAATTCAGTAGTCTCCTGAAAATAATTGCAAAGTAGTACACAATATAATAGTTCCATGTTTAATGTTCCCATATCCATTCATATGTTGACTACATTTACCTACACATTCACACACAGAACAATTCATCGAAGCCTTCGGACTCAGCGTCATTTTCAGCAAACAGCAAACCCTTTTTGATGAGCATTTGAAATACAAGAATTATATTTGAAGTAACGGTACTAAATGGGTGGAATAAAAGGCAGCAAATCGAGTATATCCTTCATCTTCTTTGCATCCGTAACTGCACGTTGCTACTTGTAGAGAATGTCTTGTTCTGGTAGCTGACGTGCTGGCCATCCTGTACCTTTCTTTACCAAATTAATTTCATAGAACTGTGTGTAAGGACCGAGGCAGTTTTTAAATTTTAATGAATCTGCACATCCCTTTCCATACCTCAACTACTGAATGTCTAGTCAATTCACTTTGCGACCACCTACGGTTTTCTTACTGTTTACAATGGCTGCTTCCAGTTTCTTTCGGATGAAAAGTCTCTATGTGCCATGTGAGCTATTTTAAACGGGTTTTCCTTCTTTGATTCTTTCTCAACGGTTACCCAATCATCTGGCGAATAAATATGGGTTGCTTTCCTACTCTTTGTTTCTATCAAGCCAAAGTCGGTATCATTTGCTAGGTACGAATGCCCCGAAACGGGGAATTTATGTTTTATGATTTTTGTTTCGGTACCATGTTTCTGTAATTGTTTCTTCAAACCAAGTGCCATTTTCATGCACCAATTTTTTCCTGTACAGCTTTGGGACTATACATCCTTTCAATGTTTCAAAACAGGTTATGTTGTTGTCAAACCATGTACCCAAATGATATAAGGGATAATAACGTGACCTACGTTTCACATTACGTTTTGAATTACATTAGTTTACCTACATTTTCTTATGAACAGTCGTCTCTGCCCATAGTAACGATTATTTGGTGTAATGGAACTACAAAATTACGAAACGCAGTGTGTAGTGTGGACCTTTATCACTTGTCAGAAATAATAAACAGCTGTTTCCGTTGCCAAGTGAAGTGCTGCCATCTGACACCACACAGCTCAACTAGGGATTCATTCAATAATTTGCAGGAAATTACACAGTGTAAAACGCCTCTCTCCTCAAAACACAATTTTTGTGGACTTACACCACTTTTACTCTCATCGCCTCACATAAGGAAAGAGTACGCCAGGTTTTTCTCATTTAGAAATCGCATCTCAATATTGATTTATGTGAAGGGTTTGTGTTATGCATCGTGTAAGGAGGACATACACCTTCTAGTACGTGTCAGAATTCGACAGAAGCACGATCGTCGTGTATCGAGACTGCGGTTTACCGTCTCGCGATACTGCTGATTACGTCGGTGGAGATCTCAGGAATAGGTGGGTTCAGCAAGGATGCGCTAGATCCTATTAAGGCTGTCAACAACCTCACGCGACTAGCGCCGAAGAGGAATGACGGGTGGTACCACTACCGTACCTAATGAGGGGACCTTCTGGGAGGTGCATAGAGTTATGAGCTCCCACTTCGGCTGCTTATAGTGAGGGTAGGCACCGATCACATCCTAAAACTGTAGGTGCCAATGCGGCCTCGTTTTTGAAATACTGCCTGTTAAAGTTTCGGCAGCTCTTTATATACACAAAAGTTTCACTATTGTGGCAAGTGAGCGAGTAGCCGAGAGAAAAGGGAGCGAGACTCTCGCCCAGGCGACCCTAGTTCGAGACCCGTCTATGGTGCTTTTGTTTCCTTTTTTTCTCAGATGCCTTTTTAAATTTATAATTAATCATCAAAATTCCGCAAGGAATTGATTAAAAAGAATTACAAGCCTCTACAATTCAAAATTACATACTGAATGTCAAATTTTGTCAAAATTTGTTAACTCCTGCCGTTCTCCATTGTTAGGTGGAGCCCACAAAAGGCTTCCTTGGTCTTCCACCAAATGTTCAATATTGTCAAAATTGCACTGACTAACAACTTGTGAACAACTTGCACTTTTTGCTCCATTTTAAAGGATAAACGTCTGCACACTTCAGAGCCAATCTTTCAACTGACGAGAAGCGTTTTGTTTATTCGGCAGTTATAACCGTCGCTACTCACGTACACAGACGTTAGAGTCCCTTTATTCGTGGAACGGCAGGTTCAAATAGGAGAACGCCAACGGTCACAGACCATAAACAGGATCAGCCACGACGACGCGTCAACGATCTGACAGGTATAAAATTTTCTAGGACCCTGTCCCAACACTTGTGTGACGGGTTTATGACTATTTTCGAAGAAATATTTTAACAACTTCTCTCAATTTTCAGGTAAATAAGCAAATTTATGTATGCCAACGTTTTAATTACGTTTAATTTCCTGTTAAAATAAAAATAAACGCAAAAGATTGAAACAAAATGTGACATTCAATTTATAATTTTGATTTATACAGGCTTGTAATCCTTTTTAATCAATTCCTTGCAAAATTTTCATGAGTAATTATAAATCAAAACCAGCATTTAAAAAAACAAAAAGAAAACAAAAGTACCGTAGACGGGTCTCGAACCAGGGTCGCCTGGACGGGGGTCTCGCTCGCTTGCCACTTTTTTTAAATCTCATTTTGTTCGATTTCGGCTACTTGTTCATTTTCCACAATAGTGAAACTTTTCAGTATATAAAGATCTGCCGAAACTTTAACAGGCAATATTTCAAAAACGAGGCCGCGTTGGCACCTACAATTTTAGGGTGTGATAGGTGCCCACCCACACTATAAGCAGGCGAAGTGGGAGCTCATATCTCGATGCACCTCCCAGAAGGTCCCCTCGTAAGACCGAGTGGGCGCACCACTGTCATCGCGCCTCTCTCTGCTTCCACGTCGAGGGAATCCGCAAGAATAGTCCCTATGCTGACAGTTCGTGATGCTCCATACGTCGTCACACTGTCTGTTTGTCTAACTACAAACAAGCCCATCTCCTGAGTCAAGTTATGTGGCGTGACTGTACGATCGTGCACCAAGTAATATGTGTGGCCCCTGTGGCGCAATTCTCGTGGGGCCGTTGACATGTACATCTACATGAGTACTCTGCAGTTCAGACTGACGTGCCTGGCCGCCCTGCACAGCCTAGTACGACCGCCATGCGCCCACCGATTCCATATTCGCATGACAGTCGTCGGAACCGAACCAACCAGCAACAATATGCCAGTCTAGATAGGTCACGATTCTACCGTTGTAGAATTCCGACATGTTATAACCAGGAATAACGCAATAAATATTTCACCGTTCTACGGTTTATTGACACAACACTGACACGAATAAGTCTCTTACCAAGCGCCAAGTTGCAGATAAACACTTTATGGAAAATTATATAAATTGATGGTGGTTATACCAATTTCCAGGAAGTGCAAGTTCTAACACCCTACCACAACAAAGGTCAAAAATTAATTATGATTGTAGTGTTGCTCACGCTGCTAAATATTGAATTTTCGGGCAACAGCAATGTTATATTATGTGGCAGGTGTCATTAGAGCACAGTTAATAAAGTCATTTCTTGAAATAATGGATAAACTAGACACTCATCTTTACGTGTTTCCCACGCTGGTCTCGTTGTGAACTCATGGCTCAATCGTCGAAAATGTAGGTAGTGATGATTCCAAGCTCGGATGCAAAGTGGCCTAGGTGTTATTCTGCGATACTCAAAAGTTTTATAGATGTGTTTCATAAACCATTCTTGAAGATTAAACTATTGCAAGTTAGGACAATGGTGATGTAAAAAAGTAATCAGCACTCCGAATTTAAGTTACACTTCTTCTTTATTACTTTTGTTGCATCTTCCTCACTGTTAAAGTTCACATTTCATAAACCGACTACAATTTGCCTCTTTTTAACATCACGATCAAAGCTTCACTCTCCAATAACCGCTTACGCGCCCAAAAATCAGAGTTAAAAGAACGTCAAAGATCATAGTGACAAAAGAAAAAATGCACATAAGAATAATATCATTGCAATATATACATATCGATGTATCGAAGTACCTCTACATTAATGATTTCAAATCTGAATGTTATCACAGAAATATGTTAACTATTTTACAGAAACACAGTAGAATATTGCTGGTATCGAGAGGTTGAGGTGAGGTGCCGTAATGGTTACGTAATTCAAGTACCAATACAAAGTGAAATAGAGAATTCCGGACTTCTGACATACTAAGCGTAGTGAACGTCGAAGTCCAAGTTCCAATATAGAATTCGGATTCTAAGTCCAGAGCGCAGTCAAATCGACGTCGAACAGCAGGTCCACCGCAGCGTAGCACTTCCGAGTCGAGTAGAACACAGCACGATGAGAACTGGCGTGCAGACGTCAGTAGCGGCGTTAAATTAGGCTCCATAGTTAATGGAGCCGGCGGCTGGGGTTGCTGTATATTCTGGGTGGCCAGTCGCTGAGTAGTACGGGTGGCCGACCAATCGCTGTGGTTTGAAGCGCGCGCGAAGGCGGTCGGCGATGATAGCAGCGGTCCGATCACGGAAAGCTGTGGTCGACGATGCGGTTGTCGGCCGCACGTAATGGAGCTCGCCGCTGTTCGGTGCGGAGCTTCAATAGTGATAGATTCCACACGACACGTGCTGGTAGACTTTTCTTCTTCTCACACGAGGCAAAACACGACCTTCTCACAAACATCCAACATTAAAATGCGATTTCTGACTGATAAGTGCGCAGTGTTATCTTTTCTTATATATGAATGTAGATGGCGTTACTCTGATCTGCTTTGAGCTGTTACGGAAAAATACTAATCGTTTGCATACCCAAGGATGTAAGACACTTCATGCGAATTTGTCGTTTGTAGCGTCCATCTTAACGGTGTTGTTACTTTAATGGCCAATAGTGTATTAACAATATACGATACATTTATTAGTGTGCAGATGGAGCGTAGTTTCCCTCTGTACATGCGTTCTCTGTTTATTGTAAGGGGCAAAAAAATGAAAACGAGACAGAGTAAAGTAAAGAAACTGTTTATTATTCTAAAAGCAGTCGATATAACATTTAGTACATCACTGGCCAATAAAATTGCTGCACCACAAAGATGACGTGCTACAGACGCGAAATTTAACCGACAGGAAGAAGATACTGTGATATGCAAATGATTAGCTTTTCAGAGCATTCAAACAAGGTTGGCGCCGGTAGCGACACCTACAACGTGCTGAGATGAGGAAAGTTTCCAACCCATTTCTCATACACAAACAGCAGTTGACCAGCGTTGCCTGGTGAAACGATGTTGCGATGCCTCGTGTAAGGAGGAGAAAAGCGTACCATCACGTTTCCGACTTTGATAAAGGTCGGATTGTAGCTTATCGCGATTGCGGTTTATCGTATCGCGACATTTCTGCTCGCGTTGGTCGAGATCCAATGACTGTTAGCAGAATATAGAATCGGTGGGTACAGGAGGGTAATACGGAACGCCGTGCTGGATCCCAAAGGCCTCGTATCACGAGCAGTCGAGATGACAGGCATATCATCCGCATGGCTGTAACGGATCGTGCAGCCACGTCTCGAACCCTGTGTCAACAGATGGGGACGTTTGCAAGACAATAACCATCTGAACGAACAGTTCGACGACGTTTGCAGCAGCATGGACTATCAGCTCGGAGACCATGGCTGCGGTTACCCTTGACGCTGCATCAAAGACAGAAGCGCCTGCGATGGTGTACTCAACGACGAACCTAGATGCACGAATGGCAAAATGTCATTTTTCGGATGAATCCAGGTTCTGTTTACAGCATCATGATGGTCGCATCCGTGTTTGGCGACATCGCGGTGAACGCACATTGGAAGCGTGTATTCGTCATCGCCATACTGGCGTATCACCCGGCGTGATGGTATAGGGTGCCATTGGTTACACGTCTCGGTCACCTCTTGTTTGCATGGACGGCACTTTGAATAGTGGACGTTACATTTCAGATGTGTTACGACCCGTGGCTCTACACTTCATTCGATCCCTGCGAAACCCTATATTTCAGCAGGATAATGCACGACTGCATGTTGCAGGTCCTGTACGGGCCTTTCTGGATACAGAAAATATTCGACTGCTGCCCTGGCCAGCACATTCTCCATATCTCTCGGCAATTGGAAACGTCTGGTCAATGGTGGTCGAGCAACTGGCTCGTCACAATACGCCAGTCACTACTCTTGATGAAATGTGGTATCGTGTTGAAGCTGCATGGGCAGCTGTACCTGTACACGCCATCCAAGCTCTGTTTGACTCAATGCCCAGGCGTATCACGGTCCTTATTACGGCCAGAGGTGGTTGTTCTGGGTACTGATTTCTCAGGATCTATGCACCCAAATTGCGTGAAAAAGTAATCACATGTGGTGTTCTAGTATAATATATTTGTCCAAAAAATGGCTCTGAGCACTATGGGACTCAACTGCTGAGGTCATTAGTCCCCTAGAACTTAGAACTAGTTAAACCTAACTAACCTAAGGACATCACACACATCCATGCCCGAGGCAGGATTCGAACCTGCGACCGTAGCGGTCTCGCGGTTCCAGACCGCAGCGCCAGAACCGCGCGGCCACTTCGGCCGGCCCGTATTTGTCCAATGAATACCCGTTTATCACCTGCATTTCTTCTAGGTGTATGAATTTTAATGGCCAGCAGTGTACATTTATCCCACTGTGAGACAAGACGGTCAATGGCTTCCTAGAAAAATGTTTGTGGTTGCCTACGGAACAACGATTGTACCCAGGATCGTATCTCTTCGTTCGAAGCAAACCAACGGCCACAAATGCCTTCCTTCATAGCTTCAGAAATACTGTAATGGCATGTGGAGAGATCAGGACTGTATGGAGGATGTGTATGGGCTTCCCAGCGAAACTTTTGCAGCGTAGTCAAAATTGGGCCCGCCCGGACGAAGTGTAAGTAGGCTGTTTAGGTTTTTTTATTGGTAACGCCACCTCAGTATGAAAATCACTGGCTGTGCCGTGTGCAGTCTGTGGCTGCTTTGTATTGTTGTAATACTCGCCATTGTAGTGTTAGACAGCTGGCTGCGAACAGCGCGTAGCGTTGCGCAGTTGGAGGTGAGCCGCCAGCAGTGGTGGATGTGGGGAGAGAGATGGCGGAGTTTTGAAATTTGTCATGAACTGCTATATTTATATATGATGACATCAAGGTAAATACATTGTTTGTTCTCTATTAATATCTTTCATTTGCTAACTATCCCTATCAGTAGTTAGTGCCTTCCATAGTTTGAATCTTTTATTTAGCTGGCAGTAGTGGCGTTCGCTGTATTGCAGTAGCTTGAGTAGCGAAGATTTTTGTGAGGTAAGTCATTTGTGATAGGTATTGTTTAATGTTAGTCAGGGCCATTCTTTTGTAGGGATTATTGAAAGTCAGATTGCGTTGCGCTAACAAAATATTGTGTGTCAGTTTAAGCACAGTCTTGTAAAAAATTGTTCAAAGGGGACGTTTCAGAAGATCGTCGTTCCGTGGGCAACCACACATATTTTACCGGCAAGGCCCTGCCCGTCTTGTCTCATAGGGGAATAAATGTAGTGACAGCTATGGCCATTACTTTTGAAATAATAAACAGGATACTACATTTTTTCCATCTGTCTCGTTTTCATTTGACTGTCGCTAAACTCATTGTGAAAAGTTATCGTCCCCCACCCTTCCCCAGTTACCACCCTATACTTTCAGAACGGAAATCAGATATTGCGTATGATACTACGACATTGTCGAATATTTGTTGTCTATACCAGTGCCATAGGTATCTAAACACAACTATCGGTACACATGCAACAAAATGCGCTACCTAATGCCGCCCATAAGAATGAGGATTCTTCCGGAACGCATACCTCGAGTTTCATTGGTGATAAAAAGGTGAGGTCGAGTGTGTAGGATAGGCCTTGGGCCAAGAACCATTTGTACACCAACAGAGGATCGTCTTAGTGTCACTATCCTACAGTGCAAGGTCGAAGTATGAATATAAGCTACTTGCGCCTGCTTAGGCAAATGGAGCGTATCAATTGGCTGTTTTTACATCTGATGGTCTACGGTGTCCTTGAGGTGCATATGCAGGCACCTTTAGTTAATGGGCGGTTGTTTAGAAAACCCTCTAAAGAAGTCTTTCTAGCTTTTTCTTTTTGCACCAAAACCGAGCAGCGTATTCCAAGACGGCTATGCGCAGCAGATGGCTGAAATTTTTACGATATATTTCTAAGATCCAGATCTCGAACAATAGTGAAAATTTTCTTGATATCCTTATCCGTTTCCGAGATACAGAGGTTCAAAGTTACCTTACATGTACCCGTGCAATACGTACGTACAACCCTACATGAGACGAAAGGTAAATAATAAGCGCAACAAATTGTTCAAATTTTAAAGATACATTCTCTAGGCATATGTCTACAAGTGCCATCAGTCTTTATTAGTTAATCGGCATTTCCGCAGACAATCCCAAAACACCTTTTCTTACCATTTTTTTCGTACTACATCGAAAACGCGGATTCCAAGACGCCTACGCACAGATAATGGCTGAAATATTTATGATATAATCGTTAGACCCCGATCTCGTACAAGTTTGAAAAATTTCTGTATGTATTAACCCGTTTTAGATGTACAGAGGTTTAAAGTTATCTGATTTTGTCCATTATAAATGGTTTTCTTGAAATCCTGCGACTGCGACTGTTTCACTGTACACTGAAAGTTGTGAGTGATGTTTAACATGTGTGAGAGACTGCGCAAATGGACCATAAGAAAACTGTAAGTACAAGTTACTCCAAATTTCGCCAATAACTACATATAAAAACAATAACTAAAAATTGCGCCGTTTTTATATGTTGCAGTAAAGTCAACAAAACAAAGCAGGACCTCATACGTCGAAAACATTACGAAAAAATGGCATATTACAAAGAAATACACTTGAAAATGGGAATAATTTTCCGAAATGCGTCCTGTAAAACATAAATAAAAGAAAATCGTAGCTGCTACCATAAAGTAATTTATAAACAAACCCACTCGCTTAAAGTTACCTTACATGTACGCGTAAAAGTGTTGCAGATTGGAGATTAAGTTGTAAAGTGTCTGCATTAACATAAGAAGGGTTCCGGAAATCCCATGTTGTAGTACTGAATAGCCGCGCGTAGTGGCCGCACGCTTTGAGGCATCATGTCACGGATTTCGTTGCCCTCCCGCCGGAGGTTCGAGTCCTGCCTCGGACATTGGTGTGTGTGTTGTTCCTAGCATAAGTTAGTTTAAGTAGTGTGTAAGTCTAGGGACCGATGACCTAATCAGTTTGGTCCCTTAGGAATTCACACACACAGTACTGAATCACATGCAAAGTTTTTGTGCACGTAAAATTCGGTCTGAATTGTAAAATTAGTTTTGCGTTATTTCAATTTCACGTAAGTAAACTATAAAAATTTTACTGGCCCATGAATTTCTTTTCATCTGAGCGACATGCCCTTCTGTGGCAGGGAAAAGAAAGGAAGCAGTGGAAAAATGCCGGAGCACAAAAAAGGCGAAGACTGACTGAAAAGTGGGGGACCAGCTGCCTCATTCTACCTTCAACACCTTTAAAAATTTACTTTAAAATTTTGGCATGTGAACATATTAGTACTTTTTTATGCTAAGAGACTGTGGAAGAGGGGGGGGGGGGGGGCAGTAATGAATACTGGAAGATAGTAGACGGTGGTTGTGGTATAGAAAGAGCGAAGGACACTGCCAGACTGTGACAGAACAGTGCTAGGTAAAGAGTGAAGGAGACTGTGCCAGTGGGAGACGAATAAAGAGGAGGAGGAAGAAATGGAAGTGGGTGAGAGTTAGCGATGATGAGAGTCTGTCTGACAGCGACAACGATGGAGAGAGATATGGTGACAGTGAGAAGGGACAGCAGCAGTGGGAAGGAATGAATAAGATAACAGCAGTAAGAGAGGGAGACAGTGATAATGAGATTAGACAGTAGTAGTACTAGGACAGAACGAACATGGCTGTGGCCGTGAGGCAGGAGACAGTCACAGTTAAAGAGACACCAACATGGGCGTACCCAGGATCTGAACAGGGGGGGGGGGGGGGGCGCAGGTCATACTAGTCTCAGGAAACAAGGCTTGAGACAACATACAGCACTTCTTATTAAATAAAGCAGTAAACCAGTGAAGAAGTGCTTTTAATAAACATTTTAAATACAAGAATGCACTTGTACAATCCGAGAAAACATGCAGCATTTCTTATTAAATAAAACAGTAAACTAGTGAAAAACTGCGAACATCGTCTGGGGGGGGGGGCAACAGCCCCCCCCCCCCGCCCCTTGCTGGGTACGCCCATGGACACAAAGTGACGACAATGAAGTGGTCTCAATGAATGAGTGAGAATGCGCAAATACTGGACGGGTATGAGCGATTTACAGTGATGGACTAGTGGGTGTGAACGAGTTACTTACGGGAGCTTGTGGCAGTGAGAGCTGAGTTGCATGTTAAAAAGAGCGCGAATATGTTCGTAAGCCAAAACAGTCTGGAAAATTTTTGAAGGTGCTGAGAAAAATAGAACGAGGCAACTGTTACCCCACATTTCAGTCAGTCTTCTAACCGGAGTGTATTCGCCTTTGTGTTCCGATAGGAGCATTTTTGCACTGGTCGACGTTTTATCCTATTGGTTATATCGGAGCGTACGATGTCGTAACCAGTACGCCATTTGCTCTACTGGTTGAATACAAGAACATCGGCCCCACTGATAAAATGCTGTGACTATCAAAACAACCTCCCATAACTAGTTGTTGAATTAAACCGCCAAATTCGAAGGCACTTGGGCAAATAAAGATTCTTGCAGAAATTTGCCTCTCCGCGGTATGTCCTCGTAGGCACACTTGCAGCCGTGTCAAAGGAACCTCATTAGCGTGCGCTGAGCGCTCTGTTCTTTCAATGGCGGGTTGTGAGCCGGCCGGCACAGCACATGTCATCCGCAGCGCTGACAGATCACAGATTACGGCTTCGTTTGATCACCACTAGCCTAGAGACGGAGAGGTGTTCGCTGTGTCCGCACGAATCTCTGCAACGCGCCGTGCTCTTCCACTTCCCAGCACCCCACACAAGGGGGGTGTCACACGTTTCCCAGTAAATATGCACCACGGCTCTTCCAGTGCCTGTTTTTATTTCATTCATTGCTTAACGGTCCGATTCTTCCTCTTTGCTTCGAGACCGCTGGATAAAGTAGTTCGATGAAATGGGAAATGGCCTGCTCGGTCCCCAGACTTCAAATCTCTGGATGTTTAACTGTGAGTAAAATTAAAAACAAAAGTCTACAAGGAAACGTCGGCGACATCCAAAGACATGACATGCGATATGAAACAGCCCAGTTCTGAAGGAGTTCCAGATCAGGCGCGACTCAATGAGTCTCTGAGGTGGGCTGCCCCAAAAGGTAGACTGAAATTTAGTTTCCAATAGTGTACTTGTATTAAACAACTTAAATTCTCAGGTAGTGTTCGAAAATTTTCAATACGGGGTTAAATAAAGTAGCCAACTGTTTTAGAACTGACGATACGAAATGGTTCAAATGGCTCTGAGCACTATGGGACTTAACATCTAAGATCGTCAGTCCCCTAGAACTTAGAACTACGTAAACCTAACTAACCTAAGGACCTCACACAGATCCATGCCCGAGGCAGGACTCGAACCTGTGACCGTAGTGGTCGCGCAGTTCCAGACTGAAGCGCCTAGAACCGCTCGGCCATTCCGGCCGGCAACTGTCGATACGGAGTAATGTTTCTGGAACTGGTAGTATTATGCATTTAGGCCTGAAATTTCTGTTAGCTCGATGCGGCAGAGGTCTGGGGCGTGTGTTCTATGGAGCACAGCGCATATGGCCTCCCGGAGGGCTCAACGAGATGAATCTGAAGCCGTCCTCACAGGGGACGAGTTAGCTAACGTTGACGTGCAGTTTTGTGGGTCATTTCCTGTTATTCCACGTTGAGTAGCCATTACATCAAAATATGTTCTACATCTACATCTACATCCATACTCCGCAAGCCACCTGACGGTGTGTGGCGGAGGGTAGCTTGAGTACCTCTATCGGTTCTCCCTTCTATTCCAGTCTCGTATTGTTCGTGGAAAGATGGATTGTCGGCATGCCTCTGTGTGGGCTCTAATCTCTCTGATTTTATCCTCATGGTCTCTTCGCGAGATATACATAGGAGGGAGCAATATACTGCTCGACTCCTCGGTGAAGGTATGTTCTCGAAACTTCAACTAAAGCCCGTACCGAGCTACTGAGCGTCTCTCCTGCAGAGTCTTCCACTGGAGTTTATCTATCATTTCCGTAACGCTTTCGCGATTACTAAATTATCCTGTAACGAAGCGAGTTGCTCTCCGTTGGATCTTCTCTATCTCTTCTATCAACCCTATCTGGTACGGATCCCACACCGGTGAGGAGTATTCAAGCAGTGGGCGAACAAGTGTACTGTAACCTACTTCCTTTGTTTTCGGATTGCATTTCCATAGGATTCTTCCAGTGAATCTCAGTATGGCATCTCCTTTACCAACGATCAACTTTATATGATCATTCCATTTTAAATCACTCCTAATGCGTACTCCCAGTTAATTTATGGAATTAACTGCTTCCAGTTGCTGACCTGCTATATTGTAGTTAAATGATAAGGATCTTTCTATGTATTCGCAGCACATTACACTTGTCTACATTGAGATTCAGTTGCCATTCCCTGCACCATCAGTCAATTCGCTGCAGATCCTCCTGCATTTCAGTACAATTTTCCATTGTTACAACCTCTCGATATACCACAGCATCATCTGCAAAAAGCCTCAATGAACTTCCGATGTCATCCACAAGGTCATTTATGTATATTGTGAATAGCAACGGTCCTACGACACTCCCCTGCGGCACACCTGAAATCACTCTTACTTCGGAAGACTTCTCTCCGTTGAGAATGACATGCTGCGTTCTGTTATCTAGGAACTCTTCAATCCAATCACACAATTGGTCTGATAGTCCATATGCTCTTACTTTGTTCATTAAACGGCTGTGGGGAACTGTATTGAACGCCTTGCGGAAGTCAAGAAGCACGGCATCTACCTGTGAACCCGAGTCTATGGCCCTCTGAGTATCATGGACGAATAGCGCGAGCTGGGTTTCACACGATCGTTTTTTTCGAAACCCATGCTGATTCCTACAGAGTAGATTTCTAGTCTCAAGAAAAGTCATTATACTCGAACATAATACGTGTTCCAAAATTCTACAAGTGATCGACGTTAGAGATATAGGTCTATAGTTCTGCACATATTTTGCCAATTCGCTACGAAAAGTTGAACAAATAAGAAACAAGAACACTCTACATCACAAGCAGGACTTTCGAGGCTCCCAATGGTCTTTGTCTTTCTCAGTTGAAGCTCATATTTCATGGGTTTTATATTATAACTTACATCCTACGAATATATGCTGTTTCTAAGCACCAACACGTAGAAAATCTCTCGAAGACGCGTCGGTACTGGTATGATTTTTTTGTAATAAAACCTCATATTGCTTGTTAAAGAATTTTCATATGCGGTTATATTCGTGTTATAATTCGCACGTTATGAAAGTACGCTGTTTTAAGATAACAGCGCACTGAAGATTAATGAAAAACGTGTCAGTCTTGGTAGGATTCGTTGTAATTCAATGCCAGTTAATAACGCATCGGCGTTTAAAGTTTTTAGAAAATCGTAACATAAAATACGTCATTCGTTGTGGAAGTGCAGCGTAGCATAGTCGCTAGTGGCCCCGAGTTTCGAAACAATTTGTAGTGGGTCCACGTCTTGCCGTATCCAATATTTTTTTCATCTTCGCATTTTCTATAGCGTTATGGGACTTTCTTATTAAATTAATAAATAATATATTTTGTAATATTCGGTGGTAAATAAATGTAAGTGGGAGCTCTCTCAGGAGTGACTTTTTCCGACTTTGTGAAGTTTTATAAGCCGATGTCCTCACTGACTGGCAATGGAACTTTCCTTTTCGTCTTACGAGATGTTCATGGATACTCAAGTTTTTATTTCTATATATTTTGGACCTAAGAACGTGGCTAGCATGTTGACATGGATGAATTGTATGTTTTAATAGAAGTAATATAGGAATTTTATCTGTGTCTAGTTTCACTTCACTGTTCCGGAAGGGCTCTGATTCAGATGATAATTTTACTGTCTTACGTTCATTTCCATTTAGCAGTTTACTATTATGCCGATGTTGTTATTCATTATTAAAACCATTAAATGCAATTTGCTTTATTCCATTCATGTTACTTTCAGTACTGATATGCACAGAGTATTCTAGTTTAGCTTAGCGGGCTTTTGTTCCTGACACCAGTCGGCTGTTTAACAACCGCTGTGAAAGCCTGCTACCCTCAGCCACAAAGCCTCCCTTCTACGTGAAGGTAGCTGCCAGTCCCACTCCCACTTCCACAAACCTGTGCTCCCCCATCGTAGAGCGCCCCGCTATGCATCGTTCCCCCACCCTCGGTGGCCAAGGGTCGGTAATGTACATCAGCGGTATCCTCGCCAATCTTGCACCCAAACGCACTAAGCATCAAATTGCATACAAAAATGTCCAGTCTGTAACAGCTCATCTTGAAAAGTTCCATCATATATTTCAAGACAAAGACATCCATACAATACTTCTGTCGGAGACCTGGCTCAAACCAAGTATTCCCAGAAAATTCGGCAAGTCTAATAGGCAACATCTTTCTAAGGCATGACAGATGTAACTGGCGAGGGGGTGGAGTAGCGGCGTACATATTCTCTGATTTGTCATCTACTGTGCTTCACACATCCAAACAAGTGGAATATCCCCGACGGAGGTTCGAGTCCTCCCTCGGGCATGGGTGTGTGTTGTCCATAGTGTAAGTTAGTTTAAGTAAGATTAAGTAGTGAGTAAGCCTCGAGACCGATGACCTCTGCAGTTTGGTCCCATAAGACCTTACCACAAATTTCCAATTTCCAAGTGGAATATACGTTCGCAAATATCAAATCCCTTAGCAGGAAGTGCCTGATAAGTGTGCTCTACAAACCCTCTTAAGTAGGAGGGTCTTCCTGCTTCGAAAATGCTTTTTCAATACTCTAATTGACATATGACTAGCTAGTGACACTAACAAAAATTTTCTACACAATAGTCCTCCCAGTGAGAAATTTAAGTGGATGGTTTCTTCTTCAAATAGTGTCACTACTTCAGTTTGCTCTTACCCATCACACAAATAGTAGTCACACTTTCATAGATATGTTTGCAACGAAACCCCATACACCATAATTTGTATCTCTCGAGTATCTGCACCTCGCATTTCCACCCATGACATAATTTTTATAACATATTCGCTTGAAGGTTCCAGAAAGAAACTGCAGCTGACTACATACCGAGATTTATAACATATTCTCTTGAAGGTTCCAGAAAGAAACTGCAGCTGACTACATACCGAGACTTCAAACGCATAAACTGATCTGAACTTGCAACTGAGGCGCAAGAAATAGTTTGGATGACGTCTTCTGTTCCTTTCTCAGACAAAACGAAAAACTACACGGCTTTACTAACAAACTTACTCAACTATATGACAAATATGCTCCCCTAAAAACCGGAAAAGTAAGAAACCTGCAGCTTGGCTAGCTGAAGGAGTAAAACAGCTCATGAATCTCAGACACGCTGCACATAGGGCATACAAACTACACAACATGCCTGAAAATCGTATTCCTTATAAGCAGAAGCGAAAGAGTCAGTAAAACTGTGCTAAATGCAGAACTCATGCATCACCATACATTAAGCGACAACAGATATGGACCAGCTGTCCTGTGGAAAAACCTGCATGGTCTCGGTATAGGCAAAGTAAAATTTGCACCTGATATTGTTCCAGGTGAAGAACTGAAAATTACTTACAACCAAAATTGAACCACAAACGAAACAGAGACTCATTGATTAGTTCATGGGGGTTAGCAGCCGTAGCCACGAAGTTTACTGTCTAAAGCGTGTTACTTGCAATACTGTCAAAAATGCCATCATGCTAATCAGGTCAGCATCTACTGGAGATGATGGCATCACAGTCCTAATGATGGAACTTATTATTGACCCACTACTGCCCACAATGAGTTATCTTCAACCACTCCTTAACCACATGTGTTTTCCCAAGGCCTGGAAACAGGGACTAGTTAAGCCTTTACCAAAAATGGACGTTGTCGCAGCACCCTGTCGTTACTGACTTATTTGCATTCTTCCCACAGTGTCCAAGGCCTTAGCATATACGAGGTGTGGCTAGAAAAAAACCGGACTAGTACTGGTGAAACAATAAAACGAATGCAATAAGGCTGAAAGTCGCGTGGCCTGTCACGTGACTCTCGCTCCGCCTACTGCTCGAGTTTCATCTGCCTCCTGCACTCAGTCTGTCCGTGGCGTCTGTTTTAAGTAGTTGACGTTTTGTCTGTGCGTCGGAAAATGTTGAGTGTACAGAAAGAACAGCGTGTTAACATCAAATTTTGTTTCAAACTAGGAAAATCTGCAAGTGAAACGTTTGTAATGTTACAAAAAGTGTACGGCGATCATTGTTTATCGCGAACACAAGTGTTTGAGTGGTTTAAACGATTTAAAGATGGCCGCGAAGACAGCAGTGATGACACTCGCACTGGCAAACCATTGTCAGCAAAAACTGACGCAAACAATGAAAAAATCGGTAAACTTGTTCGACAAGATCGCCTTTTAACAATCAGGGCAGTGTCTGAGTTAACAGGAGTTTCCAGGATGTCAGAACAAATCATTCTTCGGCGTTCCTTCTGTTCAATTGTGAGACACTTTGGAACCATTTTTGAACACATTTTGTTCATGTTGAAACTTTCATGAAGAATCTGCCTAACACTTTCCTTGTCAACTCCTGTTAACTCAGACTTTAAATCGTTTAAACCACTCAAACACTTGTGTTCGCGATAAACAATGATCGCCGTACACTTGTTGTAACATTACAAACGTTTCACTTACAGATTTTCCTAGTTTGAAACAAAATTTGATGTTAACACGCTGTTCTTTCTGTACACTCAACATTTTCCGACGCACAGACAAAACGTCAACTACTTAAAAGAGACGCCACGGGCAGACTGAGTGCAGGAGGCAGATGAAACTCGAGCAGTAGGCGGAGCGAGAGTCACGTGACAGGCCACGCGACTTTCAGCCTTATTGCATTCGTTTTATTGTTTCACCAGTACTAGTCCGGTTTTTTTCTAGCCACACCTCGTATAGTCCACAACCAGCTAATAAACTACGTAACTGCAAACAACCTACAAGGAGAATACCAGTCAGATTTCTGTAACCATCGCAGCACTACATCTGCCTTAATAAAGATAACAGCTGACCTGAAGCTTGCCATGAATGTACAAGAGGCAACTATCCTGTGCTATCTTAGATTTCAGCAAAGGGTGTACCACTGTCGACTTCGACGATTTACTTACCAAACTTAGCAGCCTAAATTTCTGGTCATGTGTATTCCAATGGTTCTGCTCATACCTGAAATTTCGCCAGCAATACGTCATGTCCGGCACCGTAAAGTCACCACAATGGACGCAGATAGTATCAGGCACCTCCAGGGTTCAGTATTTCATGGTACATAAATGATGTCAATTTTTTCCTACTGCAAATACTACATTTAGGTTGATGACCTCCACTTGTATGTAAGTGCATATCCAGATAACCTGAAGACAGCTACTGAGAATCTCAATACCGACAATGGTGTACTATCAAAATGTGCATAGGTTATAGGGTACAAGCTGAGCCCATCAAAAACCAAATCGGTACTGGTTGGTCATTCTAGGCTGATTAACCCGACATACCGGGATGGTTCAAATGGCTCCAAGCACTATGGGACTTAACATCTGAGGTCATCAGTCCCCTAGACTTAGAACTACTTAAACCTAACTAACCTAAGGACATCACACACATCCATGCCCGAGGCAGGATTCGAACCTGCGACCGTAGCAGCAGCGCGGTTTCTGACTGAAGAGCCTAGAACCGCTCGGCCACAGCGGCCGGCCGACATACCGGGAATCCTTACCATCTTTAATCTTAAATCTGACAAATGCCAAATTCTCTTTCTTTGCACTGAGTCTGGGAATAATAATAGATAAAAATTTACACTGGGCTCCGAACGTAGCTGCAATATGCAAGAATGCATCAGCATCTCTCCATGCCCTACAAAAATACAAAGAGCTATTCCCTCCTGAAAAAAGCAACTTGTACAAACGCTTATACTTCCAGTTACCAAGTACAGCGATGTTCTCCTGCAAGGTCTTTGTCAGGAAAGCCCACGGTGCCTGGAAATTGTAATGAATGCGTGTGTTCGTTATATCTGTGATGTTCACTGTGATACGCACAGCTGTCCCGGTGCCAGCCGGAGTGGCCGTGCGGTTCTAGGCGCTACAGTATGGAGCCGAGCGACCGCTACGGTCGCAGGTTCGAATCCTGCCTCGGGCATGGATGTGTGTGATGTCCTTAGGTTAGTTAGGTTTAATTAGTTCTAAGTTCTAGGCGACTGATGACCTCAGTAGTTAAGTCGCATAGTGCTCAGAGCCTTAGCTGTCCCGGTTACGTGCAGACAAGTGCAGAGATTTCCATATCTCCTGTCTTCTCTACGGTCTTAGCAACGGATACTGTCCCTCATATACATCGTCGATCTTAACACTTTTACCCGAATTACATGGCAGAAACATCCGTTCCCATCAGAGCAAAATCCTTTCTGTCCCACTACATGAGTTCAGCCAATTTCTCGAAGTACCTGTCAGTAACAGGAACCCGACCCTAGAATAACCCCTCTCATTATATTAGAGAACTGAATAACATTCTTATCTTCTGAAGACAGTTAATGACAATCTAGTAAAACAACAATAATGATTACCATTGTCTCTGTACACACTCGTTACCTTCTCAACCAGACCTTCCTCTTTTACCAGTACTCTTACCTGACACAGTCTCCTGAAATTTCCTTTCCCCAGAATTCGATATATCGGAAAACATATATCTTGTACACCTATAAATTCTTTCTATATCTGCCACCATCATTATTGTTATTACTCATTATTTATTCATTTAGATTGTTTAGACCCATAGAGGATCACATAAAGCAAATTATGACCTGTGGCTCTTATTTTTCTTGTTCTTCCAGAACTGTTTCATCATCTCGCTATGCTTATTAGTTATTATTATTATTATTGCTATCACTATTACTATTAGTGGCAACAGCTGCAGTACTATGACTACTGCCAGCGTTAACTTTATTACCATAATGAAATTTTTATTCTGGAGCAGAGTGTGTGCTAATATGAAACTTCCTGTCAGATTAAAACTCTTTGCCGGCTCGAGACTCGAACTCTGCGCTTTGCCTGTCGCGTACAACTGCTCTACCGACTGAGTTACCCAAGTACGACTCACGACCGTCTCTCTGGTCAATCTAACTTTCGCACTTAAAGGAAGGTAATATAAAACTAGAAGAGTTTTTTATAAATTGTACATGGAAAGCTTCTGAGGGCAACAGATGTTTTCACGATTACAGTACTAGAAGAAAATGTGAGCTGCATTTCCCTCTAGCCGGCCGCTGTGGCCGAGCGGTTCTAGGCGCTTCAGTCCGAAACCCCGCGGCTGCTACGGTCGCAGGTTCGAACCCTGCCTCGGGCATCAATGTGTGTGATGTCCTTAGGTTAGTTAGGTTTAAGTAGTTCTAAGTCAAGGGGACTGATGACCTCAGATGTTAAGTCCCAGAGTGTTTAGAGCCATTTGAACCATTTGACCTTCTCTCTAGTGGATCTAACCTTTTCACAAAAAGGAGGGTAGTACACAACTATAAAACTCTTTGATAATTTGTACATGGAAATAAAAACATCCGTCACGTATGTGTGTGTATGGGGAGGAGGGAGGGGTGGTTGAGGGGGGGCGGCGGCGGAGGAAGGGGTGGGGGGAAGGACAGGAACAATTAATATTGAATATTTGCTGTCTGATCAAAAGTATCCGGACATCCTATGTAAGGTGCAGCTGGCCACTAGCTGTCACATACCGGGGACACGCTGGTATACAAGTAGACGGGGAGAATTGTGTTGTAAATAGAGAAGCTGGAACAGCAGAATGGGTCGATTAGGACAACTCAGTGACTTCGTATGCGGACTACCTACTAGATATCACCAGACTAACATATCTGTCAGAGACATTTCAACCCTTTCAAATGTGCCAAGTCGGCTGTAGTGATGTGGTTGTGAAGTGGAGAACCCAAGCAACAATCACAGCTAAACCAGGACCAAGGAGACATTATGTCCTGACGGACAGGGACAGTCCAGCATTGTAGAGGGCGGTTTAAAAAATTGTAAAAATCAACGGAAGGAATTACCCGTCAGCTTCAAAGAGGTATTAGCAGTTCAGTTAGCACAATGACTGGCGTAGGGAATTAAAAAGAATGAGGAACACGGGTGGAGCGGCCCATCATAAACCACACATTTCTGTAGTTAATGCTAAACTACAATTGAGATAGTATAAAGAGTAACGCCACTGGAAAGTGCATGACTGAAAACGAGTTAGTTGGAATATCAATCCGGTTGAGGGTATTGGATTTGGCGATTTCCTGAAAGAGAAGGTTGTGTTACGGTATGGGGAGTTTTTATTGGGCAGAATGTGGTTAATTTTTTTATTGATTTATTTAACCTGGCAAGATTAGGGCTATCAAGCCCTGTCTTACATCTAACCAGGCATTCTACTTATTTTACATTCATATGTTTTAGTATGCATGTTAAACTACATCTAGTACAAAAAGTGAAATAAACAATTACATAGGCACACTTGGAAAAATACGTACATATAGAGTTTATAAAATGGTTCAAATGGCTCTGAGCACTATGGGACTTAACTTCTAAGGTCATCAGTCCCCTAGAACTTAGAACTACTTAAACCTAACTAACGCCGGCCGCGGTGGTCTCGCGGTTCTAGGCGCGCAGTCCGGAACCGTGCGACTGCTACGGTCGCAGGTTCGAATCCTGCCTCGGGCATGGATGTGTGTGATGTCCTTAGGTTAGTTAGGTTTAAGTAGTTCTAAGTTCTAGGGGACTGATAACCACAGCTGTTAAGTCCCATAGTGCTCAGAGCCATTTTTGAAACCTAACTAACCTAACGACATCACACACATCCATGCCCGAGGCAGGATTCGAACCTGCGACCGTAGCGGTCACGCATTTCCAGAATGTAGCGCCTAGAACCGCTCGGCCACCACGGCCGGCTATAGAGTTTATAAAATGGTTCAAATGGCTCTGAGCACTATGGGACTCAACTGCTGTGGTCATAAGTCCCCTAGAACTTAGAACTACTTAAACCTAACTAACCTAAGGACATCACAAACATCCATGCCCGAGGCAAGATTCGAACCTGCGACCGTAGCAGTTGCACGGTTCCGGACTGCGCGCCTAGAACCGCGAGACCACCGCGGCCGGCTATAGAGTTTATATTCGTAGATGATAAGTACTGTTATAATTAGACATTATGAAAGAGACAGATTTTAGATACGAGTGCTAGTAGCAGGGAGTATGAGGGAGACTGATGGTGAAGGGAGGAGAAGAATAGAGACATGGTGAAACTTAATTAAGGAAATATAAAGGAAAAGAAGATTGCGTGGCTAATAGAGGCAGATGAAGAGGAAGAAGAGAAAGGAGCAAGATAGGAGACACTAGCTTTGCTATTTGACAGAGGAGAGGATTGGCCTTGTGCACTAATTTTGTGCAAAACGTTATGAGGATGATAGAAGGAAATGCTTCAACTTCTTAAAAGCAGCAGGGAATTGAATTTTGCGCAAGGTAAGAGGCAGTTTGTTCCAGAGGCGGACAGCGGCAACTGAGAAGGAGTTTGCAAAAGTTTTTGTTTTGTAAGTGGGCACAGTTAGGATACCAAATACGAGTGACCTCGTGTTTCGATTATGATGACATGAAAGGTGTTTAATCTCTGAAGTAAGGTACTGGGGTGTTTGCGCGACGAGGAGTCGGTGAAGTTGACATAGAGTGTGGTAGTCACGCAATTTGTCTGGCCGCAGCCACCCTAGCTGGGGGTATGAAGCACTAACATGATCATCTCGGTGAATGTTGCAGGTGTGACGCACACAGGCATTCGTGGTTAGTTCTAGCTGTCTTTCGTTTTCACTACTCATGCCTTGTTGAATTACATCACAATAGTGGAGGTTCGGTAGAACGAGTGGCGTTTCAAGTCCTGTGGAAATACGTTCCGAAACTTTTTGAGATCATAGAGACAAGCGGACGTCTTCCGGCACACTGCGACTGTATTCTCCGCCCAGTTGAGATGCGCTTATGAAAATGGTAAATGAAGAATGATATGAAGACGTTTTGCAGAATTGTATACTGTGTACAGTAGAGGAACGGTTTGGAGCCAGTGATTGTTTACATTAGTCTGACGGTGTACCCTGTCATAAAGCAGCATCTGTGTGAGGCAATGGTCTATTGGCAATAACATTCCTGAAATGAGCTCTCCTGCCCTGAGTCACGATATGAACGAAATGTAACAATTTGGGGTGAGTTAGAACATAGACTTCGCTTCATACCCAGCGTCACTACCTTCTCTGGTTTAGATTCCTTTAGGATAAATTGACTGCCATTCCTACAAAGACATTGAAGACACCTCATCGAAAGCGTCGACAGCAGAGTTCAAGACGTCATAAAGGCGAACGGTGGACACAGCCCATATTAATGTCGACTAATAAGTGTCCAGATACTTATTATCGAATAGTGTGTAGATTCGAATAGTCTCTGCCATCCTTTTTTTAACTGACACGTCACACACTGTATCTTTTATTGTCAAGAGAATCCACGGAACACAGAGCTAACCAACTAACGGACGGATCACCATCGTCAAAGTCACACGGCCTCACTTAATGAGAATCTGTGGCAGTGCGTAGAATTTAATGCAGAATACTTTAGCCCGGTGTAGTGGTGAGGAACTTTACGCCACAAATTTTCCCTATCTTGCCGGCCAAATACTGACGGTCGACATTTCTAACATCGCCTGGATTCAGACCAGCCTAATCTACATCTACATCTACATCCATACTCCGCAAGCCACCTGACGGTGTGTGGCGGAGGGTACCCTGAGTACCTCTATCGGTTCACCCTTCTATTTTAGTCACGTATTGTTCGTGGAAAGAAGGATTGTCGGTATGCTTCTGTGTGGGCTCTAATCTCTCTGATTTTATCCTCATGGTCTCTTCGCGAGATATACGTAGGAGGGAGCAATATACTGCTTGACTCTTCGGTGGAAGTATGTTCTCGAAACTTTCACAAAAGCCCGTACCGAGCTACTGAGCGTCTCTCCTGCAGAGTCTTCCACTGGAGTTTATCTATCATCTCCGTAACGCTTTCGCGATTACTAAATGATCCTGTAACGAAGCGAGCTGCTCTCCGTTGCATCTTCTCTATCTCTTCTATCAATCCTATCTGGTACGGATCCCACACTGTTGAGCAGTATTCAAGCAGTGGGCGAACAAGCGTACTGTAACCTACTTCCTTTGTTTTCGGATTGCATTTCCTTAGGATTCTTCCAATGAATCTCAGTCTGGCATCTGCTTCACCGACGATCAACTTTATATGATCATTCCATTTTAAATCACTCCTAATGCGTACTCCCAGATAATTTATGGAATTAACTGCTTCCAGTTGCTGACCTGCTATTTTGTAGTTAAATGATAAGGGAACTATCTTTCTATGTATTCGCAGCACATTACACTTGTCTACATTGAGAATCAATTGCCATTCCCTGCACCATGCGTCAATTCGCTGCAGATCCTCCTGCATTTCAGTACAATTTTCCATTGTTACAACCTCTCGATACACCACAGCATCATCTGCAAAAAGCCTCAGTGAACTTCCAATGTCATCCACAAGGTCATTTATGTATATTGTGAATAGCAACGGTCCTATGACACTCCCCTGCGGCACACCTGAAATCACTCATACTTCGGAAGAGTTCTCTCCGTTGAGAATGACATGCTGCGTTCCGTTATCTAGGAACTCTTCAATCCAATCACACAATTGGTCTGATAGTCCATATGCTCTTACTTTGTCCATTAAACGACTGTGGGGAACTGTATCGAACGCCTTGCGGAAGTCAAGAAACACGGCATCTACCTGTGAACCTGTGGCTATAGCCCTCTGAGTATCGTGGACGAATAGCGCGAGCTGGGTTTCACACGACCGTCTTTTTCGAAACCCATGCTGATTCCTACAGAGTAGATTTCTAGTGTCAAGAAAAGTCATTATACTCGAACATAATACGTGTTCCAAAATTCTACAACTGATCGACGTTAGAGGTATAGGTCTATAGTTCTGCACATCTGTTCGACGTCCCTTCTTGAAAACGGGGATGACCTGTGCCCTTTTCCAATCCTTTGGAACACTACGCTCTTCTAGAGACCTACGGTACACCGCTGCAAGAAGAGGGGCAAGTTCCTTCGCGTACTCTGTGTAAAATCGAACTGGTATCCCATCAGGTCCAGCGGCCAACGTCACCGAAGTGGCGTGCGGTAACGATCTGTGCTGCGGGGACAGCTGTTCATTGTTTAAAACTCTTATAGGAACCGCAGTCTGCTAGTGCACTGGACAATGCACGGTTTGGTTTTTAGCTGTTTCAAACAACCACGGAGAGACAACCTGGACTGGTTCCAACGTCCGTCTCGCAGATAAAACATGCTAATAGTGTACACACTAAAACAAGCTGAACACGCGAAGTGCCTGCAGATATGCAGCATAGCTCGCGTTTCGTAAGGCTTCGTGAAGTTCCTGGGATTGCACTACTTTGTACTCTCTCGGTGTTACAGTGTATTGATTTAGGAAAAGTTTAAAAAATTACCGCCGACAGTGACTGTAGTGTTGATTGGAAGTAAGGGTTGCTTAGCTACGTTCGGGCGGACAACTACGTCACACCGAGAATATACATTACTCGCATCTGAAACACCATCTGTCGCTACGGCCCATTTTCAGCACATCGCAGCTTGCAATGAGTTTGTAATTTAACCTTCTGTGGCTTCGTTCACTTACACTACCACTTTTTTTTACGTACATGGGCTTGTAGAGACGTGAAGTAAATTCAATCGTCACGTACCGTCATATGATCACAATTTACATGTTGGTAATACGGTATCTGGTATCATATTTGTATACGTCTTCCTTTTTATCGTTTGTTTTGGTACTGCTTTCGTGTGCAAATTATAATACTCGAGAAAGCGAATCGTAAATCCGGTTGTAGCTGGAACTACTTGGTGACATGACTAGGTGCAGTCACCTTCCAGGACAAAGTGGTGCGTGTTGTTGCCTACCAGTGTAGGGCAGCTGGCTGTTAACGTCATTAAATTTACTGCGATAAAAAAAGGAAGGAGCGTGCAAGCAAAATCTTAAAACGGAGAAAGTCGATAGTTTGAAAATTACGCTAATCGGTTGGGTTTCAAGTACCAGTCACGAAGAAGAAGAAGAAGAAGAAGAAGAAGAAGCGAAGTGCACAGAGTACAGATCACACTGATGATATAGTTAAATGAATAACCAAGCAGCAAGTTGCGCTATGTTAAGAACAATACAAGGAAAATCTCTGCTTTACAGGAAATTCCCAGCTTTTGTCCCTCAGAACTGGATTTTAACGCCAGCGATGAATCCAAAGAAAAAATTGTTCTGCAAATAATATTTGGTTTCAAAAGGTGCCCGTATAAACGAGTGGTAATGTGCGAACGAGACATCGTCGATTAAAAAAAGGCGCGTTACATTAGATTTTTGTGAAAAAATGAAAAATCAAAATCAAAGCAGCGAGCCAAAGTGTCCGTCAAAATTCAGATGTGCTATGCAGGGCACTGGGATGTACATTATCCGGACACCCTTATACAGGGTGGTCCATTCATAGTGACCGCGCCAAATATCTCACGAAATAAGTGTCAAACGAAAAAACCACAAAGAACGAAACTTGTCTCGCTTGAAAGGGGAAAGCAGATGGCGCTATGAATGTTTTAGTTGGACCACATTTTTCGCTTTGTGATAGATGGCGCTGTAATAGTCACAAACATATTGCTCACAATTTTAGACGAACAGTTCGTAACTGGTAGATTTATTAAATTCAAATACAGAATGTAGGTACGTTTGAACATTTTATTTCGGTTCTTCCAATGTGATACACGTACCTTTGTGATCTTATTTCTGATAACGCATGCTGTTACAACGTGATTACCTGTAAATACCACATTAACGCAATAAATGCTCAAAATGATGTTCGTCAACCTCAATGCATTTGGCAATACGTGTAACGACATTCCTCTCAACAGCGAGTAGTTCGCCTTCCGTAATGTTCTCACAGGCATTGACAATGCGCTCACGCATGTTGTCAGGCGCTGTCGGTGGATCACGATAGCAAATATCCTTCAACTTTCCCCACATAAAGAAATCCGGAGACGTCAGATCCGGTGAACGTGAGGGCCATGGTTTGATGCTTCGACGACCAATCCACCTGTCATGAAATATGCTATTTAATACCGCTTCAACCGCACTCGAGCTATGTGCCGGACATCCATCACGTTGGAAGTACATCGCCATTCTGTCATGCACTGAAACATCTTGTAGTAACATCGGTAGAACATTACGTAGGAAATCAGCATACATTGCACCATTTAGATTGCCATCGATAAAATGGGGGCCAATTATCCTTCCTCCATAATGTCGCACCATACATTAACCAACCAAGGTCGCTGATGTTGCACTTGTCGCAGACATCGTGGATTTTCCGTTGCCCAATAGTGTATATTATGCCGGTTTACGTTACCGCTGTTGGTGAATGACGCTTCGTCGCTAAATAGAACGCGATCAAAAAATCTGTCATCGTCCCGTAATTTCTCTTGTGCCCAGTGGCAGAACTGTACACGACGTTCAAAGTCGTCGCCATGCAATTCCTGGTGCATAGAAATATAGTACGGGTGCAATGTATGTTGATGTAACATTCTCAACACCGACGTTTTTAGATTCGCGATTCTCGCTCAATTTGTCTGCTACTCATGTGCGGATTAGCCGCGACAGTAGCTAACACACCTACTTGGGCATCATCATTTGTTGCAGGTCGTGGTTGATGTTTCACATGTGGCTGAACACTTCCTGTTTCCTTGAATAACGTAACTATCCGGCGAACGATCCGGACACTTGGATGATGTCGTCCAGGATACCGAGGAGCATACATAGCACACATCCGTCGGTCATTTTGATCACAATAGCCATATATCAACACGATATCGACCTTTTCCGCAATTGGTAAGCGGTCCATTTTAACACGGGCAATGTATCACGAAGCAAATACCGTCCGCACTGGCTGAATGTTACTTGATACCACGTACTTATACGTTTGTGACTATTACAGCGCCATCTATCACAAAGCGAAAAAGTGGTCGAACTAAAACATTCATATTTCTTTACGTACTACACGCATATGTAACAAAAATGGGGGTTCCTATTTTAAAAAACGCAGTTGATATCCGGTCGACCTATGGCGGCGTCATCTAGCGGCCAAACCATAGTGCCATCTGGTTTCCCCCTTCAAACTAGATGAGTTTCGTTCTTTGTAGTTTTTGTTTGATGCTTATTTCGTGATGTATTTAGCCCGGTCACTATCAATGGACCACCCTGTATAATACGGAACTGACCACCAGAAATGACCCGCCAGTATAAAAGAGGGCGAGATTCGTCGTGTCGTCAGCAAAGAAGCAGGAACAGCACATTGGATCGTTCACGACAGCTGAGTGACTTCGAATGCTTACTAGTCATTGGATGCCACCTGAGTAATAACCCATCAGAGAAATTTCAATCGTTGTAAAGCTGCACAATTCGACTGTTGGTAATGTGACTGTGAAGTGGAAACTCCAAGGAAAAACCACAGTTCAACGGAGACCAGGCAGACTCCACGTACTGGCGCACAGGGGAGGGTGGTTCTACAAAATTGGATGGAATTAGTGGAAGGTATCACCCGTGACTTCCTAAGTGCTACAAGCAGTGAAGCTCACACTGACCGTGCGTAGAGAGTTAAAAAGAGCAGAAGGGTACAACGCTCGAGTAGGTCTTTATGAGACACACATTTCCGTAGTAGAAACTAAGCGAAGCTTGAGGTGGTGTAAAGAGGGACGTCAGTGGACAGTGGATGAATGTGATCGAGTTGGAGTAAAGAATCAAGCTATACCTTGTGGAAATCTTATGGTAGGATTCTGGTTTGGCGAATCCCTGAAGAACGTTACCTGCCGCCATTTGTATTGCCAACAGTGAAGTACTGAGAAGATTTTTGTTAGTAGGTCTATTCCCTTATTGCGATGAAGAAAACACTAAATGCAAAAGGATATCTTACAGCATTACGTACTGTGTACAGTAGAGGAATCGTTCGGAGATGATGGTTGTATCAGCATGACAAAGCAGCATCTCCGAGGCAATGGTTTGTGGCCAACCATATTTCTGAAACGGTCTGGCCTGTCCAGAGTCGCCGGCCGGAGTGGACGAGCGGTTAAAGGCGCTACAGTCTGGAACCGCACGACCACTACGGTCGCAGGTTCGAATCCTGCCTCGGGCATGGATGTGTGTGATGTCCTTAGGTTAGTTAGGTTTAAGTAGTTCTAAGTTCTAGGGGACTTATGACCACAGCAGTTGAGTCCCATAGTGCTCAGAGCCATTTTTTTTGTCCAGAGTCACGACCTGACCATCTGTGTGATCAGTCAGATCGTCGTTTTCGATCCAAACCAAAGCGTCTGACATCACTACCCTCTCTGATTCCAAACCCTTGAGGAAGAATGGGCTGCCATTCCTCCACAGACAGGCAGCTCACTGAAAGTGTCCCCAGCAGTGTTGAGCCGTCATAACGGCGAAAGGTGAATACATCCCACATTAATGTACACTAATAGGTGTCCGGATACTTTTGATCAGAGGGTGTATACGTGTAGCGTGTCAGTTCTTCACGTGTAAAAATTACTGGACTGTATTCTATTACTGCATCCACTCCCTGTTTCTGGGGTGTAAATGTGATGGTGCCGCTGACCGTGCCACGTCTAAGGTTTGCTTTACCAGGTAATAGTTAAGAAACTAAATTGATACATTCTGTATACGTGTTCTTTCAGGAGGAGTAGTAAATATTTTAGGAATCTATATCGAATAAAAGTTCAATGTAACATAAAATTCAAAAAATGGCTCTGAGCACTATGGGACTTAACATCTATGGTCATCAGTCCCCTAGAACTTAGAACTACTTAAACCTAACTAACCTAAGGACGTCACACAACACCCAGTCATCACGAGGCAGAGAAAATCCCTGACCCCGCCGGGAATCGAACCCGGGAACCCGGGCGCGGGAAGCGAGAACGCTGCCCCACGACCACGAGCTGCGGACTAACATAAAATTGTCTAATACTTAATTGGTTAGAGAGTGTTCCTCGTGAAGCACCCTATTCAGTTTTTCGCGTCATTATTTACGGCCTGCTGCACAAGATCTTTCTTTTTTCAAAACTGTTCCATATTCTTGTCGGAAATTGTATTTGCATACACTAGAAACAAAATTCCTAAGAACATATGTCAGAAACAAATACGTTTTGAATTATGAGCTATCTCAATACTCAGTGGTGTAGGTCGTTGTATTCTTATTCTACTAACTGAGCTGCAAATATCAGGCATGGGAATAACAATCGCTTCGTATATATCTACCTTTCTATACGTGCCACGGACTACGCAAAGAAAAGCTTAACTAACTTGCAGAACATTTTCATGTTAATCGTAGTAGCAGAGTTACTGGTACGTTTATTATGACTGGCGGGTGATTGCACATCGTATGAAACTGACTCTTTTACTTTGCAACAATGATTGATCTGTGATGTTCAGTAAAGAACGAAACCACTGATTATTGTGCAACGATAGACTGCGGTAAAAGGTACGATTGTGTGGCGTTATAATCTTCATAATGGTTGATTAAATCTCTGACTAATGGTGCCGTGTTCTGTCGTATCCTTCACTAATGTACTGTCGTGCTCGAAAGTATCCGACAGACCTGAATTGCGTTTCGCCTGATTTGTATCCAACCAACATAACGTAGCTGTTTTGCGAGTCCTCAGCTCTATTTTCGGTTCAGTCGTTTGGCTATACAAAATGGTTACTGCAAGAGGCCACAGGAGATAACTGCAATGCATGACTAGCAATACAGATGCAAATTAATATCACGACAATGGAGATATCAGAAAACATGTTATTAGAGATTACACTGGCATTATGACAGTAAACAGAAATTTATTAGAGTAAGTGACATTTCAAGAAGCACATTTCGACCTGAAATTACATTCCGAACGTCTGTGCTGGACTGGGACCCGAGATTACAATCCCGTAGAATAACCACGTAAGACATCGAATATGGTTTCAGTCACACGTAACAAAGTGTACGAAGGTTTAAACTTGAAATGACATGGCATAAAGTTTTGCGTTGGACGGGAATTCGAACGCAACACCAGCTAATTGATGTGAAAAGTTATAATTATGCTGTGAAACTTTTGTACCACACCGGGTTTTGTACCCAGACATCGGCCTTCCGTGGAGACCTTAAGGACTTTGGAATCTTGCGGAAACAATGAAACAATGTAACTGTATCATCTCAAAGCAGTCAAACCTAGCTAAAGGAAGGGGCTAAGTTCGAATCACAGTGCATCACAATTTACTTTCAAAATCTCAAGTTGAGATACTATAAAAAATACGAGTAAGTGCCCTGTGACCTTACGTGACGATTGGCTCATTAATAAAAAGAACTCTCGCGTGAGGAAGCTCACTGGTGACAGTCTCAACCTGGCGTGACTTTCACTTCTGTCGTGAGTCATCACCCAACCTACACGGATTCTCCTCCAGCAGATAGCGGAAGGACATAAAGTTTAATGTGGATATGGAACCACGATGCAACCCTACATTGTTCAACCGGCGTTACCAGAAGTGAAGGGAGTCTATTTATACTGGCTAAAAATAGTTTCCCGATGCGTGAATCGAACCCATACCTTCGGCATACGTTTCTAGTTTCTATTATTCCAAATTACATTGCTACTCAAAAGAGAATAAAACAAAACTCGGATTTAATTCTACATGGAACAGCCACTTTTACACTTTAAAAAATTTCATTTCTAGACGTAGTCTGCGTTTAATTCTTTTATATATTTTTAAATTTTTTTTAAAATGACAGGACCAACAGGACCACAAAAATGAAATAAACTGTGAAACAATATATCTGAAAAGGGGTCATGACTAGAATATCCCAACCACCAGCTAACTCAAGAGATATCTCGACGACGAAATACAAGGTTCAACATACTGGCGAATAAGTAGCAATACAGTGGCAGACGCAAACACTTCCTATATGCAGTAGCCATATGTTGGTGAAAGAGTGGGTTCGTAACGCTCCTCCGTCTACAATGTAATGAACAGTGGCCAAACAGCAATGAAACTGATTTGGACTTTGCCCTTGGGAAGTAGCAGTAGTCTGGACGCAACACGATATCAGCCAAAACGGTAGCCTCAGCGGATCGATTTAGAAACTCTAATCACTTTTTAAGCCAATGTCAATTCGATTCAAGACCGTGACAGGTAAATCTATGTCGCAGCTTGTCAGTGGCAGGACAGCGAGTGCAATGATCTGTAGCACTAAGTCCAATAGGATATAGGCGCTCATAAGTGGACAAAAGGTTGTGTACCACTTGATACCACGAGGACGCCACCACCATTGATACAATAGGAAGATGAAACCACACCGTCTTCCCAGAATTTTGGAGGCGATGCCGGTTCAACAGGCGCCATACAGTCAATCCCTTTCCCGCGCACTATCAAAGATGGGGTAGCGAGAGGCTGCCTCTCTAGAATATCAGTCCCCAAATAGCTGCTAGCAGTATAAAATTCACGGATATGTGAAGTTCAATCGACTATCAACGATAGGCGGATCAAGACTGGCCGGCCGCAGACAGTGAAATAACTGAGAAGTGAATGTGTGGATTGCAAAATGGTTCAAATGGCTCTGAGCACTATGGGACTCAACTGCTGAAGTCATTAGTCCCCTAGAACGTAGAACTAGTTAAACCTACCTAACCTAAGGACATCACAAACATCCATGCCCGAGGCAGGATTCGAACCTGCGACCGTAGCGGTCTTGCGGTTCCAGACTGCAGCGCCTTTAACCGCACGGCCACTTCGGCCGGCGTGTGGATTGCACGAGAGACAGTCAACACAGGGCGCCGAACAAATAATACAGACTGTCTACTTTTAATATCTGAAAGTCTCGAAACCCCGAGGAAACCCACCTCGTATCGTAATCGAAATATGTGATTATTCCCTAAAAAATGACTAGGCAGCTGTTTGTTTCCTAGCTATCATCACAGGAAGGCTTATGATCTGAGCTACTTAATATGTTTTTGCACAAGTCATACATATTTAGGATCCGAACTACCGGACGCAGGTAAAGGAATCGCCATTCATGTTCCAGGATTGCACCTTGTATTTTCTCCATGAAAGAATTCCAATTAAGTGTTGAGATTTGGAGTGGAATCCGATCAATTACATCTCCCAGAGATTCATGTTTATCGACCACCATCGCCCACGAAATGACAGCATTATCAAAACCGCGTAATTTCATAAGCCAACATTTACCTTCGTTCGTACAAGCACCAGATACAAAGCAAACGGCATCCAACGCACGCCTGAGCAACGGAATCTCAGCAGGAGAACGGAGCAACACCAGCACATCGTTCGTGTATGCGTCTCGCCCAGGAGTTACCATCCTTGTAACAGAGCGACGATCCTTCGAAGAAGGGGCTCAAGTGAGAGAACGAACGACGACACTGAAAGCGGAATTCTCTGAGGAAAACCACTGCAGGTGTCAGCTGGCCATTGACAGCCACCTAAGCTCGGATATCGGTAAACAAATCAGACAAGACACTGTCCGCGTCAGCTGTGAACCAGACAGCTTCCGGTATCTGCAATAGGAAGCCATGGCTGAACCTGTCAAAAGCCTTGTAAAAATTTAAAAGTGGTAGAGCAACAGGAACAGAAGTAACAGCGGCCACCTATACGATATCACTACATGCAGATATCGGGGTCAGAATAGTATGACCGGGAATACAGCTTTGATGGTCAGCAACAACTTTCAGCAGCAACGCGGACGGCCAGCTATTCACTGCCCTCGCCACAGTCTTCTAATCAGAACTTAAAAAGGTCATCGGGCGAAATTTATCAATTGCTGCCTAACCAGAACTTTTAGGGATTAAAACAGTTACGCCAACTTTAAACGTGTCGGGCACGAACCCCCTTTTCAATACTTCGTTCAAAAGCAATGTAAAAGTAGTATCCATGAACGAGCAAAAACGCACATACAGCGGTTGCCCACAAAATAATACACAGCATCTTTTCCTTCAACAATTCTTTATTGAACATAACAAGAATGACACACACGAAAGAATTATCTACACACCTTATTTTTCCACCTAATCTCCATCCCGTTCTATAGCCTTTCTCCAGCGCGAAACAAGGACGGTACGACCTGCCGGTACAAATCCTTGACCTGGTGGGGGAGCCAGCTTCACTGTGTGAATCATCTCCTCATCGTCCTCAAAATGTCCTCCACCAATGACATCCTTGAATGGCCTAAATAAGTGGAACTCCGAGGGGGCTGTGACAGGTGTGACAGCCGTGGATGGTCTCCCCGACCGCTGCAAATCGTAGAGATCCGCAGAACCGTCTTCTGATGATCTCACCCTCCATGCACAGTGTCTAACTGTACCTCTGACGACAGCTGATGCTCCATAGTCTTTGAACAAGCGTTTGTGAATATTCCCAGCAGTTTCTTTCTCTGGAGTGAGAAATTCAATGACGGCACGTTGCTTGTAACGTACATCACCTACAAACGCCATTTTGAAACGTTCCTACATCTACGCTATCTGTCGGAAGTGACGGAAACTTGGCGCGTTCACCAAGAGTTTTTTTCGGCTGAGAAATAAAAAATGTGCATTACTTTCTAGGCAACCCTTGTAGAACACCTATGAGAGGCCATCCAAACCTGGTGACTTATGAGAAGGCGACCTGACAATGAGGTCTTAAGGCACAGTCACATTGAAAATCATCTAAAAACGCCGCATTATGAGCAGGTGTAAGTCTAATAGCCAGAGCCCGAACAAAAAACAAAACAAAAAAAAAAAAAACGGATGACATGTCGACAGGAACCTCATACAGCCTAACGGAGAATTGATGTAGAGCATGCAACATGTCCTGTGCTGTCAGAACATTGCCGTCCTATGTCTTGAGAGACGTGATACATGCACGTCGACGACGAGTCTGATATCGAATCGGATGATATAGAGAAGTCAGTTCATCTGCTACCAAGGAATGTGGTTTGAATCGCATCTTTAACCCTTCCGTTTGACGCCGCTTCAACCGTAACAAATACGCTTTTACACGCCCGACGACTGCAATCCGCAGGGGAGGCTCGTGAGCACTTTCACGTCAAAAAGAGTAGTAAAATTCCTCCTTCCTCCGAAATTCCCACGCTCTATCAGCGCAGAATCGTATCAACTTTTGACGGAGCCTCGGATTTGCCAGTTCAACCTACCATTCAAAAAATGGAGGCGTATCTCGCAGCTGAACGGGGACTGAGCTCCGACAATTCCCGGGTCACCCATTTAGAGGGAGGCCTCATTCAGCACCCAAGACGATCGAAACAGTTTCACCGACTGTCATCTATGATTTAGGTGAAGATGCCTAGGATGACATGACAGTCAGAATCCTATCACACACCCAATCAAATAAATGAAATCTGTCAAGCCTACTGGTAGAAATGGCAGTAAAATACATCAATTCGAGAAGAGTCAGATGTTTACAGACCCACACACCTTGCAATTTCAAGAAACGAACTAAGTTTTGCAATTCCCTGCAGAAATTAAAATTGGGAGACTGATTTACAGGACACAACACACAGCTAAGCACCACTTATCAAAATACTCTGCGGACATTTCTGTAACAAATAAATCACCGCTTCCTTATAAAATCGGGAACCGTCCGAAGTGCACCCGATACCGGACGGTGTATAAGGGAGAATCAAGGTGAGGTTAAGAAAAGTACATCCTTTTCCTCTATCATTATCAGGAACTTCAATGAGAATACTTTCCCCCTAAAAGCAAGGCAGTTCCTGTGGAACATTCGGGAACCACATTAAACACACGGGAAAAACCAGGGAGAGAAAAAAGAGTAAATTGATCTTCTTCTAAGAATACGACATTCACACAGGAACCATAGATAAACTGACGCAACGAAGCAAGCTGGAGTCCCGATTCCAAGCGATTAACAATGAAACAAAGAAATGTATAAGCCTGCAACAACAACAAAAAATTCGATTTTCTGACCAATTTCATTGCGTCATCAATGTGTCTAAAAGTCCATAGCCGAGTCCACTGATGAATCCGAGGGGATGGTGTGTGTCTGGGGGGTGGGGGTGGGGGGAGTACGTGGTCTCTCAGGTTGGACGCGTTGTTTACAGCGACTACAGGCAATACAGGATCTGCAGTTGGAGACGTAGGCAATTCTTGAACATTAACCAAAATAGGTGACAACCAAGGAGCCTCAGAGGCCCACTGCGCAAGATGAGATCCTTGAAATTCAGATTGAAGCACAATGCAGAGGTCAGGTATCACAACATCTGGGTCGACAGGTAGGACTTCCTGGCCACCAACTGCCTCCATGGGAGTAACAACTGTAGATTGTTCCGACGTCACCTGAATGGGTGACATCAAGGGAAGAGGTACGTTTATGGGCGCCTCAATTTGCTTCTGTTGAATCGTTGGAACGCCAGAAGGCGCAACGGCTTCCCCACCCTTGGGTGATTCCGAAGGAGTTACTCTAACCATGGAAGGAACATTAGGAGAAACACTGGAGGTCTCAGCAGCTGTTTTCGCACCACCGACACCGCCAGGAAAGTAGGACTGAGCACTAGAAGATATCGACCCACAAACTTCCTTCAGGGAGAGTGAGTGAGGTGTAGATGTATCCGACTCCTCACTATCCTGCCTACGGCGTCTCTTATGTTGCGCTAAGGATACTGACGGGCTTGGCAATAACAATTTCAGGACCGTACTGCGAAATTCGGGAGCAGTAAGCTGCGCGTCCCTCTGTTGTCCCATTTCACGCGGGAACGACGTGGCACGAATCTCCTGAGTAGGAGAAACGAGATCAGCTAACGTCAATTTTCTGTACTGTTCAAATGAGGACACCAATACTGTTAGATCTAAGGTGGCCATTTGCAGAGGAAACACGTCCCCATTTGTCCACTATATGTTACATGAATGTGGCAACCACAGTCCTGTAGATGGGATGGAATGTTACGTTCGACTACCATCTCCAGAGAATGGATGCGGCTATAACATTCAAACCGGTATTGAGTGGACGACATTCCCTCAAAGTTAGTGAGATCCTTGGGAGAAAATACTATGACAAAATTATTCTATCGGGTATGAGCTGTGGTTTTACAGAAGAATGACAAAACGTCACTTTCTGATAAAGTGAGAAATGAGGAGCTTCGCTGCAGAAACGAGTGGATTCCCTTCTTTTCCGCTTTTCAATTGAAAATATAATTGTCACAAAAATTGTCAAAAGTGAAAGTTCCTGTGTAAAAGCGTTATAATGAGATATTCCAATAATTAGAACACATTACACATTTTTGTACTACGACAAAACATTGACTATCTCGACTTTTGGCAGTTGTTTTGAGCATTTGTAAACAGGCGTTAGCTTATGAAGTGGAGATAGGGCCTCGAAAGTGAGGTGAAGACAGGAATGAGCCTACAAAAATTTATGTTCTTTGGAACTTTCACGCAAGACTTGCAAACCTTTAGTGAAATTCTGAACATTGAAAGGCGGGTGGCAGTGAACTGATTATTTATCGGATTGTAACACGTAAAAAATGTGCAGTGACCAGCCGCAGCTTAGGGCGCCAAAATGAGAGCGGTGGGGGAAGCGCCACAACTGTAAGATTTCTATACAGGCTGTGTCACAATCAGTGACGGCCGCTTGCAGTGCCATTGGCACTCAAATGCAAGATTTGCATACTGTAGTTAGTAGCGGAAATTGACACTGGTGAGGATGTACTAGCAAAAAGGGGGGAGAGGTGGGCCGCCAAACGACAACTCGCTTCTGTGCCAAAATGTTCTCCAAGGAATTAACAAAATAAATATTGCAAGTAACGAATCACGACATAGTCCAGTCGCCTCATTGTCTCCCCTTTGATCACCAACCTCGTATACTTCCGCTCCTTCACAAACACATCCTTCTGTCCCTATACCTATACACACTCCATTATCATATCCCAGTGCAACTCCCTCTCCCAGGCAATGGGATTCCCCCACCCCCGTATTTATCCCTCCTATCAACTCTTCTCCGCCTATCCACTCCATATGAGGGTTCCTCTCTCCTATCTGTCTCCATCCATCCCCATCCTTTTCCTCTTGCATCCTCTGCTCTACTCAGACGACACCCTCTGTCTTTCCCACCGACTGTATTTCCACTATCCACCTCAGTTCCTACCTCTCATCTCCATAGTTCTTACTATCCAACAGACCCCTAGCTTTCTACCCACACCTTTCAACCATATGGAACATACTCTCACCTCCGGCAATACCTCTCGTCCTAGCGCAGGACCTTCAGATTTTAAGTGAAACTGCAGTGCTTCGGTGTTTTTATCAGAAGAACTTCATCTTCCTGCAATGTGTTTTTAGAATGTATGTATTTCCGTTTTTTTAACTGTCCGTCTTTGATTTTTAATTTAAAATAGAAATCCGTCTCAAATTTTGTTTGTATTTTAATACGCTTGGCTGAAAAGCGGAGAATAGTACCGCTGATATCCCCCCCCCCCCCCGCCCATGTGAGACGATAGGGATGAAATAACAATAAAGGAAAAAAATTACGACAGTGAACAACGAGTTACTAAGAAGAGTTTGGCCCATGTCTGTAGCCAGTTCTGATTGTGAGCCGATATAACGCTGTCTTAGAGCTTCACAAGTTAGGCAACATTACTTTCAGAGCAGTTCTGACTCATTCTGCATGTCATCAGAAGATGAAACGGAATTAAAACTAGGGTCACCGACTGAGTCATATTCAGCCACAAGTACTACTGAACGTAATATTCTGTTTTAACAATTACACTATGTTAATTCTCACATGAAGTTTCTGATATCCAAGAAAAATGAGAAGCGAATTGTAAAACAAGTCTCGCCAATTACGAAGCGCTGCGTAGAAACTTCACTCCACATTCTGCCTGTTGGATCTCCTACTGATATTTTGCTTTCCCTCCATCTGAAGTGTGCTGCATGTTGACACGGCCATACATCAGACGCATTTCGCTTTCGCTAACGCAGCAATATCAGCCATTATATTGCAGTCACTTTAAGTATATGATAATATTTGCTGTTCTGAGTAGTGCAGACTGAATGGCAGCTTCTCTTAATAAATACACCTTCCAGACAATACTGTCAGCACTTTATGTTCTTTTTACATGTGCTGACGACAGCTGTTTCTCCCTTCGCGTTAGCAGAAACACGAATCGGATTTGCTCTGCACACCTGACGACAGCTGTTTCTCTTTTCGCGTTAGCAGAAGCACAAATCGGATTTGTTCTGGATGCAATCGCTGGATCCATTTCTTTGAGAGTTTTGGAGCCGACTTCGCTTCCTCGATTTGAAACTTTGTCATGCCAGTGAAAGTATTCTTAAAAAAACTTTTCGTAAGCCCCTAACGACTAAAAGAATATAAAGTTCCATCTCCTCATAATGTTTACAGGGTATCCACGCGTGATGCTGGAAAATAAAAAGAAGCGAATCGCGTGTAGCTAATGAGTTTGTCAGTTAGACGAAGAAAAATAGACAGCTACTGAAATCTAGGACCGTCTAAATAATTCCCCCTGCTCTTTATATACGATGCTCTAGTTGCGGTCTGTGGGTATTAGATCAAAATAATTGTGTTACGCTTCAATTATTTCGGCTTCCAATTAACTCAGAGCACCGGCGTAGCGTCGTCTTCGAAAGGCGAGCTTCCCAACTGCTATTCAGCTTAGCAAACGTTATTCCTCCTGTCGCTAGTCCAATACAGAATTGACAACATTATAGAATACGTCTGGGAACTACGTGATCGTTATTTTACCTCCTGATGTGGTGGAGAACTATCTTGCCAACTTCATTAGATTGTTCTTTGTCATTTCCGATAAATAATCTGAATGATTCTCACTTACGATGTATCACTGGGGTGTCAAATCTATTTGGCTCCAGGAAGATCATTCCACACAGAATCTATAACAAATCTAATATTTAAAATTACTAATTGTGTCTGTTAATCAACAATACTGCATTAAAGCCTACGGTCGCGGGTTCGAATCCTGCCTCGGGCATGGATGTGTGTGACGTCCTTAGGTTAGTTAGGTTTAAGTAGTTTTAAGTTCTAGGGGACTGATGACCTCAGGTGCTAAGTCCCATAGTTCTTAGAGCCATTTGAACCATTTTGCATGAGAGCATGCGCAGTGCTGTGCAGGCTCGGTAGCTACGTGGTAGTGCAGCAGGGAACGCTACGTTATGGGGAATCCTAAAGACTTTGTCTCATTTTTACATCTTCTCTTACCGAACTGGTCTAGCGGCTAGCGTTGCTGCTTCTGGATCAGGGGGTTCCGGGTTAGATTCCCGGCCGGGTTGGGGATTTTCTCTGACGGGAACTGGGGGTTCGTATTGTCCTGATTATTTCTTTATTATCATCATACGTGACAGTGGCTCGATTAGACTATGGAAAAAACTGGACTGTGTAAAAATTGGGACTTGGTATGGGCGCTGAAGACAGCGCAGTTGAGCGCCCCACAAGCCAATCATCATCATCATCATCTTACCGAACTATAAGCTTCAGATCGAAAACAATAAAGGAAATTTTAACTTCACCATCTTAAGTCTTATTACAGTTTCGCTCTAGTACCCCCAGATCTGAAGGTGAAATATTTAAGAAATAGTGATCTTGCATTCTCGTTAAAACTTGTATTTTTTTTTGCATCGTTTTTTGTGAATACACGAGTCACTTGATTATGTGTGGCAATGAATAATTTTTAAACTACTCTCACTGCGAAGCTTATATGTTTTCGTGGTAATCTCGAAATGGTTCTTGGGTAGGACAAGGGACTTCACGAAGACACAGACCATATTGGACTCAAAACTGCGTAATATCTTGCTAATGTGTGATGTTTTATGAGGTTAGTGTTACAGATAGTATCTCTTTTATTAAAGTAGGGTTTTGTCGTAAGGATAACCTGATAAATTGTAATTCATTTGCATTGGAAGAGAGCATATTTTTATGCCGTTTCCCGTTGATTTGTTGAACACAACAGATAAACATAAGAGAGAAATTAATCATCAAAAATGTGTCTTCCTCTTTCCCAATTAACTAACGGTGTTTGAGGGTGGTCAGGCAGTTTTCTGGATTCTACGCCTGTAGAAAATTACTGTTTTGGAGATAAAGATGTCATCAGTACAGGTTTTAAGAGCATTTCCTTCCACAGAAGGGTTTTCTTGATAGCTGCTCAAGTAGCGATAAAGATAAACGTTTGAGTGCCCTAGATGAGAAGTGCGATAGGGCTTGCTTTCCTAAAGAAGCTCAAGAATAGGTTCTTTTTTGACATCATCAGGGTGAAGACGGGCGGCGTTCTCGTACCGTAGCAACAATAGTTGCAGTTTCCTTGGTCACTTTTCGTATGTTGCGACCGCAACCTCAGTTGTTGATACAGATGCCTACTGCGAAGAAAACACCTTTGAGGTGCAGTTCTTAACACAAAACTTCTTATAGCGATTTAAATCTCCGTCTGATCATTCTGATTTAGTTTTTCAGTTATTTCCTCAAACCTATTTTTTGCCATTTTTTTCGTTTGTCTCTCTGTTCGTCTGTTAAGACCTCTTTTTTTCAAGAATGGGAAGAGGTACCAATTTGAAATTTATGTCAAATACTAATGCCTATGGCCCCTTGGAGGGGTAAAAATTATAAGGTTCTAAGTCACTGCAGCCAAAGGTACGGCCATAGATGTCACAGATTTTGATATTCGCTAAATGACACATCAAATTTTGTAGATGAACAATCTGGTATAGCGGCCTGTTCCGTTTTCGACGCCGTACGGTTGGCACATTGTTTACTTCTGCTCCGTCACAGTGGTGTGAATATTGGAAGTTTGATACTGACGTGACGTATTGTGCTTAGCGAGTGTATGGCCTACGTTGAATTCGCCTTTGTCTTCGTTTACATGTCCTCTTGATAGCGGCGTTATCCGGTTCTGGTTTGCGATCTTCTTTTGAACAGTGGTATAAGTTAAGTGTGGCGGACCTTGTCTCCAATGACAGTGAATAAGGGGCCGAGAAATCTTCTGCAAGTGACGCCCACCGGACTGATATGTATTTCGCTGTGGTTAATTTTGCGCCGTTACGACCGAAGATGGCTCCCGATGTGCCTGTTCCTCGCACGGACGCTCAAGTCATCCAAAATAAGAGGCGCCGTATGGGGATACCGTTGCCCCCCACCCCCATATTTGGACAGTTTCCACATGCCGGGGCTGCACCTGGGCTCTCTGTCCAGAAGGACCAGGGTTCGAGTCCCAGAAAGGGCACCGCCATCTTTAATTTCCCACCAGTGCTCAGGTTGGAGGGTGGAGTGGGACGTCAGCACAGCCTTGAGACGAAGATATTCCCGGAAAAATACGCAGTTCATGCAAAAATTCGAAATTCCCAGCAAAACTCGAAATCGCCTCCAATACAGTATGTGCCCCCCCCCCCGCCCCCCCCTCCCCCATGAACCATGGACCTTGCCATTGGTGGGGAGGCTTGCGTGCCTCAGCGATGCAGATAGCCGTACCGTAGGTGCGACCACAACGGAGGGGTATCTGTTGAGAGGCCAGACAAACGTGTGGTTCCTGAAGAGGGGCAGCAGCCTTTTCAGTAGTTGCAGGGGCAACAGTCTGGACGATTGACTGATCTGGCCTTGTAACACTAACCAAAACGGCCTTGCTGTGCTGGTACTGCGAACGGCTGAAAGCAAGGGGAAACTACAGCCGTAATTTTTCTCGAGGGCATGCAGCTTTACTGTATGGTTAAATGATGATGGCGTCCTCTTGGGTAAAATATTCCAGAGGTAAAATAGTCCCCCATTCAGATCTCCGGGCGGGGACTACTCAGGAGGACGTCGTTATCAGGAGAAAGAAAACTGGCGTTCTACGGATCGGAGCGTGGAATGTCAGATCCCTTAATCGGGCAGGTAGGTTAGAAAATTTAAAAAGGGAAGTGGATAGGTTAAAGTTAGATATAGTGGGAATTAGTGAAGTTCGGTGGCAGGAGGAACAAGACTTTTGGTCAGGCGAATACAGGGTTATAAATACAAAATCAAAACGTGGGAATGCAGGAGTAGGTTTAATAATGAATAAAAAAATAGGAGTGCGGGTAAGCTACTACAAACAGCATAGTGAACGCATTATTGTGGCCAAGATAGACACGAAGCCCACGCCTACCACAGTAGTACAAGTTTATATGCCAACTAGCTCTGCAGATGACGAAGAAATTGAAGAAATGTATGATGAAATAAAAGAAATTATTCAGATAGTGAAGGGAGACGAAAATTTAATAGTCATGGGTGATTGGAATTCGGTAATAGGAAAAGGAATAGAAGGAAACGTAGTAGGTGAATATGGATTGGGGGGAAGAAATGAAAGAGGAAGCCGTCTGGTAGAATTTTGCACAGTGCTCCCTGCCGCCGTTGGATATGCAGCTGCAGCAGCAAGTCGTATACTCCTAGCTCACTCATTTGTTACATAGTTTAATTCTTAATTTCTTTGCGTGTTTTTGGTACTTGCATTGTTTAATTCATAAATTTCGGGCGTATTATAGTATTTGAGAGTTGTAGCATCGCGTTTTAGTACCTGAATAGTGTAAAATCGCATAGTCTCCTTCCGCCGCCGAGCAGTGTGTCAGCAGTGCGCAAGTAGCAGCATTACTGCATTTACTAGGCAATCTTGTATTTTAATAACCGTTTAAATTTTGTGTCGATCTGTTTGCGCTCTCTGTAGATTAGTTCAGACGTTCTTTGCACAACAGTTTTTAGCATGGATAGGGACTGCAACTGCTGTGTTCGGATGCAGGCTGAGTTGGCATCCCTTCGCTCCCAGCTTCAGGCAGTGTTGGCTTCGGTCACACAGCTTGAGGCTGTTGCCAATGGGCATCACTCTCGGGGTCCGGATGGGGGTTTGTCGGGGACGGCCAGCTCGTCCCACGCATCCCCCGATCGGACTACGACTGTGGTTGCCCGGGATACTGCCCGCATTGAGGCTGATCCCTCACCTGTGGTAGAGTGGGAGGTCGTCTCAAGGTGTGGCAGGGGACGAAAGACATTCCGGAGGGCTGAACGGAAGGCCTCTCCAGTTTGTCTGACGAACCGGTTTCAGGCTCTGTCTCAGGCTGATACTGATCTTCGGCCTGACATGGCTGCTTGTCCTGTTCCAGAGGTTGCCTCCCAGTCTGCAAGATCCGGGCGGTCGCAGAGGATGGGCTTACTGGTAGTTGGGAGCTCCAACGTCAGGCGCGTAATGGGCCCCTTAGGGAAATGGCAGCAAGAGAGGGGTAGAAAACCAATGTGCACTCCGTGTGCATACTGGGAGGAGTCATTCCAGATGTGGAAAGGGTCCTTCCGGATGCCATGAAGGGTACAGGGTGCACCCATCTGCAGGTGGTCGCTCATGTCGGCACCATTGATGTGTGTCGCTATGGATCGGAGGAAATCCTCTCTGGCTTCCGGCGGCTATCTGATTTGGTGAAGACTGCCAGTCTCGCTAGCGGGATGAAAGCAGAGCTCACCATCTGCAGCATCGTCGACAGGACTGACTGCGGACCTTTGGTACAGAGCCGAGTGGAGGGTCTGAATCAGAGGCTGAGACGGTTCTGCGACCGTGTGGGCTGCAGATTCCTCGACTTGCGCCATAGGGTGGTGGGGTTTCGGGTTCCGCTGCACATAAATTTTCTCAGCATGTTATAGTCTTAGGTGGAGATTTCAATTTACCAGATATAGACTGGGACACTCAGATGTTTAGGACGGGTGGTAGGGACAGAGCATCGAGTGACATTATACTGAGTGCACTATCCGAAAATTACCTCGAGCAATTAAACAGAGAACCGACTCGTGGAGATAACATCTTGGACCTACTGATAACAAACAGACCCGAACTTTTCGACTCTGTATGTGCAGAACAGGGAATCAGTGATCATAAGGCCGTTGCAGCATCCCTGAATATAGAAGTTAATAGGAATATAAAAAAAGGGAGGAAGGTTTATCTGTTTAGCAAGAGTAATAGAAGGCAGATTTCAGACTACCTAAGAGATCAATACGAAAATTCCTGTTCCGACACTGACAATGTTGAGTGTTTATGGGAAAAGTTCAAGGCAATCGTAAAATGCGTTTTAGACAGGTACGTGCCGAGTAAAACTGTGAGGGACGGGAAAAACCCACCGTGGTACAACAACAAAGTTAGGAAACTACTGCGAAAGCAAAGAGAGCTCCACTCCAAGTTTAAACGCAGCCAAAACCTCTCAGACAAACAGAACCTAAACGATGTCAAAGTTAGCGTAAGGAGGGCTATGCGTGAAGCGTTCAGTGAATTCGAAAGTAAAATTCTATGTACCGACTTGACAGAAAATCCTAGGAAGTTCTGGTCTTACTTTAAATCAGTAAGTGGCTCGAAACAGCATATCCAGACACTCCGGGATGATGATGGCATTGAAACAGAGGATGAAACGCGTAAAGCTGAAATACTAAACACCTTTTTCCAAAGCTGTTTCACAGAGGAAGCCCGCACTGCAGTTCCTTCTCTAAATCCTCGCACAAACGAAAAAATGGCTGACATCGAAATAAGTGTCCAAGGAATAGAAAAGCAACTGGAATCACTCAACAGAGGAAAGTCCACTGGACCTGACGGGATACCAATTCGATTCTACACAGAGTACGCGAAAGAACTTGCCCCCCTTCTAACAGCCGTGTACCGCAAGTTTCCAAATGATTGGAAAAGAGCACAGGTAGTCCCAGTCTTCAAGAAGGGTCGTCGAGCAGATGCGCAAAACTATAGACCTATATCTCTGACGTCGATCTGTTGTAGAATTTTAGAACATGTTTTTTGCTCGAGTATCATGTCGTTTTTGGAAACCCAGAATCTACTATGTAGGAATCAACATGGATTCCGGAAACAGCGATCGTGTGAGAACCAACTCGCTTTATTTGTTCATGAGACCCAGAAAATATTAGATACAGGCTCCCAGGTAGATGCTATTTTTCTTGACTTCCGGAAGGCGTTCGATACAGTTCCGCACTGTCGCCTGATAAACAAAGTAAGAGCCTACGGAATATCAAACCAGCTGTGTGGCTGGATTGAAGAGTTTTTAGCAAACAGAACACAGCATGTTGTTATTAATGGAGAGACGTCTACAGACGTTAAAGTAACCTCTGTCATGCCACAGGGGAGTGTTGTGGGACCATTGCTTTTCACAATATATATAAATGACCTAGTAGATAGTGTCGGAAGTTCCATGCGGCTTTTCGCGGATGATGCTGTAGTATACAGAGAAGTTGCAGCAATAGAAAATTGTAGCGAAATGCAGGAAGATCTGCAGCGGATAGGCACTTGGTGCAGGTAGTGGCAACTGTCCCTTAACATAGACAAATGTAATGTATTACGAATACATAGAAAGAAGGATCCTTTATTGTACGATTATATGATAGCGGAACAAACACTGGTAGCAGTTACTTCTGTAAAATATCTGGGAGTATGCGTGCGGAACGATTTGAAGTGGAATGATCATATAAAATTAATTGTTGGTAAGGCGGGTACCAGGTTGAGATTCATTGGGAGATTGCTTAGAAAATGTAGTCCATCAACAAAGGAGGTGGCTTACAAAACACTCGTTCGACCTATACTTGAGTATTGCTCATCAGTGTGGGATCCGTACCAGATCGGGTTGACGGAGGAGATAGAGAAGATCCAAAGAAGAGCGGCGCGTTTCGTCACAGGGTTATTTGGTAACCGTGATAGCGTTACGGAGATGTTTAGCAAACTCAGGTGGCAGACTCTGCAAGAGAGGCGCTCTGCATCGCGGTGTAGCTTGCTCGCCAGGTTTCGAGAGGGTGCTTTTCTGGATGAGGTATCGAATATATTGCTTCCCCCTACTTATACCTCCCGAGGAGATCACGAATGTAAAATTAGAGGGATTAGAGCGCGCACGGAGGCTTTCAGACAGTCGTTCTTCCCGCGAACCATACGCGACTGGAACAGGAAAGACAGGTAATGACAGTGGCACGTAAAGTGCCCTCCGCCACACACCGTTGGGTGGCTTGCGGAGTATAAATGTAGATGTAGATGTAGAATCATAGCTAACACTTGGTTCAAGAATCATAAAAGAAGGTTGTATACATGGAAGAAGCCTGGAGATACTGACAGGTTTCAGATAGATTATAAAATGGTAAGACAGAGATTTAGGAACCAGGCTTTAAATTGTGTTTCCAGGGGCAGATGTGGACTCTGACCAGAATCTATTGGTTATGAACTGTAGATTAAAACTGAAGAAACTGCAAAAAGGTGGGAATTTAAGGAGATGGGACCTGGATAAACTGAAAGAACCAGAGGTTGTACAGAGTATCAAGGAGAGCATAAGGGAACAATTGACAGGAATGGGGGAAAGAAATACAGTAGAAGAAGAATGGGTAGCTTTGAGGGATGAAGTAGTGAAGGCAGCAGAGGATAAAGTAGGTAAAAAGACGAGGGCTAGTAGAAATCCTTGGGTAACAGAAGAAATATTGAACTTAATTGATCAAAGGAGAAAATATAAAAATGCAGTAAATGAAGCAGGCAAAAAGGAATACAAACGTCTCAAAAATGAGATCGACAGGAAGTGCAAAATGGCTAAGCAGGGATGGCTAGAGGACAAATGTAAGGATGTAGAGGCTTGTCTCACTAGGGGTAAGATAGATACTGCCTACAGGAAAATTAAAGAGACCTTTGGAGAAAAGAGAACCACTTGTATGAATATCAAGAGCTCAGATGGAAACCAAGTTCTAAGCAAAGAAGGGAAAGCAGAAAGGTGGAAGGAGTATATAGAGGGTCTATACAAGGGCAATGTACTTGAGGACAATATTATGGAAATGGAAGAGGATGTAGATGAAGATGAAATGGGAGATATGATACTGCGTGAAGAGTTTGACAGAGCACTGAGAGACCTGAGTCGAAACAAGGCCCCGGGAGTAGACAACATTCCATTAGAACTACTGACAGCCTTGGGAGAGCCAGTTCTGACAAAACTCTACCACCTGGTGAGCAAAATATATGAGACAGGCGAAATACCCTCAGACTTCAAGAAGAATATAATAATTCCAATCCCTAAGAAAGCAGGTGTTGACAGATGTGAAAATTACCGAACTATCAGTTTAATAAGTCAAGGCTGCAAAATACTAACATGAATTCTTTACAGACGAATGGAAAAACTAGTGGAAGCCGACCTTGTGGAAGATCAGTTTGGATTCCGTAGAAATATGGGAACACGTGAGGCAAAACGGACCCTACGACTTATCTTAGAAGCTAGGTTAAGAAAAGGCAAACCTACGTTTCTAGCATTTGTAGACCTAGAGAAAGCTTTTGAAAATGCTGACTGGAATACTCTCTTTCAAATTCTGAAGGTGGCAGGGGTAAAATACAGGGAGCGAAAGGCTATTTACAACTTGTACAGAAACCAGATGGCAATTATAAGAGTCGAGGGATATGAAAGGGAAGTAGTGATTGGGAAGGGAGTGAGACAGGGTTGTAGCCTCTCCCCGATGTTATTCAATCTGTATATTGAGCAAGCAGTGAAGGAAACAAAAGAAAAGTTCGGAGTAGGTATTAAAATCCATGGAGAAGAAATAAAAACTTTGAGGTTTGCCGATGACATTGTAATTCTGTCAGAGACAGCAAAGGACTTGGAAGAGCAGTTGAACGGAATGGATAGTGTCTTGAAAGGAGGATATAAGATGAACATCAACAAAAGTAAAACGAGGATAATGGAATGTAGTCGAATTAAGTCGGGTGATGCTGAGGCAATTAGATTAGGAAATGAGACACTCAAAGTAGTAAAGGAGTTTTGCTATTTGGGGAGCAAAATAACTGATGATGGTCGAAGTAGAGAGGATATAGAATGTAGACTGGCAATGGGAAGGAAAGCATTCTGAAGAAGAGAAATTTGTTAACATCGAGTATAGATTTAAATGTCAGGAAGTCGTTTCTGAAAGTATTTGTATGGAGTGTACCCATGTATGGAAGTAAAACATGGACGATAAATAGTTTGGACAAGAAGAGAAGAGAAGCTTTTGAAATGTGGTGCTACAGAATAATGCTGAAGATTAGATAGGTAGATCACATAACTAATGAGGAGGTATTCAATAGAATTAGGAAGAAGAGGAGTTTGTGGCACAACCTGACTAGAAGAAGGGATCGGTTGGTAGGACATGTTCTGAGGCATCAAGGGATCACGAATTTAGTATTGGAGGGCAGCGTGGAGAGTAAAAATCGTAGAGAGGGACCAGTAGATGAATACACTAAGCACGTACTGGGAGATGAAGCAGCTTGCACAGGATAGAGTAGCATGGAGAGCTGCATCAAACCAGTCTCAGGACTGAAGACCACAACAACAACAACAGTATGTGGGGAAGGGGGTGGTGATGGGGTGAGGAAGGGCGGGGACACACGTGTCAGTTGAGGAAAGTACATGACGTCATCCGGACAGGGGATTGGCGTTTGGGGGGGGGTGTAATTAATAGATCGATTTAATTAATTTGCATATCAATTTGACATGAAAAGGGGACTTGAAGCCCCTGTAACTTATTATTAGTATCCACAAATATCAGTGACTGTACCTGCAAAATTATATCACTGTACGATACATAGTTCAGTGGATACGATTTCGTAAACTTTTTCATTATTCTATGGGTGAATAATACGAGACTAATAAAAGCGACATAATTGCGGTTTTGAATCTGCATACATAACGGCTTTACATGCTTACCGTCAAACATTTAACATAATAACTCATTTTTAAAGTTATCAGACCTTTGAAGCTGTTTTATACACGGTAGTTGGATTCTTTAAAGAATTGTGACGGAAGGGGATTCACAGCTAAATTAGTGAAACATATGTGCACAATCTTCAGATATCCACTGACACCCACTCTGAGGTTGTGAATGCGGTGACTTCATTATTCTATGGGTGAATAATACGAAACTAATAAAACCGACATAATTGCGGTTTTGAATCTTCATACATAAAGGCTTTACATACTTACCATCAAACATTTAAAAAATTAACTCGTTTTTAAAGTTATCAGACCTTTGAAGCTGTTTTATACACGGTAGTTGGATTCTTTAAAGAACTGTGGCGGAAGGGGATTCACATCTAAATTAGTGAAACATATGTGCACAACTTCAGATATCCACTGACACACACTCTGAGGTTGTGAATGCGGTGACCGTGTGGTCCGTGCGGAGGACATGTTGGAGGTCAGTGAGTGGGTGTTACAAAGATTCGGAGGTCGATATGTTCGGCCACAGCGCGAAGCGGCCAGGAATCAATAGGTATGTGCACAGCACAGTGTGACGTCACGCAGCTGGGCGCAGGTCTTATCTGAAACTGCGGTCGATGTCCGTGACGTAAGCCGGCTGCAACACTCGTACGCCTTACACAAACCGTCGTCTGTCGCGTAACACCGCGGAGAGCATTGCTGGCGTGTTGCAAAATCCTGGCTGGAAGCGGAATGAGGAAGTGACGCGTGTCAGTGGGGAGATACACTAGCCGAACAAAAGTATCCGGAGACACTAATGTAATGCGGAATCAACCACGAGAAGCGAACCAGCCGGTATAAAAGGAGGCGGGGAATGTTGTTGTGTCAGCGGGGGTCGGTGAGGACACCTCAGTGACTTCGAACGTGGACTAGTCATTGGATCCCACTTAAGTAACGAATCCGTTAGGCGCAGTTCAACCGTTCTAGACATGTCCGAGGCGACTGTTTTTGATGTGACTGTGAAGCGGAAACTCCAAGGAACAATCACAGACAAAGAAAAACGATGCAGGCCTTTTGTACTGACGGAAAGGGACCGTCCAGCTTGCCGAGGGTGGCTGCGAATAATCCCATCAAATCAGTTGAGAGTTCAAAATTGCTGCGACGAGTTCAGCTGTCGTAGTGACTGCGTATGCAGTTCAAAAACAGTGGGTTACAATGGTCGAGCAGCTGCTAATAAGCCAAACATTTTTGCAGTACAAGAATTATATTCACATTTGTGAATATGGTGAATCTCGAGCAGCTCTGTTTATTGGTAACAATGAAAATTTATTCCAGATCTTGACTGTAACCCTAATCTCGCGTTGTACGCGAGCGGTCGCTTTACCCGCTGAAGGCGTGCATGTCTGAGGACATTGCAGAGTATATCGAACCAACACAGCCACTGGAATATAGTGATTCACGAATAAAAATAAGGCCGCGACTTTAACCAGTGTCTCTCCCTTTACGGAATACATAGTACCTGTGCGAGTATAGGATGTAGACAAAACGGTGACGTATGGAAGTTTGGAACTGTCGAGGAAGCGTCCCCAGATAGCCAAATGCTTGCGTAAAGCCGCAAATTCGGGTTAAGAGTCCCAGACCGACACAAATTTTTACTGCTACCAACAAACTGTGCAACTGGAGTTTCACCATATTCGCAAATGACAAGAGAACGCTTGTATTTCCTACAGCGGGCGATCGCAGCAGTGCCATACATGCATGGCTCGAGGGTACATAGAACCAACACAGGCAGTGGAACGTAGTATTTCGTTAGTCGGCCAGTTAGTTAGTTACACGTTAGATCATTCGAACGATTCTTTTATCTAAATGATGTGGCACAGGTCAGTCTACGGGATATGTATACGTGATTAGTGCTAACATTAATGACACGTTATTATTTTTCAGTCCTACTCGTGCAGCTACATTTCATTTATTTATTTATTTTTTACTTTCTGACAGTTCTTAAGTAGAAATTGGTCAGTGGATTAGGACGAGTTGTGCAAAAGCCACGATTTTAAACCAGATTTAAAACTTGCTTCGCTACCTTTTGTGTTATTGTGCAAATGACTAGATATTTCTGTTGCTGCATATTGAACCCTTTCCTGAGCCAATGACAGCTTTAACAATGAGTAATAAAGGTCTTTTTCCCTCTAATGTCATTTTCAAACATTGATGGATTATTTATGACGAATTTCATTTGCGAATATATGTTTATGACAGCGCGGTTAAAATGCCTAGCTCCTTGATGAGTTACATTCTTAGACAGAATTCCCGGCCACCGGTCGGCCGCAGCAGAGACTACGTCGGGATCGTTCACTTAAGGCGGCCAGTATAACTGGCCCTTCAGAATTTGGTGGCGAGCACCAAACAAGAGTAAGTGAAACTAAAGTAGTAAGTTAGAGAGAAGTTGGAGAGTAAGAGAGAAGGAAACTGGTGACTTCCAGTCGAGAGTACTGAACTAAAGGAGCAGATTTCTACAGGACTAATTTTTAATTTTCTCCCAAATAAGTAAGTTTATTTACTCCTCAACTGCTAGAGAGCACCATCAAAGAGAACGCTACTACATTAGTACATCGTGTTGTTTTCCGTGAAGAAACTTCGGTATTTCATGTTATCCGCGAAAGGACAAGAGAACAGTAAAATAATCACGAAAATTAAAGAACCGATGGAACTGTTCTTAAAACGCAGAACGAAATTAAAAAGAAATTTTACGACCACCTTGCAGTCCTTCTTTCCAGCAGTGCTACTAATAACGAAAAACAAGACAATCTGTTACAAAATCTTCGAGGAAGGCATAACAAAAAATGGTTCAAATGGCTCTGAGCACTATGGGACTTAACATCTGTGGTCATCAGTCTCCTAGAACTTAGAACTACTTAAACCTAACTAACTTAAGGACATCACACACATCCATGCCCGAGGCAGGATTCGAACCTGCGACCGTAGCGGTCACGCGGTTCCAGACTGAAGCGCCTAGAACCGCACGGCCACACCGGCCGGCGAAGACTTAACACCCAGGCATCTTGGAGTCTTATGCACTGACGAGAAAAAAATCACAGCACCAAAAAATGATTAATGTAGAATAATGTAATTTCGGGAATACATTTGACTAGGTAACATATTTAAGTAATTAACACTGCAAGATCACAGGTTAGTGTAAGCAAATGTGAAATGTTGGTACTTTAATGGACGGTGTTACCGCCAGACGCCGGCACGGCAACTCAGCGTGTTAGGTCAGGGGGTTAGCTGCCCTCTGTAATAAATAAAAAAAAAACTTAGTTAATGGATCAACGACGAACTGAAACGGGTGTCTTGCGACGTCCGCCCCGATCAGATACAACGAACGAAAACGTACAAAATGAGATTAAAATAAAAGAAAAAAAAAGATTGTTGGATGTAGCCATGCCACGTGCATGAATTGTGTTGTACAGGTGCCGGATGTCTGTTTGTGTAACGGGGTTCCATTTGTGTTGCACTTGGTCGTCAATACAGGGACGGTTAATGCTGAAACTTCCTGGCAGATTAAAACTGCGTGCCCGACCGAGACTCGAACTCGGGACCTTTGCCTTTCGCGGGCAAGTGCTCTACCAACTGAGCTACCGAAGCACGACTCACGCCCGGTACTCACAGCTCTACTTCTGCCAGTACCTCGCCTCCTACCTTCCAAACTTTACAGAAGCTCTCCTGCGAACCTTGCTGTTTGTGCATGACGTTGGATTTATCGTCCGATGATGTACAATATGTGCTCTAATGGAGACAGATCTGGTGATCGGGTAGGTCAAGGCAACAACTCGACGCTATGTAGAGCACGATGGGTCACAACAGCTGTTTGTGGGCGAGCTTTATCCTGCTCGCAAACACCTCCTGCATTGCTGTTCATGAATGGCAGCACAACAGGTCGAATCACCAGATTGCCGTATACATTTGTACTGAGGGGGCGTGGGATAACCACGAGAGTACTCCTACTATCATATGAAATTGCACTCCACACCTGGTATAGGTTTCCAGGTGTAGGTTGGTTGCAGACCCTCAAATGGCCTGCTTCTAACCAAACCACAGCTATCACTGGCACCGAGGCAGAATTAGCTTTCATGAGAACGCAACGGACCTCCGTCCTGCCCTCCAATGAGCTCTCGCATGACACCACTGATATTGGGGTCAATGGAATGAACATTACAGGCCGTCTAGCTCCGAGCTGTCATTGAAGTCAGCAAATTATAACAGTTTATTGTGTCAATACGGTGCCAGCCACTGCTCAAATTGCTGCTGCAGATGCAGTATGATGCCCCAGAGCCATACGCCAAACACAACGGTCTTCCCTGTCGGTAATGCCATGTGGCCATCCAGAGCCCGGTCTTCTTGCGACTGTACATTCTGGTTACCACCGATGCCAGAAATCGTGTACAATGGCTACATTCCTGGCAAGTCGTTCTCCAGTATCGCAGAAGGATATAGCTTCTCGTAGGCCTATTACACGACCTCGATCAAACTCAGTGAGGTGTTGTTAATGGCGTCTTCGGCGCCTTAAAGGCAGTCTTGACTGACATCAACTCACCACGTCCAATCTCAAAGCTAATTAACGATCACAACCGCTAGAGCGTGTATTTAAAGCTAACCTGATTTGCATCCTCATAGTGGCATTACGAGCGCCACTCTTATGCGGCCGGCACGAAATTTTAATGGACATGATCTTTCAGATGTAAAAAAATGCTGAGCAACTTGCATTTATGTCGCACAACTCCTTCTTGGCGTTGCGATTTCTTTTTCCGCCAGTGTAAGTGGAGATGGACGATGACGACCTGTTGACTTCCATCTCGGTGTCCCAAACACAAGTTGCTAGGTCCAGATGAAATTCCGGCAGGGTTTTACCAGGCTTTCCAGGCGCAAATGAAGTCTGAATTGCTCCTCATATGTAACGAGTTAATGAACCGTGGCACCGAAATTCAGAAGCAATTCCTAGAAGGTACTGTCGTGCTAATCCCGAAACACCCACGCTGTGCGTCAGTAAACAATCTACGACATATCACTCTGTTGAACAGTGACTATAAAATTATGGCGCGCATACTTGCACGAAGAATAAAAATTGCTATGCATGAAATAACCGGGCCATACCAAACTAGTGTGGGTAAGGACAGAGCAATTATTCGAACTCTGTGCGAATATGAAGACATCATAGTGACAGCCGATGTTCTGGCACTTCAATGTGCTATTATGACGCTTGAGCCGGCCGCTGTGGCCGAGCGGTTCTAGGCGCTTCAATCCGGAACCGCACTGCTGCTACGGTCGCAGGTTCGAATCCTGCCTCAGGCATGGATGTGTGTGATGTCCTTAGGTTAGTTAGTTAGTAAGTAGTTCTAAGTCTAGGGTACTGATGACCTCAGATGTTAAATCCCATAGTGCTTAGAGCCAGCCCACATCTCGTGGTCGTGCGGTAGCGTTCTCGCTTCCCACGCCCGGGTTCCCGGGTTCGATTCCCGGCGGGGTCAGGGATTTTCTCTGCCTCGTGATGGCTGGGTGTTGTGTGCTGTCCGTAGGTTAGTTAGGTTTAAGTAGTTCTAAGTTCTATGGGACTGATGACCATAGATGCTAAGTCCCATAGTGCTCAGAGCCATTTGAACCGTTTGCTTAGAGCCATTTGAACCATCTGAATGACGCTTGACTTCGAACAGGCCCTCGATATTGAGAGCCACCAGTGTCTTCTCAAAACATTGACTGCAATGGGTTTTTCCCTGTGTTTTGTCATCGTCATTGGTCTGATTCTACTGAACAGCTCATCCAAAATCATGACCATATGACCATCTAACCAGGAATCTAGATTTCACGAGTTACGTGCGTCAGGGTTGTCCAGCGTCGATGGCCCTGTTCGCGATCGTCATTGAACCCTGCTGGCCAATCTGGAAAACAACTGCGAGGGCTGTACACACACGGCCAGAATATCACTTGTAAAGCATACGCAGATGATGCAGACATCGTGATTACAAGCGAAAGCGATGTTGAGAAGGCATTTCAGGTCATCAGCAAACAAGATCTCGCATCTGGCGCAAAATTAATGTAATCTAAACCAAGCACCATGAAAGGATGGCGTGGAATATCTCTGCCAAACATAGAACGATTGAATGTGGTCACCCGCATGAAAATTCTGCGTATCGATTATAGGTCCAAGATAAAGTCTACTGTAGTTGCAAACTCCAGGAAAATCCTCTCAAACGTGCAAGCTAGTGTCAAAGAACAAAGTGTGAGAAAACTGGATGCAATCTAGAAGGTAGCCTTATCAAATATGTGTATGATTTCTAAAATCAACTATGTGACACAGGTTTTAGCTATACCACGTGAAACAGCGGCAAAATTCTGTCAGCTTTGGGCTATTTTGTAAGCCGTGGTAACATTTTCAGTGACATGTTGATTCTCTCCGCCGAAAACGGGGGGCTACAACTCACTGGCGTTGAAATGTAAGAACAAGCTTTATTCGTGTGCACAACACATACACTGTGGAAGAAGACAAAACACAGTTTAACGTCCCAATTACTATAATCCGTTCATTATAAGAATAAACCTGATGTAAACATTGCACTATGTGTTCTTCAGCGTTTGTTGGAACCTCACTGGATTTCCGTTTCACGTGGAACTGCAGCCAAGCTGTCTCGAGTACTCTCAAGTACGATAATAAAGGTACGTTTTGTGCTGTGCGTGAATCGCACATTGCTTTGGCGATAATACGGCATAACAGCTTTACCGGCACATTTAACTTGGACAGCACTGGCCGGCCAGCTGGTACAGCTATCCTGCAGTCACGTTGCCAGCTGTAGCTTACACGTAAAAAGGGACAAGCGGAGGAGCCACACGGCTTCGAATGTCATTTAATTTTTAAGCAGAATGAAATAATACACTGCAAATCCCTCACAATGCGCTCCTTAGACGACTAGACGAAAACCGCAACACGTTATCGTTTTTAGCTAACGTACTATTTTAATTAGCCGTCCTATGTGGCCGAGCGGTTCTAGGCGCTTCAGTCTGGAACCGCGCGACCGCTACGGTCGCAGGTTCGAATCCTGCCTCGGGCATGGATGTGTGTGATGTCCTTAGGTTAGGTTAGGTTTAAGTAGTTCTAAGTTCTAGGGGACTGATGACCTCAGATGTTAAGTCCCATAGTGCTCAGAGCCATTTTGAACTATTTTAATTATAAACAAGAATGATGAAAATTCCTGACTTAACCACAGGGTAATTTTTCTGCATAATCTGTGTGTAACGTAAGGAAGGATTTCACTGTATAGTTAAATATTGAAGCCACTGAAGGTATTACTTACAGTCAGTCCTTATCCGAATCCGAGAAATACATTTCAGTTCTGGAAGTGTCACCTGCTACGTTGATAACGAGCCTATCAACAACAGAATCTACGAAGGCAATAACAGGCGCAGCATTTCTTCTTCTTCTTTTATGACGAGCCGTTCTATATCTCCCCCCCCCCCCTCCCCCAACGTTCGGCGGTGACGTGTGGAAAAGTTGCGAGCGTTAGTTCCAGTACGTCTGGCAGCTTAACAGTCTTGTTACTTCTCGGGCCAAATTTCGCAGCTTGGCTCCAGATCAGTTCTGTTGGGTTCACATCGTAATGGTACAGTAGCAGATGTAAAAATGCAGCATTCGTATGATGTGCTCGATGCTGTAAAAATGATTGTTTTTCATGTTTCTACGATAATTATCTACTTCTGTGGTATAAAACGATGGACATAGTCCAAATAGAGGATTTGGTTTCTCATTTTTGCCTTAAAAATTAAATTGTTATGTTTTCTTAATTTAAACAACTTTTATTAATAGTCTTTCATAAAACATCGATAAAAAAGAATTTGTACTTGAAATGGAAGCAGGAACTTCGTAATATATAATTAGAAACAAGAAGACGTGCATTATTCATAAAAAATGATGAGTTTATAATTACGAGATGTAGGTATTTAAAATGAAACGAGAAAAAATGATACTGGGGAGATTTGAACCAACGCACGAATAATCGCACAAGATTCACATTCCATTACACAACCGTTTGCGCTACACGTTCAGCGATTAAATGCAGATCAACTGCAGTATATACAGTGCTGGGAAAACTTCAATGCCGATTATCTCCGTAAATTTATGAAAAACAATAAGAAGAGCCTGTTTCTCGGCCCTTTTTAACCGTGTTCCACGCGCATGATTCACTAAGGAATAGAAAGCAACCACAGCCATTTTCATACTGCGCATTAACAACGCGATACTCCGAACACAACGCTGCAGAGGCTCTGACTGTACACGATTTTTGAAATAAAAACTCCGTAGCTAAAGCGTGGTTAAGAAAAACGTTGATGCCTGTTAATACATTTGAATATCTGAAAGCTTCATTTAATGTAACTTAGTCATAAGATATCTAATAGATAAGTAGGACCTACTTCCGAGAGTGTAATAACACCAGTGTACGTGTGCTGCGGCTTCTGACCAATCATCGCGTTTATTAGCTCAAATGGCTCTGAGCACTATGGCACTTAACATCTGAGGTCATCAGTCCCCTAAAACTTAGAACTACTTAAACCTAACTAACCTAAGGCCATCACACACATCCATGCCCGAGGCAGGATTCGAACCTGCAACCGTAGCGATCGCGCGGTTCCAGACTGAGGCGCCTAGAACCGCTCGGCCACACTGGCCGGTTGCGTTTATTCTTATGATGAACGGATTATAGAAGAAATTGCCCCAGTTGCTTTGTACTCATCTATAGATATGCGGCACGTTCGTAATGGCTTTTATCATTTTAAACTGTCTTTAATAGAATTTATCTAAATTCAAACCAGTGTCCGTTCAGGACTATGACAAAAGTTAGACATGTACAAGAAACTAATGCAAGCTAAAAGCAGAAATGTGATTGAAGAAAATTACTCTCATTATCATTGTAATCTGGAAAAACATCAATGCCCGTAACTTACCAACAAACGTGAAACCTTCACGTAACACGGCAGTAAACCTGGAAGTCGCAACCAAACAAACTTCACGCCATCCATGTAATGGTTTCGCCAACGTGTGAGTCTCACGGCTTAATGAATACCGGAGAATATAGATATGTGTACACTACACTTACGGAAATCTGGCAACTCATCAGACAAATCTTATCCAGGATAAACCGGACAGCACCCAACAATATCACGCCTGCAGAGTTTTTGAATCCCAGTAATGTACAAAAAAGAATGCTGTAAACTGGCTAAACGTCCAATCGGTACATTTCTCATGACCGAAGAAGAGAAAGCAAAGATGATGTCCTTCACCACCACAGCCTAATGAAGAAAAAATACTGTAAGAAACGCTTTGCCAACTTTTTAAAAGTGCCATTATGTGAAATTTAGTGACCAATTTGAAACGAAACAAATCTAAACAAAAGACCTAAATATCAAACATATGTTGGTTTATTTCTTCTCATACGTCCTTTTTATGGTGTCAGGAAAGGGAACAACAATTACCTATGAAATACTCAGATGAGAAGCTCTTTTGTTTCGTTTTCAAACTTCCTTGGAGCGAAACCTTGTCCTCACCACAGAAGAAGTCGTCTATATTCGATAAACTATTCTATCAACCGGAAGAAGCTATTAACCTAATTCCTACTGTTTTACAATACATTCATCGTCATCTGGAGCAGCCCAGATGGTGGTACGAAGGTTTCGGCGAGTGGGGAGCTCAGAGTTAAGAGAAGCTAATTTAGCAAAGAAACCTCCTGAAACCGATGCACCGTATGAAACATGAACAGATTGTGGAACAAAATAATCAACAAATCTCCGCGAAGACAAACTCTGAAGCCGTCATTGAGCTGAGAATGTTCCCGTGCGGCGATGGCCATCTGAAAAAGGCCGAAAAACGATGAAAGACATTTTTATTTACCATTCTTCCAATAAAGGAAACCAAAGAAAATTTGGAGTAAGAATGAAAGTTCATGGTTCTGTTAGAGACAGCAAAGGACTTGGAAAGCAGTTGAACGGAATAGACAGTGTCTTGAAAGGAATATATAAGATGAACATTAACAAAAGGAAAACGAGGATAATGGAATGTAGTCGAATTATAAGGTGATGGTAAGGGAATTAGATTAGGAAACGACACACTTGAAGTAGTAGATGAGTTTTGCTACATGGGCAGAAAAATAACTGATGGTGATCGAACTACAGAGGATGTGAAACGTAGATTAGCAATGACAAGAAAAGCATTTCTGACTAAGATAAATTTTTTAACATCGAATATAGACTGACGTGTTAGGAAAACTTTTCTGAAGGTATTTGTCTCGAGTGCATCAATGTATGGAAGTGAAACATGTACGCTAAATAGTTTGGACAAAAGAAAATAGAAGCCTTCGAAATGTGCTGGTACAGAAGAATATTGAAGATTTGATGGCTCAACCACGTAACTAATGAGGTGGTACTGAATAGAACTGGGAAGACAAGAAACTTGTGGCACAATCTGACTATAAGTAACACTTTATCAACTCTTTAAAAGTGTTAGTATAATATGGTACATAAATTCTTGAGTTTTACTCAACTCTATTCCCTGTATTTTTATATCTCATTTCGGTTGACTGCTAAAGTTATCAGTCTGATGGGGCCTCAAAGATAATTGCCTTCACTTTCTAACCTACCGTAACAGTAAAAACTTCGAGAAATTGTTCGGCCAAAGAGCTCGTGGCTCCGTCAAGATCAGAACAGTATACGCTCGAGTGTTTCCTCGCTCTACAGCGGCTGCCGACCATACGCCAGTGGCCATCTAACACCACGCGCCGTCTCCCAGGTGAGCGCGGCGTGGAGCTATGAGTGTGTTTATCAGCTGCCATTTTCTTATTTGAAGTTCTGGTATTTATCTCGCGTTCTTGAAACGTATGCACGTTGCTCAAGTGTTGTAAAATAGACTCGGAAGTGGTAAAGGGCCTAACATTTGCAACATATTATTCACTTTGGAGTCAATAGAGGGCTGAAGGCGGCAGAGGCAGCTCGGAACCTTTGTATTGTGTATGAGGCAAGTGTTTTTGGGCAGAACACGTCAGAAAAGGAATTTCTTGTTTCTAGAGAGATCGTTCTGTCATGAATGATTTTCCACATTCCGGAAGTCTCGATGGCGGACGCACGTGAGTAACTGTGGGCGACGGACTGCGACCACTGATGCGTCGTGCTTTACCTGCATTCAGTAGTTAAGGTTCCGAAGTCGGCTGTAGGAGTATCCCTTGCTCTAGTTTCAAAGCAATAAGAATCAAAGTAGTGATTCTTATTGCATTCTTGCTTGAACGACATCAGTTCATACACTGACAAGGGAACCTCCCCATCGCACCCCCCTCAGATTTAGTTATAAGTTGGCACAGTGGATAGGCCTTGAAAAACTGAACACAGATCAATCGATAAAACAGGAAGAAGTTGTGTGAAACTATGAAAAAAATTAATAAAATATACAAACGGAGTAGTCCATGCGAAGATAGGCAACATCAAGGACAATGGGAGTCAAGGAGCGCCGTGGTCTCCTGTTTAGCGAGAGCAGCTACGGAGCGAGAGGTCCTACGTTCAAGTCTTCCCTCGAGTGAAAATTTTAATTTTTTATTTTCAGTTTATGTGACAAACTCTTATGTTTTCATCACTTTTTTGGGAGTGATTATCACATCCACAAGAAAACCTAGATCGGGCAAGGTAGAAGAATCTTTTTACCCATTCGCTAAGTGTACAAGTTAGGTGGGTCGACAACATATTCCTGTCTTGTGACACACATGCCGTCACCAGTGTTGTATAGAATATATCAGACGTGTTTTCCTGTGGAGGAATCGGTTGACCTATGACCTTGTGATCAAATGGTTTCGGTTCCCATTGGAGAGGCACGTCCTTTCGTCTACTAATCACACGGTTTTGCGGTGCGGTCGCAAAACACAGACACTAAACTTATTACAGTGAACAGAGACGTCAATGAACGGACGGACAGATCATAACTTTGCGAAAATAAAAAAAAGTAAAATTTTCAGTCGAGGGAAGATTTGAACCAAGAACCTATCGTTTCGCAGCTACTCACGCTAAGCACGGGACCACGGCGCTGCTGAGTTCACATTCTCCTTGATGTTGCATATCTAGCGCATGGACTACTCAGTTTGTATATTTTACTAATTTTTTTCATAGTTCCACACAACTTCTTCCTGTTTTCTCGATTGATCTGTGTTCAGTTTTTCAAGCCCTATCCACTGTGCCAACTTATAACTAAATCTGAGGGGGGTGCGATGGGGAGGTTCCCTTGTGAGCATTCCTATGCATTATTGTTATTGGTGGCGAGTTACGATGCCATTATGTTAACTTTCTGAAGAACAAATTAAGGGATGAGTCATAACAAGAGATATATACTCGAGGAAAGGTCAGTGTGAACATACATTGCATCTTGTGGCTGAAAAGGGGTGTTGTACCATAGGAACTCCTCATCAGGGGTGTGTCCATCGTAGCTGGTACTTGTTGCCAACAACTGAGACACCTTTCGATCGCAGTGTAAGAAAAACGACAAAAAAATGTTCAAATGTGTGTGAATTCCTAAGGGACCAAACTGCCGAGGTCATCGGTCCCTAGACTTACACACTACTTAAACTAACTTATGCTAAGAACAAAACACACACACACACACACACACACAGATGCCCGAAGGGGGACTCGAAGCTCAGGCGGCATGGGCCGTGCAATTCGTGACATGGCGCCTCAAACCGCGTGGTCAGTCCGCGCGGCGAAAAACGACTGACAAAACTGAATCGCGTGTTGTTACTACACGATAACACGCTCTGCTGATTTCAAAAAATAAACTATCTATGTGATTGTTTGGGAAGTCATTCCTGATGCAGTTATTACTCTGATCTTATGCCCTCAAACGTTTCCCTTTCCCGCCCCTTATCGAACAAAACTCAAGAAGATTCTTTTCCAGACGAAAATGCACTTAAAACCTGGCTTGACGACATCTTAAACTCCGTACCAGTAGGCTACTACACTTGTGGAATCGGTGAACTACCTGAGCGTTGTCAGACTGTTTGAGATAATGCGAGAAAATATATTGTTGATGACTAATTAATGTTTACTGCTGTATTCAATAAAGTAATGAAAACGCGTTAAAATAAGCACTGTACTGATACAAATGAAATACAACTTACCACGTAACCTTAGGACGAAAGTCTGTTTTAATAAACCATGAAGTATCTGCAACCTTTGCATGAATTGGTAAGATGTTATTCACTTTGAATTTCAAAACCGTTTGTGTTTGCTTGCTTTCCTGTATCATACTCAAGTAGTACAGAAACGTAAAACTTCATAAATAAAATTGTGTATTCACAAAAACCAGAAGTTATGTCAGAAAAAGCGGTAAGTGACATCAGTTGTGCAGTATCACAAGTTTTTCGCCTTTTCACTATGAGGAACTGGAAGTAGCGAGACGAAAAAATGGTTCAAATGGCTCTGAGCACTATGGGACTTAACATCGGAGGTCATCAGTCCCCTAAAACTTAGAACTACTTAAACCTAACTAATCTAAGGACATCACACACATCCATGCCCGAGGTAGGATTCGAACCTGCGACCGTAGCGGTCGCGCGGTTCCAAACTGAAGCTCCTAGAACCGCTCGGCCACTCCGGCCGGCGTAGCGAGACGATCCGTGATGCTAAGTTTACTTGATATTTTACTTATTGTTTTTCGATGTGGCTGTTTGTAGCTCTGTAACCTAATGGATAAAAATAGTGTCTTCAGCGAGACTGCAACTGAAAGCTAACACAGCTTTCGTTTGGCAGGCATTCACATTGACCGTTTATGGAGTACATGAGTACATGCCTCTTGTTACGGCTCAGCCGTTAATTTCTTCTTAAGACGTTACCACCAGTAACGATACTGCATAGGAGTGCTCAATATATGAACTGATGTCATTCAAGCAAGAATGCATTAATAATAACTGCTTTGAATTTTTGCTTTGAATTCGGCATGGAGTACTTCTACATCCGACGTCTGAACCTTTCCCATTGAACGCAAATTTTGAACGACGCATGAATGATCGCAGTTCATCACATATAGTTCATCACATATGTCTGCCATTGAGACGTCGTGAATGTGGAAAATCATTCATGACAAAACTTTCTTTCTTCAAATAATAAACTCCTTTTCTGACGTGTTTTGCCCAAAGACACTCGCCTCATACACAATACGAAGGTTCCGAGTTGCCTCTGTTGCCCTCACCCCTCTATTAAATCTAAAATGAATAATATGCTGCAAATGTTAGATATCTTTCCTCTGGAGAGTCTATTTTACAACAACGTTCATAACTTTCAGGTATTTAATGTTCAATACGTAACTGCAAGGTAAATACTAGAGCTTCAAATACGAAAATGACAGTTGATAAATACACTCATAGTTCCACGTCGCGTTCACCTAAGGGATGGCGCCTGGCGTTAGACAGCGGGCGGCGTATAGTCTGTAGCCGCTTTAGGGCGAGGAAACTCTCGAGCGTGTACTGTTCTGATCTTGACGCAGTCACGAGCTTCTTGCGGAACAGTTTATGGAAGTTTTTGCAACTATAGGTGGGTTAGACAGTGAAGCGAATCATCTTTGATGTACCATCAGACTGATAACTTTAGCAGTCAACCAAAACGCGATTTAAAAGTATAGGGATAGAGTGGACTCCAGCTCGAGACTTTGCATATACACTGCACGACGCTTACCACATTTTTCACAAATTGTGAATTGGTGGAAACAGGGTGAGTGAGGGGTCGCAAACCCTAGGCCTAGTCACAATATTTCGTCCAAGGGATGAAATGGTTGCTTTTTAATATTTATTTTTTCCTTGAAATTTACAGGTGTAAAACATAACAGAAAGGAACTAAAGGTGCCATTAGACACATGCAAACGTGAAATGGCTCCCAACGCTGTCCAGATTTAACGAATTCTCTAGCTATAGAAAACGGTTGAGAGGGCGTGTATTCAGGTTGGCTTCTTCCTAACTTAAAAATGTTATAAAGGCCCCTGAGTACATCAGGCATGAACGAAAGTTCCTGAACCGTGATCTGTCTTCCCACTTCACTTCTCGCAACTTGAACACCCCACCTAGCCAGAGGGTCCGTGAATAGCAAACCCAAGAAATTGCCAAAAGATGTTCTACACTACTGGCCATTACAATTGCTACACCACGAAGATGACGTGCTACAAACGCGAAATTTAACCGACAGGAAGAAGATGGTGTGATATGCAAATGATTAGCTTTTCAGAGCATTCACACAAGGATGGCGCCCGTGGCGACACCTACAACGTGCTAACATGAGGAAAGTTTCCAATCGCGCTTTGCTACGAAAAAGCGCATCACAGAAAGGATCGCCTGCGATGGTGTACTCAACGGCGAACCTGGGTGCACGAATGGCAAAACGTCATTTTTTTCGCACGAACCCAGGTTCTGTTTACAGAATCATGATGGTCGCATCCGTGTTTGGCGACATCGCGGTGAACGCACATTGGAAGCGTGTATTCGTCATTTCCATACTGGCGTATCACCCGGCGTGTTGGTATAGGATGCCATTGATTACACGTCTCGGTCACCTCTTGTTCGCATTGACGGCACTTTGAACCGTGGACGTTACATTTCAGATGTGTTACGACCCGTTGCTCTACCCTTCATTCGATCCCTGCGGAACCCTACATTTCAGCAGGATAATGCACGACCGCATGTTGCAGGTCCTGTACGGGCCTTTCTGGATACAGAAAATGTTCGACTGCTACCCTGGCCAGCACATTCTCCATATCTCTCACCAATTGAAAACGTCTGATCAATGGTGGCCGAGCAACTGGCTCGTCACAATACGCCAGTCACTACTCTTGTTGATCTGTGGTATCGTGTTGAAGCTGCATGGGCAGCTGTACCTGCACACGCCATCCAAGCTCTGTTTGACTCAATGCCCAGGCGTATCAAGGCCGATATTACGGCCAGAGGTGGTTGTTCTGGGTAGTGATTTCTCAGGATCTATGCACCCAAATTGCGTGAAAATATAATCACATGTCGGTTCTATTATAATATATTTGTCCAATGAATACTCGTTTATCATCTGCATTTCTTCTTCGTGTAGCAATTTTAATAGCCAGTAGTGTATGTTCTCACTCGAGAGAACAAACGCTTCTGTACATTTTTCCCCCTCTTTCACACAGAAATTCACTTCATAACGTTGCTGGCATATCTTATTAGCCCGCCAGTCAAGCGTTGTGAAAGCTGGCTCAGAGAGTAGCGTGTATAGTATCTGGCTAGAGGTTATTTCCGCCTGCTGTGGCCGTAACATGTAAGGCAGTACACTGACAAAGTGTTGCCAGATTGCAGGCGGTAGCTATCCTGCTACTGTGATATACTGACTGGTATTATCCAGAATGTCCCAGAAATGTTGCGACAAACTTAGAGGGGTTGTAGAGGGTGTTTTGAAGAAAAAATCGGGGATAGGAACCAGTGACAGGAAACGTTATCCGACGATGCTGCAGGGCGTCGAAGTTAGAGGCCCCGGCGCCTCCTACTACGCCACCCCTTCAGCAGCAAACGTGACTTTTTACGCTGACGGACTGTGGTCGGAACGTTTCGCAATGATTTTTGTTAATCAGTTATCGCGACTGAGTGGCACGATCGACAATGGAGAAAATGGAGCTAGCAGCTGCCTCGATAGGGCTCGTCTCCTAAGAATGTGATCCTGTGTTGCCTCGACGGATGACGGGTTTTCATCTGCAGTTTAGTTTTCTCCTGAATACCGAAAAACAACGGAGATTTTACAGGGTTCCAGGAGAAAAATAAACTGCAGAAGGAAACCCATGTTTGAAACCATCATCCATCGAGACAACAGACTATCGTATTCATAAGAGACAAGGCCTAACTACACAGCAGTCGCTTTCACAGATTAACAGACAACAATGCGGAACGTTGAGCCTACGGTCCGTCAGCGTACAAAGTCGCTTTCCTGCCTAAGGGATGACCTAGAGGCATACGCCGGAGCCTGTAACTAGGACGCTCTGTAGCGGCGTTGGATGACGATTTCACGATTTCATTCTCAAGACCCCCCCCCCGACGACGAAGTTTATCGCAAAATTTCAACATTTCTAGGACATCTGGTAAGTCTAAATTTTGCATCACCCCGGTTCCCAGAACTCCTGAAGATAGACGTTGACTGTGGTTATTGTATCACAGACACAGTCCCTCTGCCTGTTCAGAGATGTCACTAAAACCGCCCAAAGAAGTAAACAACCATGCATGAGCAACGCCTATTAGACGGAGGGTGTCCAACAGCCGATCAGTTCCGGTCATTCCACCAGAAAGGAGGTACAAGGCTCTTGTGGTCTGTAGTTCAACCATGCCTAGACGGTCAATACCGCTGTTCGATCACGTCCTTATTGATACTTTGTGACAGGAAGGGCCGTCAACAAGGAAAGTGTCCAGGCGCCTCGGAGTGAACCAAAGCGATGTTGTTCGGACATGGAGGAGATACAGAGAGACAGGAAGTGTCGATGACATGCCTCGCTCAGGCCGCCCAAGGGCTACTACTGCAGCGGATGGCCGCAACCTGCGGATTATGGCTCTGAGGAATCCTGACAGCAACGCCACCATGTTGAATAATGCTTTTCGTGCAGCCACAGGACTTCGTCTTAAGACTCAAACTGTGCGCAATAGGCTGCATGATGCGCAACTTCACTCCCGACGTCCATCTTTGCAACAACGACACCATGCAGCGCGGTACAGATGGGCCCAACAACATGCCGAATCGACCGCTCAGCATTGGCATCAAGTTCTCTTCACCGATGAGTGTCGCATATGCCTTCAACCAGACAATCGTTGGAGATGTGTTTGGAGGCAGCCCGGTCAGGCTGAACGCCTTAGACGCCATGTCCAGCGAGTGCAGTAAGGTGGAGGTTCCCTGCTGTTTTGGGGTGGCTTTATGTGGGGCCGACGTACGCCGCTGGTGCTCATGGAAGGCGCCGTAACGGCTGTGCGACATGTGAATGCCATCCTCCGACCGATAATGCAACCATATCGGCAGCATATTGGCGAGGCATTCGTCTTCATGGACGACAATTCGCGCCCCCATCGTGCACATCTTTTGAATGACTTCCTTCAGAGTAATGACATCGCTCGACTACAATGACGAGGATATTCTCCGGACATTAACCGTATCGACCATGTCTGGGATAGATTGAAAAGGGCTGTTTCTGGACGACGTGACCCACCAACCACTCTGAGGGATCTACGCCGAATCGCCGTTGAGGAGTGGGACAATCTGGACCAACAGTGCCATGATGAAATTGTGGATAGTATGCCACGACGAATACAGGCATGCATCAATGCAAGAGGATGTGCTACTGGTTATTAGAGGTACCGGTGTATACAGAAATCTGGACCACCACCCCTGAAGGTCTCGCTGTATGGTGGTACAACATGCAATGTACGTTTTTCATGAGCAATAAAAAGAGCGGAAATGATGTTTATGTTGATCTCTCTTCCAATTTTTTGTACAGGTTCCGGGACACCTGGAACTGAGGTGATGCAAAACTGTTTTTGATGTGTGTAAATTGCTAAGTTAGAGCAAAGACTTCAAAGTGAACGTCTCAAACTCATAGCATCAAAAAATGTATGAGAAACGTGCCGAAAATGCTTTTCTGTGGTAAGAGTAGACCATAGTTTCCAAAATGCTGTCATTTAGCTACAGCGACAGATTTCGCAGTTTCAGTTACGACAGCGAGCCCAAATACCTAGTGGTATCTTAAGTAGCTTTAATCTGATTATTTCGAATTCTCAAAAACAGCATTACAAAAAGATGAACAGTATTATGTTTCGTGTCAAAGAAAACTTAGGACTGCAAGACATATAAATGAATCTGACGCTGTTTTTGTTATTGAAACTTAAAAGAAATTAGATAAAAATACTTTAAGCACAGAAACGGTGCTCCTCGGGCACCAAGTTTTATATAACAGATCAAATTATAAGTTTTTCATCTGCTATGTTTCTTATTGTGATGATTTCGTAAGCTGTCAGTCATTACTAGGACAGAATTACAGTATATTAATGCTATGTGTGCAGTAATATTGCATTTTTGTCAAGGAATTTTTACTGAAGCAAAATACTGTGCAAATCAAAAGTGCCTCTGAATAATGTACATGCAATCACCAGTTTCCTCTGTACAGATGTATTATCCAAGCACCAATTATTCACAATGTCTTTCTTTGATAGTTATCAGCCTACTCTTAAATATCTCTGTTCCAAAGCAACCGATAAATAAATCATATAAAGATCGCTGTTTCCAGCTTCTGAACTAGCTGCAAAATACACAGCAAAATATGACGTAATGTATGACTGTATAGTTTGCCTCGCCGAACGTATGAGTACAGTCTGAATCGCAGACGGCTAAACCGGGCAAATATGGGCGGAGAAGGAGGGAACCACACTGAACACGTCAGCTCGATGTCCCCGGAAATCTCTTCTCAAGACTACTTTGAGGCAGTGTATTGGACTCAACGTGGAAACCGATCGATCCCTAAGCCCTGCAGAATAGCGTCGGGGTCAGGCGTCGTGTCCTTTACGAGGTGCGCTAGCAGCGATTGTGGGCAGCCGAGGCTACAGATTCTCAGCGCACCCAGAATACTGTCTTCACTACAGACGCAATACTAAACGCGAAGACAGTTTGATCTTTGTGTATCACAAGCTGTGCCGCACCTATGCTCGTCTTGATAATAGTTATCCCAAAAATTTAACTCACAGTTCCAGTTACCGATAAATGCGGAAGAAAGTCAGACACTGGAGTTTTTTGTACATCTCGGTAACGCTTTCGTGCTGGTTAAACGATCCCGGGGTAAAACGCGCCGCTCTTCGTTGTATATTCTCTGTCTCCTACCATTCCTACTTGATAAGGCTCAAAATGGTTTAAATGGCTCTGAGGACTATGGGACTTAACATCAGAGGTCATCAGTCCACTAGATCATAGAACTATTTAAACATAACTAACCTAAGGACATCACATACATCCATGCCCGACGCAGGATTCGAACCTGCAACCGTAGCAGTCACACTTTTCCGGACTGGAGAGCCTAGAACCACTCGGCCACGGCGGCCGGCACCTGATAAGGAACCCATATTGAGGAAAAATGCTCAAGAGTCGGTGGAATAGTAGTAGACTCCCCAGAAATCAATAAATCATCACTAGTTAACAGAAATAACAATGTCCCATGCTTTGAACGAGGCAAAAACAATTCCAGTACAGGAAGCAAATCGTGTCAGAGTCTCTCACAGTAAAAGTTTATATTAACTCCCCAAGTCAAAGTCCCGCTTGCCTCAGAATTGCACTAAGTATGAACAAATTTTGAAGTCTTCTCGAGCGCTAGCCGCCCGAACTATCACTTTACCACACGCCATACCAAATGTTTCAGCTCTCTACGTCTTCCAGAAATCCCACCTTGCTGCCTGCCAAGAGCCACTCCATGAATCCGAATATCAGAGAGCCTCACTTCTCACTCCAATGAGGAACACTTACTGCCCAAACAAATATCATCGTTGACTAAAATCTATAAAATGAACCTCCATTTTAATAAAGATACAAATTAGGTATATGACTTAAATTACGGAACATTTTCTACCACTTTTATAGGGACCAACACAATACTGTACACATAAAAGCGTTGACATAATGTATTAAACATGATATAGCACATATGTGCTTATAACAAAGAATAAAGAATACACGTTAAAACGTATGGAATGTAAGTTTTGCCTGCACAACTGATGCGTTCTCTCACACTCAATCTGTTTATGGTATTAAATCTTACAGATCATTTACCTTTTTTAAGTTACAAAGTTTTTATGGCTGGCCAACATAACTTTTTGTTATCATTCAGAAACAGTTAATAATTGAGATAAACATAATATGGTCACATATAGCTAGACCTGAGAATTGCCACACTGCTTTCATTTGCTATGAATCTGTGGAGGATACTATGATATGACACATTTACACAATAGAAAGATATAAAACGCAATAATTCAACTAATAAAATACTCATCAATGTGTGACTTTCAGCGTTGGTAGCTGGAGTCCTGAGCTATCATCCAATACTTCATCCATAAAGATCGCATGAAGTGTTGTACAGTTATTATTTTGCAGTGATTGTTATATTTTTTAAGTAAGTTCAACTAATTTATACAGTTTTTTGATATTTATAATATGGAAGTCTTAATAAATGTGTCTCAGTGCTGTAAGTACGCTGGTATGTTCGGATTTTTCGTATTGTGAAACACCAGATTATTATAGAATAATGAAGTACTTAATATGGCCATTTTTCATACTGTGGCAAAAGACCAGACCCCTTGTTACCGTGCTAGTGTCTGCCGCTGGTCGCTCCTTTGTCGACGCATATGGCCCACCCGGAAAGGCCATCCAGCTGGATCCCACTGTCATGATACATTTTAAAACTTTCCTCTGGATGATTTCTGGAGCATGTGCGCTATATCACAATCCCCTGCAGGCTGGAGTCTACATCTGGATGGGAGGGAGGGGGGGGGGGGGGGTTGCTGGGGTGCTATACATAGATCACTGTCTCAAGATCCCCACGCGAGGTTACACCAAGCAGAAATACTGTTCAAGCCGTTCTGAATCCTTACATCTATCGAGCGACTATGCCTCCCTGTACTCAACATCATTAGCGAATAATCTGAGAATGTCACTGAGTCTGACTGAACGTTTTGTATGTTGGGGACTAAACCATCCTTTTATTCTTCCTTGGTACACACCCGATGTTACATTAGTTTCTGTTGAGCATTAGCCCTGGGTTCAATTAGTCAAACATTCTTCACGCCAGTCACACCTTTGTGAAGTTATTTCGTTTAATCGTGTCTCAGTTATTAGTCGACAATTTTGTGCAGTCTCGAACGTATTTAGAATATTTTTGAAGACTGAGCCCACCTGCTCCTCTTCATCCAATATTTGCAAGCAGTTCCTCGTGTTCCCTTTCATTGTTACATATTGCGAGGAACAAAGACAACGAAGAGTATACCAATTTCTGCAACAAGATGTATAAAGTGACTAAATTGTTACTCAGTTGACTATTAATGTTACGTAATCGAATGCGTTGTTTATTATGATTGCCTGCTTTACACATCATCGTTTGAACTCCGTAGATATGCAATAATTGTGTTCACAAGAGTACTTAAAGTGACATGAAGCAGAGTCAACAAATTCCACGTTAGTAACGTTTACAGAACTTACATACAGCAGTTAAATTTCTGGAAAATTTACATCTTTAATATAGCCCCAGGATGTAGTTGAATCGTTTTTTGTACATAAGCTACAATGCAGTAGCAGTATATATGAAAGAAGTTAAGTGGCTTATTCTAAATCCGCTGCCAGGGTGCGCTATGCAGGCTGCGTGCTTCCAGGGGTCGAGCCTGCATTTATCATGGGGTCTAGCCGCAAGCATTTGAGCGTAGAGGCTACCATCATCAGGCCTCATACCAAATAAACAACGAGACAGGACGGCAAATGAAGCAAAATGCCCAGTTGGGACAGTTGGGTAGCGCCGGAAGTAAACGGTCACTCCGTAGTCTGCACGATGTCCTAGCACCCTATGGAATATCTGTCATACTCTGTTCACAGTTTTCGGATGAGTTAGCACCTCCTTTGACATAAAATACCGCATTCAGAAACCTAGTATTGATGGAAATATGTTACATCTAATGGTAAAGAGACACGACCTCTATGATGATGTCCACATTCAAACGTGTCACTGATCATAAGGCAGTTTCGACAACAATGATTACCAGAGTACAAAGCACAACCGAAACAGCAGGACGACTTACCACGTTCTTGCACATCAGATAAAGAGGCAGTAGTGTCATACCTTAATGAACCTTGATTTAGCTCTGGAGAAGAACGCGTAGAAGAACTTTGGCTCAAGTTTAAAAGAATAACTGATAATGCACTTTATGACGTCAGTGCTAAGGGACAAGCTAGTTGTTTTGATAAATTGCGCTGGAAAGTTTCAGGAAAATGTCGTAGGTAATGTTTCAGCTTCGCTCTAAGAAAAAAAAAAAAAAAATAAAGGCGCACCACGAAGGAATTCTCCTAATGGGATGGAAATCGGTAGATGTGAACGAATAAATGTTAACTAGCTAATAATGTTTTATGAGCACCGAAAGATGCTCTACAGTTTCCATAACACCATTGTAACAACATGTCCTCACTGAACACCTTTACAATACGTATTGATACGATCCTATACACAGTGGTTGAGAAGTGCGTAATATGTAAGTGTGAGGTTGCCAGTGACCTTTGTAGCGTAGGTGGGAAAGGGATTGGATTAGTAAATGTGGCACCTTGCTACTGTCTATTGTTGTCAGAGCATTGTAAGACCAAGTAATTTTGTTGTCACTTTATGTGAATTAATGAATGAACAGAAAGTTACTGCACTTTTCTCACCATTAATTGTATTACTGGTAGATCCCATAAATCTCTTCCATTCAGGAATTTCTGCACTTTTAGAATGTCCTGCACTGAGTGGAGCCACTTAAGACATACACACAATTTATCTTCCATGGTGGGTGTGAATATGTCTGATAAAGTGACACCGATCATGTGGAAGTCTTTATTTGCATTTTCAGTAACATGATACGTCTTGTAGGCGATGATGTCTCTGTCGACGAAGCTTTCCAGTCCCGACACGTTTGGAACACCTGTTCCACCTCTTACAATGGCCACTGTCAGCCATCCATTACCATGGGTAAATGTATCGTTAATGTCGATGCTGAAGTTAAGTTTACATCCACAAAAGACTGCGGGTCCATCTAGAAGAGAGTGTGCAGCGACAGATTTAATTGTGTTCTTCTTCTTGTCGGCTGCAGATGTTGTCATTTCCACGTCCTCAATGGTTTAATATACTGTCTGTCTTGCACGACGTCGCTGTCTTCTGTAGCGCGTTGCTTGACTTATGTTGAAATATCTTAAGTTTCATAATACCTAGCTGAACTTTTTCTGCTGCAGAGGGAGTAAATTTATGGCTCTGGGACTCTTCGGTTGTTTGGGGAGCTGAGACAGGGGTGGTGCAGTAGATAAACCTCATACCGTAAAAAAGTATTCCAACCAGTCCAGACAATGAAATCGACGTTGTTGACTAAACATTGACACCGTATTACACATGGGACAGTCACTTCAGTGCAGTAGACAGTTAATAACTCCAGCTGTTGAACGTTTTTACATGACAGCTACTTATCAACTGAAACAATGTACTCATTTAATAAACAGAATAATTCCACTTTATAAACACGAGATCAATGAGGTTACTTTGTCTACCCACACAAGAAAACTGGACAGGAAATTTCTGGGAGATATAATCTGGCTCTAAACTGAAAAGCGAGCAGTGCTAGTGGTGGGGATAGCTGCCTTTCCCGAAAGAACGTTACAGCTTCCGTACTGGATGACTAAGAAGCAATTTTCGTACTAGCTGTGTACAGAGATTTACGTAGACTCTATCGTTATGCTTTCTTGTGTTACTATTTTTAGTAATTAATGTGTCCCATCTAATGTTAATATACTTTGTGGAAAATAAGCGTTCCTGGGCATGTCTGAACGTTGTCACTAGTGTTTCCTGCGGACGTTTCGTATAACTTTGTGAAACTCCCTGTAGTTGCTACTTGTGACGTAGCGACATAGGTATAGTGGGGAATCACCTACTCGCTCTTCGGTCAGCGCAGCTCAGGCTTCTGCGCTCCACCCCCGCCCTCTCCATCCCACAACACAATTTATCTCTTAATACGGCACTGCTGCACTTAGACGTGGTATACACATTTTTTACTTATCCTCAACCCGCTTCATTTAACACTAACTATAATTTTATACCATTAAAACATTATTTTTAGCCGGCCGGTGTGGCCGTGCGGTTCTAGGCGCTTCAGTCTGGAACCGCATGACCACTACGGTCGCAGGTTCGAATCCTGCCTCGGGCATGGATGTGTGTGATGTCCTTAGCTTAGTTAGGTTTAATTAGTTCTAAGTTCTAGGCGACTAATGACCTCAGAAGTTAAGTCGCATAGTGCTCAGAGCCATTTGAACTATTTTTGAACCATTATTTTTAACAATCGTCGATTTTTTCATCCACTGAAACACGGAAACTATTTGCCCTAAAGAGAAAATGAATAGGACCTGTTTTGCAGGAATTTTAACGTAGTTTAATTTTGTATGCAGAAATACGAGGGTGTCATCACTTCTGTCTCTATGCTGTTCATTTTTGGAACACAACCTACGACCAGCTTAGAGACAGAAGTGATGACACTTTCTGCAGGACCTGACCATCATTTTTCAGGACAATGCTCAAGCACGTACAGTGCAAGCTGTTACTGATTTGTTTCACTGATGGGGCTGCTAAGTGCTATGCCACGCACTGCACTCCCCTGACAAAAGCCCTCGTGAGTTCAACTCGATTTCTAAACTGAAGGAAACACTTCACGGCATTCGCTTCACAAGTGCTACAAATTCGTCGGGCAATTGACCGCGCCGTTCGAACTGCCAATACAACTGGTACTGCTAAGAGTATCCTACGTCTTCCACATCGCTGGCAACTGGTTATAAAATGGTTCAAATGGCTCTGAGCACTATGGGACTCAACTGCTGAGGTCATTAGTCCCCTAGAACTTAGAACTAGTTAAACGTAACTAACCTAAGGACATCACACACATCCATGCCCGAGGCAGGATTCGAACCTGCGACCGTAGCGGTCTCGCGGTTCCAGACTGCAGCGCCAGAACCGCGCGGCCACTTCGGCCGGCCAACTGGTTATAGACAATGCTGGTGACTTCTTTGAAGATCAGTATAACTTTGAAACACGTATCTATTTTGTACGAGCTGTAAATAAATAGTTGCCACTATTAAAGTTCCAACCCTCGTATTTGCCCTAGAAGCCGCGATTTTCCAGTTATTCAAGAAAATTATGGAACAGTTACTTTTAAATGCCTCCGCCCTCCTCGTTAACACCACACCGGTGGGGATATTTACCACTGTACGAACATTTGCTGCGAATTCACGATTTTTCTCCTTATTCGAACTTTTTTGGTCTTCGTTGAGAAGGCTAAATAGTTTTTGAAGCTATATATATATATATATATATATATATATATATATATATATATATATATATAGCTTCAAAAACTATTTAGCCTTCTCAACGAAGACCAAAAAAGTATATATATATATATTCCATCTTTCTCCCATGGACGAGGAGTGCTTAAACTTTGAGGGTGAGTCAACGCACACAGTTGCCACATTTGGGCTGAAGAGGATCCCTTGCCACCCACGTACGAGGTCATCGAGAAGAGATTTCCACAGATTTATGGGCTGGCATGGTACAAGATTACTTGCTTGGTTCCTGCATGCTTCCTCCTCGAGTCACACGCGATATATATACAAAGTTCGTTCGAGAAGTGCTACCGGAATTACTGGAGGAGCTGTCATTTGCAGTTCGTCGACGTATGTGGTTCCAGCACGCCGGGGTAGGCACACATTTCAGTCTAGCTGCCAAAACCCAGATAGAGCAGAAGTCTGGAGATTGATGTATTGGTTGAGGTGGCCCTGTATCTTGGCCTTCTCGGTCGCATGACCACAACCCGCTGGATTACTACTTGTGGGAACATCTCAACAATGTGATGTGTGAAACCCCAATGGAATCAGCGGAAGACTTAGTTATAAGGATTTACGCAGCGTGTGAAGATGTTCTCAATATGCCTGGTATCTATGAGCGAATGCGTCAGTCAGTGGTACGCAGATGTCGCACACGCTGCAATGTTGGAGGCATGCATTTTGTTGTGGATTGGCAGGAGAGCCAACCCACGGAGTTTGGAGGAAGCCGAAAGGCACGCGTTTAAGATCACGCAGGTTGGCGTGAGGTCTGGAACAGGACAAGGAAATCAGAACCCAGAAAAACGGACGCAGATGGTGGAATACTTAACTTTAAACCATCAATGTTGAACGTAGCTCTTGTCTGTACATTCTTCACAATATCAATAGCAACTGATAATGGCGCCTTGCTAGGTCGTAGCAAATGACGTAGCTGAAGGCTATGCTAACTATCGTCTCGGCAAATGAGAACGTATTTTGTCAGTGAACCATCGCTAGCAAAGTCGGTTGTACAACTGGGGCGAGTGCTAGGCAGTCTCTCTAGACCTGCCGTGTGGCGGCGCTCGGTCTGCAATCACTGATAGTGGCGACACGCGGGTCCGACGTATACTAACGGACCGCGGCCGATTTAAAGGCTACCACCTAGCAAGTGTGGTGTCTGGCGGTGACACCACACATTTCTTCTATAATTTTATTTAATTTCTTGTAACAGTAGAATAAATAGTGATGTTCACTCCTTGAAACTTATCTACCCCAGTGAATACTCTGATGTTTCCTCCTCTTCTCTTTGCATTCAGCCGGCCGCGGTGGTCTAGCGGTTCTAGGCGCTCAGTCAGGAACCGCGCGACTGCTACGGTCGCAGGTTCGAATCCTGCCTCGGGCATGGATGTGTGTGATGTCCTTAGGTTAGTTAGGTTTAAGTAGTTCTAAGTTCTAGGGGACTAATGACCTCAGCAGTTGAGTCCCATAGTGCTCAGAGCCATCATCCGGACATGGGTTCCTATCTTCAATTTGTTCCTCAACGGACCGTATGCAACCTCCCGCCGTTTTTCGGTATCGTTTTGTAACACACTATGTAGATACAAACATTTGTGCTTGCTCTGAGGTAATACTAACAGTCAAAGGCGAAAATATTGCCCTTTAAAACCATATCTGGAGCAGCACAATTATTTTATTGGGTCATTAGAGACAGTAATAATTTATCAAGTGGTTGCAAATGAGAATTTAGATCCCTGCTCACATATTATAATAAAACAAAAAAGTTCCATCTTTTAATTTATCTCGGAAAGAAAATGTTAACACTGAGATGAAAGAAGGAAGAAAATTAGCCAATTAATAAATGCCTAAGAAACAAAATAAATCATATTAAATTGTAATTGCTATTGCGAGAGCCGGCCGGGGTGGCGCGAGCGGTTCTAGGCGCTACAGTCTGGAACCGCGCGACCACTACGGTCGCAGGTTCGAATCCTGACTCGGGCATTGATGTGTGTGATGTCCTTAGGTTGGTTAGGTTTAAGTAGTTCTAAGTTGTAGGGGACTGATGATCTCAGAAGTTAAGTCCCATAGTGCTCAGAGCCATTTGAACTTTTTTTTTTTTTTTTTTTGCTATTGCGAGAGTAAATTAGTGCTCGTCGTGAAGTTAATACTCACAGATGTCGTAGATAAAAAAAATGGCTCTGAGCACTATGGGACTTAACTTCTGAGGTCATCAGTCCCCTAGAACTTAGAACTACGTAAACCTAACTAACCTAAGGACAACACACACATCCATGCCCGAGGCAGGATTCGAACCTGCGACCGTAGCGGTCGCGCGGTTCCAGACTGTAGCGCCTAGAACCGTAGATCATGGGACGAACAAAAGCTCGGGAACTGGACTGAAACGTGGTCGCTATCTCTTCTTTATTTATTAGTTGCTAATGTTACATAATTAGAATCTGCACCGTAGATGATATAGCGGTCCGTGTTTCCCAGTTATTATTAATATTATTAAAATTAATAGTACGTGAATTAATAATACATAATACATTAATACTTTAATAACTTAATAACATTAATAACTCAAAGAGACATCATGAAGATAGAAGGTACGGCAATCTAATGGTGGAGTTTAATCTGTGATTTCTCGAGCCGTTCGGTTCGTGCTCAAGCATAGCAGTATTTGATATTGATGTACTGGGCCGTTGTGTTTGATGATAAATTAAAACATAAAGAAAAAGTAAAATCCTGCCAGAATAATTGTTGTGGATCGGGCGGTAAACGTTGTTTCGGTTGTTCGTAGGTCGTTCAAACTAGAATCGGGAAGTAGTGTTTACCAAGCGGCTCGTTACTCCAGCGAATTGTTATCTTTGGAGCTCCGCTGCACTAGGCATGTTTATTCACGTCCGATGGCGTGGTTTAGTACAGCAATGCGGGTTACTGCCGTATCTGTGGTCCTCAGGTTCCTTCCCGTCGGACAAACCCAACGCGGGTATTTCCTGTTTGGCTTCTGTCCGCTTGCCGGAAACGATCAACAAACAAACGGTTTCCTACGTCTGCGTACTAGACTCCGCTTTCATTGCATCACAAACAGTGCGGTATCCAACGGACGTACGGTGCTTCCTAATTGACACGAAAAATTGCGGTTTAACCGTCTTTTGCAATTGCTGTGGTTTCTGTTTAACAATATCTTTCAAGTAGCTTAAACATTATTACGTTACGCTCAATTTAATAGGTTCTGTTGCCTGCTTAACGATATAATTCGTATCTGTAACAGCGGCACATAATTGGTTCTTGCCCTTCTTTGCTTTTTTTAAAGTGCTTTATCTGAAAACTACCTTGAGCAGTTAAACAGAGAACCGACTCGTGGCGATAACATATTAGACCTTCTGGTGACAAACAGACCCGAACTATTTGAAACAGTTAACGCAGAACAGGGAATCAGCGATCATAAAGCGGTTACGGCATCGATGATTTCAGCCGTAAATAGAAATATTAAAAAAGGTAGGAAGATTTTTCTGTTTAGCAAAAGTGACAAAAAGCAGATTACAGAGTACCTGACGGCTCAACACAAAAGTTTTGTCTCAAGTACAGATAGTGTCGAGGATCAGTGGACAAAGTTCAGAACCATCGTACAATATGCGTTAGATGAGTATGTGCCAAGCAAGATCGTAAGAGATGGAAAAGAGCCACCGTGGTACAACAACCGAGTTAGAAAACTGCTGCGGAAGCAAAGGGAACTTCTCAGCAAACATAAACATAGCCGAAGCCTTGCAGACACACAAAAATTACGCGAAGCGGAATGTAGTGGCTCAAATGGCTCTGAGCACTATGGGACTCAACATCTTAGGTCATAAGTCCCCTAGAACTTAGAACTACTTAAACCTAACTAACCTAAGGACATCACACACACCCATGCCCGAGGCAGGATTCGAACCTGCGACCGTAGCAGTCCCGCGGCTCCGGACTGCAGCGCCAGAACCGCTAGACCACCGCGGCCGGCTGCGGAATGTAGTGTGAGGAGGGCTATGCGAGAGGCGTTCAATGAATTCGAAAGTAAAGTTCTATGTACTGACTTGGCAGAAAATCCTAAGAAATTCTGGTCTTATGTCAAAGCGGTAGGTGGATCAAAACAAAATGACCAGACACTCTGTGACCAAAATGGTACTGAAACGGAGGATGACAGACTAAAGGCCGAAATATTAAATGTCTTTTTGCAAAGCTGTTTCACAGAGGAAGACTGCACTGTAGTTCCTTCTCTAGATTGTCGCACAGATGACAAAATGGTAGATATCGAAATAGACGACAGACGGATAGAGAAACAATTAAAATCGCTCAAAAGAGGAAAGGCCGCTGGACCTGATGGGATACCAGTTAGATTTTACACAGAGTACGCGAAGGAACTTGCCCCCCTTCTTGCAGCGGTGTACCGTAAGTCTCTAGAAGAGCGTAGCGTTCCAAAGGATTGAAAAAGGGCACAGGTTATCCCCGTTTTCAAGAAGGGACGTCGTACAGATGTGCAGAACTATAGACCTATATCTCTAACGTCGATCAGTTGTAGAATTTTGGAACACGTATTATGTTCGAGTATAATGACTTTCCTGGAGACTAGAAATCTACTCTGTAGGAATCAGCATGGGTTTCGAAAAAGACGGTCGTGTGAAACCCAGCTCGCGCTATTCGTCCACGAGACTCAGAGAGCCATAGACACGGGTTCACAGGTAGATGCCGTGTTTCTTGACTTCCGCAAGGCGTTCGATACAGTTCCCCACAGTCGTTTAATGATCAGAGTAAGAGCATGTGGACTATCAGACCTGTTGTGTGATTGGATTGAGGAGTTCCTAGATAACAGAACGCAGTATGTCATTCTCAATGGAGAGAAGTCTTCCGAAGTAAGAGTGATTTCAGGTGTGCCACAGGGGAGTTTCATGGGACCGTTGCTGTTCACAATATACATAAATGACCTGGTGGATGACATCGGAAGTTCACTGAGGCATTTTGCAGATGATGCTGTGGTGTATCGAGAGGTTGTAAAACTGGAAAATTGTACTGAAATGCAGGAGGATCTGCAGCGAATTGACGCATGGTGCAGGGAATGGCAATTGAATCTCAATGTAGACAAGTGTAATTTGCTGCGAATACATAGAAAGATAGATCCCTTATCATTTAGCTACAAAATAGCAGGTCAGCAACTGGAAGCAGTTAATTCCATAAATTATCTGGGAGTACGCAATACGAGTGATTTAAAATGGAATGATCATATAAAGTTGATCGTCGGTAAAGGAGATGCCATACTGAGATTCACTGGAAGAATCCTAAGGAAATGCAATCCGAAAACAAAGGAAGTAGTTTACAGTACGCTTGTTCGCCCACTGCTTGAATACTGCTCAGCAGTGTTGGATCCGTACCAGATAGGATTGATAGAAGAGATAGAGAAGATCCAACGGAGAGCAGCGCGCTTCGTTACAGGATCATTTAGTAATCGCGAAAGCTTTACGGAGATGATAGATAAACTCCAGTGGAAGACTCTGCAGGAGAGACGCTCAGTAGCTCGGTACGGGCTTTTGTCAAAGTTTCGAGAACATACCTTCACCGAAGAGTCAAGCAGTATATTGCTCCCTCCTACGTATATCTCGTGAAGAGACCATGAAGATAAAATCAGAGAGATTAGAGCCCACACAGAAGCATACAGACAATCATTCTTCCCACGAACAATACGAGACTGGAATAGAAGGGAGAACCGATAGAGGTACTCAGGGTACCCTCCGCCACACACCGTCAGGTGGCTTGCGGAGTATGGATGTAGATGTAGATGTAGAAGGTCAATAAAGAAGGCTTTACATTTTATCTGCGATCGTCTTGTGAACACATGTGAATTTTTGTATTAGTATCTAAACGAGACGAGTGTCGCATACGACCCGTGGCCGTAAAACAATATCGTATGTGTGTGAAGTAGCTATGTCGGCCTGTGAGAAACATCTTGCTGTAATCTACTTTCGAATTTGGGGAGTTGGTCCACCCGTGGAGCACACTCTTCTTCAGCATGACAATGCCGGACCACGCACGAGCGCCGCGACATCTGCAACAATCTGACGCCTTGGGTTGGCTATCATCGATCGTCCCCCATGCACCTGCAGGGTTTATCGGTCGCGTCGCGTCGCTCTTTTCAGTTTTGAGTGAACAGTGAGGTGCGTAGAGAATAGCCTCTCCCGCCAAGTATGAGGGCCTGGTTAGAGATTTCGCCTGTGTCATGCATCCCACGTAACACAACTGTCGAGCAGTTCCTTCTTCATGCCAATTCTATGCCGTACACTGCAGGGGCAATGAAGACGCCCCTGCAGCGTTTCCGATGAGAAGTGTTTGATCACCCACAATACAGCCCGTAATTTGTTCCCCCTGAGTCTCATCTCTGCTCACAAGACCCGCTGGCTATTAAGAAATTTTTTTTTCCACAGACAACGAGCTGCAGGCCAGTGCAGATAACTGGCCGAAAGCACAGGCGACTGCTTTCTATGACGAGGATATTGGAAAGTTGGTACAACACTACGACAACACTCGAAGTTGGAGCGGCGACTATGTAGAAAAGTAGGGGGACGGTGTTCCTAACTGTTGCAAATAAAACGTTTCTGGTTTTCACTGTGGTTTCTATTTCGCGACAGATCGAAACTTACTTTCTGGACAACCCTCGTACTTTAACGTAAAATCGGCACAAAGTGTTGCGGTAGCATATCGATATAACGATTAAAAAAATAACACAATGTTTCATTATGATTTTGTTTCTCGATCGTAAGTTTTATCATTCTGTTGCACTAAAATGTCGGAAGAATAATAGTTAAATGTGTATTTCTGTATACACAGGGTGGTCCATTGATCGTGGCCGGGCCAAATATCTCACGAAATAAGCGTCAAACGAAAAACTACAAATAATGAAACTTGTCTAGCTTGAAGGGGGAAAGCAGATGGCGCTATGGTTGGCCCGCTGGATGGCGCTGCCGTAGGCCAAACGGATATCAAATGCGTTTTTTTAAAAATAGGAACCCCCATTTTTTATTACATTTTCGTTTAGTACGTAAAGAAATATGAACGTTTTAGTTGGACCACTTTTTTCGCTTTGTGATAGATGGCGCTGTAATAGTCACAAACGCATAAGTACGTGGTATCACGTAACCTTCCGCCAGTGCGGACGGTATTTGCTTCGTGATACATTACCCGTGTTCAAATGGTTCAACTGGCTCTGAGTACTATGGGACTTAACTTCTAAGGTTATCAGTCCCGTAGAACGTAGAACTACGTAAACCTAACTAACCTAAGGACATCACACACATCCAAGCCCGAGGCAGGATTCGAACCTGCGACCGTAGCGGTCGCGCGGTTCTAGACTGTAGCGTCTAGAACCACTTGGCCACTCCGGCCGGCATTACCCGTGTTAAGATGGACGGTTTACCAATTGCGGGAAAGGTCGCAATCGTGTTGATGTATGGCTATTGTGGTCAAAATGCCCAACGGGCGTGTGGTAGGTATGCCGCTCGGTATCCTGGACGACATCATCCAAGTGTCCGGACCGTTCGCCGGATAGTTACCTTATTTAAGGAAAGAGGAAGTGTTCAGCCACATGTGAAACGTCAACCACGATCTGCAACAAATGATGCCTTAGTAGGTGTTATAGCTGCTGTCGCAGCCAATCCGCACATCAGTAGCAGACAAATTGCGCGAGAATCGGGAATCTCAAAAACGTCGGTGTTGAGAATGCTACATCAACACCGATTGCACCCGTACCACATTTCTATGCACCAGGAATTGCATAGCGACGACTTTGAACTACGTGTACAGTTCTGCCACTGGGCACAAGAGAAATTACGGGACGCTGACAGATTTTTCGCACGCATTCTATTTAGCGACGAAGCGTCATTCACTAACAGCGGTATTGTAAACCAGCATAATATGCACTATTGGGTAACGGAAAATCTACGATGGCTGCGACAAGTGGAACATCAGCGACCTTTGGGGATTAATGAATAGTGCGGCATTATGGGAGGAAGAATAATTGGCCCCCATTTTATCGATGGCAATCTTAATGGTGCAATGTATGCTGATTTCCTACGTAATGTTCTACCGATGTTACTACAAGATGTTTCCCTGCATGATAGAAAGGCGATGTACTTCCAACATGTCGGATGTCCGGCACATAGCTCGCGTGCGGTTGAAGCGGTATTGAATAGCACATTTCATGACAGGTGGATTGCTCGTCGAAGCACCATACCGTGGCCCGAACGTTCACCGGATCTGTCGTCCCCTGATTTCTTTCTGTGGGGAAAGTGGAAGGTTATTTGCTATCGTGAACATTACGGAATGCGAACTACTCGCTGTTGAGAGGAATGTCATTACACGTATTGCCAAATGCATTGAGGTTGACGGACATCATTTTGATGTGGTATTTACAGGTAATCAAGCTGTAACAGCATGCGTTCTTAGAAATGATAAGTTCACAAAGGTACAGTCGTGGACAAAACGAGCGAGACCCCTCGCCTTTTCGTTATGCTGATCCGCACGGCTTTAAAGTCTGCTACACAGCATAACAGGCAAGGCGACGAAGTGCTACCAACATACTATGCGCAGGCGTGAAATTGACAAACTATCTGAACTTTTTTAGACTGTATTCCATAATTTCTAAGACTATATTAATGCTGATTAGTGTGTTAAATACAACACGTAAACATAAGACAGAACTGAAAGAAGAAACGCTAATTTGTATGAAACGGACGAATAAAAATGAATTTCAGCTTATCCAGATAACAGACAAAGAACCCCAGACCGTTACGAATTAGCAAAATATTATCCGCATTCGCCCGCGAAACGGTCTGTGTCAACGTTCAGACCAGTCATACTGGATTACCATTGCTGACCTACCATGAAAGTGTGCAAATTTAGCAATGCGTGAAGATTCATAACGAAATTCACTTAAACATCATTCAGTGCCACACTTAAGTCAATTCCATTATTGACAGAAGCGGAAAAAGGAGGCAGTATCATGTATGAAATTCTACAAGAGTGTCATATTGACATCCACAGAGCGCCAGTACAGAATAAAGGTAGCGGTAAATCGTATTGGGTGCGCGAGAATTTCTTAAAATTGCTTTACTGATATTCTACCTGCCTCCATAGAGATTAGAACCGAAAACAAACCAGACCTTCCTTTCACTATGCTAGCAGACAACCTAGGCAAACAGCCCTCTATTATTACCCCAGACATGAACAAGCCGGCAATTTCGCAATAAAAATCTGCAGTTTCTGTTGCATAGAGCTTTCTGGACTCAAAAACATGAATTTTCTTCCTTTATGTCACCACTTATGCGACAATCATTCGGGATGATTATCGAAATAACAAATTACTGTTATTAGAGAGTAAATTTTGTAGGATAATTCTGCACCACCCCAGGAAATAAACGGCTACATAGCTGCCAAACGTATTCTGCATTGTTTCGAATTCTCCACTAGACTCGCCACAGCCAGAAAACGTTCATTAGCAGAAGTGTTTCTTAAGCTAGCTAGCAATGAGAATGTTCGTACTTCTAAAACGCGGTGGCATTAATACTGGGATGTGAATTACCACGTGTATAGGCAAATACATTCTATTTGCATTCCTGTAAACGTGATTTGGATCGAAAACGTAGCTACGACTAATATGCTTATGTATCGACAGCAACTAGAACATTTCGAATAAAGAGTAGCGGGTGTTATTTATGCGGCCCTCATCTTCAGTGTTTTCGTTGTTAGGATTTCGTCACCTAAACCGGTAAAAACGGAACCCTACTAGTCTCACTTTCTTGACCGTCTATCGGTCTACCCAACCCTTAAAACCCGTTTACCTCCAGAACGGGTGGACATAATAAGCGGAAATGTATCGCACTTCTTGCTGTAACCGGTCCCTTGCTGGTGTAAAAAAGTGAGCTTCTATGTCAACGCAATCAAAAGATACGACGGTTTATGTAAAGAAAATTTACGCGAAAGGTCAAAAAATGGCTTCAAGAACTATGCGACCTAACTGCTTAGGTCATCAGCCCCTAGACCTAGAACTACTTAAACCTAGCTAGCCTAAGGGCATCACAGACATCTATGCCCGAGGTAGAATTCCAACCTGCGACTGAAGCAGCCGTGCGGTTCGTCACTGAAGCGCCTGGAACCGCTCGGCCACCGCAACGCGGCGAAACCCTACTCACCTCATGTATAATGATAATATATACTGTCTAGTGAGGATAAACTGTATTCTCCAGCAACTCAGATCGTTTGATCACGGAACTTTTACGAAGCTACATTCAAACTTTGTCGAAGTCGTCTGCAATATCCATTACAAACACCCTAGGAACTTCGTATGCGATATCCACTTCTGAATACGCTGGCAGATAATGCAGTACTATAACAAGTAGGTGGGAACTTATTGTTATTGGTCCATGCATGACACTTTATTTCAATATCACTTTAACGCGCCTAGGTGTTCGTATATGGCTGAAATTAATGAACAAAAAGTAAATAAACAGTAAACAACTTCGATGTTCAGATCAAGTGAAAGTCACATGTCGTAATTACAACATAATTTCGTCGGTACATCTACATGACTACATCAACAGGATTTCTTGGCAATCCGGACTTACGTGCCTGGCAGAAGGTTCGGATTATTTCTCTACCGTCCCACTCATTAACAGTGTGCGGGAAAAGGGACTACTTAAATCTTTTCTTGCGAGCCTTGAATTACATTATTACTATGGTTTCTTCTTGTGTAAGTACCCTAGGAAATAATGTTTTGGCATTCAGAACATATGGTGGTGATTGAAATTTCGTGAAAAGATCTCGTGGCAACGAAAAACGCATATGTTTTCATGAATGTTACCCCAACTCGATTATCAAATCTGGGATCCTCTCTCCCCTATTTCGTGACATTACAAAGCGTGCTACCGTTCCTTGGACGTTTTTGCGTGCACAGTCAATCACGTCTGTCAAGGATATTATAGCAGTGGACGGACAAACGTAGTGTAGGCAGTGTTTTCAGTTGGCCTGTTGCGTATTCTTAGTGTGCGGCCAATAAAACGCAGTCATTCGTTTGCCTTCCCCACAAAAGTATGTTTTCGATCTTTCCAGTTTAAGTTTTACTGGGTACTGAGATGAACTGACAGTGCTTCGACTTGTGTTTTGTCATGTAACCGAAAGTTAATTATTGTTATTGGACGCAGCTTTCGTGTTTAATGTATTCCTCAGTCAACAACAGTAGACTCCTCGTACACCACACATAACTGTTTCAAAGTATTAAATTGTTACTGATCTTACCATGTTGCAGTGGTCATCTTAACTTGCCGTTTTGAAAAAAAGGAAAATATTTTAGCGAAATGTAGCAACTAAGAAGCGGAGTATCCAAACAAACAAACGTTTCCGGTTTAAGTAGTTGCAGTAGGTCTACTACACAGTAACGTAAATTAGGAGCAAAGTCCATAAGTAGATCCTCATCAGGAAAACCAGCCCTCATAATGCAAAGTGCAACTACAACAAAGAAAGTTTCCAAACATGTCAATGAGTAGTCGAGGAAAGTGGACGCATTCTGTCTACTGAATCCCAACGCACGCAATTTACGAGGGGGCACGCCAAGTGTCAGACCCCGATCTTGCTTTTAACTACGCTCATTGAAAGAGGGGACAAAATAAGCTTAAACTCTACCGCTTCTGAGAAAACGACGGTCAAAGTGTTCAATGCGTTGTTGCTATAGTGTAGATACCGCTTAGCGGTTAAGGATTCAACTGAAGCGGTGGCTCTGCGGCTACCATAGCGACTTCGGAACTTTGCGCTGCGAGTTCGAAACCCGATTTTTCCTTTTTTCCCCCCTCACTCTCTGAATTATCTACGAATGTTTATTCCAATTTATGATGAAACACTGTTGTCGTTATTCGTCAGTTAATTTACTGTGTAAAGAAATAAGTTAAAAAGGGAACACACAGTGCGTAGTGGGGCGATCACTCTGTTGTAGAAATAATTCAGAAGCCAAGATCGCTTAAATACTGTCTACTGGATAACCGGTTTCAACACACTAAAGGTGCCATTATCGGATCTAAATGTAGATTAACATTGATAAACCATTTGGATATAACGATACATGAGGCAGACGAGATGATTTTATATCAGCTTGTCTCATTCGTTTATTATTTTTTTAATTCATTAATTACACATAAAGTTAATTGTCGAGTAATGACAACATTATTTCAACATAAATTAGAAAAAAAAACATTCGAAGATAATTCTGATAGAGAGGCAGGAAAATAAAATAATTAAAAAACCCCATATGGTCTCGAACACGGGAATCAATGCTAAGAAGGAACGACGGTAGCCACTGAGCCACCGCTTCAATTGCGTTCTCGGCTGCAGAATGTATCTACACTAGAGCAACAGCGCGTTGATAACTTTGGCCGTCGTTTTCTCGGAAACGGTCGAGTGTCTGCAGATAAGCCGAAACACAAGTTCGCTTATTTTGTCCTCTCCTTCACTGACAAGGGGAGGCCGCCAATTGTGAAATTCAGATTCGATTCATACTGCGCATAATAAAAGCTCATGGCCAGAGGTGTAATGTGGCAAAGCACCAAGATGCACTTCTCAGCCGTTGTCGAGAAAATCAACAGTTAGAAGAAACCGCTGCGGTGAAATACTCTCTACGATTCATAATTTTCTACAGCGTCGTGGCGCAGCGGTAAGCACTCGAGTTCGTAATCCGAAGGTCGGCGGATCGAATCCCGCTCCATGCAACTTTTTTTTTTAGTATTTGTTTTTTGTAATTCAAATGTGTGTATAAACACACACACACACACACACACACACATATATATATATATATATATATATATATATATATATAATTCCCGGCAACAGGTTGCAACAATTATGCATATAATAAGTTGTTGAAAGTCGTTTGTCGTGGAAAAACTGGCGACTTCGAACATCATTATGTTTTCCGCAAACAAATTTGTATTTCACAAATGTTATTAATTGTCTTCATAATGTTAACCACGTATAGTTAGCGGAAGACGTAGAAACGATATTCCGAAACGAATACGTATAGCGTAAGTCAAACGTTCGAATTAGAATAGAAACCCCACGAACACAAATTTGCTGTGGCAGGTATGAAATATAAACTCCGTTAATCGCTCGTTACACTTGAAGGACAGATGTTGAATGGGCCGAAACGAGCCGCCGCATAACAGCGTAGTTGCCTGCTAACTTCGAAAGAAGGTAGATGCGGTCCCTAGCACAACTTATAACACCGTCGAAAATCAGTGCGGACGTGAGAGCTTTGGTACACCCTGTTAAACAAACGGTAAAATGGAGGCGGTACAATTGGAGAGCGATCCGCCTTCACCAACATGCATAAGCAATTCATTAATAGTTTATATATATATATATATATATATATATATATATATATATATATATATATATATATATATATATTTGAATTACAAAAAAATAATAATAATAAAAAAATGTTGCATCGCGTGAGATTCGATCCGGCGACCTTCGGATTACGAACTCGAGCGCTTACCGCTGCGCCACGACGCTGTAGAAAATTATTAATCGTAGAGAGTATTTCACCGCAACGGTTTCTTCTAACTGTCGATTTTCTCGACAACAGCTGAGAAGTGCATCTTGGTGCTTTGCCACATTACACCTCTGGCCATGAGCTTTTATTATGCGCAGTATGAATCGAATCTGAATTTCACATTTGGCGGCCTCCCCTTGTGAGCAAAGTTTCGGGACAATCAGCCTATGACACTTGGCGAGTTCCCCTCGCTCGTCGAGTCGCTTCTTACGCCCGGCGAGAATTATGTATGCCTCCGAGTAAACTGCGCCACCTGGAAACACGGCGAGCGGGGATAAACACGTTTTCCTTCTTATAAGGCAACCCTCTACAGATAAAATTCATGAAGTGTTCTTCAGGTTGCCTCAGATATTTCAGAAATGTTTCTTGCGTCAGGCCTGCCGCATATGCAAAACGTAAACATTTCATTTCATGTAATATTTATCAGGATAAGACATGACAAGAGTGGACCAGTCCCTTCTGAGAAAAATTAGAGATTTTAAGTTGCTCCACTATGTAATGACACGGGTATGGGCTTGCGATCTCTCTTTTATGCCATCGATTTCCGTGTTACACATACTTGGCCACTGCGTTGTGGCTGCCATCGTGGAGGAGGCAGTCTGTTTCCTGCCAGCGCTGTTTCCGCAGCCAATATTAACCGCGACGAATCATTCAGTCAACGCTAAATGGCCCATCTGGCTGAGGCAGACAAGGGCGCTATAATAGAACTCCATGCAGAGGGATCTTCAAATGCCGACATAGCAAGAACTATGGGTCTTCACAAGTCGACGGTAGTCAGGTGGATCAGACGAAAGGAAGAGTGTGGTAACTTGAATGGGAGGCCTCATGGCCGTCGCCGCAAAACAACAGCAGCTCAGGATCAGCAGATACGCCGTTTCAGTGAGAACCACCCATTTGTCAACGCACGACAAATTCAGCAAACTTTGGGTCTCAATGTTAGCAGTAAGACCGTCACTCCTCGTGTAAGGGAAGGTGGACTGAGAGCAAGAAGCGCTGCTGTGAAAGAGACATTGACTGTTTCCCAAAGAGAAGCTTGCCTTGCTTTTGCTACTGAAAATGGCGACAAACCTCTCCAGTTTTGGAGGCGAGTGATTTTCACGCACCAAAAAGTTTTCTCTACGGCATCATCCGGAAAAGTACTAGTTTACCGGCCTAAATGTGCTAGGTATAATCGAAAATATATTTACAGTTGCCGAAGGAGTGGCAGGTTGTCGGTGCCGGCCGGTGTGGCCGTGCGGTTCGAGGCGCTTCAGTCTGGAACCGCGTGACCGCTACGGTCGCAGGTTCGAATCCTGCCTCGCGCATGGATGTGTGTGATGTCCTTAGGTTAGTCAGGTTTAAGTAGTTCTACGTTCTAGGGGACTGATGACCACAGATGTTAAGTCCCACAGTGCTCAGAGCCATTTGTAGTCGGTAACGGTATGGGCGTGGATATCGGCCGAAGGGTGTGGGCTCCTGTGGGAAGTGGTTCAAAAAATGGCTCTGAGCACTATGGGACTCAACTGCTGTGGTCATTAGTCCCCTAGAACTTAGAACTAGTTAAACCTAACTAACCTAAGGACATCACAAACATCCATGCCCGAGGCAGGATTCGAACCTGCGACCGTAGAGGTCTTGCGGTTCCAGACTGCAGCGCCTTTAACCGCACGGCCACTTCGGCCGGCGTGGGAAGTGGAAGGAAGATTCGATGCGCGCAATTACATATCAATTCTGGAGAACGTGATGTTGCCTGCTGTGGCAGCAAGATTTGGCGATGATCAGATCATGTTCCAACAAGATCGCTCGTCTATTCATATGGCACGTGTGGTTAAGAGGCGGATCGACGACCATAGTAATATTACTGTAACGGAATGGCCACCTAAAGGAGCTGACACGAATCCCATTGAGAATATCTGGGCAGAAATGGTCAGAGTAATACGAGAAAAGGGCAGTCACCGTCGACTCGCCGACAGCTTTCTGATGTGATTCATGACGCTTGGAATGAGTTACTTGAATCTCCTAGTTATGTGGCTCGAGTTGTGGGCTCAATGCCCAACAGACTTCGAGCTGTTGTGAAAGCCAAAGGAGGCTTCACCAATCAGCTGTTTCAAGCTTTGTTTCTTTCTTCTTCGTCTTTTTTTTTTTTTTTTTTACTTACAGACGTATATTTTATATAATTTCAAGGAAACGCAGTAAATGGAATGTGGACTGATTTTTGAGGCTTCATTTTGTGACGGCTAAACAGTGCTGCATCATGGGACCCGCTATTTGTCCACATGTGGCTGAACATCAGAGGTGTAAAAAATTTTGAGGTGCCGAAGTTCTCTGGAAGAATAACGTCTTTTAGACAAGGAGATGATTTTTAGTTCATTTCATTTTAACCATTCACACTATGATTTGACATTCTAATCTTTGATTTCATTTTATTATTATGTATCTTTTCTCCAGTGAAAGTCAACGGTAGTAAGTTTCAAGATATGAAGAATAACTGGAAGCTTCTAATTTGTGGAAAGCGTATTTAACAGTTAATATTTTCGACAAATCTGTAGTTATAGGACATATTAAGAAGCGAGTCAAAAATGGCATTGTGGAATGATCAGGTTGGTCTCTAAAGGGTAACGACGATAAAATAGCAAATATGAAACTATGGGTAACAACTATTGTTGATGGTGAGCAGCCATAATCGATATGTCACTTTTCCGTAATTGTATTTCTGAAGTTTATCGTCAATCCTAGGACTGACACCGATACTCTGTTTTACGTAAAGAATACAACCTTCAAAATTTATTTAGCAGCGCAGAATATTAAATCACAGTTTATAGATCAGGAACCTAATCCAACTGCCTTTAATTTTATTTTCACGGATGACATTGAGACAGTAAATAACAAGAGAAATAAGAAAACTCTCAGAATCAATATAGAGAATTCAAGTATCATGTGAATTCAAAAGTTTGCTATAATAGCGATTAATTGCTTTTTACAGACCCCTTCATGCCTACGTTTTCCGTCAGACAGACAATGTTTGAAACTAGGACTAACGAGGTAAACAATTTTTCCACAAATTGTCAAATTGGAAGTCGGAGAGCCAGTTACATAAATTACGATGACAACAAACGTTTTTCAAGTAAACTGATCACAGGAGGCATCCAACGCATTTATTGTGAGTTACATGCACAGTATGTAAACTGGCAACGCCACCAACACACAATACCACTAACAAGGGAACATCCCCATCGCACCGCCCTCAGATTTAGTTATAAGTTGATACAGGGGATAGGCCTTGAAAAACTGAACACAGATCAATCGAGAAAACAGGAAGAAGTTGTGTGGAAGTATGAAAAAAATAAGCAAAATATACAAACTGAGTAGTCCATGCGCAAGATAGGCAACATCAAGGATAGGGTGAGCTCAGGAGCGCCGTGATCCCGTGGTTAGCGCACGCAGCTGCGGAACGAGAGGTCCTTCCGTCAAATTTTCCCAGGAGTGAAAAGTTTAATTTTTATTTTCAGACAATTATTATCTGTCCGTCCGTCCGTCCGATGCGAGGTAACCGCGCCGTAGTATGATGACGCTACACCTAAAAAACATCGAAAGACATGACGTCAGTCGACTATAGCGCACGGAAGAGAGAGTATTCCTGCTAATGAGGCTCCCTGGCTGGCAGTTAACTGTTCGCTACTTTGGACGAGAGTGCATTAAATACGTGCGATGCATTGCGTGGGCAATATGAATCCAGCAAATATAGCTCGTGACTCCAATAACAATGTCAATGAATATTTTCCGAACTGTAAGGCATCGGAAAGTTCCTTAAGGGATCGAACGATTGTCGAACATTTGTATGATTATTTCCTACATTTGTTGAATAACAGTACGTGTGGTGATGATTGTCTGAAAATAAAAAAAATCAAACAACTAACCCGAGGGAAGCCTTAAACCAACGACCTCTCGTTCTGCAGCTCCTCACGCTAACCACGCGACCACTGCGCTCCCGTGCTCAAGCTATCCTTGATGTTGCTTATCATGCACACGGACTACTCAGTTTGTTTGGTTTGAATATTTTTTTCATAGGTCCACACAACTTCTTCCTGTTTTTCGAATGATCTGTGTTCAGTTTTCAAGGCCTATCCACTGTGTCAACTTATAACTAAATCTGAGGAGGGTGCGATGGGGAGGTTCCCTTGTTAGCTATGAAACAACTGTAGCAAAACGGAGCATCCTCGTTATCCATGTGATGGATAAGACGACTAATTCGCAACATAAATGTCAATGTAAGCATCAGTTTCTGTTGGAACGTGCTTCCCGGACCAAATAACATACATTTCCTACGTCTTCAATGCGAATCATGTAGCAAATGTAATTTAAAGGACATAAAAATATCGAGTGAATTTACTAAAATAATTATGAACCACTTGAATTTGCATTCAACAGGCAATGTTCAGAAGTCTGATGTAGGAGTACTGCATGCTCTAATTCGAAACAACAAAAATCAACAGAGTAACTATTATTGAACGTCATCAGGTCACTCATCGAGCATTCCTATGCAGTACTGTTACTGGTGACGTGTTATGATGCCTTTATCGTTAACTTCCTAAGAAGAAATGAAAGGCTGAGCCCCACCAAAAGACGTAAACTCGAGGAAAGAGTTGCGTGAACATATTATTTTACATCTGATAAATCCAAAAGTGTGTTTTGGGCTACGAATTCTGCCCCCAGGGTGTGTGCAACACAGCTGGAATTTGTTGCCAACAACTGAGACACCTTTCGGTCACAGTGTAAGAAAATCGAGCAACAAAACTACATCACCTGTGCTACTGCATGATAACGCACTATGTTGATTTGAGAAACAAAACTATCCAGGAGATTGATAGGAAAGTCGTCTCTCAGGCACATTTGTATTGATAGGGAAGTCCTCTCTCAAGCACTTGTCCCTCTCGTCATATATTTGTAAAATTTTACCTTTCCCACTCTAGATCGATCAACCGTCAATGCAATTCATTTCTAGACGAAAATACTTTTAAAACTACTCTTGTTTATTGACATCGTTAGAACAAGTAGGTTTCTACAGGCGTAGAATTTGTAAACAACTTTAGCATTGTCATATCGTTTTAGATATCGTGAAAGAAAATTCTGCTGCTAATTAATTTCTCTTTGATAATTACTGTTGCGTTTAGTAAACTAATGGAAAATGCAATTAAAATATTCACTGTACTAATACAAACTAAAGTCAGCTTAATACAGAAACATCACGACGGCAGTCTATCTTAATAAAGCATTAAGTTTCTGTGAGACAATTGGGCTTATTTTAACACGAATTAGTAGGATATTACAGACTTTACACTTAGAAAAGATCTGTATTTATTTCATTTCCTGTACCATTCGTAAGTGTTATGAAAATGGGGCTTTTCATAGATAAAATTATGTATTCACAACAACAAAAAAATGTCGGCAGAAAACAAAAGTGGCATTATGAATCTGGCAGTACCGTAAGGTTTTCACTCTGACACTAAGAGTTACTGAAAGTAGCAAGAAGAATTTTGCTCGAGCGTTGTCTTACGATTCCCTTATTAAGTTTTTATCTGCCTGCTTGTAGCTGTGCTACAAAAGAATTAAAAATCTGGCTTTCAGCAAGTCTCGAAAGGCGAACAAAAGCAGCTTGCACCTGGTTACTAAGCATGTTACCTGGGGACTGGTTTTTTCTTAAAGCGGGAAGACATCCTTTTGTGGTTCAATTGGCAAATGTCAGTCAGACGTGTGACGTTAGTCTAAGCGTTTCGGTGTGTTGAATTTGTACCAATGATTTTTCTACACGTTTTTTCTGTCCCAAATAGAGTTGAAGTCTCCCATTAGTATTTTCACGTCATCTTGGTGAATTTTGCTCATGGTATTTTCGAGTGTGTTCCAGAATTTTTCAACATTGTCGGTGTTTTTCTTATTTTCGATGTTGGTGGGTTCAAATGGTTCAAATGGCTCTGAGCACTATGGGACTTAACTGCTGTGGTCATCAGTCCCCTAGAACTTAGAACTAGTTAAACCTAACTAACCTAAGGACATCGCACACATCCATGCCCGAGGCAGGATGCGAACCTGCGACCGTAGCGGTCGCGCGGTTCCAGACTGTAGCGCCTAGAACCTCTCGAACACTCCGGCCGTCGATGTTGGTGGGGACACGTGCATTGATGAGTGTATATGTTTTACTGGGGCTCTGAATGACCATAGTCATAAGTCGCTTGTTGACGGGCCAGCCGCGGTGGCCGAGCGGTTCTTGGCTCTTCAGTCCGGAACCGCGCGACTGCTACGGTCGCAGGTTCGAATCCAGCCTTGGGCATGAATTTGTGTGATGTCCTTAGATTAGCTAGGTATAAGTAGTTCTAAGTTCTAGGAGACTGATGACCTCCACTGTTAAGTTCCATAGTGCTCAGAGCCATTGGAACCTTTTGATTGTCGATCGGTGTGAATTCTTTGACAGAGTTGATAAATCGGTGTTCGAGAAATGCAATGCCGAAGATTGGTACGCCTTTCGTTACCTTTTGTTGTATTCTGCTCTTGAAGATGCAATGGTTTCCCTAATGCACGGTTTCATTGTCAGTTAGTCGTGGTTCTTGAAGTGCAAGGATGAGAATTTTTTGTCGGTCCATTTCTTTTGTGAGATTATTTAGTTTTCGTGTTTGGATCAAGGTATCGATGTTTACTTTTAAATGCATGTTTTTTGCTTGTAGGGAAATTTACCAGAGATCTTCGATATTCTCTGTCGTGCTAACCTGGACTCCCCAGAATCCGAAAATCCAACTGCCGCCTGTCGACAGCCGGGTTGTGTACCACCTGGGATAAAGTTGACTTTGCTTGCATAGTTTACGTTTGCTTGTGTTTCATTGGTTGTGCTTGGGTGATACCAGGACCGGACAGGACCAGAGGGTGTTGAAGCCTTTGAAAGCAAATATTTTCAGCCAAGCTCATTGAGCTAACACGGTGACCAGAGTAACGGTGATTTTCACTCAGACGTGTCTGGATTTTGCGTTCAACGGATTGAGTAGCCGTTCAGGATTGTGTTAGTATTTGGTTCACCCCTAGTATTTGATTTCCTCGGTACCACCCATATGGGGGAGGGTTTCCACTATCCGCCACACGCGATTATTATTATTATTATTATTATTGTTATTGTCATTATGTCTCAGCAAATCCCATATGGTGTATCTTCCCACCACTGAAATAGATGTGTATTGTTCGATTCAGTATTTCCATCACATAAATGTGGTTTATAATTACGTTACATTGCTACTAGTAGACATATTTCTCACTTTTTCTTAGACAGTTGCTACCTGTTACTCCATCATAGGAATTTATGTGCGAAGCATTGTTGAAATACAGACGTTCAAATTATCCGATTTCTGTAATTTCATTTCGATACCAGATCGTTCTAATCGGATTCAGCCAGGTAGTCTTAATGTGGATATCCGACCACGACTGTCATCATATGATAGACTGTGTAAACCACATTCTTTATCGGACTGTTGAATATAGATCACTTATCTATGACAGGACCTGAATTCTTAAACACTGTGGAAAATAATAATCCGATGTGCTTATTACAAATACGTTATTCCAATATAAATATGTGAACTAACGAGATAACAGTTTATTTACAGGAGCAGAACTAATGTTCAAATGTTCAAATGTGTGTGAAATCGTATGGGACTTAACTGCTAAGGTCATCAGTACCTAAGCTTACACACTACTTAACCTAAATCATCCTAAGGACAAACACACACACCCATGCCCGAGGGAGGACTCGAACCTCCGCCGGGATCAGCCACGCAGCTCATGACTGCAGCGCCCCTGACCGCTCGGCTAATCCCGCGCGGCTACTAAAAGTATACTCGTCCACAAAACCCATGTGGACAATTATCTGATAATCGGTCAAGCTTTGCTTTGTCGCAGCTCTTTAGGACAAAAGAATGGACAGCTCCCTGCTTTTTGCGTTTCCGATAGCGCCTACGATAAGAATCTGGTGTCATATTATGTTTCAGAGCCGTAAACTGTTTATTTTTTCACCTCATACTAAAACAAAAGCTATGATATGAGACGAGGAAATGACTTATATGCTTCTCAGGAACTTAAGTTTTTCGCGTTAATTTTCTCACTTCATTCTAAAACAAGGACGTTAATATGAGAAGAGGAAATGAAATATACGCTTCCAAGACATATTAATTTTTGTATGTTGGATAAATTTTGATATCACCTCACATTCCTTTGTGAGAAGGTTCCTATTTTCTTAGGATTCAAATAGAGTGGACATTTCATCACTGGTTAATATTCTCATGACTAATGACATGATACCCGTTGCAATTGCTCCATGGCACCTGTGAGTAGAGTCTCACGTTGGTTACTATAAGAGCACGCAGGCAGTGATATCCGCTCACTGCAGTCAGAGCCAAGGTGATTTCTTTCTGTTTATGGCGAATCGTCTGCTGCAGTGTCCACGCTCAGTCAACATAAACAAATCGCGGCGGCATTGGGCAGTGCTGATCGCTGCGCTTGTCGCAGGCCTCGACAACAAGAGCGCACTCTCTGCTAACGATACTATGGAGTTAATACATCTTACTTAACGTAATATGCAGGACGTGGGTTAGGTGAAAATTCAGTTTGTAACTTCCCATCGCATTAACATACTTTACAGTCATATTTGATGCCCGGTTGTCTGTCTGATGTTAATAGTATTGAATCAGATTGTGCATTAACACGAAAACTCACTCACACACACACACACACACACACACACACACACACACACACACACACACACACACACGCACACACTCATTGATTCCAGTGAGGGTGACAACTACTGTGTGTTGAACAACACATGCACCAGTCAGTTCCTCAGTTGGCGTCGAGTGGATGAGTTTTTTCAATTACCTTGCATTGCAAGAATTGTATGTAAGAGCCTGAAAGTAAATGGACTTGTATCCTAAAGAGCTGCGACAAAGCAAAGCTTGACCGATTATCAGATAATTGTCCACATGGGTTTTGTGGACGAGTATACTTTTAGTAGCCGCGCGGGATTAGCCGAGCGGTCAGGGGCGCTGCAGTCATGAGCTGCGTGGCTGATCCCGGCGGAGGTTCGAGTCCTCCCTCGGGCATGGGTGTGTGTGTTTGTCCTTAGGATGATTTAGGTTAAGTAGTGTGTAAGCTTAGGTACTGATGACCTTAGCAGTTAAGTCCCATACGATTTCACACACATTTGAACATTTGAACATTAGTTCTGCTCCTGTAAATAAACTGTTATCTCGTTAGTTCACATATTTATATTGGAATAACGTATTTGTAATAAGCACATCGGATTATTATTTTCCACAGTGTTTAAGAATTCAGGTCCTGTCATAGATAAGTGATCTATATTCAACGGTCCGATAAAGAATGTGGTTTACACAGTCTATCATATGATGACAGTCGTGGTCGGATATCCACATTAAGACTACCTGGCTGAATCCGATTAGAACGATCTGGTATCGAAATGAAATTACAGAAATCGGATAATTTGAACGTCTGTATTTCAACAATGCTTCGCACATAAATTCCTATGATGGAGTAACAGGTAGCAACTGTCTAAGAAAAAGTGAGAAATATGTCTACTAGTAGCAATGTAACGTAATTATAAACCACATTTATGTGATGGAAATACTGAATCGAACAATACACATCTATTTCAGTGGTGGGAAGATACACCATATGGGATTTGCTGAGACATAATGACAATAACAATAATAATAATAATAATAATAATAATCGCGTGTGGCGGATAGTGGAAACCCTCCCCCATATGGGTGGTACCGAGGAAATCAAATACTAGGGGTGAACCAAATACTAACACAATCCTGAACGGCTACTCAATCCGTTGAACGCAAAATCCAGACACGTCTGAGTGAAAATCACCGTTACTCTGGTCACCGTGTTAGCTCAATGAGCTTGGCTGAAAATATTTGCTTTCAAAGGCTTCAACACCCTCTGGTCCTGTCCGGTCCTGGTATCACCCAAGCACAACCAATGAAACACAAGCAAACGTAAACTATGCAAGCAAAGTCAACTTTATCCCAGGTGGTACACAACCCGGCTGTCGACAGGCGGCAGTTGGATTTTCGGATTCTGGGGAGTCCAGGTTAGCACGACAGAGAATATCGAAGATCTCTGGTAAATTTCCCTACAAGCAAAAAACATGCATTTAAAAGTAAACATCGATACCTTGATCCAAACACGAAAACTAAATAATTTCACAAAAGAAATGGACCGACAAAAAATTCTCATCCTTGCATTTCAAGAACCACGACTAACTGACAATGAATCCGTGTATTAGGGAAACCATTGCATCTTCAAGAGCAGAATACAACAAAAGGTAACGAAAGGCGTACCAATCTTCGGCATTGCATTTCTCGAACACCGATCTATCAACTCTGCCAAAGAATTCACACCGATCGACAACCAAAAGGTTCCAATGGCTCTGAGCACTATGGAACTTAACAGTGGAGGTCATCAGTCTCCTAGAACTTAGAACTACTTATACCTAGCTAATCTAAGGACATCACACAAATTCATGCCCAAGGCTGGATTCGAACCTGCGACCGTAGCAGTCGCGCGGTTCCAGACTGAAGAGCCAAGAACCGCTCGGCCACCGCGGCTGGCCCGTCAACAAGCGACTTATGACTATGGTCATTCAGAGCCCCTGTAAAACATATACACTCATCAATGCACGTGTCCCCACCAACATCGACGGCCGGAGTGTTCGAGAGGTTCTAGGCGCTACAGTCTGGAAACGCGCGACCGCTACGGTCGCAGGTTCGCATCCTGCCTCGGGCATGGATGTGTGCGATGTCCTTAGGTTAGTTAGGTTTAACTAGTTCTAAGTTCTAGGGGACTGATGACCACAGCAGTTAAGTCCCATAGTGCTCAGAGCCATTTGAACCATTTGAACCCACCAACATCGAAAATAAGAAAAACACCGACAATGTTGAAAAATTCTGGAACACACTCGAAAATACCATGAGCAAAATTCACCAAGATGACGTGAAAATACTAATGGGAGACTTCAACTCTATTTGGGACAGAAAAAACGTGTAGAAAAATCATTGGTACAAATTCAACACACCGAAACGCTTAGACTAACGTCACACGTCTGACTGACATTTGCCAATTGAACCACAAAAGGATGTCTTCCCGCTTTAAGAAAAAACCAGTCCCCAGGTAACATGCTTAGTAACCAGGTGCAAGCTGCTTTTGTTCGCCTTTCGAGACTTGCTGAAAGCCAGATTTTTAATTCTTTTGTAGCACAGCTACAAGCAGGCAGATAAAAACTTAATAAGGGAATCGTAAGACAACGCTCGAGCAAAATTCTTCTTGCTACTTTCAGTAACTCTTAGTGTCAGAGTGAAAACCTTACGGTACTGCCAGATTCATAATGCCACTTTTGTTTTCTGCCGACATTTTTTTGTTGTTGTGAATACATAATTTTATCTATGAAAAGCCCCATTTTCATAACACTTACGAATGGTACAGGAAATGAAATAAATACAGATCTTTTCTAAGTGTAAAGTCTGTAATATCCTACTAATTCGTGTTAAAATAAGCCCAATTGTCTCACAGAAACTTAATGCTTTATTAAGATAGACTGCCGTCGTGATGTTTCTGTATTAAGCTGACTTTAGTTTGTATTAGTACAGTGAATATTTTAATTGCATTTTCCATTAGTTTACTAAACGCAACAGTAATTATCAAAGAGAAATTAATTAGCAGCAGAATTTTCTTTCACGATATCTAAAACGATATGACAATGCTAAAGTTGTTTACAAATTCTACGCCTGTAGAAACCTACTTGTTCTAACGATGTCAATAAACAAGAGTAGTTTTAAAAGTATTTTCGTCTAGAAATGAATTGCCTTGACGGTTGATCGATCTAGAGTGGGAAAGGTAAAATTTTACAAATATATGACGAGAGGGACAAGTGCTTGAGAGAGGACTTCCCTATCAATACAAATGTGCCTGAGAGACGACTTTCCTATCAATCTCCTGGATAGTTTTGTTTCTCAAATCAACATAGTGCGTTATCATGCAGTAGCACAGGTGATGTAGTTTTGTTGCTCGATTTTCTTACACTGTGACCGAAAGGTGTCTCAGTTGTTGGCAACAAATTCCAGCTGTGTTGCACACACCCTGGGGGCAGAATTCGTAGCCCAAAACACACTTTTGGATTTATCAGATGTAAAATAATATGTTCACGCAACTCTTTCCTCGAGTTTACGTCTTTTGGTGGGGCTCAGCCTTTCATTTCTTCTTAGGAAGTTAACGATAAAGGCATCATAACACGTCACCAGTAACAGTACTGCATAGGAATGCTCGATGAGTGACCTGATGACGTTCAATAATAGTTACTCTGTTGATTTTTGTTGTTTCGAATTAGAGCATGCAGTACTCCTACATCAGACTTCTGAACATTGCCTGTTGAATGCAAATTCAAGTGGTTCATAATTATTTTAGTAAATTCACTCGATATTTTTATGTCCTTTAAATTACATTTGCTACATGATTCGCATTGAAGACGTAGGAAATGTATGTTATTTGGTCCGGGAAGCACGTTCCAACAGAAACTGATGCTTACATTGACATTTATGTTGCGAATTAGTCGTCTTATCCATCACATGGATAACGAGGATGCTCCGTTTTGCTACAGTTGTTTCATAGCTAACAAGGGAACCTCCCCATCGCACCCTCCTCAGATTTAGTTATAAGTTGACACAGTGGATAGGCCTTGAAAACTGAACACAGATCATTCGAAAAACAGGAAGAAGTTGTGTGGACCTATGAAAAAAATATTCAAACCAAACAAACTGAGTAGTCCGTGTGCATGATAAGCAACATCAAGGATAGCTTGAGCACGGGAGCGCAGTGGTCGCGTGGTTAGCGTGAGGAGCTGCAGAACGAGAGGTCGTTGGTTTAAGGCTTCCCTCGGGTTAGTTGTTTGATTTTTTTTATTTTCAGACAATCATCACCACACGCACTGTTATTCAACAAATGTAGGAAATAATCATACAAATGTTCGACAATCGTTCGATCCCTTAAGGAACTTTCCGATGCCTTACAGTTCGGAAAATATTCATTGACATTGTTATTGGAGTCACGAGCTATATTTGCTGGATTCATATTGCCCACGCAATGCATCGCACGTATTTAATGCACTCTCGTCCAAAGTAGCGAACAGTTAACTGCCAGCCAGGGAGCCTCATTAGCAGGAATACTCTCTCTTCCGTGCGCTATAGTCGACTGACGTCATGTCTTTCGATGTTTTTTAGGTGTAGCGTCATCATACTACGGCGCGGTTACCTCGCATCGGACGGACGGACGGACAGATAATAATTGTCTGAAAATAAAAATTAAACTTTTCACTCCTGGGAAAATTTGACGGAAGGACCTCTCGTTCCGCAGCTGCGTGCGCTAACCACGGGATCACGGCGATCCTGAGCTCACCCTATCCTTGATGTTGCCTATCTTGCGCATGGACTACTCAGTTTGTATATTTTGCTTATTTTTTTCATACTTCCACACAACTTCTTCCTGTTTTCTCGATTGATCTGTGTTCAGTTTTTCAAGGCCTATCCCCTGTATCAACTTATAACTAAATCTGAGGGCGGTGCGATGGGGATGTTCCCTTGTTAGTGGTATTGTGTGTTGGTGGCGTTGCCAGTTTACATACTGTGCATGTAACTCACAATAAATGCGTTGGATTCCTCCTGTGATCAGTTTACTTGAAAAACGTTTGTTGTCATCGTAATTTGTGTAACTGTCTCTCCGACTTCCAATTTGACAATTTGTGGAAAAATTGTTTACCTTCTTAGTCCTAGTTTCAAACATTGTCTGATAGAAAATGTAGGCATGAAGGAGTCTGTAAAAGCAATTAATCGCTATTATAGCAAACTTTTGAATCCACTGGACACTTGAATTCTATATATTGATTCTGAGAGTTTTGTTATTTCTCTTGTTATTTACTGTCCCAAAGTCATCCGTGAGAATAAAATTAAAGGCAGTTGGGTTAGGTTCCTGATCTATAAACTGTGATTTAATATTCTGCGCTGCTAAATAAATTTTGAAGGTTGTATTCTTTACGTAAAACAGAGTATCGATGTCAGTCCTAGGATTGACGATAAACTTCAGAAATACAATTACGGAAAAGTGACATATCGATTACGGCTACTCACCATCAACAATAGTTGTTACCCATTGTTTAGTATTTGCTATTTTACCGTCGTTACCCTTTAGAGGCCAACCTGATCTTTCCACAGTGCCATTTTTACTTGCTTCTTAATATGTCCTATAACTACAGATTTGTTGAAAATATGAACTGTTAAATACGCTATTCCACAAATTAAAAACTTCCAGTTATTCTTCATATCTTGAAACTTACTACCGTTGACTTTCACTGGAGAAAAGATACGTAATAATAAAATGAAATCAAAGATTAGAATGTCGAAGCATAGTGTGAATGGTTAAAATGAAATGAACTAAAAATCATCTTCTTGTCTAAAACACTTTACTCTTCCAGAGAACTTCGGTACCTCTCAAAATTTTTTCAGCTCTGATGTTTAGCCACATGTGGAAAAATAGCGGGTCTCATGATGCAGCACTGTTTAGCCGTCACAAAATAAAGCCTCAAAAATCAGTAAATAAAACTATTCTTGTACAGTTGCTCCGAATCGCATATACCAACCGCCCTTTGCTGCGACAACTACTCAAAGTCTATTGGGTATTTGATTTTGTTCTGCTTTTTCGGGCCTCCTTACCTCTCCTTCTAGCCCAACCTTTGTTCTGCAATTACGTCTTCATCGGGGAGCTTCTCCTCAACATTTTTATTTTGTGCTGAACTGTTTTGTACCCTTCTTGCATACACACGTGTGTCACGTATTTTATAGAGACTGAATGAATATATAAGGTGAGTATTTCTTCTCTTATCAAATTAAATATTACATATCTTGCTGTGAATTAATTTGTTTGTCCCCATTCCACTTATTGCGTTTCCTTGAAATTATATAAAACATAAGTCTGTAAAAAAAAATCGCGTATAGCCTCCTTTGGCTTCCACAACAGCTGGAAGTCTGTTGGGCATTGAGCCCACAACTCGAGCCACAGAACTAGGAGATTCAAGTAACTCATTCCAAGCTTCATGAATTTGCTGATTTGTCGTGCGTTGACAAATGGGTGGTTCTCACTGAAACGGCGTATCTGCTGATCCTGAGCTTGCGTTGTTTTGCGGCGACGGTCATGAGGCCTCCCATTCAAGTTACCACTCTCTTCCTTTCGTCTGATCCACCTGGCTACCGTCGACTTGTGAAGACCCATAGTTCTCGCTATGTCGGCATTTGAAGATCCCTCTGCATGGAGTTCTATTATAGCGCCCTTGTCTGCCTCAGCCAGATGGGCCATTTAGCGTTGACTGAATGATTCGTCGCGGTTAATATTGGCTGCGGAAACAGCGCTGGCAGGAAACAGACTGCCTCCTCCAAGATGGCAGCCGCAACGCAGTGGCCAAGTATGTGTAACACGGAAATCGATGGCATAAAAGACAGATCGCAAGCCCGTGCCCGTGTCATTACATAGTGGAGCAACTTAGAATCTCTAATTTTTCTCAGAAGTGACTGGTCCACTCTTGTCATGTCTTATCCTGATAAATATTACATGAAATGAAATGTTTACGTTTTGCATATGCGGCAGGCCTGAGGCAAGAAACATTTCTGAAATATCTGAGGCAACCTGAAGAACACTTCGTGAATATTATCTGTAGAAGGTTGCCTTATAAGAAGGAAAACGTGTTTATCCCCGCTCGCCGTGTTTCCAGGTGGCGCAGTTTACTCGGAGGCATACATAATTCTCGCCGGGCGTAAGAAGCGACTCGACGAGCGAGGGGAACTCGCCAAATGTCATAGGCTGATTGTCCCGAAACTTTGCTCAGTGAAGGAGAGGACAAAATAAGCGAACATGTGTTTCGGCTTATCTGCAGACACTCGACCGTTTCCGAGAAAACGACGGTCAAAGTTATCAACGCGCTGTTGCTCTAGTGTAGATACCTTCTGCAGCCGAGAACGCAATTGAAGCGGTGGCTACCGTCGTTCCTTCTTAACACTGATTCCCGTGTTCGATACCATATTGGGTTTTTTAATTATTTTATTTTCCTGCCTCTCTATCAGAATTATCTACGACTGTTTTTTTTCTAAGTTATGTTGAAATAATGTTGTCATTATTCGCCAATTAACTTTATGTGTAATTAATGAATTAAAAAGTAATAAACGAATGAGACAAGCTGATCTAACATCATCTGGGCTGCCTCATGTATCGTTATAACCAAATATTTTATAAATGTTAATCTACATTCAGATCCGATGATGGCACCTTTAGTGTGTTGAAACCGGTTATCCAGTAAACAATATTTAAGCTATCTTGGCTTCTGAATTATTTCTACAACAGAGTGATCGCCCCACTACGCACTGTGTGTTCCCTTTTTAACTTATTTCTTTACACAGTAAATTAACTGACGAATAACGACAACAGTGTTTCAACATAAATTGGAATAAACATTCGTAGATAATTCAGAGAGTGAGGGGAAAAAAAAGGAAAAACCGGGTTTCGAACTCGCAGCGCAAAGTTCAGAAATCGCTATGGTAGCCGCAGAGCCACCGCTCCAGTTGAATGCTTACCCGCTAAGAGGTGTCTACACTATAGTAACAGCGCACTGAAAACTTTGACCGTCGTTCTCTCAGAAGCGGTAGAGTGTAAGCAGATAAGCCGAGACACGTGTTCGCTTATTTTGTCCCCGCTTTCACTGAGCGAAGTTTCAGCAAGATCGGGGTATTTCCTCGGGAACACAGGAAGAAACCATAGTAATAATGTAATTCAAGGCTCGCAAGAAAAGATTTAAGTGGTCCTTTTTTCCGCACACTGTTAATGAGTGGGACGGTAGAGAAATAACCCTAACCTTCTCCCAGGCACGTAAGTCCGGATTGCCAAGAAATCCTGTTGATGTAGTCATGTAGATGTAACGACGAAATTATGTTTTAATTACGACATGTGACTTTCATTTGATTTAAACATCGAAGTTGTTTGCTGTTTCAAAATGGTTCAAATGCCTCTGAGCACTATGGGACTCAACTGCTGTGGTCATAAGTCCCCTAGAACTTAGAACTACTTAAACCTAACTAACCTAAGGACATCACACACATCCATGCCCCAGGCAGGATTCGAACCAGCGACCGTAGCAGTCGCACGGTTCCGGACTGCGCGCCTAGAACCGCGAGACCACCGCGGCCGGCTCGTTTGTTGTTTATTTACTTTTTGTTCAATAGTTTCAGGCATATACAAACACCTAGGCGCGTTAAATTGATATTGAAATAAAGTGTCATGCGTGGACCAATAACAATAAATTCCCACCTACTTGTTATAGTACTGCAGTATCTGCCAGCGTCTTCAGAAGTGGATATCGCATACGAAGTTCCTAGGGTGTTTGTAATGGATATTGCAGACGACTTCGACAAAGTTTGAATGTAGCTTCGTAAAAGTTCCGTGAGCAAACGATCTGAGTTGCTGGCGAATACAGTTTATCCTCACTAGACAGTATATATTATCATTATACATGAGGTGAGTAGGGTTTCGCCGCGTTGCGGTGGCCGAGCGGTTCCAGGCGCTTCAGTGACGAACCGCACGGCTGCTTCAGTCGCAGGTTGGAATTCTACCTCGGGCATAGATGTCTGTGATGCCCTTAGGCTAGCTAGGTTTAAGTAGTTCTAGGTCTAGGGGCTGATGACCTAAGCAGTTAGGTCGCATAGTTCTTGAAGCCATTTTTTGACCTTTCGCGTAAATTTTCTTTACATAAACCGTCGTATCTTTTGATTGCGTTGACATAGAAGCTCACTTTTTTACACCAGCATGGGACCGGTTACAGCAAGAAGTGCGATACATTTCCGCTTATTATGTCCACCCGTTCTGGAGGTAAACGGGTTTTAAGGGTTGGGTAGACCGATAGACGGTCAAGAAAGTGAGACTAGTAGGGTTCCGTTTTTACCGGTTTAGGTGACGAAATCCTAACAACGAAAACACTGAAGATGAGGGCCGCATAAATAACACCCGCTACTCTTGCTGTCGATACATAAGCATATTAGTCGTAGCTACGTTTTCGATCCAAATCACGTTTACAGGAATGCAAATAGAATGTATTTGCCTATACACGTGGTAATTCACATCCCAGTATTAATGCCACCGCGTTTTAGAAGTACGAACATTCTCATTGCTAGCTAGCTTAAGAAACACTTCTGCTAATGAACGTTTTCTGGCTGTGGCGAGTCTAGTGGAGAATTCGAAACAATGCAGAATACGTTTGGCAGCTATGTAGCCGTTTATTTCCTGGGGTGGTGCAGAATTATCCTACAAAATTTACTCTCTAATAACAGTAATTTGTTATTTCGATAAACATCCCGAATGATTGTCACATAAGCGGTGACATAAAGGAAGAAAATTCATGTTTTTGAGTCCAGAAAGCTCTATGCAACAGAAACTGCAGATTTTCATTTCGAAATTGCCTGCTTGTTCATGTCTGGGGTAATAATAGAGGGCTGTTTGCCTAGGTTGTCTGCTAGCATAGTGAAAGGAAGGTCTGGTTTGTTTTCGGTTCTAATCTCTATGGAGGCAGGTAGAATATCAGTAAAGCAATTTTAAGAAATTCTCGCGCACCCAATACGTTTTATCGCTACCTTTATTCTGTACTGGCGCCCTGTGCATGTCAATATGACACTCTTGTAGAATTTCATACAGGTTACTGCCTACTTTTTCCGCTTCTGTCAATAATGGAATTGACTTAAGCGTGGCACTGAATGATTTTTAACTGAATTTCGTTATGAATCTTCACGCATTGCTAAATTTGCACACTTTCATGGTAGGTCAGCAACGGTAATCCAGTATGACTGGTCTGAACGTTGACACAGACCGTTTCGCGGCCGAATGCGGATAATATTTTGCTACTTCGTAACGATCTGGGGTTCTTTGTCTTACTGAAACAGTTAAGTCATCTCGATAAGTTGAAATTCATTTTTATTTGTCCAGTTCATACCAATTAGCGTTTGTTCTTTCAGTTCTGTCTTATATTTACGTGTTGTATTTAACACACTAATCAGCATTAATATAGTCTTACAAATTATGGAATACAGTCTAAAAAAGTTCAGATAGTTTGTCAATTTCACGCCTGCGCATAGTATGTTGGTAGCACTTCGTCGCCTTGCCTGTTATGCTGTGTAGCAGACTTCAAAGCCGTGCGGATCAGCATAACGAAAAGGCGAGGGGTCTCGCTCGTTTTGTCCACGACTGTACATGTATCACATTGGATCAACCGAAATAAAATGTTCAAACGTACCTACGTTCTGTATTTTAATTTAAAAAACCTACCTGTTATCAATTGTTCGTCTAAAATTGTGAGCCATATGCTTGTGACTATTACAGCGTCATCACAAAGCGAAAAAAGTGGTCCAACTAAAACATTCATATTTCTTTACGTACTACACGAGTATGTGATAACAAATGGGGGTTCCTATTTAAAAAAAAACAAAGTTGATATCCGTTCGACCTATGGCAGCGCCATCTAGCGGGCCAACCATAGCGCTATCTGATTTCCCCCTTCAAGCTAAAGTTTCGTTCTTTGTAGTTTTTTCGTTTGACTCTTATTTCGTGAGATATTTGGCCAGGTCACGATCAATGGACCACCCTGTATAGTTCTACAAAGTATCCGGATGTATATTAGATATTCTGAGAGATATTATGATAGATGGAAGCAAGTGTAGCCTAGATTCGATAGTGAGGTAGGATGAAATGTAGTGTGCATTAGCAGGGACGCGAGGTGGTATCGGAGTCCTGGCACAGCTTGTTTCTGTGAGTCGTGTTACGTCGATGCAACAAGACCTTATAGTGGGAGGAGGGAGCTCTAGTGCGGATTGCTAGGACGTAAGCTGCGGCGATACTGCCGAAGATGACGGCCAATAAATTAGCGGAACAGAAGCCCGCTCTTTGGGGAACGAAAATAAATTGGCTCCGGCTGGAAGGGCAACTGCCAAGTCTGCTAGATGATGGCGAGGTACTGTTTAGCAGAGAAGACGCCAGCAGCGACCGTAGTCGTTACGTTATTTACTAGCTTTTCGAGTATCGGACCAGACTTGTCACTTCGTACCAGATAGAATGTAACACGTTATTCTTGTTGTCGTCGCTGTGGTCTTCAGTGCGAAGACAAGTTTGATGCAACTGTCCACGCTAGTCTGTCCTGTACAAACCTCTTCGCCTCCGAGTAACTATTGCAACTCACATTCTTCTGAATCTGCTTACTGTGTTCATCTCTTGCTCTCCTTATACCATTTTTACCTCCGACACTTCCCTCTAATACTAAATTGATGATCCCTCAATATCTCATAACGTGTCATATCAACCTATCCCTTCTAGTCCCCAGGGAAGCGTCCTGAGACCTCTGCTGTTCCTGATCTATATAAATGACCTGGGTGACAATCTGAGCAGTTCTCTTAGGTTGTCCGCAGATGATGCTGTAATTTACCGTCTAGTAAGGTCATCCGAAGACCAGTATCAGTTGCAAAGCGATTTAGAAAAGATTGCTGTATAGGGTGGCAGGTGGCAGTTGACGCTAAATAACAAAAAGTGTGAGGTGATCCACATGAGTTCCAAAATAAATCCGTTGGAATTAGATTACTCGATAAATAGTACAATTCTCAAGGCTGTCAATTCAACTAAGTACCTGGGTGTTAAAATTACGAACAACTTCAGTTGGAAAGACCACATAGATAATATTGTGGGGAAGGCGACCCAAAGGTTTCGTTTCATTGGCAGGACACTTAGAAGATGCAACAAGTCCACTAAACAGACAGCTTACACTACACTCGTTCGTCCTCTGTTAGAATATTGCTGCGTGGTGTGGGATCCTTACCAGGTGGGATTGACGGAGGACATCGAAAGGGTGCAAAAAAGGGCAGCTCGTTTTGTATTATCACGTAATAGGGGAGAGAGTGTGGCAGATATGATACGCGAGTTGGGATGGAAGTCATTATAGCAAAGACGTTTTTCGTCGCGGAGAGATCTATTTACGAAATTTCAGTCAACAACTTTCTCTTCCGAATGCGAAAATATTTTGTTGAGCCCAACCTACATAGGTAGAAATGATCATCAAAATAAAACAAGAGAAATCAGAGCTCGAACAGAAAGGTTTAGGTGTTCGTTTTTCCCGCACGCTGTTCGGGAGTGGAATGGTAGAGAGATAGTATGATTGTGGTTCGATGAACCCTCTGCCCAGCACTTAAATGTGAATTGCAGAGTAATCATGTAGATGTAGATGTATATGTAGTCAGGTTGTGTCACAAATTTCTTTTCTTCCAAGTTCTGTTCGGTACCTCCTCATTATTTACGTGACCTACCCACCTTATCTTCAGCATTCTTCTCTGGCACCGCATTTCAAAAGTTTCTATTCTCTTCGTGTCCAAACTGTTAACCGTTCATGTTTCCCTTCCGCACAAATACTTTCGAATATAGACTTAAGTGTCAGGAGAAAAAGAATTTTCTCTTCTTCAGAAAAACTTTTCTATCCATTTCCAGTCTCACAGCCTGCAACAGTCGAGGAACACACGGCACCTGACCGAGCGAGGTGGTGCAGTGGTTAGCACACTGGACTCGTGTTCGGGAGGACGACGATTTAAACCCGCATCTGGCCATCCTGATTTAAACCCGCATCCGGCCATCCTGATTTAAGTTTTCCTTGGTTTCCCTAAATTGCTACAGCAAATGCCGGAATGGTTCCTCTGAAAGGGCACGGCCGAATTCCTTCTCTAATTCGATGGGACCAATAACCTCGCTGACTGGTCCCTTTCCCCGAAACCAGGCAGCCACAGCACGTGGTCAGAGAAACTTTGGATCGTCAGCGCCATCTACTGTGGCAACGATGCATTTACGGACACATGTTCATAGAAAATTTTGTCCTCCATTTCCAGTCAGAAATCCGTCCCTGTAGTTTGTCGGTTTTATTAATGATCACCCTGTATAGTCCTTCCACTTTCAGCTTTCCTTGCCTTGCTTAGGGCCGGCTTTCAATCTAGGCTCTTGATATTACTGCAGCAGCTTTTCTTTTCTCCAAAGGTCTGTTTAATTGTCCTGTAAGCGGTGTTAATCTGTCCCCTTGTGATATATGCTTCTAAATCTTTACATTTGTCCTCTAGCCATTCCTGCTTAGCCATTTTGCACTTCCTACCACTCTCATTTTTAGATCTTTGTATTCCCTTTCACCTGCTTCATTTACTGCATTTCTGTATTTTCTTCTTTCGTTAGTTAAATTATCCAGGGATTCCTACTAGGCCTTTTTGTTTTACCTATTTGATCCTCTGCTGCCTTCACTATTTCATTTCTCAAAGCTGCACATTCGTATCCTACTGTATTCCTTTCTCCTGTTCTTGTCAGTCGTTGCCTGATGCTCCTACTGAAGCTCTAAACAACCTCCGCTTATTTCAACTTACCCAGGTCTCACCTCCTTTATTTCCTACTTTTTTGTGATTTCTTCAGTTTGAATCTACAGCTCATAACCAATGAACTGTGGTCAGCGTCCACATCTGCACCGGGAAAGATCTTATGATTTAAAATCTAGTTCTGAAGTCTCTGTCGTACCATTACATAATCAATTTCAAATATTCCGGTGTTTCCAGGTCTCTTCCAAGTGCACAACTTTCTTTCATGATTCTTAAACAAAGTGTTAGCCATGATTAAATAATGCTCTGTGCAAAACTCTTCCAGATGGGTTTATGCTTCATTCCTTTGCTCCATTCCATGTTCACCTACTATTTTTCCTCGTCTTCCATTTCTGCTATCTAATTCTAGTCCCCTATCACTATTAAAATTTGGTCTCCCTTAATTACATCAATACTTTCTTTTATCTCGTCATAAATTTCTTAAATCTCATCATCTGCGGAGTTGGTTTGCATATAATCTTGTACTACTGGAGCGTGTGTCGGTTTCGCGTTCATCTTGTCTACAATAATGCATTCACTATGCTGTTCATAATAGCGTACCGCATTCCAATCTTCTTATTCATTATTAAACATACGCCTGCATTACCCATATTTCACTTTTTATTTATAACCCTGTATTCACCTGACCAGAAGTCCTGTTCCTTCTGTCACCAAACTTCACCAAACTTTAAACGATCAGTTCCCAATTTTAAATTTTTTGAACTACCTGCCCGATTAAGGGATCTAACATTGCACCCTCAAAATTTGTTTCTCCTGATGTCACCCTCCTGAGTAGTCACCTCCCAGACATCCGAATGGGGGACTATTTTACCTCTGGAATATGTTAACCGAGAGGACGCCATCATCATTTAACTATACAGCAGAGCTGCGAGCCCTAGAGAAAGATTATAGCTGTAGTTTCCCCTTGCTTTCAGCTGTTTGCAGTACCAACACAGCTAGGCCGTTTTGGTTGATGTTGCGAGGCCAGATCAGTCAACCATGCAGACTGTTCCTCCTACAAGTACCTAAAAGGCTGCTGACCCCTTTCAGGAACGACAGATTTGTCTGACCTCTCAACAGATACCCCTCTGTTGTGATTGCATCTGCGACAAAGGTAGCTGTATCGATTAGGCACGCAAGCCTCCCCCACTAACGGCAGTGCCCATGGGTCATTTGGGGAGGGAGGGGGGACGGAGAGAGGAAATCGTCCTGTCGACTACATACAGGGTGCTACAGAAAGGTACGGCCAAACTTTCAGGAAACATTCCTCACACACAAATAAAGAAAAGATGTTATGTGGAGATGTGTCCGGAAACGCTTAATTTCCATGGTGGAGCTCATTTTAGTTTCGTCAGTATGTACTGTACTTCCTCGATTCACCGCCATGATTTCATACGGGATACTCTACCTGTGCTGCTAGAACATGTGCCTTTACAAGTACGACACAACATGTGGTTCATGCACGATAGAGCCTCTGCACATTTCACTCGAAGTGTTCGTACGCTTCTCAACAACAGATTCGGTGACCGATGGATTGGTAGAGGCGGACCAATTCCATGGCCTCCACGCTCTCCTGACCTCAACCCTCTTGACTTTCATTTATGGGGGCATTTGAAAGTTCTTGTCTACGCAACCCCGGTACCAAATGTAGAGACTCTTCGTGCTCGTATTTTGGACGGCTGTGATACAATACGCCATTCTCCAGGGCTGCATCAGCGCATCAGGGATTCAATGCGACGGACGGTGGATGCATGTATCCTCGCTAACGGAGGACATTTTGAACATTTCCTGTAACACAGTGTTTGAAGTCACGCTGGTACGTTCTGTTGCTGTGTGTTTCCATTCCATGATTAATGTGATTTGAAGAGAAGTTATAAAATGAGCTCTGACATGGAAAGTAAGCGTTTCCGGACACATGTCCACATAACATATTTTCTTTCTTTGTGTGTGAGGAATGTTTCCTAAAAGTTTGGCCGTACCTTTTTGTAACACCCTGTATACTATTTCCTTTGCAAACGCACTGCACTTTCCAGACCCTTTCTAACAAACCTAACTCTTAAATTCCCAATTGCTGATACAGATTTTACGTGTTCGTCCCACTTCATATTGCTTCTTAGTATGTCATAAATATCTGAATGTAACACTCTGTATATGCATTTGAAAGATACACATTACTACTGAGTCCCCACTTAATTGTGAGACGTCGGTCTGTGCCGGGCAGACTCCACATTTTTATTTCTGTCTATATAGTGATTTGCATACGCCTTGCGTATCCCCATCATTCTCTCTTTCGATTCTGACAATTGCTTTTCTCGATCAAATTGTTTCCACGCTTAGCTACATGGTCAGGAACAGCAATGCAATTTTCACCTGTACTCTGATACTAGGAAAACCTGTCATTATTTGACTTTAGAAGACCTGTATCTTGTAGCTTTCGGTGCACGGGAACTCCCAACTGCGAGGAAGAATCAGCCTTTCCCACTGACCATGCACGCTAACGGCAGCCCGGAAACATAATTCACCGCACTGGCAGGAGCGAACACGAGTCGCCTCTGCCAGCCTTATCTGGGGCTCGGGAAGAGAAAAAGCTTTCCGCAGAACAGGTGGGCTTAGCGACCAGTACAGACAATATGGGTCAGAAGGCTTAGGAACTTAAAGAGGCGGAAGCCTCTCAAGCTCTTAAACAGCCGCAGAGGGTCTGGGCGACCACTTACTAAAAAGACCGTTTCGTTCTTTTCGAAATTCTGATTTATTGCTACAGCTGCGCCAGAGAAAATTTCCTCTACTGTTTTCCGTGGGAAGGACAGTCCGAAAAATATCTAACTTCACATGATATCCCAGAATGCTTGCCTCGCCACGAGAATGTGGTTTTGGGTCTTTCCCGGGCACGTTTCTGATTTGCATTCTGTCTAAATTGTTGGTGGGCGTAACATACGAGAAATCGTGCGTATTCGAAAATACAACTGACAGTTTGCTACGGTCCTCCGTGGATACGCAAATAAATTTGGCTTCCAGGACTACCATCAGAGATCAGGAATCGGTAGCATACGCACTTGAAACACTAAGAATGGTTATCAGTATAACTGTGGCGCTAGCAGGAGGCGTTAATTTAAATCCTGGATTCATCAGGAGGCCTCACTTAAGTGTTTGTTTGGAGGGCTTTGACAACTTAATTACAACAGTGCTGTAAATGTCTGAATCATGGAACTTGATCTGCTAATAACATCCTTTTATTGATCCATAATTAACACATAACGATTATATTTTTTGACATTGGCATAGTAATACAAATCGACTAACAAATTATTTAGAAAAACAGACTAGGGTCGCCATCAGCTTACTGCTGGACAAAACTAGCTTGTTCAGTTACTGTCTTACCTAGCAATTTAATTCAACAGTGGTGTCATAAAAACATTCAAGAGAAACAAGAGGGTGAACTGAGTACACAGCATCACAAAGAAGAAGGAAATAATCATATCAGAATGTTCTCAAAGAAATTATTAATCATTTAAAAGGCAATACTCAAGTGGCGGTTAGTTAATGTTTTCCCCAAATTTAACATGACAGGAAAAGACACCACAATAATAATTGATCTGACATAGCTTATAAACTTCTTACTTTTTCATTTTCCATAAACATTTTTTATTCACTAAGGCACCAGATGTTTAGGCATTACTAACACTGTTGATTATAGTGATATTTTCTGACACATTTATGTAAAAAATTTAAATTTCCTTTTTTTTAATGCATATAAGCTCATTTGAAATTACTGTCATGTTGGGGAACGTATCTTCAATTAATTCCATTATGCTGAGATAGTAGAAAACAAATAATAATATAATGTAATTATAAACAGATGAATAGGTAAGTAAATTCAAATTGATGGGACACTATTCACAAGCAAAAACAATAAATCAGATAGTCAATTATTGACGGACATGTCCGAAAGAACAGACACCATATACATATAAGTATATAGTTCTGGCAACACCGGCCATGTCCATTTTCCTCTGTGCGGAAGCACACATATTCCCCGAACTCATACGGGACTTGGTGTCTCCATGAGTAATGAGTGTGTTGGGGTGGGACACTACGAATGTAGTGTGTGGTCATACAAGGTGAGAATGTGGGTCTCGGGGGAGGCGTGTGCGAGATAGTCCCTGTGCCCTCGGTGGTTCAGATGGATAGAGCGTCTCCCATGTAAGCAGGAGATCCCGGGTTCGAGTCCCGGTCGGGGCACACATTTTCACCTGTCCCCGTTGATATATATCAACGCCCGTTCGCAGCTGAAGGTATTAATATAATTCTAATGACGAATAATGGTCTGAGGTGGCATTTCATTTCATAGCAGGACCCCTTTGTTTGTCATCCGCAGCACAGCGGTAAGTCGACGATATTTTACACCCTGTTTTGTTGCTCTTCATGGCAAGCCATCCTGGACTTACATTTTAGGAACATAATGGCTGTCCACTCATGGAAAAAATTTCTACTGCTTTTCTTGGCACTTGCCAAACCCTACCATGACCAGCAAAGTTGCCGAATCTCTCTGTAGCTCAGAACGTTTCGAACATCATGAGCAGGGCGCTTCAACAAGCTCGGAATTTTGACGATCTAACGCACCAGTTAGACAAAATTTCGTACGAGGATATCCAACAACTCTATCAATCAATGACGTGACGAATAACTGCTTGCATAAGAGCCAGAGGTGGACATTACAGACTTCCTCAGTTTGCCAAGCACTTTCACTTGAATAAATTATCCAATTTTTCTGAAATTACAATAATTTGTTTGCCTGTATATGTACACCACATCTACCTCTATTCGTCCCATTCGGATAATTGCTTCGTGGTTCATCTCCTTTTTTTTTTCTTAGAGTGTATTTTTGGCGCGCTGGAGACATGACACAGTCTACCTATGGAGAGACGCTGACAATTTAACGTATTTTCGCACTTAGGTTGATACGTAATCGTGACTTACTTAGTTTCATATTCGAAAAAGTCTTTCACACAAAGATGCCGATCGAAATATTATAGCACTTTTGAGACCTTGTTTTGGAGATGTGGAAACTCTACCTGATAACGTTACACATATGTAGGCGAATTAATCGGCCGCCTAGAGTTGCTATTAGAGGAGATGAATTTTTTTGTGCGTCTGAAATGTAACTGCGGGTCGGGGGCCCGCCGCGGCCACTCCAGGTGAGCCCAGTTGCAGACGAGTTAGCGGAAAGCCAGATGTGGCTAAATCCCAATACAGCAAATTTGAACAGTGGTCACATGCTTAGAAGTAGACGATGTAACAGCAATGGCGAACTTTCAGTCAGTCTGAAATACGGCTACTTACATCTCTTAGAAATTCAACAAGAAATCACAGTCCAATAATAAAGGAAATCAGAATACATTTGCAACACCAGAAAAGTGAGGCACATCCAGAGACACAACAATATTTTCAATATGTTTAAAACTACAGATGTTAATATGTTGCAATGACTAAACATGTTCACGCTACAACTCTGAATTAAAACTTCTATACATTTCGTGCAATTTCAGCAAACGATATCTCAGATGGTAGCATTGCACTATAGTTATCATCTCTCATAGCTACATATATGTACCACTTTTATTTAATAATTTATAAGGTATTTCACATCCATTTTATAATACCAATATCTGTCAGAACACTGTATTCTCCACAATAACACAGCAAATGAATGCAGCATGAATATATCATGTCTTGTACTTGCGTATTTATTTATTGAATATGTTACAATTTTTACCAGATATTTATTTAACTATTTATTATAACTGCTAATTCAAAAGCATGGTAATTTAATAAGTGGTCAGTCACATGTTACCTGACGCCACTATTGAAATGAGAACCCAAAAGGCGCTTCTATCAATCAAATGTAAATAATTTTTTATGCAATATTAAATGACAGTTATTGTGAGCGCCCTTGCGCAAGAATAATAGCTTATTTATTTATTAACAAACCTATAACTGTAATTATTGTGAACGGTCTGAGTGTGACCCAATGCTTATAACATTTCTGTATTTAAATATGTTGTAATATATTAGTTTGCCGTGGGAAGTGGTGCAGCTGAGTCAAATCGGGACTGTGGAACTTAAGAACAATGTATTTTTTGTGTGATGATCTTCAGTCAGTGGAAGAGCAGACAGCCGAAGTCAAATGGAGACAGATACTTTTCGAGTGGTGCGCTCAAGGGAGCGATTCTATACTTCTACGAGTGTGCTTCAAGAAGACAAACCTGCCCGTGGTAAAGAGCGGTATTTGATTGTGTAGGTTATAGATTCTGGGCGGTGAGTGGCCGCTGCAAGACTATAACTTTGGGAGACACTCTTACATTCGTCCTTGAAGAAAAAAGATCTACATGTGGTGTGCAAGTGGAATGATGCGTGCGACTACAGAAATTTTAGTATTCATATCATCGATTTCTTCGCGTGATCGGTGTCAGCAGATTTAGCACAAATTTTTTCTTGACAGTACCCGTCGCCTATGCGACTGTATAACATACATGATGATTCATGTATCCTTACTGATGTTTTATGCAGCCTGTAATGTTATATCAGGACTACAAAAACCACGCACGAATATTTCATATTCTTTCGCTCGCTACATGCAAACTATTAGCTCTAAAAAAAAAAAAAAAGGTGAACAGGATCTTTCTGTGGGAAATTCAATGTAGTTAAACTACTGGCCATTAAAAATACTACACCACGAAGATGACGTGCTACAGACGCGAAATTTAACCGACAGGAAGAAGATGCTGTGACATGCAAATGATTAGCTTTTCAGAGCATTCACACAAGGTTCGCGCCGGTGGCGACACCTACAATGTGCCGACATGAGGAAAGTTTCCAACCGATTTCGCATACACAAACAGCAGTTGACCGGCGTTGCCTGGTGAAACGTTGTTGTGATGCCTCGTGTAAGGAGGGGAAATGCGTACCATCACGTTTCCGACTTTGATAAAGGTCGGATTGTAGCCTATCGCGATTGCGGTTTATCGTATCACGACATTGCTGCTCTCGTTGGTCGAGATCCAATGACTGTTAGCAGAATATGGAATGGGTGGGTTCAGGAGGGTAATACGGAAAGCCGTGCTGGATCCCAACGGCCTCGTATCACTAGCAGTCGACATGACAAGCATCTTATCCGCATGGCTGTAACGGATCGTGCAGCCACGTCTCGATCCCTGAGTCAACAGATGGGGACGTTTGCAAGACAACAACCATCTGCACGAACAGTTGGACGACGTTTGCAGCAGCATGGACTATCAGCTCGGAGACCATGGCTGCGGTTACCCTTGACGCTGCATCACAGACAGGAGCGCCTGCGATGTTGCACTCAACGACGAACCTGGATGCACGAATGGCAAAACGTCATTTCTTCGGATGAATCCAGGTTCTGTTTACAGCATCATGATGGTCGCATCCGTGTTTGGCGACATCGCGGTGAACGCACATTGGTAGCGTGTATTCGTCATCACCATACTGGCGTATCACCCGGCGTGATGGTATGTGGTGCCATTGGTTACACGTCTCGGTTACCTCTTGTTCGCACTGACGGCACTTTGAACAGTGGACGTTACATTTCAGATGTGTTACGACCCGTGGCTCTACCCTTCATTAGATCCCTGCGAAACCCTACATTTCAGCAGCATAATGCACGACCGCATGTTGTAGGTCCTGTACGGGCCTTTGTGGATACAGAAAATGTTCGACTGCTGCCCTGGGCAGCACATTCTCCAGATCTCTCACCAAATGAAAACGTCTGGTCAATGGTGGCCGAGCAACTGGCTCGTCACGATACGCCAGTCACTACTCTTGATGAACTGTGGTATCGTGTTGAAGCTGCATGGGCAGCTGTACCTGTACACGCCATCCAAGCTCTGTTTGACGCAATGCCCAGGCGTATCAAGGCCGTTATTACGGCCAGAGGTGGTTGTTCTGGGTACTGATTTCTCAGGATCTATGCACCCAAATTGCGTGAAAATGTAATCACATGTGGTGTTCTAGTACAATATATTTGTCCAATGAATACCCGTTTATCATCTGCATTTCTTCTTGGTGTAACAATTTTAATGGCCAGTAGTGTATTAGAGCAGAGTCGCGCGCCGCAACGGCTTGTCGTACGGTCGCGTGAGCCGGCCACCAGCTGTCTTCTTCTGCAGGCTTGTTTCCTTAATTATTTTACACTTACAGTTATGTTTAATCGTTTTGTCTTGCTGAAAGTTTTCCGTTTATCCACATGATGTTATTTTTAAACTTTTTGTTCTGACTTTTACACAAATATGTGTGATTTACTTTTCCAGGGTTGGTGTTTTCTGTTAATACTCTTAACACGTTTTCGTGGGTTTTAAGTATGGATTTTATTTCTACATTTTGTACGTCAGTTCATGTTCTGTTGTCAGACGCCCATATTCGTTACTTATCTGGCCTAGCATTAGTGACCTCTACCGGCCTCAGTTATTCGTATAACGAGGCCATCATCTATATGTATAGATACTGTCTTTGATACTAACATCAGAATATTTTTATGGACTGTATGACATGTGTGTAGGCCAGTTATTAATAATAACTTTTTTTTATTTTTCTTATGTTTCACTAGGCTTGTTCTACATTTTGCTTCAGCTTATGGAACTTAATAATAAATGAAAAGCACCAGTTTGCTTTTGTTCTACAATATTATTTTTATTGCTAACCGGTTTTCGGCTTACAAGGTCATCTTCAGACATTTACTGAGTATTATCACCAAAGAAGTTAAATGTTAGCAGACAACATTGGAAGAGAAGTAACACATCTAGAGTGAAGTAGAAACATACAGTGAGTAACATCTTTGCAAGAACTGGATTGTAGCTATTGGCTGAGGCAATAAATTTTATTGTATCTAACTCTGCTTTAAAATCGTCTCTGGACATGGGGATAGATATGAGACGGTGTACTATTGAGTGGAAAGCTGCATGTTTGTGAGCTATGGGGTGTTGTGGGCAAGAAGGTATTACTGTGTCTGTAGTTGTTGTTTTTCTGTAAATTTTGAAACAATGTGTGTGTGTGTACTGATGTCAATGGTGAGATCTAAGAAGTTTATGGCTTTGTTGCCAATTTCCATAGTGAACTGGATATTTTTATGTTGAGTGTTTAGGTTTTTCAAGAATGTGTTGAGTTGTCTTGTAGAACCAGTCCACATACACAGGACATGATCTACATATCTAAACCAGTATTTGATGTTTGCACTCAAAGGTTCTGTTTTTAGAAAATTTTGTTCAAAATGGTCCATAAATATTTCAGCCAACAGTGGACTAAGAGGGGAACCCATAGCTAAGCCATCTAATTGTTTATAAAGAGTGCCTTGGAACTGGAAGTAGTTCTGTGCAAGGCACGTCTGTGTGGCCAGTCTCAAGTCATTCAATTCCACAGGATTGACATTAGACTTGTGCATCACCTCTGTCAGAAAGTCAATACATTCTACTACTGGTATGTTAGAAAACAAACTGCTGACATCAAAGGATACTAATTTATCACTGTGTGAGACAGATATACCTTTTAACTTTTTTACTAGGTCCACAGAGTTTGAAATACCATGCTTTGGTTTGAATTTAGTCTTGCTCTTAATTAGGACATCAAGTTTACTGGCTAGTTTGTAAGATGGAGCAGTGAATGATGATACAACTGGACGAATAGGAACATCTTGTTTATGCAGTTTAGGAAGCCCGTACATTCTAGGAGGCACTGGGTTCATATTAGTTACCAATTAGTTATTGCTTCAGCCAATGGCTGCAATCCAGTTTTTATTGACCACATCTTGCACAGGAAACAAAAACGGAAAATTGTACCCCTCCTCTATGCCCCACCTGCTTCCCCATCCACTGTCTGCAAGAAATGGTGTACTCTACCATTTCTAGGTCAGGTATCACAGACTGTAGCCAAAGCACTGAAATCCTGCAAGGATAGGGTTTCCTACTATGTCAGGAACACTACAGCCCAGGGTGTTTTTAATAGCAAAGACAAGATCCAGTTATTAGCCAACAGTGGAGTATACAAAATCACCTGTTCTGATTGTGACAAATTTTACATTGGTCAGTCAGGCAGAGACATATCAACTAGGCTGGCTGAACATGAACGCAGCTGGAGGTTGCAGAATTCAGACTCTGCATTTGCTGAGCATGTACTGAGTGAGGGTCACAACTACCAGCCAGTGTCCCATGTACTTCACTTAGCAAACAAAGGCCATAAACTCAACCTGTTGGAAGCCCTACAAATTAACAAACATCTTGCTCACAGTCCAGATCTCATCCTAAATGACCAGACACAACTCAACACTTCCCCTCTCCTAAACTTCATATAATCATCTTTGTTGTTCATCACTTCCCACACTCTCTCTTCCTACATATTCCCATTTTCCTGTAGTCCTTATGTTGTTTTATTTGTTGCAGTTGTCTTTGTATTCCTCATATGCTGTAGTTTCAATAGTTAAGGGTCTGCTTTTAACTTGTACTTGTATTACTGTCCATGTTTAAATCCCCTTGTAGTTGTCTCATCAAATACTGTTCATATTTTACTTTGCTCATTTATTTAATGTAAACTGGTATACAGCCACTGCTTTGATTATAATGTTAATGTTAAAATGCAGTACCACCACACTCTCAAACTGTATGTTCCCTCAAACACCTCAATTTTCCTGCATTTACTAATTTCTGTTGATTTTATTGATATTGTTTAAGTTCCTCGTGTATTCTGCATTTACAGTGACAACTGTTTCTTCTTTTTTAATTGGTTGTGTATCACTCTCCATGTTTCATACCTCTTGATGCAGCCTTGTCTAGTACTAATTTTATCTTATTTCATTAGTTTTGTTTGTTAATAGAAACTGTTATGTAGGCATGCCATTCCTATTTTGTGCTAAAGGTTTTCCTGTCAACTCCATTGTTATTTATGTACTGTTCAGTTTTTACTATTTCATTGCAAAGATGTTACTCACTGTATGTTTCTAATTCACTCTAGATGTGTTACTTCTCTTCCAATGTTGTCTGCTAACATTTAACTTCTTTGGTGATAATACTCAGTAAATGTCTGAAGATGGCCTTGTAAGCCGAAAACCGGTTAGCAATAAAAATAATATTGTAGAACAAAAGCAAACTGGTGCTTTTCATTTATTATTATAATGTTGATCTACCAAGAACCGACGGAAGATTCTGTTAATATTATGGAACTTAAGTTATTACACCCCGTTTTTTTTATTTGTAACAGTTATGAGGATGAGAATGACCGGACCCAGTAACTGTGAATTGTAAAATTTATGTAAACGACAAGGACCTTTACAAATAACAAGAAGTTCTGTTTTACGCAGCATTTGTAAATCTTTCGCGATTTATACACTCCTGCAAATGGAAAAAAGAACACATTGACACCGGTGTGTCAGACCCACCATACTTGCTCCGGACACTGCGAGAGGGCTGTACAAGCAATGATCACACGCACGGCACAGCGGACACACCAGGAACCGCGGTGTTGGCCGTCGAATGGAGCTAGCTGCGCAGCATTTGTGCACCGCCGCCGTCAGTGTCAGCCAGTTTGCCGTGGCATACGGAGCTCCATCGCAGTCTTTAACACTGGTAGCATGCCGCGACAGCGTGGACGTGAACCGTATGTGCAGTTGACGGACTTTGAGCGAGGGCGTATAGTGGGCATGCGGGAGGCCGGGTGGACGTACCGCCGAATTGCTCAACACGTGGGGCGTGAGGTCTCCACAGTACATCGATGTTGTCGCCAGTGGTCGGCGGAAGGTGCACGTGCCCGTCGACCTGGGACCGGACCGCAGCGACGCACGGATGCACGCCAAGACCGTAGGATCCTACGCAGTGCCGTAGGGGACCGCACCGCCACTTCCCAGCAAATTAGGGACACTGTTGCTCCTGGGGTATTGGCGAGGACCATTCGCAACCGTCTCCATGAAGCTGGGCTACGGTCCCGCACACCGTTAGGCCGTCTTCCGCTCACGCCCCAACATCGTGCAGCCCGCCTCCAGTGGTGTCGCGACAGGCGTGAATGGAGGGACGAATGGAGACGTGTCGTCTTCAGCGATGAGAGTCGCTTCCGCCTTGGTGCCAATGATGGTCGTATGCGAGTTTGGCGCCGTGCAGGTGAGCGCCACAATCAGGACTGCCGAGGCACACAGGGCCAACACCCGGCATCATGGTGTGGGGAGCGATCTCCTACACTGGCCGTACACCACTGGTGATCGTCGAGGGGACACTGAATAGTGCACGGTACATCCAAACCGTCATCGAACCCATCGTTCTACCATTCCTAGAGCGGCAAGGGAACTTGCTGTTCCAACAGGACAATGCACGTCCGCATGTATCCCGTGCCACCCAACGTGCTCTAGAAGGTGTAAGTCAACTACCCTGGCCAGCAAGATCTCCGGATCTGTCCCCCATTGAGCATGTTTGGGACTGGATGAAGCGTCGTCTCACGCGGTCTGCACGTCCAGCACGAACGCTGGTCCAACTAAGGCGCCAGGTGGAAATGGCATGGCAAGCCGTTCCACAGGACTACATCCAGCATCTCTACGATCGTCTCCATGGGAGAATAGCAGCCTGCATTGCTGCGAAAGGTGGATATACACTGTACTAGTGCCGACATTGTGCATGCTCTGTTGCCTGTGTCTATGTGCCTGTGGTTCTGTCAGTGTGATCATGTGATGTATCTGACCCCAGGAATGTGTCAATAAAGTTTCCCCTTCCTGGGACAATGAATTCACGGTGTTCTTATTTCAATTTCCAGGAGTGTACATTTAAATGCTTCTTGTTAACTCCCTACGCAAAGTCATTGTCCTAGCTGGACCGCTGGTCTCACGAGGGATTCCTTCCGCTGATTTCATACAATTTCTTAGAACCACCCTCCAAGTTGCTCGACGGTATCATTCCGTCAGTACGTGAGGTCTGTGTGGTCTCGGTTTAGCTACGGTTGTTCGTTCGCGTTTCCACTTCACGACCCCAGCACCAACAATCGACTTGGCCAGCTGTAGAAGGGTTGACGAATTTGTTAATTAGGTGACATCGAATGACTAGTCCACCTTCAAAGTCGCTGAGCTCTCCTCACCGTACTAATCTTCTGTTACCGCTCCTCTACCGACAACGCCTCTAATACTGGCGGGTCCGTTCGTCGTCACGTTCCGCGTTAGATACGAGTGTTCAGATACGTTTGCTCAGATAGTGTAACTGCTGCTGCCTACATCATCGACGATTTGTCTTATGTACTCGTACCTAGAGCTGACCTAGTGAGTCTTTCCCGATCAACTACTGCTTTCTGCAATGACTAGTATATGGTCGAGCATTTTGTGTTCTACCGTATCTTCCTTCGTCGTCGGCGTTGTCGTTGTTGCCGTGAGGCACCGTTATACCAAGTGGAAAGGCGCGTCGATCTTAGAGCATGAGATATGGTAACCTTAAGTCACTGACAACACACAACGGTCACGGTAGCACCTGATTCCAAAATAGCTGCAGTAGTTAGGATCTACGAACTACCTCCTCTTGACCAGGTCCCCAAAACTTAATTCGTAACGAGATCGAATGGTTCGAATGGCTCTGAGCACTATGGGACTTAACTGCTGTGGTCATCAGTCCCTTAGAACTACTTAAACCTAACTAACCTAAGGACATCACGCACATCCATGCCCGAGACAGGATTCGAACCTGCGACCGTAGCGGTCGCGCGGTTCCAGACTGCAGCGCCTAGAACCGCTCGGCCACTCTGGCCGGCCGTAACGAGATCCCTTCGATGCAAATTGTCATAAAGATCATCTATAAAGGCTTCGTACAACGATAAGAAATGTTACAGTTTATGGAATAATAACAGATACGATCAAACAGTCTTGTTTCTTCTGTTTTATTTAACGTAACTTTGTTCGCAGTTTTTTTTCGCATTCACTACTCATTCATATCCTGATGTGGAGTATATGCGAGTGCCTGAACCCTAACTCCCAAGTTCTATCGAAACCCTTTGATGAACAGTTTTGGTTGCTCGACACCAACAGTCAATGATTGTGATACAGTATTTTGTTATTGACTCTTCTAGTTTAGCCACCGCCTTCCACGAATGTTTGTTAGGCGTAAGACAATTACACACTTTTCTCTCCGATCCGCTATTATTAAGAGTTCGCGTAAAAGTTAACGTTTTTCTCCTTTTCATAAATTGGAGCCCGCTCTCCGCCATATAATTAAAAAAAAAAACGGTCTCAATACCGCGTCCCTCGTGAGATGCGTATAGATTTATCCCGGAATTGACCGCCCTGTAGGTGTACTCAATTTAATGACCACACTTCGCTATCCGCGATTTCGTGTAACTAATTGTCCTTTTCTTACTCTGATCGTATACCGTAGTTATTTAAAACTCGCCCCTATATTTTTTCACAACGCTCAATTATTACTTCTTTACTTGTTTATTTCCAAGAGTAAACGAAAAAATGACGCCGTATCATCGGCTTCGTTGACATAACGCAAAATACCTCAATATGCCCAGTTTTACCTCTTATTATAGGATGGGCTACCTTACGCGTTAATTTACCACATATTATTTCCAATAACACTAAACAGGTAACACCGTTATATTTTAATTGTATTCAAAAGCAAGTTATTATTGTTATGACCGACCAAATCGTAACAAATCGCGCGGCGTGCGTTTTTAACGATAGCCTCACAGTCTCCCAGCCTTTATTCATGCAATATTATGTATAAATATAAAGACAGGACCGAAAGATCGATCTCTCTACCGTAACCTATAGAGGCAAATACGCTATTCTAGTTCCGTTACATCTATCTTGACTCGTATTGTTACAGTGTCTCCATGTCATTATGTTCTTTACTACACTTTTGTCTATTTGACTTGTCAAAGGACACATTCTGCGCTTACCTCTGTACTATGCAAACCACTGCCAAGTGCATGACAGAGGGTACTTCCCCGTATACCACCTATCGGGATTTCTTCCTGTTTGCGTCGCGTACAGAGCGCGGTGTGAATGACTGCTTAAACTCCTCTGTGTGCTCTGTAATTAGTCAGCTATTGTCTAAGCGATCCCTATGGCAGCGGTATGTAGAGGGTTTTGGTGTATTCCTAGAATTTCCACTTATTATTGGTTTTTGAAGGTTTGTAAGTAGGCTTTCGAGATCGCCACTACTCTACCAGTGAACCGTCCGTTGAGTGGCAACCGCGGCTTACTGCTGTCTGAAGGACCCGGCTTCAATTCTCGGGATTTTTCCTTGGTGGGTGGACTGTCACGGGATCCACTCAGTCTCGTGATGCCAACTGAGGAGCTACGTGACTCAGTAGTCTGAGAACGTCCGGAAAGTGGAGTGCTGACCCCATGTCCGTACATACCGCGTCTAATGACACCAATGGCAGAGGCTGGCACCACGGTGGGTACTGTCGGTGTGCCAGGTTTGTGGACGTAGTTCGCGTTTACTACCAATGAACCACCGTCTCCCACCTTTTTTACTATGATTGCCAATTGTTCTTGATAGATAAATGCATCGTGCGCAAAAAGTTTGAGGTTACTATTACACCCGCCAGGTTGTGTTCGTGCCGTACTCGACCGATCCACTTGATTTTCAGCGGTCCTCTGCAATACCACATTTAAAACACTTCTAATCATTTAATTTCTACCTTTTTTTTACACTTTCCATTTTTCATACTCACACTATGCATCAAGTAACCTTTCCACGAAAATTTTTCTGTTCTTAAGGTTAGTATTTTTTTATGTTAACAGCTGTTACATTTTATAGAGAGCCCTTTTGCCTTGTGCAGTTCTTACCCTACGTTGTCTTTCTCGTAGCTTCCTTCTTTAAATTGTCTATGAACTTGCTAGAGAACCATTCCAACATTGACCCAAAATGACTCAGGAAACCCTACAAAGCTCTAAATCGTGTAAGCTGCACTGGGATATATCGGCTCATATTGTTTCTTTCCTGAGGCTCCTAACTCATTACGTGACGGAAAGCTTCGCCTGGAGCTCCGAACAGCGGCCGTAGTTTGTAACGAGCAGTGGCGACGTGACCTCTGACCTATGGCGCGTGCGTCGCCCAGTACACTCTACCACGCGGAATCCCATCGATTCAGCCTCCTCAGAGGATCGTGTGCAAGCGAGCCCCGGCCCGGATGTTCGGGCTAGGTAGCCCCTAGACCAACTACCACGTACTTTATCCTCCTATAACGAGAACTCGTCCAGTTGTGCAGTGCTGTTATGACGAACGTTTTCCTGGGTCAGAGTGTGCCAAACTGTGATTTATTGTTTTGATGACCATATTATTTCACTCCTGCAGTTCTCTCGGAGACTCGCTGCCAAAGTGCTAGACTAGGAATCCAAAGGCCATGGGTTCCATATCTGGTTCGTCTCGGACTTTTCTCTGCCACTTTTCGCTTCTTTCACCTCTGGAAATATTTGTTAATGCAAGAAATGCCAAGCTGCACAGTGTTTCCTACTCCACATTCAACTATAGCTAGTTGGTTAAGCTAGTTCCAAGGTGAGAGGAAGCCAATGGCATACCATCTCCCACAGAGACATGACTACTAAAACACTTTGGTGTAAAAATCAGTCTTCAGGTTGATGACATCTTTACTTCTTTTTAGAAGGGACAACATCTATTACACATATGTTTTCCTCACACTGAGGTGGCAGAAGTCATGGGATAGCGATATGCACATATGCAGATGGCGGTAGTATCGCTTACAGGAAGTGTAATAGAGCAGTGCACTCACAAAGCTGTCATTTGTACTCAGGTGATTCAAGTGAAACGGTTTCCAACGCGATTATGGGCGCATGACTTCGAGCACGGAATGGTAGCTGGAGCTACGGGACATTCCATTTCGGAAATCGATTGGCAGCTCAATATTCCGAGATCCACAGTGTCAAAAGTGTCCCGAGAATACTAAATTTCAGGCATCACTCTCACCACGGACGACAAAGTGACCAACGGCCTTCACTTAACGACCGAGAGCAGCGGCGTTTGCCTAGAATTGCCAGTGTTAACAGACAAGCAACACTGCGTGAAATGACCACAGAAATTAATATGAGAGCTACGTATCCGTTAGGACAACGCGGCAAAATTTGGCGTTAATGGGCTATGGCAACTGACGATCGACGCGAGTGCCTTTGGTAACAGCACGACGTTGCCTGCAACGCCTCTTTTGGGCTCGTCACCACATCGATTGGACCATAGACGACTGGAAAATCCTAGGTCCCTATATCAATTGGTAATATTTGATGGCAGGGTTCAAGTGTGGCGCAGACCCCACGAAGCCACGAACCCGAGTTGTCAACAAGGCACTGTCCAAATTGATGGTGACTCCATAATGGTGTGGGGTTTGCTTACATGGCATGGACTCGGCCCTCTGGCCCAGCTGAACTGATCATTGAGTGGAAATAGTTATATTCGGCTACTTGGAGATCATTTACAGCTATTCGTGGACTACATGTTCCCAAACAACGATGGAAGTTCTTTGGATGACAATGCGCCATGTCACCAGGCAATATTTCTTCGCGATTGGTTTGAAGAACGTTCTGGCTGTTTCGAGCGAATGATTTGGCCACCCAGATCGTCCAACGTGAATCCCGTCGAACATCTATGGGATATAATTGAGAGGACAGTGTGTGCACTAGATCCTGCACCGGCAACACTTTCACAATATGGAAGGCTGTAGAGGCAACATGATTCAATATTTCTGCAGCGGACTTCCAACGACTTGTTGAGTCCGTGTGACGTCGAGTTGCTGCACTACACTAGGCAAAAGCTGGTCCGTCACCATATTAGGAGGTATACCATGACTTCTGTCACCTCACCGTGCAGTACTAGATGATATGGGAAAGACTCAAATTAAAAGCGTAGCTGTCTACTTAACAGAAAAAAGAGAAAAATGAGAGTGCCAGTAGCTCGTAAGGATGTCTTAACCCTTTCACCACCACTGTTTTCGGTGTGAAATACATAAATATATGATTATTTCAACTAATGTCATAGAAGTAGCAACACGAAAAAAATATTTATCACGGTTTTGTTTTCTAAGATGTAGAGGGGCAGACCTACAGGTATCTTCGGGGTTTCAGAAAACGACTGCGCAAAAACTACAACATATACATAAAATAGACACGATCGGTGTATTTATTGTTTCTCCAACTCACTTTACAGGTGCTCTATACGGGCACCGCTTGTGACGCAGCAAACGTCAATACCTGCGTGCAGTCCAATCACACGAATGCGCGACAGCAGCCCGCTTTGCAAACCTGTGCATTTCGTTGCCTATCTGCAAGTACCATCTAATTCGGTGCGACAACATTGAGCAGAGGATTAACACTGAAACTGGAAGACAGTACAACTTATAGGTGAAATTTAATTTCTAGTTATAAGACTACTGAAAACTATTATCACGCTTCTCTCTATCTGTGGGACATAGATCCACAGCAATAATATCAGCAGATTCCCATCGGTTCTCTGATAAGCTGTTGTGGGAGACATACGTCCCAGTGGTAGCAATAGGGTTGAACAGTGCCCCCAAACCCGCGCGCTATGCGAGAGTGGAACGGTAGAGAAGTCACTTAAAGGTGGTTCGATGAACCCAATGCCTGGCAATTAATTGTGAATTACAGAGCACTTATGTAGATATACTACTTCCCGCGGGTCGCCCTGTAGCTTATATGATCCTACAGCAGAAACCAGGACTACAGTTTTCGTCTGATTTAGCACCAAACTCAATCACGAGTGAGTGTACAAAAGATTCCAATCTTCTAAGCCGTTTTAGTTCAGGCCAGAGTTACTGGTTTTCTCGTAAAGATATTTTCCTTAACGTTGCAAAGTTTAAGGAAATTTCGTGTGTTTTTAAAGATTCAATACCAGTTTTCTCAATACATAAAATTATTGCAAAGTATTTAGTCTATACTGACGCATATGTACACCATAATCCAGAATTTAGATAAACATTGTACAGCAAAAATCGAGGCATTTGTTGTGCAAAATAAATAAATGTTATATTGCTTCATTTTTAGCTAGTTTGTGGCCGTTATAGTCCCCCCCTCACCATCGTAAATAAGCATCTTTCATGAATATACTGTAGGAGATAATGAACAGGCTGTATGAGATAGTGAAAGAAACTTCTGAATTTTCTCAACTACGAACGAACAACTCTGTCATGGAGTACAGCAAATAATTTATTAAGCATCAAAACACTTACGAGGAGCACATATACACAGACACTCAACAAATATTAAAAAGCCATCCATACTTCTCAAAGAAGTTCCTGCACAATCAATACACTGTGGTCGCCGCGGGAGCTCCCCTCCCTTGAGAAGCTGCAGAGGCTACAACTTGGATCGATGGTGCGTTGTGCCTCATCTGATTTCTGTCTCTGGGGGAGGTCACCAACTCGTACCTGTGGGAGGCCGCCTGGGCAGAGGTATGGCTGGACCGTTTCTCGACAATGGTGGAAACAGCAGGTGCCGTACTGAGCATCTGGGCGTGAGTTGGCACACAGGAAGGCAGTGCTGTTGTAATTCCGCAGAGCAAAGCCATCGCACCCGCACTTTCACTGTGTACACGATATCCTGGTGCACCAGGAATCTCTGGAATTTGGATTTTGTCAGCCACTGCGAGTGAATAGTGTATAGCAGGTGGCGGGACAGGGGTGTCTGCGTCCTTCGAGGAGGGTGTCACTTGAGACGAAGCGGAGAGGCGTTGGCGCAGGGACGTGTGGCGCAGGTGTCAGCTCAGGTGGATTGCACGATACTTCGTCTTGGGGAGGAGCAACGAAGGAAGGTTTGAGTCTTTTACTGATGCTGTCTCAGTGCTTCCTCCCTCGCAGATGATGAAACTGTTAGGTCCCCTCGAGAACACTTCGTACAGACCAGAGAATGGGGAAGTGAGAGGCAGCGGAAAGGCATCCTCGCGCAGCCATACGCAATTTGATGTGTTTAGTTCTTTGAAGATGAACTGATCATGTTGACCGTGGCTTTGTGGGTTGCCTGGGGGTAGACGACTGATGCGAAGAAAGTTCAGGTGGTTCCCAGGAATCTGTGCCGGTGTAGGTGCGACGAAGTCACTCGGCTCCCACAGCTGTTCACCGAAGACTAGTTGCGATGAAGAGCAGAACAAATCCTCTCCTAATGCTGTTTGGAGACCGGGCAGCGCCCAGGGCAGAGTATCAGTCCGGGATTCTTTGTGGCACACGACGATAGATTATAGTGACCGATGTACGTGTTCGACCCTGCCATTGCTAGCTCGGTGATAGCTTGTGAAAGGTCACGGGCACCACACAAGTTGAGTAGGTGGTCGAATAGCGATGCTTCAGACTGACGGACGTGGTGAGTCGTGACGGTGAGAAGAATGCCGTTGTGAGGAAACCATACGTCAATCAGTGCTGTGGCAACAGATTCAGCGGTGATATTGGCGAGAGGTGTGGCCTCGGGCCATCTGGTGTGACGATTGACAATGCATGGTAGTGGACCAACCAGATCTCAGCGGATGTGGGCCAAGTGCGTCGATGGTAGGAGCAAGTCCACAGTGGCAGTATGCACATGCCATGAGACTTTGTTTCATTGACATGCGAGGCAGGAATGGACCCATGTACGGCTGTCCTTATTGACCAATTTAACCATTGCCTTGATACAGGGATGTGACGTGTCTTGCATGAAGATTTCTTACACAGTGTTTCTGCAGGATGAGCGCACGCAACTGAATGCTGCCGGCGTCATATCACATTTCGTATTAGGAACCGTCAATCGGTGCTCGCACCAGAGGAAGTGAGACAGAGTTTGCACTGTGGACGTACTGTGAATGTGCGTATGCGCTGGATATCTGCAATCTTTGTCCAGTCCACAACAGTAATACTTGCCACCGCTCACGAGAGGCAGTCAGCGACAGTGTTATCTTTGCCTTTGATGTGCCGAATGTCGGTTGTGAACTGAGCCACTAAGTATGCATTTCTGGCTTGACGTGGTCAGGTGTGTTCCGTTGGCCGCTGCAGAATGAACGTGAGATGCCGATGATCAGTAAACACTGCAGAGTGCTGACCTTCTAGTATAGGTTGGAAGTGTTTGACAGCATGGTACACGGCCAACAGTTCTCTGTCTATGACACTCCATTTTGTTTGTGCTTCTTTCAGACGCTTAGAGAAGAAAGCTAAGGATTGCATCGAGCCATGAACTTGTTGTTGTGAGGCCGTACCCACCGCTGCCTGACTGGCATCAACAAAGAGCTCGATCAGCGCCCCAGGCTTTGAATGTGCGCGATATGTAGCCTCGGATAATGCTGTTTTAGCCGGCCGCTGGTGGCCGAGCGGTTCTGGCGCTACAGTCTGGAACCGCGCGACCGCTACGGTCGCAGGTTCGAATCCTGCCTCGGGCATGGATGTGTGTGTTGTCCTTAGGTTAGTTAGGTTTAAGTAGTTCTAAGTTCTAGGGGACTTATGACCTCAGCAGTTGAGTCCCATAGTGCTCAGAGCCATTTGAGCCAATGCTGTTTTAAGTTTCTAATGCTGCGGCAGCGGCTGCTTCCTTCCTTTTGCCGGAGGTATTTTTGCCCAAGAGAAATCGATCAAGAAGCTGCAGTCACTGCTACATGCGGTAGATTACGACGATAATAATTTATCATTCCGATGAATCGCCGAAGGTCTTTCTGTTTTGTGGGGCGTGGCATGTCTTGAACGGTAGCAACCTTTTCCCACATTGGAGCTAGGCCAGAATGGGAAACCTTGTAGCCCAAAAAGAAAACATCAAGTCTGGCGAACACACACTTATCAAGATTGATGACTATAGCATAATCCTCAAGACGTTGAAAGAGCTGACAAACATGTTGAAAATGATCTTAACGGGATTTGGAAAAGATCAAATAGTCATCGACAAGGCAGAAAACGAATGAGAGATCACGTAACACATCTTGTTATACCTTTGCCATGTTGGTTTGGCGTTACGCCATCCATAGGGCATAAAGTTGTACTGGTATAGTCCAAAAGTGTTATGGTGGCCTCTTTTTTGGATGTCCTCTTTGGCCATAGGAATTTGGGAGAACGCCTTGGCACAGTCAACGACTCTGAATACAGATACATCACACAAACCGTGTAGTTGAAGTCTGCAACATTGGCAACCAGGTAACTGTCCGGTATGGTACGAGCCTTCGAAACTCGGTAGTCGCCACATAGCCTCCGTCTACGATCTTCATGTTTTGCCATCGTGAGCGGCGACGCCCTATCACTGTCTCACACGGATACAATGCCCTCTGCTAATATTGTGTTCGCCGGCCGCGGTGGCCGTGCGGTTCTGGCGCTGCAGTCCGGAACCGCGGGACTGCTACGGTCGCAGGTTCGAATCCTGCCTCGGGCATGGGTGTGTGTTCTGTCCTTAGGTTAGTTAGGTTTAAGTAGTTCTAAGTTCTAGGGGACTTATGACCTAAGATGTTGAGTCCCATAGTGCTCAGAGCCATTTTATTATTGTGTTCATTGCCTGCTGTGCTACTTTGAATTTATCTGGTGATAGGCGACGTGCAAACGTGAAGATAGGCTGTCCAGTTGTTGTTTCGATGTGATGCTGTGTGGTGTGCGAACATTTTTTACGTGGTTTGGCAGGGTCTGTCAGGGCGAGAAATTCACGCAATAATTGAGCACCAATAGAGTCGCTGGAGATGGCATTGCCTGTCGCGGATACAGTATCGGAAGGAACGGGTTTCTTCTCGCGTTCCGCAAAGTATACGATCCGCATTTAATGCTGGATGCCGCGAATATCTTCATACGAGCCAAAGCGAACTCAGCACACTCATCACGAATCGGTGCGGGCGACGTGACAGGTGGAAAATTGTCAGTGTGCATTCTCACTAGACAGACATTGCCTAAGTCCGGCACCATCTTGTAAAAAAGTAGGAAATCATCTCCAATGTTCTGACTACTAACATCAGCAAGAATGAACTTCCGCAATGGGCAGAAGGACGAGCAGAAATGTAGTGAATTTTCACGTTCGCCATACGTGCTGATGCGGGTACTATTTGCTGTAATCAACGTATAGGGTGTGGCTGAAGTTGATTCAGAGCACAGCTGCCATGGGAAACACTAATTTCCGAGCCAGAGTTGACTGTCCTTGATAAACAGCCTGTTGAAATGTTGTGGCGCAGCGACTGTCGCGTCGCTGAAATGTAGGGCTCTGGTTGTGGTCGGGCGTGTTTCGTTTGGATGACGAGTGGGACGCCCATTAACGCTGGTCGCTCGCGTTTGGATATGCATACGCTGCGGGACAGATTTTTGCATCAGCACCAAACTTTCTGTGAAACCAACACCAAGTGAAAGAATCATTTGTGTTGTTGGTGACATATGGTTTCTTGCATCCTAGTGGTTTCTTGGGGGCTGCGAACTGACGTTGAATTTCAGCACAGATATCACTTGCTTGTTGTGTACATGCTGTGGCTCAAGACGCGACACTGCTAACTTTATCCATTGTAGTCATGCGCGTTGGTAGATATTGCGCGATACGGGGCCGCTCTCGGATGCACAAGGTAATTGATCACAACAGACACTGTCTTCAAGGTAAGTAGCCATAGTTTCCCCCTTCTTAGCTAAATCTTCGAATGGCAGATTAGTTTCGGCAGCTAACACAGGGCGTAACTTTTCGGGAAGCTTGTTCATACATACAAGGCGTAAAGCAGTCTCAGTCAAAAAGTCTTTGCATGCAAATGAACGTAATTCCCGTAGCAGTTCTGATGCCTTCAGCTGCACATAGTTTTGGGATGAGAGCAAGTTTTTGAGACGTTCATGGAGCGGTAGAGAAGAATGTTCAATTAGAGCCTGTGTCAGGTCTGCATAGATTCTTCATTTAGCACATTTTGATGTGATAAGAGTTTACTTGCGCTAACGCATTTTTGTCAAAGTCACGGTGCACTCTGTGTTTGTAAAATATTACTTGCAGTTGAATAAACAACAATTCTCTGTTTGACGACCAAAATGGTGGCAGTTTCACATAACCAATGTTTGGCGGAAGCGAGGCGTGATGAAGGTCCCGATTGGCGTGACGGCTTATTTGCGCAGCTGCGGTCGAAGTAGCAGCCGTTAGCGTAGAAACTGATGTATGTTCCTGCTTGACTGTTGTCGGAAACGAGCCCGAAGTAGGACACAACAGAGATGGCTCTGACTCTGTTGTCACTCGTTCATCCACGTTATAGAGGATCACCAATGTAGCAGATAATGAAAGGGATTTCCGAGTTATCTCAACTACGAACGAACAACTCTGTCATGGAGCACAGCAAATAATTTATTAAGTATCAAAACACTAACGAGGAGCACAGATACATACACACTCAATACACGTTGAAGAAAGCATTCATACATCTCAAAGGAGTTCGTACACACTCATTTCACTGGAGTTAATCGATTAGTCGATACTGTGGCCAGCACAAAGCAACCAATTTAAAAATATCCTGTAGTGAAACAGAGACGTGAGAGTCAGTACTAAAAGAAATTAACGTTTATTGACTGTCATCACACAGTGAATAACAGTAAAAATAAATTGACTTTTCATCCGACATTATAGCTTCGCAAAGACCATAGGCTACTTGAAGGAAAATGCACGGGTTAAAATGAAGAGGCACACCCACAATATCCATACTGCAAAATGAGATTAGTGATATTGGCTGCATCAGTTATAGGCGGTGATACGGATGACACGACTGAGAGAGGCGGGGCATCGGCTAAGGCAATGGACTCGCGTTCTTAAACCAATTACGGCGACTTGTAAAACACGAATCTGTGCTCCCTCTTTATAAAACTCGAAGAACTCGTCGTCGATGGGACGTTACATCATAATCACTCTTTTTTGCTTCATTACGGATGGCCATAGGCAGACAAGGATGTTGCTTCAACAGTGTGACACGGATGTTGTTTCAACAGTGTCTGAACGATGATGATGAAGATGATGATGGTGGCGGTGATGCAGTGGTAGGAGAGAGTCAAAGTTAGATCCCAAAATGTCATCAACACTCGGTGAAACCCTTCGGCAACTCCAGTGTCATTGATGAGACGAAGAGGTGTCCAGACAGCACAGCAACAGGTGGATATGGGCGTCTTTGACTAGCTACTCGCCGGCCGCTCAGTTAGACAAGTCCCAAAATCTTGGACAACTCGTTACCTGCTATTATACAGCGTTTTTCAAGAATCCGACTTAACAGGACTATATCTTCGACATAACTGAAGATAGACAATTGGTCTTCATTTTAATCCACGCATCGAAATTGTCGATTGACCTTGGCGCCAGTTATAAGATGGCGGTTGTGCAGCTAACTCGCTCGTTCACTGCGTCTCGAGATAGCGATACACGGCCTCTGTTGAAACAGCTGCCATTAACTTACAACTGTGCAGCGTCATTTTCATCTCGAGTGCAGCACTGTACCTCCCGCAGTTCGTATCATTCGCCGATGGCGCGAGAAGTTTCACGACCCTGGTAGTTTATGTGAGGAGAAATCCACAAGTCGTTCCTGAGTGCTCATTCAAGCCGCAGAGCGCAATCAAAGAGTTTTGCACGTAGACGTGCCAGCCTAGAGTCAGCCATTCCTATCTGGCTGTTTTGTGGCAACGTTTATGTTACATACCATATACACTGAAGCGCCAGAGAAACTGGTATAGGCATGCGTATTCAAATACAGAGAGATGTAAACAGGCAGAATGCGGCGCTGCGGTCGGCAGCGCCTATATGAGACAACAAGTGTCTGGCGCAGATGTTAGATCGGTTATTGCTGCTAAACTGGTCGGCGCACGGGCGATGGGACACACCATCTCCTAGGTAGCGATGGGGATTTTCCCGTATGACCATTTCGCGAGTGTACCGTGAATATCAGGAATCCGGTAAAACATCAAATCTTCGACATTGCTGCGGCCGTAAACAGATCCTGCAAGAACGGGGCCAACGATGACTGAAGATAATCGTTCAACGTGACAGAAGAGCAATCTTTTCGAAAATTGCTGCAGATTTCAGTGCTGGGCCATCAGCAAGTATCAGCGTGCGAACCATTCAACAAAACATCATTGATCTACATCTACATCTACATCCATACTCCGCAAGCCACCTGACGGTGTGTGGCGGAGGGTACCCTGAGTACCTCTATCGGTTCTCCCTTCTATTCCAGTCTCGTATTGTTCGTGGAAAGAAGGATTGTCGGTATGCTTCTGTGTGGGCTCTAATCTCTCTGATTTTATCTTCATGGTCTCTTCGCGAGATATACGTAGGAGGGAGCAAAATACTTGTGGACTCTTCGGTGAAGGTATGTTCTCGAAACTTTAACAAAAGCCCGTACCGAGCTACTGAGCGTCTCTCCTGCAGAGTCTTCCACTGGAGTTTATCTATCATCTCCGTAACGCTTTCGCGATTACTAAATGATCCTGTAACGAAGCGCGCTGCTCTCCGTTGGATCTTCTCTATCTCTTCTATCAACCCTATCGGGTACGGATCCCACACCGCTGAGCAGTATTCAATCAGTGGGCGAACAAGCGTACTGTAACCTACTTCCTTTGTTTTCGGATTGCATTTCCTTAGGATTCTTCCAATGAATCTCAGTCTGGCATCTGCTTTACCGACGATCAACTTTATATGATCATTCTATTTTAAATCACTCCTAATGCGTACTCCCAGTTAATTTATGGAATTAACTGCTTCCAGTTGCTGACCTGCTATTTTGTAGCTAAATGATATGGGCTTTCAGAGCCGAAGGCCCACTCGTGTACCCTTGATGACTGCATGACACAAAGCTTTACGCCTCCCTGGGCCCGTCGACACCGAGATTGGACTGTTGATGACTGGAAAGAAATTGCTTGGTCAGACGAGTATCGTTCAAATTGTATCGAGCGGATGGACGCGTATGGGTATGGAGACAACCTCATGAATCCATGGACCCTGCATGTCAGCAGGGGACTGTTCGAGCTGGTGGAGACTCTGTAATAGTGTGGGACGTGTGCAGTTGGAGTGATATGAGATCCCTGATATGTCTAGATACGACTCTGACATGTGACGCGTACGTAAGCATCCTGTCTGATCACCTGCATCTATTCCAGCGCCAGTAGGTGACGATATGTCCAATAAAACTCTAGTGGGCGACCGCCAGAGTTGAGCGACTTGTTCGTAGAAACCGCCTTGATAGCATCATTGTTATCGTCCACTGTGGTCTGTGGCATCAGCAGACAGGTCCACCAAAGCATACTGAGGAACCAAGCCAAAGGAGAGTCAGGAGATCACCGCAATCTTGGCAGGGTGGGTGACATTGTGCAGAGTGCAGCACAACGTAATTTGTATGGAGGGCAGACCCTATGTGACACTGGGCATTTAAATGTGTTCCAGCATCAGTCGTAAGAACATTAATCAATGTCCTCTGACGGTGGTGATGTACTGCTATCACATGGTAGATAGACGGAGGCCGGCCGCGGTGGTCTCGCGGTTCTAGGCGCGCAGTCCGGAACCGTGCGACTGCTACGGTCGCAGGTTCGAATCCTGCCTCGGGCATGGATGTGAGTGATGTCCTTAGGTTAGTTAGGTTTAAGTAGTTCTAAGTTCTAGGGGACTGATGACCACAGCAGTTGAGTCCCATAGTGCTCAGAGCCATTTGAACCATTTTTCGTAGACAGACACTCCTGCACTAGCCCATCATGTTTGCGTGCTCTGACCATAGCTCCTTCAACGTGACACAGAGAGGGCCGTAAGCCATGCCTTGGCATGATTCACCATCGCCTGACACTCTGATGAATACACCATCTAGTACATTCCCAGACTACGGTTAAGAAGAAATCCAGGGTCCATCGCTGCCATGCCACGACCTCCCTTTCATAACCAATCAAGGCCTTGCAGATGGCAGGCTTTGTGTAGAACACCCACCATGACAGATATAGACATCATGGTCAGAGAGTGCAATGGGCCAGACTTCAGTAGCCTGAGCCCTACCAACAATATCGCGAGAGATATAAAGGCGACTGAGGCGACTGGAAGAAAGACTAGTGAAATGCGTAAACCCCAGACGATTGGCATGAACATTTTCCCACAACGTCCGCAAGGTTCAGGAGTTGGACGTTGGCGGCTATCACCACACATGGAAAGTGACACGAGAGTGTGCCTGGGTGAAGTTGAGGTCACCCCCCCCCCCCCCCCCCCCCACTATCAAGGCATCCTGTCGACCCAGGAAGAGAGACGTGACCGTCTCAGAGAAGAAAGTTAAAATGTTTGCAGACCAGATGGCGAATAGACGTTGATAATCTTGATGTCAAACATGAGAGCCATACCCCTGGCATCAGCTAGAGGGGCAGCTGCATCAGTGACGATACCATCACATAAGAGGATACTCACCTCTCTACCAGCATGTTATCGACACCCACCTTGGTTATGCAGTAAGTTTGAAAAGATGCCACCACCAGGGTTGGGCAATGAAAACACAGAGGAAGTGCAGGGGACTCCCCGCTATGCCCCCATGGAATGGGGAGTCAACCCTACCGAGGAAGTCCATCGCCCTGTACACCTCCAGAATGTCCATCCTCAGCATCAACATCATCCAACCAGGAGACAGACGTCTCACTGGGCCATTTCAGTGGAACACTTTAAGAGGTGTGTCGACAGGTAGCGTCAGGCACCGAAATGGGGGGTAACTGCATCAGAGACAGGCAGCGCAAGAGATTTCCTTCCAGCGTGTGTAGAACTTCTGAAGACATGCAGACAGAAGAACTTAACAGTGTTAAATTTCTGGGAATACAAGTCGATAATAAATTCAGTTGAGAAGGGCATATCACACAGCTGCTGAAGTGCTTAAATGTGTCTGTAATTGCAATGCGAATGATGTCAGTTGCAGGAGATACAAATATAAAATAATGTGCATACTTTACTTACTTTAATTCTATTGTACCATATGGGATCGTATTCTGGGGTAACTCGTCAAACCGAGCAAACGTTTCAGCATGCAAAAGCGTGTAATAAGACTCATTTGTGGTGTAAATACATAACCACAAAGAAGAAACCTGTTTAAGGAAATGGGTATTCTAGACACTGCTTCTCAGTATATTTATGCCTTACTGAAATTTGTTGCAAATAATATGTCTATTTCCAACCAAGAGCTCAACACATAGTATCAACACTAGGAATAAGAACAGTCTACATAAACAAATCAAATCCCTTACCTTTGCCTAAAATGGAGTCTAATATTCCTCATTCAGACACTGTATTAATTCTATAAATATTAGCAGTTTCAGTTTACTCTATTGTATTCACATATCTTGACGATCTCAGGACAAATGATCAGGGGAGTGAGCATTATACTCAAATGTTCCATACTTTTGTGTCATACTTTCTGATATGTTTCACACCCACTAGCAGCATCTCAATGTTGGGTCTATGGAAAGAAAACCGAAGCTAATCTATTCCAATCTAGTTGCACACGTAAATTATCTGTATGCCTGTCTGGCGAGGAAGTCAAGGTGTGTGAGACTGAGAGCTGTCAGCTGGATGATATTTTTTCAGGTTTATCAGCACACAAGTCTGACTGCAGATAGGGTAGTAACGCGTAAGGCATAACCTGCAATCTCAAAACTGCACACAGTTATCTTACGGATTGTAGTGTGGATAAGGTTCAAATGGCTCTGAGCACTATGGGACTCAACATCTTAGGTCATAAGTCCCCTAGAACTTAGAACTACTTAAACCTAACTAACCTAAGGACATCACACACACCCATGCCCGAGGCAGGACTCGAACCTGCGACCGTAGCAGCCCCGCGGTTCCGGGCTGCAGCGCCAGAACCGCACGGCCACCGCGGCCGGCAGTGTGGATTAGGAATCTGGGACATTTGCCCTGCTATTTCAATGTTTCCTGTTAATTATACAAATATCAGATTAGACTAATTTGGGATGTAGCGATGTACCTAACAGACAGATCCAACACTAAGTCCCTAAATAGCACGTTGTTCTACGTGTGTAATAATGTTGAACGATGTATAACTAGGCGATTTTTCGGACCAAAAGCCGTGCTACCTGTCACGTCACACACAAGATGAAAACGTGTCTCTTTTATTATTTATAATTTATTTTATGGTCTTCATTGGACCACTATAGTCAAAACTCCAAAGTTGTAAAAAAGGTGTTACACAGGGATACAATCTGGCTCAACAATAACTTAATATGATATTTAGGTAATGTAATTATTAGAGTCTGTTCTTATATGAAAGGTGTTTTGCTCTTCTGTCTGCCCAATATTTCTTCATTCTTTCAGATATTTTCTTTCTTTCTTCATCTGAGACCACTCTTTCTGTACTCCTTTTATTGATTTTCATTTGTAGTCTGGTTTTCGGGTCTTGCAGTATTCTGGTTTTCTCTGTCTTGTTTTTTACTTCATCTACTGTAATTTGGAGTTCTTTTATATCTTCCTTAATTTCTGTGATCCATTTAATGTCGCTCTTGCTATTCCACAATTTTTGTATTTTTTTTTTTACTAATTGTGTTTTCTGGATTTCTCATCAGATGTCCGTCCAAAGAATGAGATGCGTTTCTTCCTGATCGTGCTCATGACTGCTTCTATTTTCTTATATACTGTTTCATTTGATGCTATTCTCCAATGTCTATTTATTTTATACTGTTTATTTATACATGTCCTAATTATTCTTCTTTCTACTTTTAGTATTCTGTCAATTTCTGCTGTATTAGTTGTTTTGAAGACAATTTCAGCTGCATACGTTATTTCTGGTTGTGTAACTGTTTTATAGTGTTTTAATTTTGCATCTATAGATAGGCTTTTTTTGTTGTATGTAGTTTTGGTAATGTAATTTGCGTAGTTCAGTTTTTTTTATTCTATTCTGCCATGATGGCTTCTCATTTAACGTTTCTCTATTAGCATCTGGATACTTTTTGATCATATATAGTTTATGTGAATAATTTTTACAACCTGTTCGCTGCAGCCACCAAGAGACGCGCTCTGATGTGTTCTTTACCACCCTCCAGCGCGTGTCCCAGATAACGCTGAGTGCCAGCTGCAGCCATATGCTCATGAGGTTGGCGTGTGTGTGTGTGTGTGTGTGTGTGTGTGTGTGTGTGTGTGGGTGGGTGGGTGGGTGGGTGGGTGGGTGGGTGTACGCTTGTGCGTGATGCGGCCTAGAAAGCAGTGTACTGCTAGCACATTCGTGTGGATTAATTAACGAATTATATCTCCCAACAATACATTGTTTAAACAATTAATTAACTCGTTCAGGTACTTTTGCGGAGCATATACCGAGTTAAGTTATGAGGCTTTGCGTGGAATGATTTCTCGCTTCGGATCGGCGCACAGCACTGAAGATGCAGGAAGAGACAGTTGGGGACGGTAGTAGTGTGCGCGATAGGGTGTCACCAGCATGAGCCGAGGCAGCAGTCGCGGGACCGGCTCGCACTCGCAATGCGGCTCCTTGCCAGAGCAGCGGCCGAGATGAATACATCGTGCCGCGTTCATATCACGTCGCTGTGAGGCATCGTGCAAAGTCGGCCATCCACGTGTGGTTACAGTGCAGATTCTTTCTATTTGAATAAGAAGTATACACTTTGTACATACTCCGGTTCGATGAGCGCTCACATCCCCTAACGTCTATCAAAGAAACTAGACTAGGCAGGGTACTCCCTTGCGCTAGTTTTTGATAACAACCAATCTTACACTGACAGTCATTGTCTAAATTGAATAGACTGGCCGGGGTGCTCTTTAGTACTAGATCAATCTCGATTACCCTCCAACGCTTAACAGCCAGATGGCTTCTCTCTCAATCCCAAAGGGATCAGCCAGTGTTGAGAGCTCACATTAGCAAGGTATGCCCACAATTTGGCTAAATAAAATTCACCGCCTCTTTGGTAAGTAGCTCTTACTGTCATCTTTTTCATGCAATTGAGACTTTTATTTCGAACACTTTGTACAGACACAGATGTTTTGAAAACAACTCCTTTCCACCTATCTACTGAAAACAGAAATGGAAATGAGCGTATGGCATCGTTGGCCGGGAGGCCCAATTCGGGGAAGTTCGGCTGCCAAGTGCAAGGCTTATTTCATTCGACGCCCCACTGGGCGACTTGCGTATCGATGATGAGAATGAAATAATGATGAGGACAACACAACACCCAGTCCACGGCCGGGAATCGACCCAAGGCCCGCTTGCATGGGAAGCGAGCACGTTACCACCCAGCTAAGCAAGTGAACGTTGAACACAGCACTTATTCTCGAGAATTCCAGAGAACTTAAAATTACGTCATCAGCTAAATATGCGAACACAATGTGCTTGAGAGACGAATTGAAGCTAAGTTATCTTTGTCCTTTTTCGGAGAGGTCGTGCATATTACACTGAAGCGTCCAAGAAACTAATACACTTGCCTTATATCGTGTACGGGCCCCGCAAGCACGCAGAAGTGCCGCAACACGACGAGCCATGGACTCGACTAATGTCTGAAGAAGTGCTGGAGGGAAATGACACCATGAATCCTGTACGGCTGTCCATAAACCGGTAAGAATGCGAGGGGGTGGAGATCTCTTCTGAGCAGTACGCTGTAAGGCATCCCACATATGCTCAATAATGTTCATGTCTGGGGGGTTTGGTGGCCAGCGGAAGTGTTTAAACTCAGAAGAGTGTTCCTGCAACCACTCTGTAGCAGTTCTGGACGTGTGGGGTTCCGCATTGTCCCGCGGGAATTAAATAAGTCCACCACACCGAGTCCACTACGAGAATTCTTCAGCTTATGTTAACATCGGCGAATCAACTCAAGAATTCCGCATCATGAGGGGTGTCAAGCAAGGCGATCCCATCTCCCCAAAAATTTTCTCTGCTGTATTTGAAATGGCTATGTCAAAGTTGAGGTGGGAAGGTAAGGGAATTAGAATTAATGGAAGAAGGCTTACCAACTTGAGATTTGCTGATGATATTGCCTTACTGGCCAAAGACTTCGCAGAGCTCCAAAACTTAGTTACAGATCTTGCATCGGAATGTCAGCTGGTTGGCTTGAGCATGAACCTTTGTTGACTTTGAAAAGGCATTTGACTCCGTTAGCCATGTAGCTGTCCTCCAAGCTTTGAGTGAGCAAGGAGTGGGAGCAGCATACATTGAAGTGCTCAGGAAAATCTACGAGAATTCTTCAGCTTATGTTAACATCGGCGAATCAACTCAAGAATTCCGCATCATGAGGGGTGTCAAGCAAGGCGATCCCATCTCCCCAAAACTGTTCTCTGCTTTATTGGAAATGGCTATGTCAAAGTTGAGGTGGGAAGGTAAGGGAATTAGAATTAATGGAAGAAGGCTTACCAACTTGAGATTTGCTGATGATATTGCCTTACTGGCCAAATACTTCGCAGAGCTCCAAAACTTAGTTACAGATCTTGCATCGGAATGTCAGCCGGTTGGCTTGAGCATGAACCTTTCCAAAACAAAAGTAATGTCCAACAAATGGGTCCCAGCTGGAGATGTAAAGGTCAAGGACAGTCTGCTAGAAGAGGTCAGTGAATATGTCTACCTTGGCCAGATTATAAATATGAAGGGAGACATAAGGCCAGAAATCTATCGACGCATCAAGCTTGGCTGGCAAGCATTTGGGAAGAATTCAAAAGTGTTCAGATCAAAAATGCCAGTAAATTTGAAGAAAGCAGTATTTTATCAATGCATTCTTCCTGTGATGACGTATGGCTGCGAGACATGGACACTGAACTCATTTACAAAAGGGAAACTTAGGACAGCACAGAGAGCCATGGAGAGATCAATGCTGGGCTATACAAGAAAGCACAGGAAAAGGTCAGATGACATCCGGTCTGTGACGAAGGTTAATGACATCTTAGAGACAGTAGGTTCCTTGAAATGGCAGTGGGCTGGCCACGTCGCAAGAAGAAAAGACAACAGATTGACGAAGCTAGTACTGGAGTGGAGTCCGAGGGAGCACCGGAGGCCTAGAGGAAGACCACCAGACAGATGGGACAAAGACATCAAGAAGATCGCTGGTAACACCTGGCAGAGAACTGCCCAAGACCGTCCCACTTGGAGAAGACTGCTGAAAGCCCACCTGAATCCACGACTCGAAGAGGCCACATCATTTAATGATTGAATTGGCTGATGATGATTGTAGTGTCGGCAGACTTGCCAACACTACGTACACTAATTGAAAGAGGCGGCCAAGATGCACGCGCTAACTCACGAAGGATGGAGTGAGGTCTGAAACAGGAGACTTAATGAATGCTATAAAGAAAAGTACATATCTTCTGGACTACTTAACTTTTAATCCTTCCTTTGTATACATCGTTCTTGATGAGACATCTGGAGATTGTGGCGATACAAGTGCGACTCTTTAGATACAAGCTATCTAAGGCTAATGGCGCCTTGCTAGGTAGTAGACATGGACTTAGCGGAAGGCTATTCTAACTCTCGGCAAATGAGAGCAAAGGCTTCGTCAGTATAGTCGCTAGCAACGTCGTCGTACAACTGGGGCGAGTTCTCGTACGTCTCTCGAGACCTGCCGTGTGGTGGCGCTAGGTCTACGATCACACAGTGGCGACACGCGGGTCCGACATGTACTAATGGACCGCGGCCGATTTAAGCTACCACCTAGCAAGTGTGGTGTCTGGCTGTGACACCACATTCCTCCCCCGCAAATCGGCGAACGGTCGTGTTATAAGGCTTCCGTCCGCCGTGGGGAGGACCCCATGTTGACGTATGCGATGAGGTGGGGAGCCTAACAACAGGCGAGGCTGTGCCACCCGCACCCGGCCATTCGGTCCGAGGGGAGCTAGGAAACGCCTGAAAACCTAGTCCAGGGTGCACGTCAACATGCGGTGTATGCGCCCGTAGAGAGACAGGAGGGGCCGAAGGGTCGACCTCCATTGCGTCGGGGTATCCGACGCGCGAAGACAACATCTGGTCCGGAGCGGGCAAGAGTTCCATGGTGGAGGACAGCCGGTCACGGGAAGCGATCGGCGGCGCGTGACCCAGGGAGGCGCCAGGCGGTTGCAGCGACGCGTCCACTGCGGGCGGCGCCGGCGGGAGAACAGGCGGCGGCTGCTGCGCGTCGCCATGAGGCAAAATGGAAGGCAGCGTCGGTAACACCTGGGGATGAGGCGAGCCAGTAGATGGGTCCCCAGGGCGCTGACCGGACGGCACCGTCGCTGAAAGCAGACGGGGAGCGGCAGAACCCAGGCGACGACAGAGGCGCAGCTGATTGAGATGCCGACGCACCTCACCAGAGGTCCCCAAAACCAAATACATCGCGCGGCCGAGGCAGCGAAGAATGCGCCCTGCGAGCCAACGCCGTGAACCGCGATAGTTGCGATAGAAAACAACGTCGCCAGGAGCAAAAGCAGTAGTCTGCCGCTGCACTGGAACCGGATGCGGCGAACCAGCGGATCCTCGATCCGTGACTTTGACAAGGGCCATTGCGTAGCAACAAAACGCAAAACAGTAGCAAGGACAGGGTCAGCAGCAGTGGCTGTAGCGACACGACGAAAATCAATCGGAAACGATTCGACCACGTCATCGGTTTCCGCATCAATGAACATACAAGCAAGTTCGGAAGAATCGAATGCTTTATCCTCAGCAACAGGCAAACGGGACAACGCATCAGCGTTTCCGTGCTTAGCAGTGGACCGATACAAGATATCGTAGCGGTACTGCGAGAGGAAAAGAGACCAGCGAATGAATTTCTGCGCTGTACGTGGAGGTACAGGCTTGTGCGGATGAAAAAGCGATGTCAAAGGTTTGTGGTCTGTGATGATGGTAAAGTGACGACCATACAAGAAATCATGGAACTTAGTAACACCAAACACGAGAGCTAAAGCTTCTTTCTCTATCTGGGAATAATTGCGTTGCGCAGACGAGAGCAATTTTGAAGCAAAGGCAATAGGACGATCATGCGATCCATCTTTGTGCGCAAGCACAGCACCGATCCCGAATTCCGATGCATCGACCATCAACAAAAGGGGTTTCTGGGGATCGAATGGCGTAAGGCAAGTATTTGAAAGCAACGCCGATTTCAACTGGCGAAAGGCGCGTTCGCATTCCGTCGTCCAGACGAACGGAACACCTTTACGGCGTAAGCGATGAAGCGGAGCTGAAATGGAAGAAGCGCGCGGCACACACCTGGCATAGTAGTTAATTTTTCCCAACACACTCTGTAGCTGTTTCACATTTTGTGGCGAAGGCAAGTCCTGTATGGCACGGAGGTGCTCTGGACTCGGATGTATGCCTTGGGCATTAATTACATGTCCCAGATACGGTAAGTCACGAGCAAAAAACACACATTTGTCCTTCCTCAAGCGAAGACCATTTTGTCGCAAGACCTGAAATAACGTTCGTAGGTTGGCTAAATGTTCGGCTTCTGTCCTTCCGGAGATCACAATATCGTCCAGATAGTTCGCAGCAGTAGGGACCGACGCACAAACAGTTTGTAAATATTGCTGAAACAATGCAGGGGCGGATGCACACCAGAATGGCAGTCTTGTGAATCGGTACAATCCAAGATGCGTGTTAACCACCAAGACGCGCTGGGATTCTTCGTCCACTGGTATTTGCAAGTACGCATCTGCTAGGTCCAATTTCGAAAAGTATTTACCCGGGCACAGTTTATCAAAAAGATCTTCCGGGCGGGGCAAAGGAAAAGTAGCAGTCACAAGTTGTGGATTCACAGTTGCCTTGAAGTCCACGCAAAGTCTCAATTTTCCGGAAGGTTTTGGCAAAATTACTAAGGGTGAGGCCCAGAGAGAAGCCTGCACACGGTCAATTACACCTTGAGATTCTAAATCGTGTAATGTTCTTGCGACCTCATCACGCAATGCGTGGGGAACATTGCGCGCTCTGCAAAATTTCGGTTGCGCGTTCTCTTTCAGTTCCAAATGTGCTGCATAGTTCTTAGCGCAACCAAGGCCCGGTGCAAAAATGTCTGCAAATTCTTCACAAAGACTAGCAACACTGGCGGAAGGCACAGTCTGATTCACTGATAGGACCTGATTTACGATAGACATGTTAAACAACTGAAATAAATCTAAACCAAACAAGTTCACTGCCGTAGAAGAACGAAGAACGTAAAATGACACAAGTTTTGTTTGTCCCTTGTATGTGGCAAGAAGGCTGCACTGTCCTAACACAGGTATCTGCTGTCCTAAATAACTATTGAGCTGAACATTTGCGGCACGCAACGGAGGTTTGCCCAGTTGTTTGTACGTGTCTTTATTGAGCAATGAAACTGCAGCTCCGGTATCGAGCTGGAATGGTATCACTTTGCCTCCAAAGTCTAAGTCTACAAAAAGTTTATTGTCCTACTGACGACAAGAGCGACTTTCACGTGCAATTTGAACTGATACAGGTACAGAAGCACTTGCGACTTGACTGGATTTCCGGCGACGTCGACGCACAGTTTTTGTGGGACGAACACAGTCACTGTTAGAGAAAGTGGCACTGGACGGGGTGGAAGCAAGTACATGAATGTCCATGGGCGAAGGTCCACGAGCCTGATTGTCCCTGGTTCGATTCCGGCGCGAAGCAAAGAGCCTGGAATGGTTTTGATTGTCTGATCTTAGCTTTTTCTGGCAAACACTTTGAACATGTCCTTTCTTATGACAGTAAAAGCAAATAGCTTGGCGTGACGGGCAATCGTCACGCGAATGTCTAGTTGCACACCGTGGGCATGATTTTAGAACTGCATTGGCATGCTTATGCGGCACACGTGTTTGCGAGCTAGGCTGCAGCTGCGCTGACGTGCGCGAGGGCCGTTTAGCGTCCCGTGCTGCGCGCCCGGCGGGCCGGTCAATGCGACACACTGCTGGCGAAGTTTCAAATGATTCCTGAGCAAAGTCAAGTGTGTCTGGCCTATCCAATATGTCTATCACGTGTTGAAGGGAGGGATTAACTAGTTTCAAAATCTGTTCCCGTATGCGAACATCAGAAACGTTCTGTGCTATTGCATCACGCACCATAGTATCTGAATACGGAAGTCCACATTCACATGCAAAATCACAATCCCTAGTAGGTCCTTGCAATGTTGCAACCCACTCCCTATTAGTCTGACCGGCCGTACGTTTGGTACGAAAGAACGTATACCTTTTTGCAACGACATTAACTGTTTCTTTGAAATAGGCATCTAAAGCAGACAAAATTTCTTCGTAGGACAGAGTTGCTACGTCGCGTCGGGGAAACAATTTCACTATCACACGGTAGGTGGACACACCGACACAAGAAAGCAAAAACGGCTGCCGCTCATTACCTTGAATTCTGTAGGCGGCTAGATGGAAGCCGAATTGTCGGGACCATTCCGGCCAGGTCTCGTGGGCTGCGTCAAAGCTACGAAACGGAGGTGCAACCGCGTGTGTTGGCTGCGGTAGCGAGGAAGCGGCTGTGGCCGCATTGGGGTGCAGCGCATGTTGACCCTGGACGAGCTGTCCAAGGGCATCCAATAACGCCTGCGTCTGCTGATTCTGCAAGCGATAAAATTCGGACAGTACATCTGGCGAAGCCATGACACAAGGAAATGTAAGCAATTAGAAAGAACAAGATCCTGATGAATCCGCGTCGCCAAAATTGTAGTGTCGGCAGACTTGCCAACACTACGTACACTAATTGAAAGAGGCAGCCAAGATGCACGCGCTAACTCACGAAGGATGGAGTGAGGTCTGAAACAGGAGACTTAATGAATGCTATAAAGAAAAGTACATATCTTCTGGACTACTTAACTTTTAATCCTTCCTTTGTATACATCGTTCTTGATGAGACATCTGGAGATTGTGGCGATACAAGTGCGACTCTTTAGATACAAGCTATCTAAGGCTAATGGCGCCTTGCTAGGTAGTAGACATGGACTTAGCGGAAGGCTATTCTAACTCTCGGCAAATGAGAGCAAAGGCTTCGTCAGTATAGTCGCTAGCAACGTCGTCGTACAACTGGGGCGAGTTCTCGTACGTCTCTCGAGACCTGCCGTGTGGTGGCGCTAGGTCTACGATCACACAGTGGCGACACGCGGGTCCGACATGTACTAATGGACCGCGGCCGATTTAAGCCACCACCTAGCAAGTGTGGTGTCTGGCTGTGACACCACAATGATGATGATGATGAGCACACCGAGTGTAGCGAATTGACGCTCCCTCCACTTCGCGTTGTCGGTTTCCTGCTACCCTTGATGTAGGGAAAAAAAGACACCTTGTCTAACTGATGTGCTTTGTGACTCTACTCCCCGTTCCCTCCGGACACAGTGGTCATCACAGCTGCACGGACTGCCTTAGCACGTCTCTCGTCAGACCAAAATTCTCATCTTATCCACACACTACTAATGTAGCGCCCCTTGCCCATTATCCACAGTAGTCGCGGTATTTCGCCGCCCTTAACAGCTCGAGCCCGATGTTGATATGTAGTGAAGAGATCATTGGCCGTCTTCGCTTTAGTTATATGTATGTGGTGTCCGTTCTTTGGGACATGTCGGAATGAACACACATCACATACAGTATATACCCATGAACACGTTACAAGGTAAAAAGGAAATTTCTCTGTTCATTCAGTGAGGGTATGAGCTTACAAAAGTTCTAGTACAAACAGTGCGATACAAATTTACAGTAGTCTCGCATACAACATAAAAAACATTTCATCATTCTCACTTTTTAGTAAAACTCTACGGTCATTCTTACTTCATCACTACTTCTACTCAGTAACAGAATCTTTAGAACATGTGAAATACAAATCTTTAAACACAAAGTTTGATATGCAAGGGTTGTTCACAAAGTAAGTTCCGATCGGTCGCGAAATGGAAACGACTGGGAAAATCAGGTAAAGCTTTGCACAGAGGTGTTGGGCAGTGTCTCTAGTATTCCCATCGATCGTGTCGCGTCGCTCTTTTCAGTTTTGAGTGAACAGTGAGCACGTAAAGGTGCGCAGGGAATAGCGTCTCCCGCCAAGTATGAGGGCCTGGTTAGAGATTTCGCCTGTGTCATGCAGCCCACATAACACAACTGTCGAGCAGTTCCTTCTTCATGCCAATTGTCGGCCGCACACCGCAGGGGCAATGAAGACGCTCCTGCAGCGTTTCCGATGAGAAGTGTTTGATCACCCACAATACAGTCCGTAATTGGCTCCCCATGAGTCTCATCTATGCTCACAAGAACCGCTGGCTATGAAGACAAAATTGCTCCACAGACAACGAGCTGCAGATAAGTTCGAAGCTTAAGCGGCGACTATGCGGGGAAGTAGGTGGAAGGTGTACCTAACTGTTGCAAATAAAACGTTTCTGGTTTTCACTGTGGTTTCCATTTCGCGACCGATCGGAACCTACTTTCTGGACAACCCTCCTACCTTAAAAACACACTACTAAGAGAGCGCGCTATTATACTTAGACAATATCGAATATTATAGACTACGGGTCACTTAAATTTATAAGAAAGCTTCAAAACATATTACAAAACGCGAAGGTGTGCGTAATTGGTATTCCTACACATGTATGCAATAGTAATTCCTATACAACATCCAATTGTAAGACCAGAAATGACAGCTCCATCCAACTGCCTATAGTCTACTGCAGGGAGCTGTCATTTCTGGTGAAGTTATTGGACCTTGTATAAGCATAACTATAAGATTCCCATTTATGGCTGTTGCAAGTGTGTGCACTTGTGGAAATGTATGTCAACGTTTACAGCGAAGGCTACGGTTTGAGAATGGACAATGTAGTCCAACACTAGTCACAACATACAATTTTTTTTTTTTTTTGGAATTCAACTGTGAGAAAAATTGGAGAAAACGAAGCTTATTTACATTGCTTACATTACTGCAGCCGGCCGGAGTGGCCGAGCGGTTCTAGGCGCTTCAGTCTGGAACTGCGCGACCGCCACGGTCGCAGGTTCGAATCCTGCCTCGGGCATGGATGTGTGTGATGTCCTTAGGTTTGTTAGGTTTAAGTAGTTCTAAGTTCTAGGGGACGGATGACCACAGCTGTTAAGTCCCATAGTGCTCAGACCCATTTGAACCATTTGAACATTACTGCACTGAAGACATGCGGAAGTCAGTTTTTACATAACACTCACATTATTTGATGTGATTGATAATATATAAATGAATCGATTCTCCTAAGAAATTCGTGAATGGAGTAGGTGTTGGCCACTCCACTACTTCAGGCTCCACTTAAACTTAACTTTTACTAAAACCTTTTATGGTTGCTGGCAAGTTATTGAAAATATGTGTTCCTGAATAATGTACACCTTTTTGGACCAAATCTGGTGGCTTTAAATTTTTATTGTGATGCATGGCTGCAACTGCCTACGAATTATCGTACACAGCTCATGACACAGTGATCAGCCAGAACGTTATGACCACCTACCAAATAGCCAGTGTGTCACCTTTGGTACGGATAACAGCGGTGACACATAGTGGCTTGGAAGCGGTGGGGCCTCGGTAGGAGTTGGCACCACATCTGCACATACAAGTCACTTAATTCCCGTAAAATTCTGGGAGGGGGGGCGGGGGGGGGGGCGATGAACTCTGACGCCACGTTCAAACACATCCCAGATGTGTTCGATAGGGTTCAGATCTGGAGAGCTGGGGGACCATCACGCAAATTGGATCTCGACACTGTGTTACTCGAACCACTCCATCACACTCCTGGACTTGTGACATGACGAATTATCTTGTTGGAAAAATGCTACTGCTATCGGGAAACATGATGGTCATGAAGGGGTGTACGTGGTCTGCAACCAGTGTTCGATACTCTTTGGCCGTCATGGTGCCTTGCACAAGCTCCACTGGACCCACAGATGACCACGCGAATGTTCTCCAGGGCATAATGGAGCCGTAGCCAGCTTGTCTCCGTCCAGGAGTACAGGTGTCAAGGAGCTGGAAGATGACGGATTGGCGCCCTTCTATTGGCGTGGTGAAGAAGGTAACCGGATTCATCAGAACTACGCCAACGTGCAGTGCCGATGGTCATGTGTCCATTTCAGTCATAGTTGCCGATGTTGTGTTGTTAACATTGGCACATCCACGAGTCGTCGGCTGCGGATGCCATCGTTAGGAGTGTGTACTCGGTGCACTGTCTTCAGTCATACTTGTGCTCTGCCCAGCGCTCAAGTTTGATATTAGTTCCGCCACATTTCGCCGCCTGTCCTGTTTTTCCAGTCTGCTCAGCCTACGACGTCCGACATCTGTAATGAGGGGTGGCCGCACAACCCCACACGTCCTCGAACACCCGACAAGTCGTGCAGTTTCCGGCCTTTCCCGTTCTAGACACGGACAGCAAGCTCACTGATTCTACATGCGTCGTGCTTGCGTCTGACTGGAAGTCATTCCTCGCCAAGTGACGCTGCTATCGCCTGGACGAGTTTAAATCGATAGTAGGTCGGTGGTCATAATGTTCTGCCCGATCAGTATATATATATATATATATATATATATATATATATATATATATATATATATATATATATATATATGTTTCAGATTTTATGATTCATTCCACATCCATAAGCACAAATTCACTTAGGATGTGTGTATGGAACATTAGGATACCTCTTTGTAGGGCGCCGTACCTCTGTCGCTAACAACGGAACCCTGACAGCATCGCCATGTTTTCTGTCTGTCTGCCTGCCCATGCGTCCGACTTGCTAAGACCCCTGTTTCTCAGGAAGGGCTAGACATACCAAGTTCAAATTTATGTCACATATTAAGGCCTACGGTCCCTTGGCGATGTAAAAAATGTGAACATCGAAGTCAGTGCAATAAAAAGATACGGCCACTTATGTCACATATTTAAATACTCGCAAAATTATTCATCATAAATGATAGCGTACTTCCCCTGGACATAGAATCATGAAATTTGGCAAGAAGCAATGTTTCAGAGTACAAGTGGAGAAAAAATTCCGAACATTGTTGATCTGTAATTATATTACACGAAAAAACATATTTTTGTCATGTTACCCGACTGTGAATTTGTCCATCTGTTACGACCCATTTTCTCTGGTACTGCAATAACAAACGGGAAATTACCCAAAAAATTTAAACTTAAAACTTAATTCTGAAATTCACGGGACCGATATCTTGCCGCCGTCTGTCAAAAAGCTGTCGGAACTCATTTTATCTGGGGCGTATATGTGATATCAGCGCAGTAACAACGATGGCAACTTGAACTGTCAACTGTAAACAACAGATTTGCATTCGACCTGTGACTTGTGAGCAAGCAGTGTTAAGTAGTGGATGTACGGCCGTAGTGTGTCAATGCTGATGTGTCACACGTCGCTGTAAATCGAGTGTTCAAAACGTTCTCCACAATGTCTTGAAGAAGAGAAAAGTGTGTGCAAAGTTTGTCCTGCACACCTGCAATCGCGAACAAAATGACACCTAGATGTCTACCGCACCTTTATTCACATGCAAAACGTGGACAGTTCCTTTCAGGAGAAAATCATCACAGGCGACGTGACTAACTTACCACAAAGCAACAAAGTACAGAAATTCACGTGAAGGATCAACGCTCTTACGACATAACCGACAGTCGGACCAATCCGAAGCGCGAGTTGAACAACATTCCGAGGAATAACTTTTCCCATAGTTTCACACGGTTATACGAACGTTGTACGGATTGTACTCATCTGAGGGAAGATTATGTAGAGCACCTAAAGCATTATGTTAACTCTTCTTTATTTTTTATTAATCCATTATCGAACCTTTTAGGACTGCATGTTATGTATTCTTGTTTCATAATACGTTATACACCTCCTCACTGTGGATTTATCTAACTTAATAATTTTGCACAGACTTTGTACCACAGTTGAAAATTTTTTTAAAAAAAATTGCCATTAGCACGAGAAAGGCGCATCAGCTCTGTGAGCTAAGTTTAAAGACGTGGTATCGCTTTGTGTGTGCAGATGGCTGGCGGGCAAGACCCTAAGTGGCAGAAAGATGCCGCCGACCAGAACTTCGACTACATGTTCAAGCTGCTCATCATCGGCAACAGTAGCGTGGGCAAGACGTCCTTCCTGTTTCGGTATGCCGATGACTCGTTCACATCGGCCTTCGTCTCGACGGTCGGCATCGACTTCAAAGTGAAGACGGTGTTCCGCCACGACAAGCGTGTCAAGCTGCAGATATGGGTGAGTACACGACGTAACATTTCTTCCAGTGCTATTGCTCTGCTTTACGTACAATACTGGCCATTAAAATAGCTACACCCAGAAGCAATGCAGATGATAAACGGGTATTCATTGGACAGATATATTATACTAGAACTGACATGTGATTACATTTTCACGCAATTTCGGTGCATAGATCCTGAGAAATCAGTACCCAGAACAACCACCTCTGGCCGTAATAACGGCCCTGATACGCCTGGGCATTGAATCAAACAGAGCTTTGATGGCGTGTACAGATACAGCTGCCCATGCAGCTTCAACACGTTACCACTGTTCATCAAGAGTAGTGACTGGCGTATTGTGACGAGCCAGTTGCTCGGCCACCATTGACCAGACGTTTTCAATTGCTGAGAGATCTGGAGAATGTGCTGGCCAGGGCAGCAGTCGAACATTTTCTGCATCCAGAAAGGCCCGTACAGGACTTGCAACATGCGGTCGTGCATTATCCTGATGAAATGTAGGGTTTCGCAGGGTTCGAATGAAGGGTAGAGCCACGGGTGGTAACACATCTGACATGTAACGTCCACTGTCAAAGTGCAGTCAATGCGAACAAGAGGTGACCGAGACGTGTAACCCGGCACCCCATACCATCACGCCGGGTGACACGCCAGTATGGCGATGACGAATACACGCTTCCAATGTGCGTTCACCGCGATGTCGCCAAACACGGATGCGACCATCATGATGTTGTAAACAAAACCTGGGTTCGTCCGAAAAAATGACGTTTTGCCATTCGTGTGCCCAGGTTCGTCGTTGAGTACACCATCGCAGGTGTTCCTGTCTGTGATGCAGCGTCAAGGGTAACCGCAGCCATGGTCTCCGAGCTTGATAGTCCATGCTGCTGCAAAAGTCGTCGAACTGTTCGTATAGATGATTGTTGTTTTGTAAACGTCCCCATCTGTTGACTCAGGGATCGAGACGTGGCTGCACGATCCGTTACAGCCATGCGGATAAGATGCCTGTCATGTCGACTGCTAGTGATACGAGGCCGTTGGGATCCAGCACGGCGTTCCGTATCACCCTCCTGAGCCCACCGATTCCATATTCTGCTAACAGTCATTGGATCTCGACCAAGGCGAGCAGCAATGTCGTGAATACGATGAACCGCAATCGCGATAGGCTACAATCCGACCTTTATCAAAGTCGGAAACGTGATGGTACGCATTTCTCCTCCCTACGCGAAGCATCACAATAACGTTTCACCAGGCAACGCCGGTCAACTGCTGTTTGTGTATGAGAAATCGGTTGTAAACTTTCCTCATGTCAGCACGTTGTAGGTGTCGCCACCGGCGCGAACCTTGTGTGAATGCTCTGGAAAGCTAATCGTTTGCATATCACAGCATCTTCTTGCTGTCGATTAAATTTCGCGTCTGTAGCACGTCATCTTCGTGGTGTAGCAATTTTAATGGCCAGAAGTGTAGCTTGGCAACGCTCAGTATCGCGTAGCCAATGCGCAAACAGTCATAAGTAACAAATGAGAGAACAGAGAAGAGACGATGTATTTTGAGAGCAGAAATTTAAACCATTTCATATTACTGCTAGATTATTCGTTGTTTCATTGGGTCATTTACGGCTGCTGTAACGTTTTCACTACCATTGTTTTTCTCTGAGTGAAAGACATTGATGTGTGGTTATTTTAATTAAGTTATCGTCAAAAGTAACAATTTGAAAAAAATATATCACTCTGGTTTCCAACGCAGGGACGGGTGAGACAAATGTGTCCCATTGGTATTTTGAGGTGGAAACAGTATGACCCAGTGATAGCGATATGAACGATCATCATGTATTTCCACTTATGATATACATGATGACTCCCTGATGCTGTTATAAACTTCCAGATATGATGGAGAAGAGTAAATTTAGCAAGTTGACGTAAGTGATTCTAGTTCGGAAACGACTTAATCGAAAGGTATAAACGAAAATCTATTCATGTTCGTCCATAGCCTCACGCAGCGCTCGAACTATGGGCCCCAACTTCCGAACTCTGACCCTGACGCACAGAATTCCCGCTGAACACTCTCCAATCCTCTCAGATAATTTCCCCCGTGGAAGAACTAGTGACAGCGCACGTAATTTGATGTCGGAGAGGCCGAAAATTCTAAGTTTACAGTACAGTAATAATGAATTCGATTTAAGCACCCAAGTTTCGCAAGCTGCTACAGTTACTACAGTTGTTCAGACGCCAACAGCGTCACTGCAGCCATCGCATCAACGCACAAAGTTCTGTCGTGCCCGTTCTAAAATCCCCGGTGTCTTTTGAACAGTATCGCAGGCAGCGAGAATTCTTGCCGGGAGATACTCTTCAGACTCGGAAGGAGTCTTGCGAACAATTATAACTTTCCATTCGTTCGTTTTCGGACCAGGGTCTCTTGCCTCAAACTGATACATTTACTTTTATATATCCACGAAAATTTGTATCATCATCGCGGAATCTCACAGTACATTTTCAGAAAAATACTTGGATCGTATGAATGATCATATATGAAATTTCGGTCTATTACGAGAAATAGCAAGGTCTTTATCATTACATACAAATTCGAGTGTCTCATGTGATAACCACATCGATCTGCGTGTGATGTGATGCGAAACGGTTTTTACGCAAATCAGTTTGACAGATGGTACATGGCAACAACATGCTGCAGATTCTCATTCGTTTGCTGATAATCTGTCGTGGGCCACATACATCCAAATGACAGCGAAAGTATTAAATGCAACCACCGCAGCTTCGATAACTTTTTACTTCTTTCTTGAAACGACATTTAAGGTGGTTGTTTTGTTGTATAGCTGAAGCCCGCCTCTCGTGGTCGTGCGGTAGCGTTCTCGCTTCCCACGCCCGGGTTCCCGGGTTCGATTCCCGGCGGGGTCAGGGATTTTCTCTGCCTCGTGATGGCTGGGTGTTGTGTGATGTCCTTAGGTTCCTTAGGTTTAAGTAGTTCTAAGTTCTAGGGGACTGATGACCATAGATGTTAAGTCCCATAGTGCTCAGAGCCATTTGAACCATTTTTTTGTATAGCTGAAGGTAAATCTTAGCGTGGATAGTAATGAAACTTCCTCACAGATTAACTCTTGTGTGCCTGACGGGGACTCAAATCAAGAACTTTGCATTTCGCAAGTGTTTTCCTTACCAATTGAGCTATCCAAGTACGACGTCATCCCCTTCACGGATTTACGTCTGCCAGTACCTATCTGAACCTAGAAACAATCCCATAGGCTAAGGCTACACTATTTCTCCATGAGATCCTTTCTTCGAACAATGATAGTCTCACTAGACAGACAAAGTCGCGAAACGCCCTGATAGCCGAGCGCGTTAACGCACCGCATCTAGGATACGGGGAGGCGATCCTTACGTGATGGGCTGGCGATCCGGCCAGCCTGGATCTAGTTTGTAGGTTGTTTCTCAACTTCCACTAAGTAAATACCGGATTGGTGTCGAAGTTACGCCTCTGGTAGACTCTACGCAAACAAAGGAAACGTTCTCATACTTCCACATGAGATTTATTCTAGGCGCAGACAGATGTACAGAATTCCGTCCTGGAGGGTGACTAATACACTGATGGCCACAAAACCCACGATCATCATCATCGTTATCATGGAAAGTCGGAGACACGTTCTGGAAGAAGAAAAGCTGTGAGGGCGAGTCATGAGTCGTGGCTGGATATCAGAGTAGGTAAGAGTACCGTCCGCCGAAGGCTGGGTTCCGGGTTCGAGTCCCTGTCAGACGCACCGTTTTAACCTGCCAGCAAATTTAAAAACCGCGTACATACCGCAACAGAGTAAATGATGCGTTCTGGAAGACAATAGGGTGAATGCGAGTTGGCGAATCCAGCGAATCTGATGCCATGACGATAATCTCAGATATGATTATGAACAGTAGAAAGTAACGAGATCATACACATACTGTATTCAGGCTGTTTAAAAACAACTGTCACATATTGTTCAAAACTGGAAGAAAAGTTCCAATAATTATGTTTCCGCAAAGCAATACCTGTTCAGTTATGGACCGTTGAAGATCTACATCTAGTAATCGAGGAGCTGAGGCATCAGAGCCGATTCAGTATCAGTGTAAGATCGCGAATTGTCGGTGACAGAAACATGGAGCCATACACTTTAGCGGACAAACTAACACGTGCTGTGTGTCACTGATTTCTGCGCGATGCATCATCAGTAGTGATGGAGAACGTTACCCCTCCAGAAAGACAACGGCTTTGGTTTTCACACCATACAGCGCCAGATACTTTTCTACGGATCGTTTGACTGTACGTCAGTGCAACGTTTCGTAGGCGTTTGGTCGACATGGCATGGCCTTCGCGTTCACTGAGCCTGAATCCGTTGGATTTCTAGCTGTAGGGACATTTATTTATAGGAACTGGTGTACGCTCAACCCATCGACAACGTGCAGACGTTACAGGAGTGTGTATCAGTGCATGTGACGCAGTCCGAATGGGCCCGGTGTATTTGAAAGAGTGCGTGAGTCACCGCGAAGAATGGCTGAAGATGTGTCAGGATGCATGGTAACCACATGCAGCATTGTCAATAGTGTCTACTTCCACGTAACAAACAGATGGTACACATAATAATGATATATATAATTTCCAGGCACAAACACACACACACACACACACACACACACACACACACACACACACACACACACATGCCCACAGGTACGCTCATTCATTCTCGAGTGAATAGTGAGAGAACGGGAGATAGTACTGGTTAGTAACAGTCTTGGTTGCAATTTTAGTTTTTTTTTATTTTTCAACTACGCGTTTCGCCTTATTTACCCATCTTCAGGTTGATATACATAGAAAACAGAGAACAAATACATCTATTTAAGAATCGCGATCGCGTTGTGCAGACTTGGATAACCTAAAAGCATGTATAAACAGATCAAATACTCGAAGAGCAAATACCTTAATTTGGTATTTCTTAGAACGATCCTTTAGACAGTGTAGCCAAAGGGCATCGTCGGATACATCAGGCCAACATCGCCTTCGTTAAACTTAGAAAAACTAGAAATATAAAATAGTAAAAACAGATAAGGAAATTCACCAGTGATCGGACACACAGAAATGTAATCATATTGCCGAAGCCTTATGATAAGGCCTTACCTTTTCTAGATGGACGCGAGTGACTCCAAGACCTGCATAACGCGTTCGCGTTCACAGGAGCGAGTAACAGAATAAGATGGGGCTCAGGTAGTAAGCATAATGCACCACAACGTTGTGTATTAGTACTGACGCCTAATACAGAATCACCTCAACAGGTGGCGTTGCCACGCAGCTGTTGGTAAGAATGAAAGATCGTAAACTGGATATACATACCCACTAAAACTTTATAAATGTAATGCACAGAAAACATTAGTAAGATGGAATTACTAGGAGCAACACCTGCGCAATAACTTATCCTGAAATTTTGACGAAGTAAAATACAAATGAAGGGGATAAATTTAAAATGAGAAAACAGGGTGTATAATACAACATACAGGTGCAGTACATAAACAGATTTTACGTTGAAAAATAAAAAAAAACTAAAATTGCAACTAAGACTGTTTTTAAACAATACTGTTAAGCACTGGTTTGCTGTATGCCACATATGGATTGAGAGAACGGTAGAGTCCCGATCTCATTTGCACAAGTGAAGCTTTAGTCATCATTTCGCGAGAGACAGACTCTCAGTTGCACTGCAATGTGCACCTCATGGCCGAATGATCGAAAGACTACTTCCTGCACAATATGAGGAGATACATCACCAACAAGCAGAAATCCCTTGTAGTTTTCGATTAGTAGAGCCTGTGAGGCAGCATGGTGCACTCCCTTAGCCTGTTTTTTGCTGACGCCTCCATCTATATGGTATGCATACATTTTGTATCTGAGCGTTACAAACTCCATAATCTGCAAGCCATTAGCCTCGTCCTTCATCGGGAGAATAACCTTTTTGTTCTGTGGTGTTATACCGTAAGGATTATCGGCCACATCTCCAGATGTGTTAAATTCCTTGGTATTGTATCTAATTGCTTCATGTGGATCACAGCTTTTCACCTAGTTCATGAAACGATCTGTATCGCTATAAAGTAACTTAACACCAGCGAGCCCGCATTTCGTGGTCGTGCGGTAGCGTTCTCGCTTCCCACGCCCGGGTTCCCGGGTTCGATTCCCGGCGGGGTCAGTGATTTTCTCTGCCTCGTGATGGCTGGATGTTGTGTGCTGTCCTTAGGTTAGTTAGGTTTAAGTAGTTCTAAGTTCTAGGGGACTTATGACCATAGCAGTTGAGTCCCATAGTGCTCAGAGCCATTTGAACCATTTTAACACCAGCGAAGTTTGGTTTAGCAAATCCGTAGTGGATCGGACGCACGTGGAGTTCGAATACCGTACGTCAAGAACACACATGCCGATATAAACAGGCCTCGTGAACTCCTCTGAAGCCTTAGCCATCTGCTCAGTGACTAGATCTTCAATGAAGATTGTGACCCGCTTAAAATTTGGCTTGATGAAGTAATCTCGTGCACTATAACGCCCATCCCCGCGGTAAACTAAATGAATTTCGCGGTGGGTTCTAACAGTCTCCATGGTTTTCTCGAAAATTAAATTATTCATTAATTTATAAAAGTCTATTTCAAAATCACACGTCACGAGAGACCTCTGCTAGGTATTGAGATCAACATATTCCTTTAACCATGGTCGCTGGTCGAAGAAGATGCTCCGGGTGATTCTAACAAGTTTCATCCCAAACTTGAGACATTCCTGGAGGTTCCTGGAGAGTAGAATTATTTTAGGGCGACAAACATTTGATCTTGGTTTTAAAGGAGATGACCAACGTCTGACCGTGGTTTTAAGGGAGGTTTAAGGGAGATTTAGTCACAATATATTTTAACTGGACAACTATATCGAATTGGTGACAATGGAGATATAAATATAAAAAGCAGGCATACCTTACTTACGAGGCGAGGCATGTTGCCAGTACCGACCGAGAAAGAAGTATATGTTTCCACTCTCCCGACCAATCTGGACGTATAGGCTACGCCATTGTTTATTTATTTCCCACATTCCCTTGAACCAAACCGTCTTCCTTCCGTAGAAGCACGAGCGAAAATATTTCAAGATCTGTCAATCAGGGAATTTGAACTATTTGTAAACTTCGAGAGATTATCATATGTAACAGCCCTCACTGATTAAATATACTAGAGCTGTAAGTATTTAAAAAATTCTACAATACGGGAGATCGCAAGAAATAAGGGAGAGTTGGTCTCCCTAGCTTATTCCCCACTGTTGGCATCAACTTGGGGATGGAATCATTTCGCAGGAATAGGCGCTCCGGACACAGTGACAAGTCGTTGAGTAGGTCACGCAAATCGGTGAGACATTCCAGATCTACCTCCAGAACATACCCCTACCGACATCAGCAGTCGCACGATGGATCATACTAAAGATATTATCTTTAGATAGCCATCAGAATCCACCAAACTGTATAGTTTGTTGCACGGTATGGCAGTAACGGCACTAGAGACTGTTTTTATTGGAAATAAATGTTGTAACTCAAATAGACAGACGTCTGTATTCCCCTCATTCATTCGAGGGTTATTGATATTGGTGTACCTTTGGATGCACTGGCGAAGTCCCCTCGGAATCCCGAGTTCGAAAAATAAGCAACATATCAACACTGGTCAACAGTTTGATGTTGATACGTGACTTTTTTCAACATTACGTCTCACAAAAGCCTGGTACGCCGTAATAGAAGGAAAGTTCCAGTTTATTTGCCCAGGTATACACTCTGGAATTTCTCATAAACATCTGCAGGAAAGCGCACATCTCTCTCCTCGTACAACTCTCCCCCTTAATTAGAGATATTGAATTCCTGCGTAACATTCACCTCTTGCCTGTACTCCACATTCGTTATGGCAGTGCCTGTGTGTTTGCTGGTGGATGTGGTTATATCAGGCAATGAGGTTTCTTGGAGTCTCTGCTTCAAATTCAGGTATTCAGACGAAAAGACCCCTTTCTTCGTCACAAGCTGAAACATTGTATCATCAGGATACGCAGTTCTGGTGATATGCATATCCTCCCGATGCATTGTCTCAGCAAGTTTCTGAAGAGGTATGTGCATGAATCGTAGCAAATCCGAGGAGCAGAATAATATTCCCGACGTGATTTGCTCGGAAAATGAAATGTATTTTTCTACATCGGCAGGTATGACACCGACCTTACGACGTTACCTAATAGTTACTCGTAGTGTAGATTCTCTTTCACACAGCATCCCTTACGAGCAAACGAGCTCCGTCGTTACCGCTGGCCGGAGTGGCTACAGTCTGGAACCGCGCGACCACTACGGTCGCAGGTTCGAATCCTGCCTCGGGCATGGATGTTTGTGATGTCCTTAGGTTAGTTAGGTTTAAGTAGTTCTATGTTCTAGGGGACCGATGACCTCAGAAGTTAAGTCCCTTAAGTCCCATACTGCTCAGAGCCATTTGGACCATTTTTTTGCGTCGTTACCTGTGGTTACTCGTTCTTTAGGTACGTGGGCTCTGTTTAAAAGGAATAGTTCGATGTAGTCAAGGTCGAGCGCGTATGTCTGCTTCCATGCTAATTTGCTGTGTTCCTGCAGTCAGATGGTTTATGAACTGGCTAGAATTGCTAGTTAATAAAGTAAATGGTTCAAATGGCTCTGACCACTATGGGACTTAACATCTGTGGTCATCAGTCCCCTAGAACTTAGAACTACTTAAACCTAACTAACCTAAGGACATCACACACATCCATGCCCGAGGCAGGATTCGAACCTGCGACCGTAGCAGTCGCGCGGGTCCGGACTGCGCGCCTAGAACCGCTAGACCACCGCGGCCGGCGTTAATAAAATACACAAAAGCACAAAATAAGAGTTAAATGAATAATTTACTAACAATTCATGTAGGAGACAGTGAATTACGTTGAATAATGTTTATTGAATAAAGGAAATCTCAAACAAAGGGGAAGTGGTCTTACGATATTCAGTTAAAATACAGCCAGAAAATGCCCTTATCAAATACACTAAAGTTACTTTGAGAGCGTTACGAGAATGGTAGCAAAATCCACAAACTAAGTCCATTTCCTAGTCACAATACAGGAAATGTTCACAATTTCAAAACAGTTCAGAGTTCAACTTAATGATATACAGATTAATAAATGTGAGATGAAGAGTAGAAACTCATACACTGTCTGTTCTCAGTCTCGTTATATAAATGGAAAAAGTTAGAGCTGTAATGTGGACCACATTCAGGCCTCTCGAAATATAAAGTCCCTTCGAAAGTTAAAGTACTGTAGCGGCCGATCACCGCCCAGAGTCTATCACTGACATGACTGAATATCACACCTTATCACTGGCAGGTCTGCCTTCTTCCAGAACGAACATCCAAGTGCCCAAAATCGCTCCCTTGAACTCTTCATTTGAAAAGTCCCAGTCTCCACTTGACCCCCATACTGTTCTCTTACTGTTTGATTTTCGATTGGCTGTAGGCCGACCGCACCAAAAATACATCGTTATTAAGCTCTGCAGACGTGAATTGACTCAACATGATCCGTTGGACTAAACTAATATATTACAACAATATTTAACTGAAGAAATATTATAAACTTTCAGTCACACTCAGACCATTCATAATTGGTATAAAAAAAAGTTTTGTCGTTAAATAGAAAGGACAGTATGCCTGCGCAAGTGCGCTCACGATAAATGACAACAGATTGTCGTTAAATATCGTTTAAACAACTATTCAAGCCGGCTTGGCGCAAGAGTCTTTTGGCACTCCTTTACAATGGTGGTGTCAGCTGTCCTCTTTTAAATTGCCATAATACTGTATTCTCAATTATAATTAATATTTAAATAACGTTACCAGCAAATTAATAAACTATTCGTAAAATAAATACACAAGTATGTCAAAATGTGTGGTCATTTTTCCCGTTTTCCGTCGTTTCTTAGTTGCTTCAAAATTCATGGAGGTATGTTCCGTGTCTGCAACTAAATGAGTTTTTCAGATTAGAAACAAGTTTTGTAGCTCAAGTTTCGTGAGGTTAAATTATCGTTTGCTGTTACTCACGATTTCCAGTGTTGCCTGTTCACGTGGTGTGGTCCTGGATACACTATGTAATCAAAAGTATCCAGACATCCCCAAAGACATACTTTTTTCATATTGGGTGCATTGTGCAGCCACCTACTGCCAGATACTCCATATCAGCGACGCCAGCAGTCATTAGACATCGTGAGAGAGCAGAATGGGGCGCTCCGTGGAACTCACGAACTTCGAACGTGGTCAGGTGATTGGGTGTCACTTGTGTCATACGTCTGTACGCGAAATTTCCACGTTCCAAAACATCCCTAAGTCCACTGTTTCCAATATGATAGTGAAGTGGAAACGTGAAAATATACGTACAGCACAAAAGCGTACAGGCCGACCTCGTCTGCTGACTAACAGAGACTGCCGACAGTTAAAGAGGTTCGTAAAGTGTAATAAAAGACATCTATCCAGACCATGACACAGAAATTCCAAACTGCATCAGGATCCACTGCAAGTATTATGACAGTTAAGCGGGTGGTGAGAAAACTAGGATTTCATGGTCGAGCGTCTGCTCATAAGCCACACATCACGCCGGTAAATGCCAAACGACGCCTCGCTTGGTTTAAGGAGCGTAAGCATTGGACGATTGAACAGTGGAAAAACGTTGTGTGGAGTGACGAATCACGGTACACAATGAGGCGATCCGATGGCAGGGTGTGGGTATGGCGAATGCCTGGTGAACGTCATCTGCCAGCGTGAGTAGTGCCAACAGTAAAATTCGGAGGCGGTGGTGTTATGAGGTCGTCGTGTTTATCCTGGAGGGGGCTTGCACCCATTGTTGTTTTGTGTGGCACTATCACAGTACAGGCCTACATTGATGTTTTAAGCACCTTCTTGCTTCCCACTGTTGAAGAGCAATTCGGGGATGGCGATTACATCTTTCAACACGATCGAGCACTTGTTCATAATGCATGGCCTGTGGCGGAGTGGTTACACGACAATAACATCCCTGTAATGGACTGGTCTGCACAGAGTCCTGACCTGAATCCCACAGAACACCTTTGGGATGTTTTGGAACGTCGACTTCGTGCCAGGCCTCATCGACCAACATCGATACCTCTCCTCAGTGCAGCACTCCGTGAAGAATGGGCTGCCATTCCCCAAGAAACCTTCCAGCACCTGACTGAACGTATGCCTGCGAGAGTGTAAGCTGTCATCAAGGCTAAGAGTGGGCCAACACCATACTGAACTCCAGCATTAGCGATGGAGGGCAGCCAGGTGTCTGGATACTTTTGATCACGTAGTGTGTGTGTTCATTCGGTCCCCATACTCCAGCTGCCCCATTTCAGGCGTTTTTTATTCACATTTATTACAGCTCATCATTTGCACTTATAGTTATGTGATCAACATGTGTGTGTTTACAGTTTGTAGTGTTGCCAACTGTCACTGTATGTTTACTTTTTTCTTTTGTTTGTGTAGTTTGATATTTCTTATTTGTTTTGTGTGTTTGTGAATGTGTGCGTGCGTGTGTATTTTGTTACGTGTGAATGAGTCACTCACTGTGACAGGGCTTTCTTTACTGATTTTTTAAATCTGTCGATGTGTTATTCTTTGTGATTGGTTGGTTGATTTGGGTGAGGGGACCAAACAGTGAGGTCATCGGTCGCATCGGATTAGGTAAGGCTGGGGAAAGAAGTCGGCCATGTCCTTTCAGAGGAACCATCGCGAAAAACCTAAATCAGGATGACCGGACGCGTGGTTGAACCGTCGTCCTCCCGAATGCAAGTCCAGTATGCTAGCCATTACGCCATCTCGCTCGTGTTATTCTTTATGTGAGTGCATATGTACCGGTATATATATAATCTCTGTGTGTGTGTGTGTGAGAGAGAGAGAGAGAGAGAGAGAGAGAGAGAGAGAGGGGCAGGGAGGAAGATCCATTGATTATTTATTATGGTTGGGTTTCACTATTGTTTGTTATTGTTTTAGTGGCTAACATAGTCAGTAGCTCACTGATCATGTTAGCCACGAAAACTATAACAAACAGAAATGTGAAGCATAACCAGAATAAATAATCAATGAACCTTCCTCCCCCCCCCCCTCTCACCACTCTCTCTCTCTCTCTCTCTCTCTCTCTCTCTCTCACACACACACACACACACACTCACACACACATACACACACACAGATATATATCTAGTCATGTAAAGAATAACACATCCACACATTTTATTTTAAAAATAAATAATTAAAGCCCTGTCACCACAAATGACACAGTCACACATACACACACAACAAATGAATAATATCAAACCACACATACTACACAAACAAAAGACGAAAGATAAAACGCAGTTGGCGACACTGCACACTGTAAACACTCATATGTTGATCACGCAATGAAAAGTGTAAGTGATTAGTTATAATAAACATGTGTTTAAAACACCATAAATTGGTCAGTTGGAGTATGGAGACCGAAAGAACACATTTCCGGTACCACAAACATGGACTAGCAACACTGGAAGTGGTAAGTAACACCAGACGATAATTTAAACTCACGAAACCTGTGCTACAAAAGTTGTCTCTACTCTGAAAAACGTGAGAAAACGTAACATTGTAACATACTTGTAACCACTACGTAATACCTTTCTTAGATATACAAAAACAAACCTTATATTACAGGCCACTGAAGATGCTTCATAAATACAAGAAGCGAAACTCATATGGCAAAAAACAAACTGACTTTCATTTAGTTGCAAAGACGGAACAGACCTCCATGCAGATGTGAGGTATTCATGCTGCACTCATTTTCTGTGTAATGGAGAAGAATACAATGCTCTGACAAACATTTCCGCAACGAAAAGATATAAAAAACGGAATAAATCAAGGAATAAAATACACAAATAAGCAGCTTTCAGAGACAGTAGATATAGTGCAATGTTATCATCTGAGATACTGTATGCTGCAATCGCATGAAGCTTTTGAAAGTTGTTAATTCAGAGGTTCACTGCAAAATGTTTATTCACTGGGAAAAATTGACTTCTGTAGTTTTAAAGATATTGACATATTGTTGTGTCATTTGATGCACTTCATTTTTTGGCATCGCCGGTGTATTCAAAGTTTTCAATAGGTGAGAGATCTGCAGTCGAACATTTTGTGTATACAGAAAGGCCCGTACAGGACCTGCAACATGCGGTCGTGCATTATCCTGCTGAAATGTAGGGTTTCGCAGGGATCGAATGAAGGGTAGAGCCACGGGTAGTAACACATTTGAAATGTAACGTCCACTGTTCAAAGTACCGTCAGTGCGAACAAGACGTGACCGAGACGAGTAACCAATGGCACTCCATATCATCACGTCGTGTGATACGCCAGTATGGCGATGACGAATACACGCTTCAAATGTGCTTTCACCACGATGTCGCCAAGCACGGATGCGACCAGCATGATGCTGTAAACAGAATCTGGATTCATCCAAAAAAATGACGTTTTGCCATTCGTGCACCCAGGTTCGTCGTTGGGTACACCATCGCAGGTGCTCCTGTCCGTGATGCAGCGTCAAGGGTAACCGAAGCCATGGTCTCCGAGCTGATAGTCCATGCTGCTGGAAACGTCGTCGAACTGTTCGTGCAGATGGTTGTTGTATTCCAAACGTCCCGATCTGTTGACTCAGGGATCGAGACGTGGCTGCACGATCCGTTACAGCCATGCGGGTAAGATGGCTGTCATCTCGGCTGCTAGTGATACAAGGCCGTTGGGATCCAGCACGGCGTTCCGTATTACCCTCCTGAACCCACCGATTCCATAATCTGCTAAGAGTCATTGGATCTCGACCAACGCGAGCATCAATGTCGCGATACGATAAACCGCAATCGCGATAGGATACAATCCGACCTTTATCAAAGTCGGAAACGTGATGGTACGCATTTCTCCTCCTTACATGAGGCATCACCTGGTAACACCGGTCAACTGCTGTTTGTGTATGAGAAATCGATTGGAAACTTTCCTCATGTCAGCACGTTGTAGGTGTCGCCACCGGCGCCACCTTTGTGTGAATGCTCTGAAAAGCTAATCATTTGCATATCACAGCATCTTCTTCCAGTCGGTTAAATTTCGCGTCTGTAGCTCATCATCTTCGAGGTGTAGAAATTTTAATGGCCAGTAGTTGCGTAATTTGTATTGAAGGTGAGAAGCGAACGTATGAAGCAGTATTCATGTTCCTCGTCTAGATTCTTAACGTTGATACAAGCGTTCAGCGAAAATATTTGGAGGAAGAGAGCTGAAACTGAACCCCAAATTAATTGAATCAAAAGCATGTGAGTACAAATCGAGGTCGATTACGTGGCTCAGTGCCTTACCAGACTCTCTTTAATGGATATCAGAAACATGGCTTAGTATGACACTCTCATTAAAAGTTCCATACCACTCTTCAATTGACACACCCCTCGATATCACATCACCCTTATCCCAAATTTTGACAATGCTTGTCTCTCCAGCAGTACCGCTTGCTTTGGGGGGATGTGGCAGCTTACAGTACAGAATTGCCTTGCACTGCATGGAAGAATACCGATGAGTCTTGATGATATCAGAGAGCTCCCTTTCCAACAATGCATGGAAAGCATGAAGGAAGGTAGCTGGGTTTGATAACCTGCATTGGTGTTACCAATGAAGCACTCAAAGATCCTACAGCAAAAGCACCAGCAACCATAGAGCTGCCTAATGCAGCTACATGATTTACCAGGTTTTCATTAAAAAGATTGGCTCAGTAACTCCTACTGCTACTAGATCCAGTACGTTGTTGTGGTGAATGATTACAAAGTGAACATTGTAAACATAGAACTCCAGACGGGAAATGTGAGGTAGCACAAGGTGGTAACCATCTGTGACGGACCTCTGTGCTTGCAGCTGCCAGTTAGAGGGTCCACGCAGGGGTGGTAATGGTGACGGGTGTATCATCAGCCAGTGGCATACTATCCACAAGTTCATCAAGGCACTGTTGGTCCAGATTGTCCCACTCCTCAACGGCGATGGCGTAGATCCCTCAGAGTGGTTGGTGAGTCACGTCGTCCATAAACAGCCCTTTTCAATCTATCCCAGGCATGTTCGATAGATTTCATGTCTGGAGAACGTGTTGGTCATTCTAGTCGAGCGATGTCGTTATCCTGAAGGAAGCCAAAAAAAAAAAATGGTTCAAATGGCTGTGAGAACTATGGGACTTAACATCTGAGGTCATCATTCCCCTAGAACTTAGAACTACTTAAACCTAACTAACCTAAGGACATCACACATATCCATGCCCGAGGCAGGATTCGAACCTGTGGCCGTAGCGGTCGCGCAGTTCCGGACTGAAGCGCCTAGAACCGCCTCGGCTGCAACGGCCGGCCGAAGGAAGTCATTCACACAAGATGTGCACGATGGGGGCGCAAATTGTCGTCCACGAAGACGAATACCTCGCCAATATGCTGCCGATATGGTTGAACTGTCGGTCGGAGGATGGCATTCACATATCGTACAGCCCTTACTGCGCCTTTTGGTTGCAAGGATGGACGTCGGGAGTGAAGTTGCGCATCATACAGTCTCTTGCACACAGTTTGAGTCGTAACACGACGTCCTGTGGCTGCACGAAAAGCATTATTCAACATGGTGGTGTTACTGTCAGGGTTCCTCTGAGCCGTAGTCCGTAGGTAGCCGTCATCCACTGCAGTAGTAGCCCTTGGGCGGCCTAAGCGAGGCATGTCATCGACAGTTCCTGTCTCTCTGTATCTCCTCCATGTCCGAACAACATCGTTTTGGTTTACTCCGAGACGCCTGGACACTTCCCTTGTTGAGAGCCCTTCCTGTCACGAAGTAACAATGCGGACGCAATCGAACCGCGGTATTGACTGTCGAGGCATGATTGAACTACAGACAACACGAGCTGTGTACCTCCTTCCTGGTGGAATGACTGGAACTGATCGGCTGTCGGACCCCCTACGTCTAATAGGTGCTGATCATACATGGTTGTTTACATCTTTGGGCGGGTTGAGTGACATCTCTGAACAGTCGAAGGGACTGTCTCTGTGATACAATATCCACAGTCAATATATATCTTCAGGAGTTCTGGGAACCGGGGTGATACAAAACTTTTTTTGGTGTATGTATATTAAGAACAATAATGCCCAAGACTGAACCCCGCGGAATCCCATTCTTGATAGCTCCCTAGTCTGGGGAATCTTCTGATTTTTGTGCATTGTATGAACCCTTTATTTTAACCTTCAGCTCTCTTCCAGTCAAATATGAATTAAAACATTTGTGTACCCTGTCACATTAGGCGCCTCTCATGCATGATGTATGCATGCGTCTTTTTATAGACACATGAATGTTCGTTAACTTTCGCCTATTGTTGTTTGCGTTTTCCCTTCTGAATCGAGAGTTCAACATCCTCTGCTTCCTCAGCATTGTGTGAATTTCGTTTTTGATCCGCGGTGGGTCTTTGTTGTCTTTAATCCACTTACTCGTCATGCATTTCTGCAGATTATGATTTATAATCCGTTTAATTTTTGTCCATAATTTCTCTACTTCCGTCATACTGGAACTAAATGATGTCAAATCATCGTCTAAGTGAAATGCTAATAATTGTCTATCTGCTGCTTCTGGAAGAAATACTCTCCTAGCCGTCTTGATTGATTTATCAACTATAGTAACCAAAGTCGCTATGGCTGTCGAACTGGTTGCTAAAGACAGTTTTTGGATAACGTCTTCAGAAGAACCTCGCAACATAGACCGTCTGTACCCGCTGCAGTGAATCCATAGACTTGGAGATGGAGGAGTAGATTAGTGATTGACGTCCCCTCGACCACGAAGTCACTAGAGACAGAGCGTAAGTTTGGAGTACGTAAGGATTAAGAAGAAAATCGGCCGTGCCCTTTCTAAGGAACCATCCCGTCATTAGCCTTAAGCGATTCAGGGAAATCACGAAAACCTAAATCTGAATGGGAGGACGCGGGGTTGGTTGTCGTCCTTTCGAATGCGAGTCCAGTGTGCTTAACCACTGCGCTACCTCGGTCGGTCTCAGAGCCGTCGCAGTCCATACTCGCTATGTTAAAGTCGCCTCCAACTTATATTGTATGATCTGGGTATTTCAGCACTGCCGGCCGCGGTGGTCTCGCGGTTCTAGGCGCGCAGTCCGGAACCGTGCGACTGCTACGGTCGCAGGTTCGAATCCTGCCTCGGGCATGGATGTGTGTGTTGTCCTTAGGTTAGTTAGGTTTAAGTAGTTCTAAGTTCTAGGGGACTGATGACCACAGCAGTTGAGTCCCATAGTGCTCAGAGCCATTTGAACCATTTTTTTTATTTCAGCACTACTCACTGTAGACTTTCTGTCAGTGGCTAAAACTGTCATAGCGGAGTCGGATAGTCGATAAAAACATCCAGCAATTAACTTCGATTCAATTAGACCTGTTATACACTACTAGATAACTTCACTGTCACACTCAAGTTCTACTTCAGCAGAGAGAATATTTTTGTTAATTGCAATAAACACACTCCCTCCAATGGCGTCTAATCTGTCTTTTCAAAATACGTTCCATGACTCGCTAAATATATCAGAGCTTTCCATCTCGGGTTTCACCCAGCATTCTGTCCCGAGCAAAACACGAAGGCAATTCAAAAAGTATGTTACTCATTATTATGGCACGACAAGTAATTTTTTTCAATGCTCCATTACACTTCAAAGTGACACAGATACATGACTCTACTTTTCCACGTAGTCATCAAGTCTGTGTAAGCAACGGTTGGACCGTTTTGTTCAGTTCCTCCACTACTGAAATCCACTCCTTGATCTCGGAACCGCTGCGTGCAACGACTGTGTCGAAGTCAGGGAAAGCAACAGGTGAGGTAGAGCCTGTGCCATCCATGTTTCCTGCCTCAATCGTCTGAGGGCGTACGGCATAGCTTTTTATGTTTCCTTGGAGACGTCTGTTTCCGGACGTGGGTCTCTCTCTCTCTCTCTATCTCTCTCTCTCTCTCTCTCTCTCTCTCTCTCTCTCTCTCTCTGTGTGTGTGTGTGCGTGTGTGCGTGTGTGTGTGTGTATGTGGTTTCTGCGCCGCATACCCCTCAGGGAGAAACGCAGAGGCCGGTACAACCCTAGTCTCGAGTTCCATTCATATTCAATTTTAACTCGTCGCATGCGGCAGGGGACCGGGGACGTCTTGAAAGTGTCCCATTTTTCTGCCACATGGCTAATTACCGTCCCACACAGTCGGGAAGCTGTGGTCGCTACGTCCGGCGGCACTTCGTAGCGTGCGTAATCCTAGTCCTGCACGGTCAATGGTAACCGCTAAGATGTGGCTATCGCAGTTATTGAACTTGAGAGTGTCCGCACATCTGCTCACAACAGCGTTACATATCACGTCTTCGACCGTCTTGACGTAGACGACGCTACTTGTGTTGGAGAGGATGATACCGACGATGTGCTATTTGAACTTCGTCACGAATGAAGAATTCGATTTCAAAGGCTCGTGGTCTTGTGTGGTCGGGTTGGAATCTGATCTTGATGGTAGCTTTTCTGTAGAACTGAGCCATAGCGACTCAATAACGGACTGGAGCACTATCTGCGGCGAGTAAGTAAACAAACTACGCGCGCTTGCGCACGAAACGCAAACAAGACGTCATCGCCGCTCAAGTGACGAAGGCAGACTGCCTGCCCTTGAGCGGCCAACATTTCACCGCTAAGCTGCTATACAACTGTTGGTTGAGTTGAGGAAGGGGACCAAACAGTGAGGTCATCGATCCCATCGGATTAGGGAAGGATGGGGGAGGAAGACGGCCGTGCCCTTTCAAAAGAACCATCCCCATCAGAATAGCCGGACGCGGGTTTGAACCGTCGTCCTCCCTAATGTGAACCCAGTGTGCTAACCACTGCGCCACCTCGCTCGGTGTGAAACAATGCTCCCTTGTTGCATCCACCGATTGCCAAGACAGGGAATTCGCTACATAAATGCGAAGTAAGCTGAAAAAATGGTTCAAATGGCTCTGAGCACTATGGGACTCAACTGCTGAGGTCATTAGTCCCCTAGAACTTAGAACTAGTTAAACCTAACTAACCTAAGGACATCACACACATCCATGCCCGAGGCAGGATTCGAACCTGCGACCGTAGCGGTCTCGCGGTTCCAGACTGCAGCGCCAGAACCGCGCGGCCACTTCGGCCGGCTGAAGTAAGCTGAAGTTTCTGTTGTAAACAGACGGTCACATAGTTAACAAACGTATTCTACAGTGCTGCCAATTCTTCACTAGACTAGCGGCAGGCAGACTACAGCTGCTCAGCCGATGTGAATCTTGAGCTGGCTGCAATCGCGGCAGCTTGTGTTATGAAAACGCGCTATACCTTGTATAGGTCAATGAGTTTTATGCGTATTTCTTTAACAGTGATTTAGGTGCAACGCTTAGTTATGAACAATATCCATATGCATCGACTGCTACTCGAACATCATAAACAAAGAGAACCGAAAACTATCTCGGTTGCACTCCTCTCCTGTAGTTGTCATAAGCAGGCCTAGTTTCGTTTTTCTGCTTTAAACGAATTAACCAAAAAACTCATTCACTCGAAGCGGTTTGCTTTTTTAGCATCACTAGACGCTGTTAACATTGAGTATATGACATTCATATTAAAATTATATACTTACGCAAAACTCAATTAATTCTATAAAAACCAACGCGATGCCAAGTATCTTCTAACTGTAACGATACAACTGCTGATGATGCTAGCAGCGAAAAACGCCTGATGAATGAGCTTTTCAATTTTCAGAAAGCTTAAGACAGAGAGGAACCAAAGTAACAAGAAGAGATTATCCTAGGTGAGCGTCGGACGGAATTTCTATGCAGTATCTCGTATCCGGCGCGTTTTGCTCGTAGTTTATGTATCAGTTGTTTCACACAAACGACCCCTCTAGGCTAACGCAACATTCAGATTTGAATTATCGAAGTCTAATTTTTAAAACGGAGTGCTATTTTAAATACTGCAGCACTTGTGGCCGGATCTGATTCAGTGGACCACGGTATCGTAAATCATTTCATCTTGAAGATTTACGGAAAGGCTTAATAACGCTCTCAACACGCACGTCAACGTGTCTCCTGAGACAATTGCTCATCAGCTTTTGCTTAGCGAACAAGTTGAGTGCCATATACACAGGGTAAAACCAGAAGGACAAATAGACATAGGCACTAGACACATCACTCTGTAAATCACTGTGGAATAACTTGAAAAACTTGAGCATTGTTAAGTCGACGAACTGAGATGAAATGTGGCTGATGAACTAAATTAAACATTCCGAGATGGAACCTAAATCATTTCTCCTGTAAGCACGTTCGCTTTGAAATCGCCCCTCTATGGCTCACAAACGCTAAATACGTGTAATTGAAGATCACTTTCGGCGGGGTCAGGGATTTTCTCTGCCTCGTGATGGCTGGGTGTTGTGTGCTGTCCTTAGGTTAGTCAGGTTTAAGTAGTTCTAAGTTCTAGGGGACTTATGACCACAGCAGTTGAGTCCCATAGTGCTCAGAGCCATTTGAACGATTTCTGAAGATCTCGTTGAGTCGTTTAAACACTTTAGTAACTTGAGGTCGCGGTATAGATTGTCCGCCACCTAATGCTGTCATTATGCCAGTCCCAGTGCGATGCATTCCCCAATTAGTAGCCTGTACTCCTTCACCAAAGAAGACGAATTAATTTTCCTGAATTCCAATCAAGACCAACTGCCAAGATGAGTAACATAGAAGTAGACATCCTCGCTGTGGCAAAGCAGCTTAAACGACTTAATAAAGGCAAGGCTTCTGGTCCAGATTGTATACGAGTCAGGTTCATCTCAGAGTATGCTGATACAATAGCTTCATATTTAGCAATTGTATACAACCGCTCGCTCACAGAAAGATCTGTACCTAAAGACTGGAAAATTGCTCAAGTCACACCAATACCAAAAAAGGAAAGTAGGAGTAATCCGTTGAATTACAGGTCCATATCACTAATGTCGGTTTGCAGTAGGGTTTTGGAAGATACACTGTATTCGAACATTATGAAGTAACTCGAAGAGAACCATTTATGGACAGATAGTCAGCACGGATTCAGAAAACATCGTTGTTGCGAAATACAACTGGCTCTTTATACTCATGAAGTAATGAGTGCTATCGACAGGGGATGTCAAATTGATTCCATATTTTTAGATTTTCAGAAGGCTTTCGACACCGTTCCTCACAAGCGCCTTCTAACCGAACTGCGTGCCGGTGGAATATCGACTCAGCTGTGCCACTGAATTCGTGATTTCCTGTCGGAAAGGTCACAGTTCGTAGTAATAGACGGAAAGTCATCGAGTAAAACAGAAGTAATATCCGGCGTTTCCCAAGGAAGTGTTATAGGCCATCTATTGTTCCTGATCTATGTTAACGACATACGAGACAATCTGAGTAGTCCTATAGATTGTTTGCAGATGATGCTGTCATTTACCGTCTTATAAAGTCATCATATGATCAAAACGAATTGCAATATGATTTAGATAAGATATGTGAATGGCGTGAAAAGTGGCAATTGACCCTGAATAAAGAAAAGTGTGAAGTTATTTACATGAGTACTAAAAGAATTCCGCTAAATTTTGATTACGGTATAAGTCACACAAATCTTGAGGCTGTAAATTCAGCTATATACTTACGGATCACAATTACAAATAACCTAAATTGGAACGATCACATAGATAATGTTGTGGATAGAACAAACCAAAGAGTGCGATTTATTAGCAGAACGCTTAGAAGGTGCAATGGGTCTACTAAAGCGACAGCTTACACCATGCTTGTCCGCCCTATTCTGGAGTATTGCTGTGCGGTGTGGGATCCGCATCTGGTGGCACAGATGGACGACATCGAAAAAGCACAAAGAAGGGCGGCTCGTTTTATATTGTTGCGAATAGGGGAGATGGTGCCACAGACATGATACGTGAGTTGGAGTGGCAATCATTAAAACAAAGGCGTTTTTCGTTCTCATGAAATTTCATCACCAGTTTTCTACTCCGATTCCGAAAACATTGGCACCCACCTACATAGAGAGAAATGATCATCACGATAAAATAAATCAGGGCTCGAACAGAAAATTTTAAGTTCACGTTTTCCCCTCGTGCCGTTTGAGAGTAGAACGCGAGAGAGACAGTTTGAAGGCGGTTCATTGAACCCTCTGCGAGAGGCGTTATTGTGAATAGCAGAGTAATCATGTAGACGTAGATACTGTCTTCGAAAAGATGAGTAATGATGTGGTTTTAGGAAGTGAGTTGAAAAGAGATAACAAAAATGTCCACAAGTTACAGCAAATGAAATGTGTCGTTTTTCACGGAATCAGTAGTGTTTAATTAGATCATATATAATTTCGCTGGTATATTATTCTCTGAAGATCAACAGTTGGAGCCCATACACAATGAAGCTTGTACGGAACCCTCAGAGCGCGGTCACTCTTCGCACTTGTCTGCCTTTTATGTAAGATCGCAAAACTGTCCAAAAGCTGACGATAGATTTCTTTGTTTCAATTGGCCGACAGTTACTTCTGTAACTTTCTCACCTCAAAATCATAACGTTCTCTTACTAGAGATGTGAAACATTTTGTTTCATGCGTACTCGTAACTACAGTAAATCAGGGTTGAATTCAGGAATTATAGTAGAAGTTTGAAAAAAAAAGTTGAAAGAATGTTTCTGTTTCCAATAATTCATCGAACGTAAGCTTGTCATTGGTGCTGATGTATTTGGTGACACAACGCTCCCAATGTCTGTATTTCACAGTGAATGAATCGCACGAAGCATTTGAGGCTCTGAATCGAAAACTTTCCGACAGCAATGAGATTGCTGCAGCCATTGCCCACTGCCACAACGCTCGTGTAATAACCACATGTCCCTTGTTTCTAGCCTCTGTAAAACGATCGAAAAAATACGAATTGATCATTTCATGTTTATGTGAGTCCGTCCTCCGGTTGTCACTTGGTTCCTCAAAAATGGTTCAAATGGCTGTGAGCACTATGGGACTTAACATCTGTGGTCATCAGCCCCCTAGAACTTAGAACTACTTAAACCTAACCAACCTAAGGACATCACACACATCCATGCCCGAGGCAGGATTCGAACCTGCGACCGTAGCGGTCACACGGTTCCAGACTGAAGCGCCTAGAACCGCATGGCCACACCGGCCGGCCCACTTGGTTCCTCCATCGCGATAGTTACCAGTACTTTGTATCTGTGACTTAACGCACTCTTACACAGCCCATTACGTATTAACACTTCCCGAAAAACTATTACCAACAGATTTTGTTTGTCTCCAAGAAGTCTTTGGGAAATTCGGTCCTCGAGTCCCACAAGACGTAAACCAGCCGACGGAACGGAGTCTTAGTGTGTGAAAGCTACAAAATCTGGAAACCTAGCAAAAGAATACCAGTGTCTAGACAAAGTTTTGTGACGTTACACAAAATTGAAGCTGTTTCAGTACATTATTGACTCGTGGGATGGGCAAAGCTTATCTCACCTAATATGATGGAATGGTTGTCAATGAAATCGGAATATCGAAGTGTTCAGCAAAATAATTCCGCCAAAGTGCACGTACTTGTGTCAACCCTACGGGTATACTTTTATTGACATGTAAAGAATTTCACACGCCCACTAAAAAGTGCCCTATTTTCACGTCATAACAAAAGGAAATCATAAGTAGAAGCGATGAAGTTAATAACATATATGTCTGTGTCCGTAATTAACTGCATGCTCCAACTTGCGAGAAAATGCTTTAATAAGCTTGATTTGCCACGAAATTATCGCCGGAGCATGAGGTACTTAGAACGTTACCGAAGTTGCGTTTCTTAATGATATTCACATTAGAGAATTTTCTTTGCACTTTGCTAGTGGTGCGCTGCCTTTTCGCGTTTTGAACGTTTTTATGATAAATACCAAACTGGGAGGTACACTGGTACTCGAATAGTATAAAAGTAAAAATAAAAGTAAAAATTTCTGTACTGGGGTTTATATGCTTTTCATCTTTGATTACTATTAGCTACATCAGGTTATATAGGATTTGTGATGATCAAATTTAATTTTAATAATATTTGTAATGTCTATTTATTTTGTAAATAATAATTCCATTGTAATCCTATGTCACAATGATACTGGTCTCATTGATATCATACTTCCGTGACAACCAAAGGAAAAAATAACGTCCTAAGACTGGATTTGGTCCTGGGGCGCAAAAATTCGAACCAGTCCTGTGAGCCACTATGCCACGAACTCGCTTGCTGTAGCAGCATGCAGTAGCATCAAAACTTTGAATGTCACTTCTAGAAAATTATTGAGTGTTTGCATCTAAGACAAAATAAGTGTCCATTTATTTTCGCTCTTCTTTCACCAAGCTAAGTTCGCCTTTTCGGAGAGTGATTTAATGTAGCACCTCCTTCTAAGATATAGTTTCAGGAAACTGTTGATGTAATTCCACACCCGCACATGGAACATGGAATCCTTGCTGTATTTCCTTCCACACCAGAAACGTAGTCGGCCAATGACTATGAGCTCCAACTGTTGACCTTGAGAGAATAATATACCAGCGAAATTATGTGTGATGTAATTATGCTTGTTAGACTAAATATAACACTACTGATTCCGCGAAAAATAACTTGTTTCATTTACTGTAATTTGTGGACTTTTTATTCTCTCTTTTCAGCTCACTTCCTAAAATCACATCATTGCTGATCTTTTCGACGACAGTATCTACATCTACATGACTACTCTGCTATTCACAGTTCAGTGCCTGGCAGAGGGTTCAATGAACCACCTTCAAACTGTCTCTCTACCGTTCCACTCTCGAACGGCGCGCGGGGAAAACGAGCACTTAAATTTCTCTGTGCGAGCCCCGATTTCTCTTATTTTGTCGTGCTGATCATTTCTCCCTATGTAGGTGGGTGCCAACAGAATGTTTTCGCAATCGGAGGAGAAAACTGGTGATTGAAATGTCATGATAAGATCCCGTTGCAACGAAAAACGCCTTTTTTTAATGACTGCCACACCAATTCACGTATCATGTCTGTGGCACCATCTCCCCTATTTCGCGACAATACAAAACGAGAATAGCGCGGACAAGTGTAGTGTAAGCAGTCTCTTTAGTAGACCTGTTGCACCTTCTAAGCGTTCTGCCAATAAATCGCAGTCTTTGGTTTGCTCCATCCACAACATTATCAATGTGATCGTTCCAATTTAGGTTATTTGTAATTGTGATCCGTAAGTATTGAGTTGACTTTACAGCCTTAAGATTCGTGTGACTTATTGCGTAATGAAAATTTAGCTGATTTCTTTTAGTACTCATGTGAATAACTTCACACTTTTCTTTATTCAGGGTCAATTGCCACTTTTCACGCCATTCACATATCTTATCTAAATCATATTGCAATTCGTTTTGATCATATGATGACTTTATAAGACGGTAAATGACAGCATCATCTGCAAACAATCTATAGGACTACTCAGATTGTCTCGTATGTCGTTAACATAGATCAGGAACAATAGATGGCCTATAACACTTCCTTGGGAAACGCCGGATATTACTTCTGTTTTACTCGATGACTTTCCGTCTATTACTACGAACTGTGACCTTTCCGACAGGAAATCACGAATTCAGTGGCACAGCTGAGTCGATATTCCACCGGCACGCAGTTCGGTTAGAAGGCGCTTGTGAGGAACGGTGTCGAAAGCCTTCTGAAAATCTAAAAATATGGAATCAATTTGACATCCCCTGTCGATAGCACTCATTACTTCATGAGTATAAAGAGCCAGTTGTATTTCGCAACAACGATGTTTTCTGAATCCGTGCTGACTATCTGTCCATAAATGGTTCTCTTCGAGTTACTTCATAATGTTCGAATACAGTGTATCTTCCAAAACCCTACTGCAAACCGACATTAGTGATATGGACCTGTAATTCAACGGATTACTCCTACTTTCCTTTTTTGGTATTGGTGTGACTTGAGCAATTTTCCAGTCTTTAGGTACAGATCTTTCTGTGAGCGAGCGGTTGTATACAATTGCTAAATATGAAGCTATTGTATCAGCATACTCTGAGATGAACCTGACTCGTATACAATCTGGACCAGAAGCCTTGCCTTTATTAAGTCGTTTAAGCTGCTTTGCCACAGCGAGGATGTCTACTTCTATGTTACTCATCTTGGCAGTTGGTCTTGATTGGAATTCAGGAAAATTAATTCGTCTTCTTTGGTGAAGGAGTACAGGCTACTAATTGGGGAATGCATCGCACTGGGACTGGCATAATGACAGCATTAGGTGGCGGACAATCTATACCGCGACCTCAAGTTACTAAAGTGTTTAAACGACTCAACGAGATCTTCAGTTACACGAATTTAGCGTTTGTGAGCCATGGAGGGGCGATTTCAAAACGGACATGCTTGCAGGAGAAATGATTTAGGTTTCATCTCGAAATGTTTAATGTAGTTCATCAGCCACATTTCATCTCAATTCCCCTACTTATCAATGCTTAAGTTTTTCAAGTTATTCCACAGTGATGTAAAGAGTGATGTGTCTAGTGCCTATGTCTATTTGTCCTTCTGGTTTTACCCTGTGTATGTGGCACTCAACTTGTTAGCTAAGCAAAAGCTGATGAGCAATTGTCTCAGGAGACACGCCGACGTGCGTGTTGAAAGCGTTATTAAGCCTTTCCAGTGGTCTTCAAGATGAAATGAAATTACAGTTAGCGTGGTCCACTGAATCAGATCCGGCCACAAGTGCTGCAGTATTTAAAATAGCACTCCGTTTTAAAAATTAGACTTCGATAATTCAAATCTGAATGTTGCGTTAGCCTAGAGGGGCCGTTGTGTGAAACAACCGATACATAAGCTACGAGAAAAATGCGCCCGCTGCGAGATACTACATAAAAATTCCGTCCCACGCTCACCTAGGATAACCTCTTCTTGTTACTTTGGTTCCTCTCTGTCTTAAGCTTTCTGAAAATTGAAAAGCTCATTCATCAGGCGTTTTTCGCTGTTAGTGACAAAGCATCACTAGCAGTTATATTGTAATCGTTACAATTAGATGATACATCTCATCTAGTTGGTTTTTATAGAATTAATTGAGCTTTGCGGCTGTATAGAAATTTAATATGAGTATTATTTTCTCGTGATGTTTATAGCATCTGGTTACGCTAAAAAAGCGAACCGCTACAAGTGAATGATTTTTTTAGTTTGCAGTTTGTTTAAGGCAAGAAACAAAAATACCTATGACAGCTACAGAAGAGGAGAACCACCGAAATAATTTTCGCTGCTCCTTTTTTATGACTTTCGAGTTGCAGTTTGTGTACCTGGACATCATTCGTAATTGCACTTTGGACCCATGTCAAAGTTAACAGAAATTCGATTAAAACGCTTTTGCCAATGCTAGGTGTTACTAGTCGATACAGTGGCAGCCGCCGACACCACGTTTCCGTGGGCACGTTGCCCCGATGCTAGCCAGCTAAAGATCCATATCTGTCAAATCTGACGATAAAACGTCAAATCATGAAAATTACGAGAAAGGGCGATTAACAACAGCTGTAACCTAAAATAGAGCCAACAACGTAACAGTCCTAAATCTACGCCACATTGTAATAGAGTACAGATGACAGAGACCACTCATGACATATGGACGTACGTAATAAGTTTCTACATCCGAAAATAATATAACCAACAATATAATAATATGAAAGTGTTATATAACTTTCGCAGATAGTCTGGAGATGGCATTGTAGCCGAATTGTATCCATCACAATAATAACACTAAACTGCTCTAGCAGGAATCTGGATTTTATTACACAATTGTAGGATTTGTTTGGCAAGTATGTGATCGTCCATTTACTTCCTGGTTTGGTTGATAATTATTCTTGTAAATTCACTAGATATTGTCTTGTAATTTAGATGAACTATTATGAATTATTCTCAGTTAAGAGAAGACATAGAGATAGCAAATTTATTGTATTGAGTACCGGAAGTTCTTTCGAACGGAAACTATAGCTTCCTTTGCCATTTACATTGGAAATTCTCTGTCTTGGCCATCACTGGTGCAACAAGAGTGTGCTGCTGTGTGCTGGGGTAGCAGCAGTCGAGGCGCCGCTGTCGTGGCGGTGGGAGGTGCGGGCATCGTCGATTACTTGCACAGCTGAGGTTAGTGATGAGTCAAAGGCTGTCGCTGGGCGCATAACAACTCGTTATCCCTATTGATAATGATTAGATACTAACGTCGATCATCCAGAGCAGAAACATACTTCGGTATTAATTTTTGATAGTAACTTCTCAAGACGAACATTTTTTTAAATAGAATGTTTTCTAGATGAAGTGGTTAAATTACCTCCAGTCAATACCACTGGGATCCACTTGTCGATGGTCAGCAGAAGGGTGTACATCATGTTGCGAAATCCCGAAATATGTGATAAAGTTATACACTACTGGCCTTTAAAATTGCTACGCCAAAAAGAATTGCAGATGATAAACGGTTATTCATAGGACAAATATAGTACACTAGAACTGACACGTGATTACATTTTCACGCAATTTGGGTGCATAGATCCTGAGAAATCAGTACCCAGAACAACCACCACTGGCCGTAATAACGGCCATGATACGCCTGGCCATTGAGTCAAACAGAGCTTGGATGGCGTGTACAGGTACAGCTGCCCATGCAGCTTCAACACGATACCACAGTTCATCAAGAGTAGTGACTGCCGTATTGTGACGGGCCAGTTGCTCGGCCACCATTGTCCAGACGTTTTCAGTTCGTGAGAGATCTGGAGAATGTGCTGGCCAGGGCAGCAGTCGAACATTTTCTGTATCCAAAAAGGCCCGTACAAGGCCTGCAACAAGCGGTGCGGTCGTGCATTATCCTGCTGAAACGTAGGGTTTCGCAGGGATCGATTGAAGGGTAGAGCCACGGGTCGTAACACATCTGAAATGTAACGTCCACTGTTCAAAGTGCCGTCAATGCGAACAAGAGGTGACCGAGACGTGTAACCAATGGCACCCCATACCATCACGCCGGATGATACGCCAGTATGGCGATGGCGAATACACGCTTCCAATGTGCGTTCACCGCGATGTCGCCTAACACGGGTGCCACCATCATGATGCTGTAAACAGAACCTGGATTTATCCGAAAAAATGACGTTTTGCCATTCGTGCACCCAGGTTCGTCGTTGAGTACACCATCGCAGGCGCTCCTGTCTGTGATTCAGCGTCAAGGGTAACCGCAGCCATGGTCCCCGAGCTAATAGTCCCTGCTGCTGCAAACGTCGTCGAACTGTTGGTGCAGATGGTTGTTGTCTTGCAAACGTCCTCATCTGTTGACTCAGGGATCGAGACGTGGCTGCACGATCCGTTACAGCCATGCGGATAAGATGCCTGTCATCTCGACTGCTAGTGATACGAGGCCGTTTGGATTCAGCACGGCGTTCCGTATTACCCTCCTGAACCCACCCGCGAGCAGCAGCGTCACGATACGATAAACCGCAATCGCGATAGGGTACAATCCGACTTTTATCAAAGTAGGAAACGTGATGGTACGCATTTCTCCTCCTCACACGAGGCATCACATCAACATTTCACCAGGCAACGCCGGTCAACTGCTGTTTGTGTATGAGAAATCGGTTGGAAACTTTCCTCATGTCAGCACGTTGTAGGTGTCGCCACCGGTGCCAACATTGTGTGAATGCTCTGAATAGCTAATCATTTGCGTATCACAGCATCTTCTTCCTGTCTGTTAAATTTCGCGTCTGTGGCACGTCATCTTCGTGGTGTAGCTATTTTAATGGCCAGAAGTGTATATGATTGATCTCTTAAATATTATGCCCGTTGGACACTATGAACCGGCAGTACACCCGTGGACTATTCGATCGACAAATACGCCGGGAGAAACTGAAGAATCACATTAACAGAATCATCTCCCAAGTTAAGATCCACAGCCTTAGACAGTATTCAATGACAGCTGCCATAGATATGTTCTTATAGGATGCAATGTCACCGCTAATAGCAAACATACCCGGTTATGTAGCCGTTGTCAATATAGAAACTGAGTCTGGGACCGTGCTTCTGTACAAAGAAGGTGTCGAAGTTCCTGGCCATTTTACCAACCGGAGGAGGCATTACCGTCAGATTCCATGATATCCTCCTCATTCCGGTTCCAGAGCGAGAGCAACGAGGAGAATGTGTTACACCAGAGAGCTTAACTACCGACTTGTGCCTGCACAGTGTTATGGCAGGCGACTTCAACTGCGTGTGGCGTCACGCCGACGAAACGCCGAATTTTAACTTCAGACAGGAACTACAAACGTTAGCAACAGAGCTGCAGTTAGTCGACACGTAGTCCCACTGCCAGAGTGAGCTCGCTTATACCCATTTAACCCGCATTCATCAAGTTGGATAGATCCAATATATGTGCAGTGATATCTTTTGGCAAACGTGGGTCGCTGAGAATATTGGCCAGCAAACTTAACCGATCATATCGCTTACCACACCGTTCTTAATCACACTCCTTGGAAAATTTACAAAGGCTCAGGACGATGGGAACTCAATAATAGTACTTACGAGATAAAAGTTTAGAAAGTGAGATCTTGTTAGAACTGCAATACATGGCTTCTCACAGGCCCAGGAACGCCACGGTGTTCGAATCGTCGACTGTTTATCCCAAGGGGAAATTTACTAACTGTAAAAAACATCACTCCACAATCCGTGAACGTGGTGAGAAAATTAGGAATTATATTTCCTAGTTTTATGAGAACTTTGCAAGGACTATGGCCAGTTCCTAATAACATAACGCAGATACTGTGCATGTAAGAAAAAATTACAACCTTCGTGGGACAGTTCGCCGTCACCACAGAAGGCGTCTGTATATTACATTGCGAAACAGTGGCACATGGCGCGCAGGTAGCTTATAGACAAGTTACAGGACGACGACGGCACCTCTTATAGAGGTATCAAAAACTGCGTTGCGAAACACTTTGCTGCAGTTTAGCACTGTGCAAAGATCTCGTCTCATTCACCTGGACGACACGCACTCCCGTAGCCGTAGCCTTTCTTGACTTTATAATTCTTATGACAGAGCTGACTGCAGCTATCTTAGCAACGAGATGGAAGCGATGAGCTTCAGTCACAACGTTCTGTGTATTGTCAACAACTGTTTTAAGGGAACCCGCACGAGGTTCGTGATACAGAACACAGTGGCGGGATATGTGCCGCTCTCCAGAGGAATAAAGCAAGGATGCCTTCTCCCACCGGCGATCTATGCGATACTCACAGAAACCTTGTTGCACAAACTACATCAAAGCCTGTTCGGAGACCAGTTTTATGGTATAAAATCTATGATCCAATCATAAGCCGATGATGTTGGCGTGCTTCCTGATAACGTTCCAGCTGTCGATGAGGCGAAACGTACTCTCGAAGAATTTCAAAGAGACCGCAGCGCACTTTCAAACGTCAACAAATCTGCCATCTGAACACTTGGTCGAAATGAATCCATCACAGCAGACACCTGGCTGCCCTGTGGTAGGTACAGAAAAACAGCTTGGTATGTACGTCACGGCACGGCCTCCGGACATGTATATTAGAAACTGGCTACCAAAATAAAAGCAATCTTACGCGAACAGAATATGAGACACCTAGATCGTCTACAGAGGGCTTTTTCCGTTAATTCTTCCGATCTCTTCAAACTGCAATATGTGGCGCCGCCCTGCCAGTGCCAACCACAATGACGATACCACTTCTAGCAGCGGCTGGCTCAGTATTTTTAAGTTTCCTTTCAAAACCACAGTTTTTTTGTGCTACATGGGAGGCCTCGGATGAATCAAACCAGGAATCCGTGCCTTAGCTATACCCTTATATGTGAAGCGATCGTGGAAAGTACTTACGACCAGCGAGGACACCGTCACGAAGCGGCTCTATCAGCTATCACGCCCACGCAATATGCCTCCGCCAGTAGATATGGCCCACATCAGCCCACATCTCAAACATATAACGCTATATAATCCCGAAAGCAGTTATACTGAAAGACGAGATTTCCAAGAAGACGACTGCCCAGATGTACCGAGATCACAGACGTTCTGCAACCAGACTTCCGACTTTTCCCAGAAGCCAAGCACAAGAGCTACATACGGCTGGCGCCTCCCTTTGTATGCTACACGCTTTCCAACAGTATCCCTGTTTTCCGCGTGTATCTACTGAATTAAGACTGGGGACTGAAAACCAGCACAAGACAATTTTTCAAAATTTTCTCGAGTGATCCTACTGACGCCATAGGAAAGGGATCATACGAGAGACATTATTTCGGAGGGGATATTTAGTTTGGAATTTTTTGTTACGTAACAAAAAAAACACACCCACTATTTCCAGTGCATGAAGCCACGGGGAAGAAACTGCTACAAGTGGCATTAGAAATTTATTTTTCATTTTGTTTTCAGGTACATTCTACTTTCTAACCCCTAAGCCGCTTTCACCGATTACTACTTATTTTTGTATACATACTCATTGTTAAAAACGCATATGTATATGATGCTTCTTATTTAAGGATTTTTCAAATATGGAAGGATACTAGCCGCCAAAGACGGGGAGGAAACTAAAATAACAATCAGTAAATAAATGGAAATGCCTTGTGGCTAGGGCCTCGCTAGACCGTTCGCCTGGTGCAAGTCTTTCGAGTTGATGCCACTTTGGTGACTTGCGTGTCGATGGGGATGAAATGATGAGTATAAGGAAAATACAACACCCAGTCCCTGAGCGGGGAAAAATCTCCGACCCGGACCGTTAGATATGATATTTCGTCACGCTGACCACTCGCTGCCAGGGGAGGACAAATGGTTCAAATGGCTCTGAGCACTATGGGGCTCAACTTCTGAGGTCATCAGTCCCCTAGAACTTAGAAATCTTAAACCTAACTAACCTAAGGACAACACATACATCCATGCCCGAGGCAGGATTCGAACCTGCGACCGTAGCGGTCTCGCGGTTCCAGACTGTAGCGCCTAGAATCGCACGGCCACTCCGGCCGGCCAGGGGCGGGCAGAACGATCAGTAAAGAAATATTAAGAGAGCTATTCCTCCGTAAGTTTTGTCGCTACCTTGATTCCGTACGCTTTGGATCTAAAGGTGAAAAACTTTCAGAACTTCAGACGTGTTAATGCATGCTTTTTCTGCTGGTGTGGATTGTATTGACTTAATTGTAACACTAGTTGATTTGTTAACTGAATTTCGTTATATATCTATCCCTACTGCTACATTTATATACAGGGCCACTCAAAAAGAAGGAACAGATTTCAAACATTTATTGCTTCCATACTAGATAGAAACAACTTCAACGTTCTTGGAAAGATAAAAGTTCAAATTATTATACATTCAGTGTGAGCACCACGTGTTACACGACAAATATCAAAACGGTGCCTTATTTCCTGCCACACACGAAGCTGCTGGACTATCGTTATCGAATTCGCAGCTTTAACAAATGTCATCGGTTCCTACCGGCAGCAGTGGCCAAGCGGTTCTAGGCGCTTCAGTCTGAACAACGCAGTGTCATCTAAAGAGCATGTCGTTGAGGGTACCTGTCTGTCTAAAATTTGCTTCCGGGATGAGATAGTTTTTTTTTAATAGAGATGGGGCACCTCCACACCCGCACCAACGTGGTGATCAGACCAAAAGTTCTACTCTCACCTCCGTCAAGGTGTTAGTTATCTAATAGGTCGATCACAGGATGCTGGGCTGTGATGTTATCCGTGCGTCTGGGTAAGACCACGCATTAAGACGGTCCATCAGGTGATAGATAGTGGACGAAACGCGAATGAGGGTAGCAATTTGAAGAGCAGAGGGAAAAAAGTGCCAATGCTCGTGCCCTGGGAAAAAAAAACCTCTGTGACAGTGGGATGAGTAGTAAGAGCAGTAGTGGCTTACTAGCTGCAATAGTTCATGCAAGGTTGGGTTTGTTAGTATGGGTATCATGCATCATTACCGTGGCAAGCGATGGCGATGTATCCCAGTTTGGCCGGCCAGGGTGGCCGAGCGGTTCTAGGCGCTTCAGTCTGGAACCACGCGACTGCTACGGTTGCAGGTTCGAATCCTGCCTCGAGCATGGATGTGTGTGACGTCCTTAGGTTAGTTAGGTTTAAGTAGTTCTAAGTTCTAGGGACTGATGACCTCAGATCTTAATCCCCATAGTACTCACAGCCATATTTTCATCGGTCCCTAGACTCGCACACTACTTAAACTAACTTATGCTAAGAACAACACACAAACCCATGCCCGAGGGAGGACTCGAACCTCCAGCGGGAGGGGCCGCGCAGCCCGTGACAGGGCTCCTCTAACCGCATGGCCGCTCCGCGCGGCTCTTTAACAATGCGATGTCACAGACTTCAAAGAGTGTCAGTCATAGGGGGGATAAAAACGCAGCCTTTTACATAATCTCACAGTTAAAAGTCACAAACTGTGGAGTCTTGGACGTTGCATTCGAAGAGGAGGAGCAGAAGATGAACTTCACCGCCGGTGGGCTCCCAGGTATCCAGACCTCACACCTTGTGGCTTTTGTCTGTGAGTTTACATAAAAGAGCGCCTTTTTATAATCCCTCCCCCCCTATGACTGACTCTCTTGAAAGTCTGCGACATTGCATTGTTGAAGCTGTGAATTCGATAACGAGAGACCAGTTGCTTCGTGTATGGCTGAAAATGAGCCACCGTTCTGACATTTATTGTGTAACACATGGTGCTCACAATGAGTGCATAAAAATTTGAACTTTACTCTTTCGAGGAACGTCGGAATAGTGTTTCTATCTTTCGTAGTTTCCAAGCAATAAATGTCTGAAATCTGTTCCTTCTTTTTGAACAGCCCTGGTTTTTTTTCCGCAGTGATCTTTCCTGTAACTTTCCTGTAACGCGACTTCACTATCACTGTCTACTGAATGTAGACATGGATCGTTTCGAAAACAGATGTGAGATTAGCGGTCTCCTCAAAACTTTTATAAAACTATCCTTCTAATTCTTTCAAGGACGCAATGAATTCTTCACAAAATACTTGAAATGGCTCTGAGCACTATGGGACTTAACGTCTGAGGTTATCAGTCCCCTAGAACTTAGAACTACTTAAACCTAACTAACCTATGGACATCACACACACCCATGCCCGAGGCAGGATTCGAACCTGCGGCCGTAGCGGTCGCGCGGCTTCAGACTGTAGGAATTCTTCACACCTCGGATTTTCTTTAACAGCAGTGAGCTTAAGGAACTTCAGTGTGTTTGTCAGAATGTGTCCCTTCTATAGCGAAATTTTCTTTTTACATACATCCTTATCAAATCATAAATTAGCTGATTCTCATTTTCCATTGACTTACTGCACGCAGCATGCAGTCAAGTCTACTTAAAATGTGAGGTCTGCAATCCATTCCAGATGTTCTAATTTTCATTCCCGCACAAATATTTCGTTGATAAATTCAACAATAACGTGTTTTAAATCTAAAACTCGTTTTAGGCCTGCTGCCTGACTAAACCAACGTACTTTGAGGTAATATATAAAGTCTCCATACTCTTCCTTTAGTTTCATCGAAAACTATTGCAACTGACAGTGGAATAATGCGTGCGACTTCAGAAATTTTACACACGTACCACCAATTTCTTCATGTGCTGCATGCCTACAAATTTAGCAAAAGTGCTAGTTGACATTCAGAACAACGAATCTACAACGATCACTGTAATTTTTTGCTCTTTCATTGTCAACTAAATCTCTAAATTCTTTCTGCATGATACTGTAATGTCGTTTCATAGCAAATCTCCGTTATCCGTCGCTTACGCAACTGCTTAAAAGATATTGAGATTTCCTTCCCTCTATTGTGTCATTCAATTCATTTTTAAAGGCTAGTGACGATAGATCGTTGGATTGCCTTTTTTGTGCAAAAACAGGCACTGGATCCGTCAACGACCTTTTCCTCAGTTACCGGTACGAAACTGCCCGATCTCAAAGCTGAGCGTCACGTTTCTGACCTACATCGCAGAGGTGTCAAAAAAAGGGCTGAAATGTGGATAAGAGGGGACGTGATGACCTTCCCATCGTGCTAACTGTGCTGAAATTTAATGTCAATATGATGTTAAATTAGCTTAAATGTCATATGAACTTCTAAGCCAGGGCCGGCCAAACGCTGCACAGTGTGCAGACGTGCGGAAGTGCTGCACATGTGCGCACGTGTGCGACAGCGAGCGACAGCGACATCTGTTATTAGAAATGTGTCCTAAATGAACGGCGGCGGCTCCACTTCCCTGTTTATGTGGTACACGCAAGAGCTTGTTTGTGAAAGATTTTTCTCGCTGATGAAAATGAATAAATCAAGGTTTCGATCAAGCATAAGTGATGAAAACCTTCGCAACTGCTTGCGTTTGTCAATGAATCGTGCTTTTGCGCCAGATTTGAACTATATCATTTCTCATGACGAGTGATAAACGTGTTTGGATTTATTCCTTTCATAATTAAAAATTAATGTTTACTAATTGTGCATTATTGCCTCATTCTGCTCCATGTTACATTATTATCAGGAAAATTGGTCATTAAACCGATTGTTCCAATGTATACTTGCATTCAGGGGTTTTTATTAATGTGAGAAGGGCTACGCTCAGCTGAAGTCGATAAAACATAACATACATCTAATTGTCGGTTACTATGGAGATTTCAGACAACTGATGAAAGATATAGCAATAATGGTATTGAAATAACAGGTGATCATTGAGAGGTCTGCGGTTATCATTCTGTTCAGAGGTCAGTGAGACAGAAATTATGTGGGTGTAACTGAGGGCACCGAGAATTAGTTATAGGAAACCTTGCATTAGTTTAATGTTATTTGAAATCATGAATAAGGTTCGTTGGAAGTCGCTAAGTGCTCTATTTCTTAAATACTAGATCAAAAACATTAAGCGTATTTACGTGCCGTCAGTCAAGCTGCCTTAATAAAAACCCACGGTTGTTAACTGTATTGCTTGTCTTACTGGGTTAAACTGTTAACATAAAAGTAGACGTCTCAATGAGCAGACTGTGACAGTAATGTTTAATACGCGAAATACCTTCCTATGGTTGGCTTGCAAGCTGTGGAAAGAGCACTAGAATTCGCCGATACAGAGTATCCCAGCAAGTGGATAAAGCGACATCTGTGCGTAGAAACATGCACTACATGAACGCTGACGGCTGCGGGGTGCACGCTGTGACCCGGAAGTTGCACATGTGCAGGAGCACCGCACGCGTGCAGAATTTCTGGCCGGCTCTGTTCTAAGCTATAGCCCTTTTTCGCATGTGTCGACACATTGCCGTTTGAAGCATTGTCCATCCCGAGGGTGACGCCGCAAGGCGCCACGCTTTTGCACCATTGCAGGGGGAGTTTGAATTTTGTGAACACCTATGAGCCAAATTTCAAACTTATACGTCGCAGCGGGAGACAATCACGGGGTTTCGAGAAAGTTATCCCTAACTGTGTTGCGCAGTTTATATGCGTCACTTCAGATACAAAAGATGTCAGCTTCCATTCCTTTGCTAATATTCGTAATTAATCTTGCTGCAAAGTGTTCGTAGATCAGCTAAAATGTACTGTCTGTGAAGATTGCCAATAATCAAAGTCTTGGTTCATTTTCAGTCTTTTGTAGACTGTATATTGTGCAGACAATAGAAAAATGGACAGCATGTGTGCTGTGTACAGTATTTTTACAAATCATAAATAACCAACAGTTTGTTTCTTTACGCTGTTTATTTTCTTGATTGAATTGGTTTTAATGTCTGCTGTTTCACTTAAGAAACAAACCATACAAAATCTGAGAATTCCAAAAAGCCTTTCAATGCGTATCCTACAGGGAAACTTCCCAACGTATTCCTTGTAACCTTGACAATACATTTTGCTGATGATATCCCGACAGTCTGCTTCTAGGTTGCCTCCAGAACCAAAAATTGCATTTTCAAATGTTCGAAATCATTTTGCACACCATCGATGGACGATTACAGCATCTACGAGCACAACTATCTGATTACTCCGCAGTTCAGAATCAGGTGTTTGCAGAAGCTTGATGAAACCCCCCTTTCAGAATATTTATCGACCGTTCCACTCTCTAATTAAAATGAACACTTAAACCTGTCCGCGTGTGCTCTGGTTTCTCTCAATTTACTAGGATGGTAATTTCTCCCTATGTAGGTAGGAATCAACAAAATAGTTTGGCATTCGGAGATGAACGTTGGAGATAAAAATTTCATAAAAAACTTCGCTGCAGTGAAAAACGCCTTTTTATTGATAATTGCATCGTATTTAGTTTATCATATCTGTTACATTCTTTTCAGTATTTTGCGATAGTAAAAAGAACTGCTTCGAACTTTGTCAATGTCCTCTGCTAGTCCTACCTGGTAAGGATCGCATACTGTTTAGCAATACTGCAGAAGAGTGTAAATGGTGATCAAACAATGTATTTTCATTGCTGTGGAGGTTTGAAGCATTGGCATGAAGAGAATGATAGATGGGCGGCACACGCTCTGTGGTTCTCCAGACGTACGTTTTTGATTCATATAAATGGCAATTGGTTTCGTAGATACTATTTGTCGAACGAAAAGTGCGATAATTTATAACAGACAAGGTATTAAATATTAAATTGAGCGAAACAGTCTGAACAACGCAGTGTCTTCTAAAGGGCATGTCGTTGAGGGTACCTGTCTGTCTAAAATTTGCTTCCAGGATGAGGTGGTGTTTTTTTCTTAAATAGAGATGGGGCCCCTCCACGCCCGCACCAACGTGATGACCAGACCACAAGTTCTACTGTCACCTCCGTCAACATGTTAGTTACCTAATAGATGGATCACAGGATGCTTGGCTGTCGTGTTATCCGTGCGTCTGGGTAAGACCACGCATTAACACGGTCCATCAGGTGATAGATAGTGGACGAAACGCGAGTGAGGGTAGCGATTTGAAGAGCAGAGGGAAAAAAGTGCCATGGCTCGTGCCCTGGGAAAAAAACCTCTGCGACAGTGGGATGGGTAGTAAGAGCAGTAGTGGCTTACTAGCTGCAATAGTTCATGCAAGGTTGGGTTTGTTAGTATGAGTATCATGCATCGTTACTGTGGCAAGCGATGGCGATGTATCCCAGTTTGGCCCCCGGGGTGTCCGAGCGGTTCTAGGCGCTACAGTCTGGACCGCTACGGTCGCAGGTTCGAATCCTGCCTCGGGCATTGATGTGGGTGATGTCCTTAGGTTAGTTAGGTTTAAGTAGTTCTAAGTTCTAGGGGACTGATGACCTCAGAAGTTAAGTCCCATAGTGCTCACAGCCATTTGAACCATTATCCCCGTTTGCTGCAGCCGCTGCTTTCCTGGAACAATCAAGATCGTTATATAGTAGTGGGGGATCGGCCATAGATCATCTCACTGTGTGGGGGGGGGAGGGGGGGGTGTGGAGCTTGTCTGCATGCAGTGTACGGTACAGATTCCCTGTGTCGTGCCAGTTATTCGGCAAGTGTGTTCCAGCTGGATATCCAGTAATGGCGTCTGATTAACAGGGGCTCACCTGTACCGTTGTGTTTGCGTGTACTTGGCCATAGATGTTAGGTCCTTACAAGTATGTATTTAGGTATTTTATGTTTCCATCTATGGTTGTGGTCGTAGTTCCCCAGATTCAGAATAAACGGGTTCTGCGAATGTCTGGAGTTTCTGTATAGTTTTATGGTGAGTTTGTGTATTACCTCCGTGAGAGTCCCAAGTCGGTATTCCCGGTGAAGGTCCGCGATGCGTGTGTATCGTGGAGCATTGCTTATGATTTTGAGTACTTTGTTTTGTATGAGCTGCAGACGGCGCAGGCGTGTGGGCGCAGCGTATCCCCAGACAGGAGCTGCGTACGTCATCAGGGGTCGAATAAGTGTCATGTACATGGACCTCGACACCCTTCTGTTCAGTGTGCTACGCCTGTTGAGCATAGGGTAGAGCTGTTTGAGCCTCGCGCTTGCTCGGTTGGTCATGTGTTGTATGTGGTCCCCCCAGAGTAATTTCCGGTCCAGCCAGACACCGAGGTATTTGACTTTCTCACGGAAACGTATTGGGCGTGCATGTAGAGTTATTGGTCTGCAGTGTCGGTGTTTGCGCAGTTGCTTCGGTCTTCTAGTGAACAGAACGGTTTCGCACTTGTCGACATTTACTCTAACACGCCATTTCTCCAACCAAGGCTCAGCCACTCTGAGTGCGATATTCAACCCAAGTGGACACATTGCTACATGTGTTAAATGTGCACTCTCAATTTCCTTGTGTTTAAAACAGTATCAGCAAATAGTGCACTTTTCCATTGCAACATGTTAACTCCACGGTTCGCAGATCAATATGTATCTGTTGTAAAGCACAATGACTTTTTTGTAAACAAATGTATGTAGCTGTATCCACTTCAAATCCACACCAGAAAAATTCGTGATGAGTTATAAATCCGATAAACAGTACGATTAGTGTATAAATCGCACACAACGACATTCAGACTGTGAGGTACAGATCTTGTTTAGAAATTCATATTAATGAGTTGAAGTAAACTGCGGAGTGTTTGAAAGGCGGTCTTGCGCAGTGTGCTTAGTGTGAGAGCTGAGGGAGGTCTGGGGCCGCGTTCGCACGGAAAAATGCGCTTAGCTTGAGCGTATGCACTGGGCTGGTCGCTTCCGCACATTATCCACCAATAAATAAATCGTTTCCATTTTTAAAAAAATCTGTGATTCTTCAGTTTCTCCCGGCGTATTTCTTGCTCAAACAGTCCACAGGTGTACTGCCGGTCCATAGTGTCCAACGGGCACAATATTTCGGCGATCAGACATGTCGCCGTCCGCAGCTCGTGATCGTGCGGTAGCGTTCTCGCTTCCCACGCCCGGGTTCCCGGGTTCGATTCCCGGCGGGGTCAGGGATTTTCTCTGCCTCGTGATGACTGGGTGTTGTGTGATGTCCTTAGGTTAACAAACTGCCTATTGGCTTCTGTCTCGGGTTCTTCGGCCGACGTTCATCTAATGATTTTTCTGACGTTTCGCCAGCACGAGTGGCTGGCATTGTCAAAGCTTCACCCTCCATTGCCGGTGGTGAACTGGAGCCGAGCTCGCGGGCGCAGACTATATGTACCTGGCGCGCCAACGTCCGAGGGCTTCTCCGCGGTCATTTCCGGTGCGGTTCTCCTCTTGCTACCTGCGACGGTCGTTTGTCAACAAGTGGCCACGAAAGCCTCAACAATTTTGTCCTTAGGTTAGTTAGGTTTAAGTAGTTCTAAGTTCTAGGGGACTGATGACCATAGCTGTTAAGTCCCATAGTGCTCAGAGCCATTTGAACCATTTAGACATGTCGCCATCGTCAGGTGCGCTGACGAACTGAGCTCCTGAGGCTGACGCTGACGCTGAAAAAGACGAGCCTATCCTTGGCTCGGGATGGTGCAGTTTGGACAAAAATTGTCATGTCTGCGGTTCCTGTGGGAGAGAAAAAAATATCTTACCACTCTTGTTGATCTGTCCTTGTTGGTGTAGCCTCAAAAAGACACACTCTGGTGAGGGATTAGTAAAACTTAATCCCTCAGCAGGTCAGGCCAACGCGTGGTTGGCCTGTGATGAGGTTGTTGGCCCAGTCCTCGGATGAGCCGGTTGCGGGAGTGGCCTGCTTTCTCGTTAAACTTCCTGGCGATGGCGCGAAACCTGCCTCGGAGAAGCAGGATCCTGGTGTCCTCGTGGAGTTGGCGCGTCGACAAGCGCCTCGGAAGATGCATAGCAGTCTTCAGGGCGCGGTTCTGTATCCGCTGCAGAGTCACAATGTGAGCATCTGCGGCTTTCCCCCAGACCACGGCCGCATACTCTAACACTGGGCGGACCAATGTTAGGTAAAGCGTGATGCCGTGTTGCAGTAGCAATGACGACTGCGGGTTTAGCAGCCGAATACAGGGCGCGAAGGCGTCCTATTGCTCTCCCTTTCACATCACGGATGTGATGCTTCCAGGCGAGCCTGCGATCTAGGGTAACCCATAGGTATTTCGCCGTCCCACTCCATGGGATGGATTCTCCCAGGATTTTGACTGGCGTAAGCCCTGGCGGCAGAAGTCTTCGGGTGAAGACAACTGCCTGGCTCTTCGTGGCGTTGAATTTCAGCCGCCACTTCGTTGCCCATGAGCCCAAGGCGTCGCACCCGCGTTGGAGGCGATTTCTCAGCACTTGGGCGTTCATGCTGCGAGTGAACAGGGCCGTATCATCCGCGTACAGCGCCAGTTCACCTCCTGCCACTTTCGGGGCGTCGGCAGTGTACAGGGAGTACAGCGAGGGACCGAGGACCGACCCGTGCGGCACTCCTGCACGTGTCTGCCGGTCTGCGGACGTACCGTCGTCAGCCCTGACGTGGAAGGTTCGTTCTGACAGGTACGTCCGCAGTAGCATCATGTGGGACGTCGGTATCCCTTGTTCAAAAAGTTTGAACTCGAGACCGTCGTGCCACACCGAGTCAAACGCTCGGGAGACGTCGTGGAACACTGACCCAAAGTATTCCCTTGTTTCCAGTGACCTCATCGCCGGTTCTACCACCCGCAGGAGCTGGTGGGAAGTGGAATGTTCTTCTCGAAACCCGAACTGCTCGTCCGGGATGACGCCCTCCTGGGTGACGAGTCGCGTTAGTCTTCTCGCGTACAGTCTCTCGAAAACTTTCGAGAGGGACGGAAGCAGGCTGATGGGTCGGTAGCTCGATGCCTGGCGTGGGTCCTTGCCGGATTTCAGAATGGCGACGACCTCCGCGTGTTTCCACGCAGAGAGGTAGACACCTGATCGGAGGATCTCGTTGAAAACATCGGCAAGTTGCCGGTGTAATCCCGGCGGAAGGTTCTTCAGCAGGAGGTTTGTGACGCCATCGTTGCCTCCAGCCTTCTTGGGGTTCAACGAGCGAAGCTCCACAGCAACTTCCTCCTCCGTTATCCGGTCGATAACGTCGCCTTGCTCCCTTGCGACGCGGAAGGTTGGTAGTTGTTCGTGGACCCGCCGTACGTGGCCGTCATAGATGACGTCGGCCAACGGTGTGAAGTTCTCTGCAAATACGTCAGCCAGAACGCTGGCTTTCGCGTCCGGATTGCTGGCGAAGTCGTTCCCGACTTGTAATGGCAGTATTCGCTGTTGCCGGCGTAGGAAGGATTTTATCACCCTCCATGCACTGCCATCCTCAGGATGGAGGGTAGACACAAAGTCTTCCCATTCCTGGTTCCGGTGTTGCTCGACTGCTGCCTTAATTTCCCGTCTCATGCGGTTTAAGCGGTGCCTCGTGTCTAGTTGGCGAGTGAGCTGCCATTCACGAAACAGTCGGTTCTTCTCGGTGATCGCGTCCAGGATAGGGCGCAGTAGCTGTCGCGAGAAGTCTCGTGGCCCGTGGCGATGTCTCGGCGTTGCTTCCTCTGCTCCTCGGAGTATTCTTCGGGTGAAGATGGTGAAACCCGAAAGGATCTCACGTAAGTTCGACTGGAGTTTTGAGTTCCAGGGGACTCAATCACAGCCGAACTAACTGGCAATACATCTAACTATTCTCTAGCCTCGCTCGCTGCGGCTCCTCGGACCGTAATGCCTGTGTGGCGTCGGCACTGTACTGCTACTTACCAGTCACACACATCGCTCAATTAAACGTTCCGCACCTTCACCAGTATAAGCGTATGACCTACTACTTGTAACGTCACATCATTTTTGTGTTGTTAGTATAGGGTGGCTGTAATGAGTGTGTGTATTGTGTGGCGTCATTTTCGTGTTAATGATCATTAGGAAAGAGACGCTGAAACCCAGTGCCATCACGTAGCCTACACTTCAGGGGGCCGCCATGCGTAGAGATTTAGCTTCACGGAATCGTCGAGAGTGACAAATTTTGAGAAACTAATATTTTTCTCCTATAGTTATCATGTTCCATCTCGCCTCTTCTGCGACACTCCACCAAAAAGACTAATTCAGCTGCGATTATAATGATACGGAATAATTAGTTTAAAAAAATTTAACTAAGGATATGACAATTAAATATTTACGAAAATTCGCGATAATGTGATTTCTGAAGCATTCCTGTCACGAGTGATCGATGGTTGGCTACCAGAAGACATGTCTAATAATCTGATTGTTGGTACAAAGGCAAAAATGTAATTTGTTAATTATTTTATAGTAAACATGTATAGCAAATGAAATGAATCAATAACAACGAATCATAGGTGGCAGCTTGCATTACAGTTTAATAAAATGTATGTCACACGATACTGTTTCCTCTCACGTTTCTTGATGAAGCTACAGTAATGGCATCGATCCTTTGCGTCACAGAATTTTGCCGTATGGTCGCATTGGACAGTTACAGTATTGTAAAGAGTGGTTCATACATCAATAAAAATCGAGCATTAGACAAATAATGTTCAGTAACCACTGTTCTAAAAAAGATTTCTGGATATTGTGAGAAAGAGTCAACAATAGCCGATTAGTTTGTTTTTTGTGTTTCAGAAAAAAATTACAGGGACAACTACCGAAAATAACACTCGAGACAGTACAGCGTAATTCACAAAATTGTACATGTAAGCCGGCCGCAGTGGCCGAGCGGTTCTAGGCGCTACAGTCTGGAACCGCGCGACCGCTACGGTCGCAGGTTCGAATCCTGCCTCGGGCATGGATGTGTGTGATGTCCTTAGGTTAGTTAGGTTTAAGTAGTTCTAAGTTCTAGGGGACTGATGACCACAGCAGTGAAGTCCCATATTGCTCAGAGCCATTTGAACCATTCTGTACATGTAAAGTAGGCCTAATAATGACTAAGAAAGTAAGAAAGCCCTGAAATACTACGAAAAGCATAATGAACAAATTATCGTAGCCTACATAGAGAAGAAGTTAACACGCAACATATTATTACAAGTTTATATGTCAGCTAGATCCGTAGAAGATACTGGATTTAATTGATGGAAGGAGGAAATATAAAAATGCAACAAAGGAAACAAGCGAAAGGGAATACAGACATCTAAAAAATGAAATTAATGGATAATGAATGGTTGAGCTCCGAAAGAACAGGCACCAGTCGTTCATATAACTGATTCACCTAGATGGGCAATGAATCCACCTTCTTTAATGCAGATGCCCGTGTAGGTCCGACCTTCAGCGGGAATTTAAGAGTGGCGAGAATGGAGGAAATGAACAGGTAATGGAGACAGGTGGGAATGTGGGTCGGTCGTGGGACGTGCCCCGCTGTTGCGATAACACGGTGTCCCGGATCACGCAGCGGTAAACTCACCTGCCTTAGTAAGCACGAGATTCCGGGTTCGCATCCCGATCCGGTAGACATTTGCACTCGTCGCCGCTGATTACACGTAATTTCCTGTTGCAGCTGACATCAGTAACCCCTCCCCTCCATTTCCTTTCTCCCCCATCCCCCTTGCACCTTCAATTTACGTAAGATGTAGAAGTTCAAATGGTTCAAATGGCTCTGAGCACTATGGGACTCAACTGCTGTGGTCATAAGTCCCCTAGAACTTAGAACTACTTAAACCTAATTAACCTAAGGACATCACACACATCCATGCCCGAGGCAGGATTCGAACCTGCGACCGTAGCGGTCGTGCGGTTCCAGACTGTAGCGCCTTTAACCGCTCGGCCACTCCGGCCGGCTAAGATGTAGAAGTACTTCCGCCTTTCCCCAGAGAACTGCGTTGGGAGTCACGGTAGAAATTAATGATCAGGGGTGGGGCGACATCAGTAGTAGGGGATAGTGCTGTCGCTGGAACATAGTGTACGTAGGAAGATTACGATGTGTTTCAGTCTAATAACTGATTTTCGAGGCACATGAAGGAACGCAGCGAGCACCACGAGCAGTTTCCGGCGTTTTCGGCTGTTCTTGTTGATGTGGAAGCTGAGGTTATGTTTTGAGCAGCATTTCAAAACATTTCCCGTTTTACAAATCTAAATGCTGTAAAATGTATGAAAGCGATTTGGAATATTTTGTTCATTCTTCAGATAAAAATTTTAATTCTTACTAAAATTCTGTATATTTATAAAATTAGCGAGACAACGTGTGCACCATTAAGCCGTACTTCGTCTGTCGTGCACAATCTTGCATCTTGCACCTTAAAGAGGATGGTTCAAATGGCTCTGAGCACTATGGGACTCAACTGCTGAGGTCATTAGTCCCCTAGAACTTAGAACTAGTTAAACCTAACTAACCTAAGGACATCACACACATCCATGCCCGAGGCAGGATTCGAACCTGCGACCGTAGCGGTCTCGCGGTTCCAGACTGCAGCGCCAGAACCGCGCGGCCACTTCGGCCGGCAAAGAGGATGGTCTTCTACCATCGATCACGTAATATATGCAAATACAAATGAGTTTCTTTAATGTTTTAATAACTTTACCTGTCTCGAGAATGGAAATTTTATACTTCAAAATGTTATTAACTTACAAAGGGATTTTGATAATAGTTCTTCTTAATTTCACTTCACTTGCTGAGTAATGGCGTGTAGTAGATTTACACCTACATCAACATGAGTACTCTGTAATTCGCATATAAGTGCCTGGCAGAGGGTTCATCGAACCACATTAAAACTATTTCTCTACCAGAATGAGATTTTCACTCTGCAGCAGAGTGTGCGCTGATATGAAACTTCCTGGCAGATTAAAACTGTGTGCCGGACCGAGTCTCGAACTCGGGACCTTTGCCTTTCGCGGGCATGTGCTCTACTAACTGAGCTACCCCAACACGACTCACCCCCCGTCCTCACAGCTTTACTTCTGCCAGTACCTCGTCTCCTACCTTCCAAACTTTACAGAAGCTCTCCTGCGAACCTTGCAGGACTAGCACTCCTGAAAGAATGGATATTGCGGAAACATGGCTTAGCCACAGCCAGGGGGATGTTTACAGAATGAGATTTTCACTGTGCAGTGGAGTGTGCGCTGATATGAAACTTCCTGGCAGATTAAAACTGTGTGCCGGTCCGAGAATCGAACTCGGGACCTTTGCCTTTCGCGGGCAAGTGCTCTGCCAACTGAGCTACCCAAGCGCTGGCAGAAGTAAAGCTGTGAGGACGGGGCGCGAGTCGTGCTTGGGTAGCTCAGTTGGTAGAGCACTTGCCCGCGAAAGGCAAAGGTCCCGATCTCTAGTCTCGGTCCGGCACACAGTTTTAATCTGCCAGGAAGTTTCAAATCAGTGCACACTCCGCTGCAGAGTGAAAATCTCATTCTAGAAACATCCCCCAGGCTGTGGCTAAGCCTTGTCTACGCAATATGCTTTCTTTCAGGAGTGCTAATTCTGCAAGGTTCGCAGGAGAGCTTCTGTAAAGTTTGGAAGGTAGGAGACGAGGTACTGGCAGACGTAAAGCTGTGAGGACGGGGCATGAGTCGTGCTTCGGTAGCTCAGTTGGTAGAGCACTTGCCCGCGAAAGGCAAAGGTCCCGAGTTCGAGTCTCGGTCCGGCACACAGTTTTAATCTGCCAGGAAATTTTTATTTCTTTACCGCTCCACTCTCGAACAGCTTAATTTTTACCAGACGAGCACTGATTTCTTTTATTTTATGATGACGATATTTCTTCCTAAATAGGTTGATATGAATAAATGTTTTTGCATTCACCGGACAGGAGGAAGTTGGTGATTGAACTTCCGTGAAAAGCTCTCACGACGACGAAAGATGCCTTTGATTTAATGACTGCCACCCCAACTCGGTTATCACATCCGTGACACTCTGTCCCTGATTTCGCGATAATACGAAACGAGCTGCTCTCTCTGGACTTTTACGATTCCTCCGTCAATGCTATGGCAACACATCTTCTAAGTATTCTGTCAATAAAACGCAGCCCTGGCTTTGCCTTCCCCACGACACTAGCTATGTAATCCTTCAAATTTAAGATGCTCGAGATTGTAATTTCTATGTATTTACTGGAATTGACAGCCTTCATATTTGTCTGATTTATCGTGTAACAGAAATTTAACGGATTCCTTGTAGTACTCATGTGGATGATCTCGCACTTTCTTTATTTGGAGTCAGTTGCTACTTTTCGCACCATACAGATATCCTGTCTAAATCATTTTGCAATTGGTATCTGAAAACTTTACAAGATGGTAAATGACAGCATCATCTGCAAACAATCTAAGAGGGCTGCTCATACTGTCTCCTAAATCGTTTGTATGGTAAGGAACAGCAGAAAGCGTATAATACTTTCTTGGTGAACACCAAGAGTAATAATAAACACATACATTATTAAATACAGTACTGACAACGCTGAAATATGACTGTTAGCTCTCAAACTAACCACCAGCTATAATGAATTGGACAAGGTGGCCTGCAAGTGAGATACGCAGATATATTTCCGCCACAAAAAGTGCTTATTTAAGACTAAATCGCGTTAAATTTAAATATCTTTTGTTCTACATAGTTGCTCTAGTGCATGTTCACCTATTGTTCATTTTTCTTAAAAACAATTGGTGTTATTTGAGATCTCGACAGTCGCTAATTAGGTCGAAATTTTGCGTGATATAAAAAAATGGAAATTATATTTAAACTTTGTCAACAGGAAGCTATAAATTTCATTTAAAGAACGCAAGTATACTTTCAGTAGTCTCTTCTCTCGCAACAAAAGTGTAATGAAACTTTTCTAAATCGTATTTCTCAACCTAATTCATACTGTTTATTGGTTAAATAGATGTGATTTTCGCCTAAATTTTCCGAGTTCTAAACGTTTAAAAACCTAGCAGCAGCAGCAGTAGTAGTAGTAGTACTTATAGAAGGAACCATCCAGGACACACTAACAGTTGATGTCAAGACCATGTTGTGAACCGCCACTTCCATTACCTAACATGAGAAACTGAGTCATAAATCCTCTATAACGAGTGAAACGTTAGCGAGGATAAGTTGTTACTATTACACACTGCATAGCTCTGGGAGTAAGTCTTTTCATAAAATGAAAAAAGAAGGAAAAAATAGAGTGAAAATATGTGAAATGTTAGATGTTTTATTATCGTATTATTATTTGTGTTATGTATTTTACCCAATCCCTACTCTCTGTTATCTAAGTGATCTTTCATTGTATAGAATTTTTGGGTTAATAGGTACATTTTACGTGCCTTTTTTTTAATAAGTTTGTTTTAGCAATTTCTTTAATCTCCTTTATGAGATTTTTCTGCCGTTTTGACCATAAGGGCCTAGGGTTTTGTTATATACAGGACTATGAAATTTGAGATAGAGTTCTGGTTTGTAATATAACCCGCGCTGCTGGATTTGAAGTAAGACGATGCCGCCGTCGTAATCGATGACTGCAGAGTCGGCTGCGCTCTTACAGGAGCGGCAGCGGCCGCTTGTGGGAACTCGGGAGGGCGTGCCTGCGTCGACGTCTCTCATTCGTTGCTGGGACTCTCCTAACTTGCGGTTCTGTTGTGATGTACCAACTACGACATGGAATCTCGTTCTTCGGACGACACCACAATTTACAGGCCGTTAACTAAATTATAGAACAGAGAAATGAATATCAGTTATAATTTCTTTCGGATTCGCATGTTTTAAGATACCTTTTGAATGAAGTGAATAAAATCTGTGCTAACAACCAGTGCGACATTTAGTATCGATTCAGCCTATGTTATTGTACCGATGAATACATACATCACTACATCCTCCACCAGACTACTCAGTGTTGTGGGAAACTTAGAGGTGAAAGAGGAGCGTCTCCACATCACCAAAACTACTCTCAATGAGCGCTACAGAAACTGAAAAAAGAAGGAATACGTATTAATGAAACATATCGTGTCACCTTCGTTCTGCTGGCATTGTGTTATTTGTCTTTAGTGAAGATTGACTTCGACGTCTAATGGAGATGCCTAATAGCTCAAATTTGACAGTAGACCTCAAAATCCACTATAGCAAGACTATAATCGACACGTGGTGAATGGAACAGTACAAATAAACTGCAAAATCGTAAGAAACAGCTGAAGGATTTTGGTTTCTGGGGCAGCTGAAAACAACGGGATAGACAGGCTAAAAACATTAAAGAGTTAAGTGTCGACGAGTGCTTCTGACTAACAGAAATATAAAATAAGAATATCATTCACCTTGAGCGTTGATCACGTCTGTCAGCTGTAGTTTACAATGAAACGAAAATGTAACACATACTTACTGACAAGCTAAGGGACACAAAAGACTGTTTTTCTTTCTGTGGTTTCGTCAACTTAGTCTTCATTATCGTTGATGATGATGAAGTCCCATACTCCCTCGCAGAGCGTAGGGGAAAGATGCGGGAGACCCGCACCGGCGTTCTAGGCAAGTGGAGGTGGTTTGCCATTGCCTTCCTCCGACCGTAATGGGGATGAACGATGATGATGAAGACTTATGAATGGTGGGCTCCATGTGGTTCCCAAGTCTCGCAGCGACCGTAAACCATAAAATTACCAAATATGCAGCAACCAGTCGGGAAACCATATTTTATTTATTCACTTTTGCAAATCAACTTTAACTGATTAACAGCCATCATCGGTGCTTTCAACCAATATGTGCCCTGAGTAGTAATACTGTCTTAAGCAGAGGTCAATCATAAAGTCAACTTTATGATTGACCTCTGCTTAAGACAGTATTACTACTCAGGGCACATATTGGTTGAAAGCACCGATGATGGCTGTTAAATCATAAAGTCAACTTTATGATTGACCTCTGCTTAAGACAGTATTACTACTCAGGGCAGATATTGGTTGAAAGCACCGATGATGGCTGTTAAATCATAAAGTCAACTTTATGATTGACCTCTGCTTAAGACAGTATTACTACTCAGGGCTCATATTGGTTGAAAGCACCGATGATGGCTGTTAATCAGTTGAAATCGATTTGCAAAAGTGAATAAATAAAACATGATTTTGCGACTGGTTGCTGCATATTTGGTATGTTGATGATAAAGACGACACAAAAACATTGAATCATCTCGAGGCAGGTGAAAATCCCTTACCCCGCCGGTAATCGAACCCGGAACCCCGTGCTCGGGAAGCCGGAACGCTACCGCGAGACCACAAGCGACAGACTCATTATCGTTCTAAACTATAAATTGCACCAGTTCTTAGTAGAATAAGTTCCAGATTATTCATAACACGGATCATGCTGGACGAAACAGGAGTAAGATGTTTCGTTACGGAATAAATATTATCAAACACACACAACTTTACGTTTTCAGTTAAAGTTGTTAGTTTTTATCTTACTACAGAGAAGCATGGCACCAGTCCATATCTACTCGCGCGACTCTTGCAACTTCACTGTGCTGTGTTTTATCTCCCCTGCCGTTTGCTGTGACGCTGCTAACCAGGCAGTTCGCGGACGGTTAATCCGATATTAGTTTCAAGGGCTTCGCGTCGTATTGCTCGATTCAGGGGATCAAATTATCACGCTTGCGGTAAATTTGGCAACGCGAAGCTTATTAGTGGCCAGATGCGGAACGTCACAAACAGTGTTACGAAAAGCGTGCGACTCGTAAAAGCAAAGAGTATGGCTTAAAAATGGCGGGTGGGAATAACCCCATGAGCACTGCTCATAAATTCTCATGCCTTGGAAATAGAATTCCGAGGTACGAAGCAACAGCTTCCAAAAGCTAATTTGCAAATGCGTTACCAAACCGGAGACAGTATTTAGTTTCGTTGGTTGATAATCTAGCCTCATAGCAATCCGGCTTCGGTTGAGCGTTAAACGTTGTACTCATTTCTGGATTGGGATTTACGTTTCAGTAGGCAATATGGCCATTAAAGACTTAAAAAAGCGAGAATGCCGACTATAATAGTACGTAGTCGATAGGGTACCATGTGAAAAGAACAGTTCCGAAGAAGATGTTTTTAGAGAGAATGCCCTTCTATGAAAATGAAAATGTACTATTTCAGGATACACTCTAACCGTCAATCTTATAGCTGCGTATTCGCAGACAGGTTAAGTCTTCACCTACAGAGAGGATTATCTAGTACTTCATATTTATCGGTACACCATCTCATTTATTCTGGTTGTAGTTACCGTAATCACAGCGACACACATGCACATGTCTGGTATGCAAGTATGCATGCATTGGTGCTTGTCTCATTTGTTTACGACGCCTACAGAATAACAAAAAAATGGCTCTGAGCACTATGGGACTCAACTGCTGTGGTCATAAGTCCCCTAGAACTTAGAACTACTTAAACCTAACTAACCTAAGGACAGCACACAACACCCAGCCATCACGAGGCAGAGAAAATCCCTGACCCCGCCGGGAATCGAACCCGGGAACCCGGGCGTGGGTAGCGAGAACGCTACCGCACGACCACGAGATGCGGGCTACAGAATAACAGATTAACTTTCTGTTGCATCTCTAAGCAATTTCTGATTATTCCTGTCGGACTACAGATACATTTCTCGTGCAGGAAATATCAAGTAGTGAAAAACAATGTGTTTTGGATGAGATATTCTGTATTTCAAGTCTACATTTGTGAGAGGCACAAATAAATTTGCTAAATTTCAGATGCACTATTAATTCTAATCTACTGAAACCACACACGCGCGCACACGCGCGCACACACACGCACACACACACACACACACACACACACACACACACACACACACACACAGCCACACACACATTACAGCAAATGCAGTTCACAATGTGAACATCGCTGACGAAAATAGTCTGTTGCAACAAATCTGAAACAACAGATAATCCTGACTGATGATGAATGCTTGGGAATTAAATGACTTAATTAGTGGGTGATAGCTTGCTTACTCTGAACTAGTACATCATGTATGTACATCGTAACCACATCATCATTATTATTATTACCGTGTACTCTACTCTGGGGACAGGTTTTTCATCGTAAGCTGAAAATTCTATTTTCTTTCACTGCTTAAATTTTCTTCCAAACTCACATTTCGAAGACTTAAAAATACTGCACTTTCTGTCTTCGCAGTGTTCACGTTTCAGTGCAATACAGTGAGTGTAAAAAGTGTTCAGAAACTCAGATACTTTGCCCATGGAGCGGACGAATCACTGTTTTAATAAGAATATATGCTGCAGTTTTTACGAAAGATGAAAAAAAATTAAAAATGAAACAAAAAAATAAAATGAAACTTTAAGTAGCGACCAATTTCTGAGGCGCACCACAAAGGATTAAGAAGCCAAGGTTTTTTAACTTGTAATGGAACGTATGTGCAAATTCTTGTCCTAATACTTGCCGAACAAAACCTGTTATGACACAAAAACATCACGCTGAAGTTGTTGCTGAGATGAATTACTGTAGCAGTGTGAACAGATGGGGAAAGCTAAAAATTTGGCATCAACGCAGGGAAAACTAAAAACAAAGCAGACACTACGAAAAGTTAGGCGCAGAGAACTATTCGTTTCAAACGCGTAACAAAACTCTTTCATTCCATTGGCCATAAAATCAAAATAAGAATGAATTTAGCTACAAGGCCAGAGAGGAAACTGACCAGACCATAAGGCTATCACGGGCGACCAGCTAAGAAGAAAGCAATGATAGCGAAGCATATCGGAAGAATGGTTGACAGCCGTCACCCGGTATGAAATTATACACACAACTTCTGTAATCGGATTATCTGAAGTGAATAAAGTAAAGTCCTTGCCCTGAGCAAGAAGACTTCAGAGCTGCAGTTCAGATAGCTAATTTCTGTTATGTTTACGGATTCTTCCGTTTTCTCTTTGTGGATCAATTCCATATTTAAGGTCGAAAAACAAGTACGCAATTTCTGTTTTACTGATCACTGGAACAAAAACAGTGTACTTGTTATTCAGCCTTAAATTCCAATCATATCACACCAAACCATCGGTGGAAGAAATTTTCATGGCTATTTGATTAGCAAGTGGAGATAACGTACGGTCTTGGATACTCGACTCAGGTTTATGTTCTCGGTTGAACCCCAAATCTTTTCGCAGTGTGTCACGAATTGATGGACTGAGTCACTAATGGTAATCCTTTCGTCGAACGGGAAAGTTAAGCTCGACTGCTGCCTTTGGAGCTTTTCTTTCGAGAGGACTAGACTACGTGTCTCAGCATCTGGTCCGCTCCCCGCCCCCCCTCCCTTATAATAATAATAATAATAATAAACCCCGTGGAGGGCCGGGAAAAGAATAGGCCTCCGGTATGTTCTGCCAGTCGTAAAAGGCGACGAAAAGAACAAACCACTAATGGTGCTAACCCCCCCTTTTAGTGTGATTAGTTGGTTCAGGACGGAACTAATGAAGCCTCAGACAAGCGCTGTCATAGTCGGGGACGACGCTTGAACCCTATGCCCGTCCACAATTGTAACGACACTGCTAGCCACACGGAAAATGATTTAAATCCAAATAGAGGTGTTTTGCAGGATATGCTTCCTGCAACCACCCTAGAAGGAAAACAAAGACAGAGGATGAGATGGTCAGATGAAGTTAACCGACACCTCATGTTCTGTTATTACCAAGCAAGAAACTTAGGAACCGACACAACTGGATACAGATCACAAGTATACACAACAGTTATTTCCAGATACCCAGAATTAAAATTTTTAACAGAACAACGACTAGCTGATCAGATCCGGGTAATAATCAAAAATAACAGGATATCCCAGTCAGAATTAGAAAACATCAAACAACAAGTACAACAAATACTGGAACAAAATAATGTGCACTCAGAAGAAGAAAAACAGTAATGGACTCAAACATCCCAGCGCAAACAAACAAAGAACAACACGCATCAATTAAACAATCAGAGGAAAAGAAAATCTTAAGACAGCCACCAGAACAAGCACAAATAGAACACGAAGTGACACACATGTTAGATATAGAAGAAAAATTTCAGCTGACGTATATAGAGTACAAAGACACAAATACAGATATTAGACCATTTTTGCATAGGCCACCAAATAACCCGCAAGTCGAAACAACAATAACAACTATCAACACAATCATAAACAACAAAATAAATGAAAATACAACGATGGAGGAGTTACAACTACTGGCTTATATAGAAGCACTCACTACACTAAATATACACACTAGGCAGAGATCAGAACCAACCAACACACAGAAGAAACCCAAAAAACCAGCATGGCAACACAGGCTACAGATCAGAATAGAAAAACTGAGAAAAGACATCGGACAGCTAACACAATTTATAAGAAATGAAATATCAGACAAAAAACGAAAAAGGTTAGGTAAAATCTCACAACAATAGGCGATAGAGCAATTAGATGAAAAGAAGCAGAAATTACAAGCACTGGCCAAACGACTTAGAAGTTACAAAAAAAGTGAAAATAGAAGGAAACAAAACCAAACATTCAACACAAACCAAAAGAAATTTTACCAGACAATAGATAACACACACATTAAAATAAACAATCCACCAAACATAACAGACATGGAACACTTCTGGAGCAACATATGGTCAAACCCGGTACAGCATAACAGGCATGCACGGTGGATACAAGCAGAAACAGACACATACAAGATGATACCACAAATGGATGAAGTGATAATTTTGCAACATGAAGTCACCGAAGCAATTAATTCTACTCACAATTGGAAAGCCCCTGGAAAAGATAAAATAGCAAATTTCTGGTTAAAGACGTTCGCCCCAACACATTCACATCTAACTAAATTATTTAACAGTTACATTGCAGACCCATACGCATTCACTGATACACTTACACATGGAATAACTTATCTGAAACCTCAAGATCAAGCAGACACAGCAAACCCAGCAAAATATCGCCCCATAACATGCCTACCAACAATATACAAAATATTAACTTCAGTCATTACACAGAAATTAAAGACACATACAACACAGATCAAAATTATAAATGAAGAACAAAAAGCCTGTTGCAAAGGAGAACGAGGATGTAAAGAGCAACTGATAATAGATGCAGAGGTGACATATCAAGCTAAAACTAAACAAAGGCCGCTACACTACGCATACATTGATTACCAAAAAGCTTTTGATAGTGTACCCCACTCATGGTTACTACAAATATTGGAAATATACAAAGTAGATCCTAAATTGATACAGTTCGTATACATAGTAATGAAAAATTGGAAAACCACACTTAATACCCAAACAACTTCAAATAATATCACATCACAGCCAATACAGATTAAGCGTGGAATATACCAAGGAGACTCATTAAGACCTTTCTCATTCTGCCTTGCTCTGAACCCACTATCCAACATGCTAAATAATACAAATTATGGATACAATATTACTGGAACATACCAACACAAAATCACACATTTGCTATACATGGATGATCTAAAACTACTGGCAGCAACAAATCAACAACTCAACCAATTACTAAAGATAACAGAAGTATTCAGCAATGATATAAATATGGCTTTTGGAACAGACAAATGTAAGAACAATAGCATAGTCAGGGGAAAACACACTAAACAAGAAGATTACATATTGGATAACCACAGCGACTGCATAGAAGCGATGGAAAAAACAGATGCCTATAAATATCTAGGATACAGACAAACATAGGAATAGATAATACAAATATTAAAGAAGAACTAAAAGAAAAATATAGACAGAGACTAACAAAAATACTGAAAACAGAATTGACAGCAAGAAACAAGACAAAAGCTATAAATACTTATGCTATACCAATATTGACCTACTCATTTGGAGTTGTGAAATGGAGCAACACAGACCTAGAAGCACTCAATACACTTACACGATCACAATGCCACAAATATAGAATACATCACATACATTCAGCAACAGAAAGATTCACATTAAGCAGAAAGGAAGTAGGTAGGGGATTTATCGACATAAAAAACCTACATTATGGACAGGTAGACAATTTAAGAAAATTCTTTATAGAACGAGCAGAAACTAGCAGAATACACAAAGCAATCACTTATATAAATACATCGGCTACACCACTGCAATTTCATAACCATTTCTACAACCCTTTAGATCACATAATATCAACAGATACGAAGAAAGTAAATTGGAAAAAGAAAACACTACATGGCAAAAACCCGTATCATCTAACACAGCCACACATCGATCAAGACGCATCCAACACATGGCTAAGAAAAGCCAATATATACAGTGAGACGGAAGGATTCATGATTGCAGTACAGGATCAAACAATAAACACCAGATATTACAGCAAGCATATTATTAAAGATCCCAATACCACAACAGATAAATGCAGACTTTGCAAACAACAAATAGAAACAGTAGATCACATCACAAGCGGATGTACAATACTAGCAAATACAAAATACCCCAGAAGAGATGACAATATAGCAAAAATAATACATCAACAACTTGCCATACAACATAAACTAATAAAACAATACGTTCCCACATACAAGTATGCACCACAAAATGTACTAGAGAATGATGAATACAAATTATACTGGAACAGAACCATTATAACAGATAAAACAACACCACATAACAAACCTGACATCATACTCACCAATAAAAAGAAGAAATTAACACAACTAATCGAAATATCCAAACCCAATACAACAAATAAACAGAAGAAAACAGGAGAAAAAATTGAAAAATACATCCAACTGGCTGAGGAAGTCAAGGACATGTGGCATCAGGATAAAGTTGACATTATACCAATTATACTATCAACTACAGGAGTCATACCACACAATATCCACCAGTACATCAACGCAATACAGCTACATCCAAACGTATATTATACAGCTACAGAAATCTGTAATTATTGATACATGTTCAATTACCTGAAAGTTCCTAAATGCAATGTAACATATACCGTACAGTTAAATGGAAGTGACGCTTGATCAAGGTCTGCGTCACTTTCCATTTTTAACCAGACATAACGTCTGAGAAAGGAAAGAAATAATAATAATAATAATAATAATCACATCATCACAAAAACAACAGTGAAACTCCACACGCACCCACCTTCATTCAACATGTACACTTACGACACAATAATCTCACTTCGAGAAGGAAAGGTGCCCTTGTGCTCGAAGAAAGCGCCTTAAACCTTGATAATGGGTAGGCAGTTCAGTAGTCAAGCGCCAGACTATGGATCTAAAGCTCTCGATCGAGTCCCAGTCCGTCCAGGGATTCTAATGTATCACTTTCCACTTGTTTCCCCTTCGGAGATGTATGTTAATGTTAAAAATGTTGAGACCTACGGTGTTTCGGAGTCTACGTTAAGCTGTAGGTCCCCCCGTAACTGCAAGAGTCCGTTCGAAGGTCGGAAGAAGCGAGCGACATGCCAGCTGCAGTAGGACGATGCCCAGTACAGCACTATACGTCGGTTGATGACACCTTTATCTCTGTCATTACGTGTTTCGCACGTCAGCATAAACATCGCGACTACAGTCAGAATGTAGATTTAATGCTATACGTCTTTTTTACATAAAACAAAAAATGTTTGTTCTTCTTGTGGAGTAGATACGTCTCTTCTGTATGTGTCTGTCTCTTCATGACAGTATATTAGTTTGAATATCACAGTATTTTGTTTACGTCCAAGCCAATAAATACGCTACTATTTTTATTGAAGTCGACGCAAAAGTAGCAGCTTCGGCCTGCACATTTTCAAAAGCAATTACATATCCACGGAAGATGACATACACAATGCAAAACATAAACAGACGACAAAGAAAGAAATTTATTACGTGTTGTTGAAACTTTGACACTATATATAAAGCACATGAGAGCAGTAAAACGTGATATCTCTCATTCAACATTTTCCGGTTATCTTATGAGGAGAGACAGAAACTAACACTAGCAGCCAAACGTTCTACTAAGGTATACGGTTTGTGAAAATTGTCAGTAAAACTGCTTGTCTAATATAAGTTATCTTTTACAGCAAAATAAACGGAAAACCGCAGAGGATGCAGTAACAGAACCGAAACGCCTATGGAATATAGTAAACTAGAATAAATTTTGTTATGCTCACTAAGAATTAACAGTTATAATTTATTATCTAAAAATATTTATTTCGCGTAGATAAAATTAACATTTTCAACAATTGTCAGAACGATGAATTTATCAACATGGTGTTACGCAAAATACTTCTATAGCGTATTTCAAAGTCTTTAAATCAGTCATCTATGAGGGACACGTCACGTCATGGGAGCATCTGTGTCATTAGGCGTCATTTCACTGAATCCACAGACGCTCGGTGGGACCGAACTAGCGGGATCTGCTACCCAGCTGTGCTGCATCCGCATACTAGCTACTCCAGTAAGTTCATAGAGTGATTGAGACTGAATGAGGAACTTGAATATTTTGTAACCATCTTGTGGTGTTGCAGTTCTTCTTATGTCCGTGCTTGCTATGAAAATAGGACGAGGAATTCCGCCTTATGCAAGACACCTTTGAGTTTCGTTTTACCCAGACCTGTTTCAGCGCTTATTGTGCTATCTTCAGTGGGTTATTTTATTTTCTTACTGTAAAATTGTTGTTCCATATTAACATTTAGAGAAACTTTTGGTACAAATATTACAATTATGAATGAAAAATTGTTGTATAACAGTTGTTGTAAAACAACAATTATTCATTCACAATTGTAAATATTTGTACCAAAAGTTTCACTAAATGTTAATATGGAACAACAATTATACAGTAAGGAAATAAAATAACCTACTGAAGATAGCAGAAAAAGTACTGAAAGATGTCTGGGTGAAACGAAACTGAAAAGATGCCTTGCATAAGGCGGAATTCCTCGTTCTATTGAGTATTTTGCTCGGCCTAGCAAAGACGCCAAGCGTCAGCGACATTTTGCCTCTGACAAAAGTTGTTCCTCACGACGTGTTCTATCATACCTACACGTTCGGTGCAAAGACTTTGAATCACCTTGTACTGGCAACTTATGACATCAGTACACTATTATGTTTTTATTTATTTATTTATTTGTTTACGTAGGCTTACTTATAAGAGCCCACTTTCTTGACTACAAAAGTGGACAGTTACATGTAGAATTCCATGTGTGTGCTTTTTAATGACATTCTACTTACTTTCCTATCACTTTTCTTGTGTTCTGGCGTCAACGCACTACCAATTTTACTTGTAATCAAAGAATCCAGTTAGTGTGATAAGTGTTATATATCTGTACCGAAAAATCTCAATATTTGTCGTGGTGGAAGCAAGGAGTAGATAAAGTATGGAAAGCCAAAGCAGGTTGGCTGACTCAGAAATGTATTCTAGTTCATATTGAATACTAATCGATAACTTTTTGCCGCTTCGTATAAGGAGCACGATACTGCAGTACCTCTTTTTAAGACGCATATATAAACAGAATCGTCCTTTTTTTTACGTCAGCTATAAATTTTGTTGTCTCCCTCCTGATTTTTTCCTCATACCAGAAACTTCAGTGATACAATTATATTTTGTAGTTCGTATCTTGACTGTGTAAACCATGCGGCAAATGAATAGAATTTGCAACTCTATCTCCAAAATTTCTAGTCTGTCACCTTGAATATATATCTCTGTTGTCAAAACAGATCACGTGCAGTACCTACAAGTACAGATAATTTCACTGAAAATTAGATATTGATCTCGTGTTGAGAGAAATACATATCGCACTTGCCAGTACGTATCTCTGACATCAAATGCCAACATAAATGCTGACAGGTATTGCACCACTTCAGATACCAAGTGTGTAAAAATTCATTTCGCTTTCTATTGAAAAGTAAGTGCTGTCGACATTTTCATATTATTTTTACAGCCAATGAGAGCTTACTTCGCTCATTACATTTCATCATCATTAGTGGCTTGTCTGAGTAAACTTTCAACTTTGTTGAAGAAGCCTCAGCATTGTTTGGGGAACTTCATTTTAGGAATTATACGTACTTAAAGATTAAAATAATCGATTTCTGCTGCATCTTACGGCATTGTTTCGCATGACAGTGGGATTAATCACTAAATTGTAAGTGAAAATACAGCAGAAGTAATTTCATAGTCATCCTGTGAACATCCAGATCACTCGAGTTTTGAAATTATACAGCAGAACTGACAGGCCGGCGCTGTGACCGAGCGGTTCTAGGCGCTTCAGTCCGGAACCGCGTTGCTGCTACGGTCGCAGGTTCGAATCCTGTCTCGGGTATGGATGTGTATGATGTCCTAAGGTTAGTTAGGTTTAAGTAGTTCTAAGTCTAGGGGACTGATGTTCTCAGATGTTTAGTCCCATAGTGCTTAGAGCTATTTGAACCAGAACTGACACTGATTTGGAAACAGTTAGCTTCGGTCTTTCTTAGAAATCTGGAATGTCCTATGTAATAGATTCAGGTGGAATCAAAATCGGGAAGTATTTTATTTTTCGTTGTAGTGACATATCGTGGCCACCAAATTGCTCTTAGGCAAGTGAAGATTTTTGGCCGCCGCGCTTAGACACCAGCAGACGGCATTATGATAGTCTTTGCCGCTTGGGAAGTATCCTAGTACCAAGTAGCCCACTGTGCTCGGCGCCTTTTCATTCGCCTTTCTACATCTACATCCATACTCCGCAAGCCACGTGACGGTGTGTGGCGGAGGGTACCTTGAGTACCTCTATCGGCTCTCCCTTCTATTCCAGTCTCTTATTGCTCGTGGAAAGGATTGTCGGTATGCCTCTGTGTGGGCTCTAATCTCTCTGATTTTATCCTCATGGTCTCTTCGCGAGATATACGTAGGTGGGAGCAATATATTGCTTGACTCCTCGGTTAAGGTATGTTCTCGAAACTTCAACAAAAGCCCGTACCGAGCTACTGAGCGTCTCTCCTGCAGAGTCTTCCACTGGAGTTTATCTATCATCTCCGCAACGCTTTCGCGATTACTAAATGATCCTGTAACGAAGCGCGCTGCTCTGCGTTGGATCTTCCAGTTGCTGACCTGCCATACTGTAACTAAATGATAAGGGATCTTTCTTTCTATGTATTCGCAGCACATTACATTTGTCTACATTGAGATTCAATTGCCATTCCATGCACCATGCGTCAATTCGCTGCAGATCCTCCTGCATTTCAGTACAATTTTCCATTGTTACAACCTCTCGATATACCACACCATACTCCGAAAAAAGCCTCAGCGAACTTCCTATGTCATCCACAAGGTCATTTATGTATATTGTGAATAGCAACGGTCCTACGACACTCCCCTGCGGCACACCTGAAATCACTCTTACTTCGGAAGACTTCTCTCCATTGAGAATGACATGCTGCGTTCTGTTATCTAGGAACTCTTCAATCCAATCACACAATTGGTCTGATAGTCCATATGCTATGACTTTGTTCATTAAACGACTGTGGGGAACTGTATCGAACGCCTTGCGGAAGTCAAGAAACACGACATTTTAACAGACCTCTTCCTATGATTTCCACAGTCTATAAGTAGTCCTACTCCTTTGTCCACATGGTGACTTCAGGCACTACAGGAGATTCAAATTTATAGTCCGAGTTCGTTAACAAGTACGAACGTTTTGGTACTTAACTCATATCGATGGCTGCGTTGTTGTCTTCGTGAAGTCTAGAGGTGATTCCACTGCGATGTTCCCGCGGTTTTCTTTGTGTTTGGTTGAGACTAACTGGTGGGTAGGACGATGTGGTATTTTGATTTTTAGAGAGCAAACGTTACATTAGTTTTGCAAATCTCTATTTAATTCATTTATTCACATTTAACACTTCTACAATAATATGCAATAAGACATTGTTTTACACCACATCTGTATTCCCACCTCCTCTAACCCACGCTCCCGATCCAAAAACCATCCACCACCTCTTCCAAAGATCGACCTCCTTCCCGCATGACCAAAGATAACCGTCTCTTAGTTGTTAAACTCACAGTCAAAGGCTATATTTACATAAAACGTTACACGTAAAGAAATTACTGACATACATGATTTTACGTTCTGTTATAGCATCTACCTGGGAACCCGTGTCTATGGCCCTCTGAGTCTCGTGGACGAATAGCGCCAGTTGGGTTTCACACGATCGTCTCAAAATTCTACAACTGATAGACGTTAGAGATATAGGTCTATAGTTCTGTACATCTGTTCGACGTCCCTTCTTGAAAACGGTGATGATCTATGCCCTTTTCCAATCCTTTGGAACGCTACGCTCTTCTACGGTAACAACCCTGCCTGGCGCCTCTCGTGTGATGGAACGGTAGGATTCTCTTGCGACATATGAGGTCACAGCGCCCCATCTCGGTTGCTGCTATCGATCTGCAAGCGGCGCGTCACCTGTGGCCAGTAGCAGGAGCCGATGGGTCGATGGCCCTGTGCTCCTGCCAGCGTTCGTCGCACCGCGCTTCTACGTTCACTGCCAGTAACGAGCGTTTGCTTGCGTTTTTGGTTCTAAAAAAGCTTGCAGCAACGCCACAAGGAAGAGATAACAACATAGCTACTGAAGGCGTGCACAAATAACGAGCAAACAAGACATTATTACAATATGTTACCATCTTATTTCTTGGGTTTCGGAGACCTCGTTAAACTGAAGGTCCCTCCCATAACTGAAAAGCCAGACGTACTAAGTGCCGTTTCTTTCACAAAGCGTGTATTCAGTGCTGTTGTGTTTTCGGCACATTTTTGCATGTCCATAGATTTGTTACAATTGCCAGATCGTGGAAAAAATGTTTTAAAAATTCATTAACAGATGGCGCATGGTCTTAGTGCCAAGCAGCTCTTCCCTCCGTAGTTCCGACTGCCGCACCTCAGTCTCCTCCATTTAGTTGTAGTGAGCAGAATGCATGTAAGCTGTTGTTTGCGTCAGTAAAACGGCTGTGTAATGGAAAGAGATAATTTCGGTTTCAGAAATGTAAAATAGGTTGGAGAAGAAAGGCAAGCGAAGCCTTTGTTTCGCAAGATTTGCACGAGACTGTTGAGTCAAGTAAGGCTACGACTCATACCATGAATTCCTATGCATAAAACTGACCTCTTCGATTTTAATGATACTGCTGAGACATTTTTGTCAGTGCAGGCGCGTAAAATATCCATATGACACATTATCAAAGTGTCATCTACTCATCAATTTGAAATAGGTACACTCCTGGAAATGGAAAAAAGAACACATTGACACCGGTGTGTCAGACCCACCATACTTGCTCCGGACACTGCGAGAGGGCTGTACAAGCAATGATCACACGCACGGCACAGCGGACACACCAGGAACCGCGGTGTTGGCCGTCGAATGGCGCTAGCTGCGCAGCATTTGTGCACCGCCGCCGTCAGTGTCAGCCAGTTTGCCGTGGCATACGGAGCTCCATCGCAGTCTTTAACACTGGTAGCATGCCGCGACAGCGTGGACGTGAACCGTATGTGCAGTTGACGGACTTTGAGCGAGGGCGTATAGTGGGCATGCGGGAGGCCGGGTGGACGTACCGCCGAATTGCTCAACACGTGGGGCGTGAGGTCTCCACAGTACATCGATGTTGTCGCCAGTGGTCGGCGGAAGGTGCACGTGCCCGTCGACCTGGGACCGGACCGCAGCGACGCACGGATGCACGCCAAGACCGTAGGATCCTACGCAGTGCCGTAGGGGACCGCACCGCCACTTCCCAGCAAATTAGGGACACTGTTGCTCCTGGGGTATCGGCGAGGACCATTCGCAACCGTCTCCATGAAGCTGGGCTACGGTCCCGCACACCGTTAGGCCGTCTTCCGCTCACGCCCCAACATCGTGCAGCCCGCCTCCAGTGGTGTCGCGGCAGGCGTGAATGGAGGGACGAATGGAGATGTGTCGTCTTCAGCGATGAGAGTCGCTTCTGCCTTGGTGCCAATGATGGTCGTATGCGTGTTTGGCGCCGTGCAGGTGAGCGCCACAATCAGGACTGCATACGACCGAGGCACACAGGGCCAACACCCGGCATCATGGTGTGGGGAGCGATCCCCTACACTGGCCGTACACCACTGGTGATCGTCGAGGGGACACTGAATAGTGCACGGTACATCCAAACCGTCATCGAACCCATCGTTCTACCATTCCTAGACCGGCAAGGGAACTTGCTGTTCCAACAGGACAATGCACGTCCGCATGTATCCCGTGCCACCCAACGTGCTCTAGAAGGTGTAAGTCAACTACCCTGGCCAGCAAGGTCTCCGGATCTGTCCCCCATTGAGCATGTTTGGGACTGGATGAAGCGTCGTCTCACGCGGTCTGCACGTCCAGCACGAACGCTGGTCCAACTGAGGCGCCAGGTGGAAATGGCATGGCAAGCCGTTCCACAGGACTACATCCAGCATCTCTACGATCGTCTCCATGGGAGAATAGCAGCCTGCATTGCTGCGAAAGGTGGATATACACTGTACTAGTGCCGACATTGTGCATGCTCTGTTGCCTGTGTCTATGTGCCTGTGGTTCTGTCAGTGTGATCATGTGATGTATCTGACCCCAGGAATGTGTCAATAAAGTTTCCCCTTCCTGGGACAATGAAGTCACGGTGTTCTTATTTCAATTTCCAGGAGTGTATTAAGAATTCTTGCTGTGCAACAGAAGAATGGAGAAATGTCAATCTATTCGTAAGAACAAAGACTATGGCTTATGTATGCTTTGCCGTACTTCATCTGAAGGACCATATGTGTTTATCAGTCGCAAAATAGAAAGACCTGATGAAAATGCTGCCATTTCGTCCTAAACAGCACAATGAATTCTGCAGTGAATTTTGCAACATCTAGTCCCAAGAATGGAGGTGTGTAAGTAACGTAAATCAGTAATGAAAGTAGTTTATAGCATTTAATTTTGTTATTCTCTTGTACAACACTTAAAATATTAAAGAAATAGTTTTTTGACTACAGTTCTACTAGTTAAAACATTACTGCTGTATTTCTTAGTGAGTGGGGTATGTGTGATACGAGAGGTGGCGGTTACGTGAGAATTTCTCGAAGTTAGCGTCACGACGTGACAAGCCGATTTTATGTTGCGGGTGCTCCATATGTGGAAAAAAGAAGAAGAAGAATCCTAATCAGGTAGGA